>NC_140590.1:495494850-496094850 GCF_964204655.1 Triturus cristatus
TCATTCCATTAGTAAGTCGCCATTATATGTATATATATGTATATATATATATATATATATATATATGTTGAAGGAAAGGAGTTGCCCCCAGGCGAAGCGCACACTTTCAACAAACTTTATTCCACAGAGAGCAGCTTCAGGTAAGATGCACACACAGCAAACAAATGCCTGACGCGTTTCGGAAGGAGACTTCCTTTCTCAAAGGCTGCATGCATCAAAAGTCTGTACACAAAAGTCCACCATTATATAGCATCATGTGACTCTCATTATCCTCAGGTGAGTTCAAAGCAAGTGCAAAGCATCCTGGGAGTGGTAGTTTTAAACATAATACCCATGTGGGCTGCCAGTCTTTCACATGTTCAAAAACGATTTTCTTTTTGCCAATGCATCTCACCTCAAAGCACTCTATTTCAGGGGGTCTGTCGATCCGCAATTTGCTGCCCAAATAGGTAGACTGCGACCCGCTAAAGTGGCGCGGTGGTGCACTTCACGGCCGGGCCAGCCGTCTAATATTGAAGGAAAGGAGTTGCCCCCAGGCGAAGCGCACACTTTCAACAAACTTTATTCCACAGAGAGCAGCTTCAGGTAAGATGCACACACAGCAAACAAATGCCTGACGCGTTTCGGAAGGAGACTTCCTTTCTCAAAGGCTGCATGCATCAAAAGTCTGTACACAAAAGTCCACCATTATATAGCATCATGTGACTCTCATTATCCTCAGGTGAGTTCAAAGCAAGTGCAAAGCATCCTGGGAGTGGTAGTTTTAAACATAATACCCATGTGGGCTGCCAGTCTTTCACATGTTCAAAAACGATTTTCTTTTTGCCAATGCATCTCACCTCAAAGCACTCTATTTCAGGGGGTCTGTCGATCCGCAATTTGCTGCCCAAATAGGTAGACTGCGACCCGCTAAAGTGGCGCTGTGGTGCACTTCACGGCCGGGCCAGCCGTCTAATATTGAAGGAAAGGAGTTGCCCCCAGGCGAAGCGCACACTTTCAACAAACTTTATTCCACAGAGAGCAGCTTCAGGTAAGATGCACACACAGCAAACAAATGCCTGACGCGTTTCGGAAGGAGACTTCCTTTCTCAAAGGCTGCATGCATCAAAAGTCTGTACACAAAAGTCCACCATTATATAGCATCATGTGACTCTCATTATCCTCAGGTGAGTTCAAAGCAAGTGCAAAGCATCCTGGGAGTGGTAGTTTTAAACATAATACCCATGTGGGCTGCCAGTCTTTCACATGTTCAAAAACGATTTTCTTTTTGCCAATGCATCTCACCTCAAAGCACTCTATTTCAGGGGGTCTGTCGATCCGCAATTTGCTGCCCAAATAGGTAGACTGCGACCCGCTAAAGTGGCGCGGTGGTGCACTTCACGGCCGGGCCAGCCGTCTAATATTGAAGGAAAGGAGTTGCCCCCAGGCGAAGCGCACACTTTCAACAAACTTTATTCCACAGAGAGCAGCTTCAGGTAAGATGCACACACAGCAAACAAATGCCTGACGCGTTTCGGAAGGAGACTTCCTTTCTCAAAGGCTGCATGCATCAAAAGTCTGTACACAAAAGTCCACCATTATATAGCATCATGTGACTCTCATTATCCTCAGGTGAGTTCAAAGCAAGTGCAAAGCATCCTGGGAGTGGTAGTTTTAAACATAATACCCATGTGGGCTGCCAGTCTTTCACATGTTCAAAAACGATTTTCTTTTTGCCAATGCATCTCACCTCAAAGCACTCTATTTCAGGGGGTCTGTCGATCCGCAATTTGCTGCCCAAATAGGTAGACTGCGACCCGCTAAAGTGGCGCGGTGGTGCACTTCACGGCCGGGCCAGCCGTCTAATATTGAAGGAAAGGAGTTGCCCCCAGGCGAAGCGCACACTTTCAACAAACTTTATTCCACAGAGAGCAGCTTCAGGTAAGATGCACACACAGCAAACAAATGCCCGACGCGTTTCGGAAGGAGACTTCCTTTCTCAAAGGCTGCATGCATCAAAAGTCTGTACACAAAAGTCCACCATTATATAGCATCATCGTCAGGCATTTGTTTGCTGTGTGTGCATTTTACCTGAAGCTGCTCTCTGTGGAATAAAGTTTGTTGAAAGTGTGCGCTTCGCCTGGGGGCAACTTCTTTCCTTCAATATTAGACGGCTGGCCCGGCCGTGAAGTGCACCACCGCGCCACTTTAGCGGGTCGCAGTCTACCTATTTGGGCAGCAAATTGCGGATCGACAGACCCCCTGAAATAGAGTGCTTTGAGGTGAGATGCATTGGCAAAAAGAAAATCGTTTTTGAACATGTGAAAGACTGGCAGCCCACATGGGTATTATGTTTAAAACTACCACTCCCAGGATGCTTTGCACTTGCTTTGAACTCACCTGAAGATAATGAGAGTCACATGATGCTATATAATGGTGGACTTTTGTGTACAGACTTTTGATGCATGCAGCCTTTGAGAAAGGAAGTCTCCTTCCGAAACGCGTCAGGCGTTTGTTTGCTGTGTGTGCATCTTACCTGAAGCTGCTCTCTGTGGAATAAAGTTTGTTGAAAGTGTGCGCTTCGCCTGGGGGCAACTTCTTTCCTTCAATATTAGACGGCTGGCCCGGCCGTGAAGTGCACCACCGCGCCACTTTAGCGGGTCGCAGTCTACCTATTTGGGCAGCAAATTGCGGATCGACAGACCCCCTGAAATAGAGTGCTTTGAGGTGAGATGCATTGGCAAAAAGAAAATCGTTTTTGAACATGTGAAAGACTGGCAGCCCACATGGGTATTATGTTTAAAACTACCACTCCCAGGATGCTTTGCACTTGCTTTGAACTCACCTGAGGATAATGAGAGTCACATGATGCTATATAATGGTGGACTTTTGTGTACAGACTTTTGATGCATGCAGCCTTTGAGAAAGGAAGTCTCCTTCCGAAACGCGTCAGGCATTTGTTTGCTGTGTGTGCATCTTACCTGAAGCTGCTCTCTGTGGAATAAAGTTTGTTGAAAGTGTGCGCTTCGCCTGGGGGCAACTTCTTTCCTTCAATATATATATATGTATACATTATTATGTTTGTGTGTTTATCTTTTTTTAATTAAGTTTATTTGTTATATATTTTTAAAATGTATATTAGATTTAATTTATTTGGTTAAACTTAATATGAATATTTAATGTATATTATTTTATTTTATATATTTAAATCAATATTTTTCCCATCTATATTTTTTCCATAGATATTTTTGATTCAACATTTTTTTAATGACCTGTTCAGGTATGGGAGTTGATATTTTTGTAGTCTATATATTTTTTTCGATATTTTGAACATTGATATTTATGTCATTGGTATTCTATCAGTGAACCGTTCTGAGTACCACACACGGGTCTGTTGATGATATGGGGAGGAGCTGACTTATGTAGCACCACCAAATGGAAAGGATCCCGGAACAAGAAGAGGACCCAGGGCAGGCTGTGTCTCAGGAGTGGTCTGCCTCAGAGGAAGGATCCTAGAACAGGAACGAGAACCCAGGGCAGACTTTGTCTCAGGAGTAGTCTGCCTCACAAGAAGGATCCTGGAGCAGAGGAACGATCCTGGAGCAGGAAAGAGCACCCAGGGCAGACTGTGTCTCAGAAGTGGTCTGCATCAGAGGAAGGATCCTGGAACAGGAAAGAGCCCCCAGGGCAGGCTGTGTCTCAGAAGTGAAAAAAACGAATGGGGTGTTTTTATTTGTGAGGAAGTGGTGCCTCCCAGGTGCTCGTGGTTCTATTCTGGATTAATCAATCGGTGCAAAAGGTGAGGGAAAACACCCTGAGCCCTAAAAATGGACCTATGGCACAATCCACACTTAACTAGTAACACTAATCCTATGCACACGCTGTTCCTATCATTACTTTTGATTAGTATATGGTCGGTCATACAGTTACAGGTTTAAGATATACAGTAACATGAGCTTTTGTACAAAAATTGTAGTCTTCTTGTGTTTTCTTGTTCTTTAATTCAATGGAGTGCCCAGTCAACACGTGTTTTGTTGTGGGTATTTGCCCATTCGACATCTTCAGGGCTGTCTAGCAAGTTATATTGTTCTTATCGTTTCCCCGCCCGGTTCTACTTCTGTCCCGGCTGCCTGTTTTCCAATTCCCACTCTGTTCTGACCAATTACTTCTCAGCGCCGTGGTTCCTTCTCCTATTAGTTCCTCTTGTCTTGGTAGAGTATTATCTCGTTGCTGTTATTATCCCTTTTATCCCATCGGCCACTGGTCGGTGCTCAAATATGGAGTCCTTGGTGAGTACGCTTGAGACTCCATGCTGCGCTGCATGTTTCTTGGGTGTCTCAGAAGTGGTCTGCGTCAGAGGAAGGATCCCGGAACAGGAAAGAGCACCCGGGGCCGGTTGTGTCTCAGGAGTGGTCTGCCTCAGGGGTTTTGGAATACTTCCTTTTAATCACCTGCAATCAGACTGGACACTGGTTCAGTCGGATTGCAGGTGAGATGGGAGAGATGGGGAGAAGTAAAGGGAGATGGGTAGAAGTAAAGGAAAGCGGCCGTTTTACAAAGTGCAATGTTTTGTCCGGAAGTCTACTAACGTCTCTGCCACAAATCCTTTTCCCCTGTCTTGATGGATGTTCCTCACTGCTTCAGTGAACACAGCCAAACTTCCTGCCTCTCCCCTAGTTATTTCAATGCAGTTTTGTATAAAGCCTCTGCAGTACAAAGGTACGTTTGAACACCTGGCTCACAGGGCCAGCCTATATTTCAAAACATATTGGCCAAACTAACTTGCTTCTCAAGCTCAAAGCTTTCCCCAATGTCTTTGATACACTACCAAGTGAATTTAAGTGGTAGATTTTCAAACATTTAGCACTGGGTTAGCATCACAAAAGTGACACTTACCAACACAAAAAGCTTTTTTTCGAATGTAGTTTCCAGCACAAAACTTTTTTTTGCACTGGAAAGCAACCTAAAAGTAGCACAGAGCAGCGTGAAGCACTGCTTTGCGTTTCATAGCGCCAAGGGGGCGTTACATGGGTGGTACATGGGCGTTCCAATGCAACCACTGATTCCTTTTGATGCAAAACCCTATCTACAAAGAATTGTAGACAGGGTTTAATGCCAAAAGTTAACACCACTTCAAAGGAGGCCCTAACAGTCCAATCTTTTTTTTCCAACTTTGCATGTGTGCTGCACGGTGCAGCACACATAGAAAGTGGGGAAAGCTTTTTAACATGTCTAGGCATGGTAATTTGACTCACACCCTCACCCTAGCACTATGGTGCTAAGGAGTGTGCATGGCGCTTGGCAGCTGAAACCAGCTCCAGCGCTAGGGAGAGGGGAGGAGAGAACTATATCTCTGTAGATATGGTGCTGTCCTGCTCCCTCCCTGTCACGCAATGCAACACAGCCTCTATGGGTGCTGCGCTGCATTGTGTGTATTTATTGAAAACCTGGCCCTTAATGTGGGAGGCTATTCAGCACCATAGACACCAACTTTCCATAAAGTGCCCTGTCACTCTGGTTTCCTTGGAGATGGTAAGTATGTCCGCTGGATAAATATATCAGGCCCAGACAGTAATGGGATGTTTCAAGGCTTCTGTTTAGTGGACAGAGTTGGACGCATGTATCCCTTATTCTTAATGAAGTTATTTTTGCAAGGTCATGCCCCTGGCTACGGCCCTTTGTTTAGGTGACACCTCTTCCAAGCCACAGGATCCCCTGACCTCCTGAAACTGGGTTGATCCAACACTAGCAGGCTCCACTACGGCAACGCACTCTATGCCGGAATAAACAAAAACCTCACCCGCAAGCTACAGAACATCTAAAACGCCGCCGCAAGACTGGTCCTCAACCTGCCATGACACTGCCACATCTCCCAGAACCTGCGCACACTCCACTGGCCCCCATCGAAGCTAGAGTCACCTTCAAGATGCTAACCCACGCTCACAATGCCTTCCACGACACCAGACCTGAATAGCCGACTCAAATTCCACGTACCCCAAAGGACCCTACGATCAGCCCAGCTCTCCTACGCCGTGGTCCCCCGCATCCAGAAAACCCAGATCGGGAGGCCGCTCCTTCTCCTTCTGCGCGGCCAGAGCCTGGAATGACCTTCCGCTCCACTTCAGACAGATAACAGCTCTCCCCATCTTCACAAGAAACCTCAAAACCTGGCTCTTGGACAGACCCCCTCCTTGATGGACTGGAACCTGCGAACCCCCCCCACACTCCCCAGCGCCTTGAGACCCTTACGGGTGAGTAGTCACGCTTAACAAACCTGATTTGATTTGATTTGATTAGGTGGGCACAAAGAATCCTTCCTGCTTTATTGAAAGAAATGAGATTGCAGCACCCAGTGCCGGTTTAAGCGTTGGTGGGGATAAGTTAATAATCAAACGATTTCTTCTTATTCTCTTTCCTTCATCTATTCCTTTCTGTTTGTCCTTTCTTTTTGACAATATTTTGCATGATGCACGTGCCTATTGTTGTTATTTGTTGTCATACACTTTGTTTTTTGGATTCATCTAATAAGGGGTGTTTTTCTGCTTCCAGCTGTTCTCCTGAAGTCTATCAACTCCATCCATGTGTTACCGTCCCCTCCCTCCAATATGTGTAATGTTGTTACGTGGAATGTTCTTGGTCTTGGATACCCCGTCAAAAGACAAAAGGTACTCTCTCATCTGTCTAAACTGAATTCTCATGTTTCATTTATTCAAGAAACACATTCTAATGATGCAGAATCACTTACACTAAAGAGACAATGGGTGGGTCAAGTTGTTTATTCTCCAGCCTCCAATCGGTAGGGTGGTGTTGCTACACTATTTCATAAGTCATTACATGTACACATTTTATCTACACAATGTGATTCTAATGGACGTTGGGTAATGGCTAAGGTTGTTATACAAAATAAAGAACTTGTCTTATTTAATATTTATGGCCCTGTTACGCTAGATCCGGACTTTTGGAATAGTATTAAGATCTTACTTTCCTCCATTGATGGCCCAAATATTATTGTTGCTGGTAATTTTAACCAATGGTTAGATCCATTTTCTGATAGACAGTCCAAATGTAAATTTAATCCCGATAAATCCCATAGAGCATTTCAATCTGCCATTGCCTCTCGTTCATTGTATGATGTTTGGAAGACTTGTAATCCTGATTCCCTTGAATTTACATTCTTTTCCAATGTTCACCCTACCCGTTCTAGAATTGATTATATTTGGTTAGTAAACCCTTACTCCCAACTATTCAATCTTCTAAGATTGGAACTATCTTTCATTATGATCTTGCCACTGTCATTTCTGCTCTTGACCTTTCCCTGAGTTCTCCAAAATTTGGCCACTGGAAACGTAATAATTTGTTGTTGTCAGACACTGTTTTCATCTCTGAAGTCACTGCTTTTATTAACAAGTTTTTTACTATCAATAAACCATTGGACACCTCCATTCCTAACAATTGGGATGCCTTTAAGGCCTCCTTTCGCGCCTTTACTATTTCATATTCAGCTAGAAAGAAGAAAACCACAAAGGCCAAGTATACAACTCTATTCCAACAACTCAAATCACTGTAACACAATTACTTCACTTCTAGATCTCCCTCTTCATAAATTAATTAAGGCCAAATCTGCTCTTAACAAACTTGCTACAGTTGATGCTTGTAATGTCCTTCTTAAAATTAAGTCCAAGTATCATGGGGGTCAAAATAAAGCTGGCAAGATGCTGGCCAATTTTTAAAAAATGAAAACTGAACGTAAAAGTATTGGTCCTATTCTAAATGAATCTTCTAACAAATTGGCGTCATCTGATGAAGATATTTCTACTGCTTTTCATGAATACTACCAATCATTATATTCTGATGACACGAATCCCTCTAATCAAAATGTACACACCTTTTTTACGGATCTTCCCTAACCCCCATTACTACCTGATGAATTTGAAATACTAGAAAAAGAGATTACTCTTCAAGAGATAACAGATGCCATTAAATCTTTTAAAAAATCGAAAGCACCTGGGCCTGATGGTCTCTCTGTTGATTTGTTTTCTATTTTTTCTTCTATTTTTTCTCCCAAACTCCTGGCTCTTTTTAATTCCTTTCTTGAAGACTCTAAAGCATCTGGTTCCTTTATGGAAGCTTTTATTGTCCTTATTCCTAAACCTGATAAAGAACATACCCTCTGTAAAAACTATCGTCCCATTTCATAAATTAATTAGGATTGTAAAATATTTGCTAAAATCCTTGCCTCTCGACTCGAGAATATTATCCCACTATTGGTCAAAACTGATCAAGCTGGTTTTGTTAAAGGCAGATTGGCAGCAGATAATGCTTGTATGTTTCCTAATGTTATCTCCTTTGGGAGGAAGTACAAATCTCCACTTGCAGCATTGTCCTTAGATGCCAAAAAAGCTTTTGATCGTATAAATTGGCAATTTATGTTTAATACACTTCATTGGTATAGTTTTGGACCACATTTTATCTCTTATGTTAAACTGTTATACTCTTTTCCTCGTGCTAGTATTTTTGTGAATAACCACTTTTCTAACTATTTTCCCTTATATAGGGGTACAGGCCAGGGTTGTCCTCTTTCGCCCTTATTATTTGTTTTATGTTTAGAACCCTTTCTTGAGCGCATTCGTGCTAATACACTTATTTCAGGTTCTACACATAATTCCATAGAAACTAAATTGTCAGCGTACGCTGATGACATTCTGGTATATATGTCTAATCCGAGTACCCTTCTCCCTCTCTTTTTACATGAGGTTCAGTTGTATTCCAATATTTCTGGATATAAGTTGAATTTCTCAAAAACAGAAGTTTTACCCTTGAACTCTCTCTCCTATCAATATATGTTTAATAATACTCATTTTATCTATTTGCACTAAGTTTTTATGGAATAATAAACATCCCCGCATTGCTCTTATGAAACTCAAATGTCCTCTTCCATTTGGAATAACAAATTTATTAAATATAGACGTAAATCGTTTTATTAAAAACATTGGAAGGAGAAGGGAATTATATTTATTCATCAGTTGATCCAACATAATTCTGTTATTCCCTTCCCCCAATTGCAGTTGCAGTATATCTTGCCTAACTCATTTCTTCATGAGTACCTCTTAATATCAATGGGTTTGCAGTCTTATTTAACAACTAATAATTTTCCATTAGCCTCTTCCTCACTTATTCCACCCACACCAATATATGGTGTCTCTCAGGAACATAGGCCTAAGGCTGCTTCTATTTATAAGCTGTTGTTATTGCCTGTTACTGAACGTTCTAAATCTCATACCGAATTACTATGGGAAGCAGACTTATCTTTATCGCTTCCTATTCCTTTTTGGGATAAATTATGGCTCAAGTTATTTAAAACTACTATTGCCGCCCATATTACTCAATCCTTATACTTTATTTAAAGTAGAGTAGTTATTACTCCTGCATGTATATCCAAGTTTTCCCCTCCTTCCTATTCTCTTTGTTGGTCATGTTCTGCGTCCACTGGGACTTTAATTCATCAACTATATGAATGTTCTAATATATTGAAGTTTTGGCAATCTATTTGGTCTAATTGTATGAAAATTTTTCAATGTAATATTCTATTATCAATGCAAAACTTTTTTTTAGGTTCCGCCTCACCTACCTTGGATGTTTCTTCTTCTATTTCTTCGTTATTTGATCTTTTTATTGCTCTAGCATTCAAAGTGATTTTGTCTTGCTGGAAAGATAACTCTAAATTATCAATGTTAACTTGGTGGAACTATGTTTGTGATGAACACAGAATTGCCATTGTCTCTTCTCTTTCTCAGAAAATTATATCTGACCGACTGTGGTTACCCTTTACTTCTTATCTTTCTACTTATGCACCTGCATCTTAGTTTTAGTTTATGTTTATTCTTTCTATTTTCATATATCCTTTTTATATTTTTACCTTTCTTTTCTTACTCTCTTTTCTCTTCCTTTCTTTTCTCTCCTTTTCTTTTTTTTTAAAAATTATTTGCTCACGTTTTCTCCCTATATATTAATTGTTGTATTTTATTCACAATGTGTTCATTTACTTGATAATGTTTTTCTTTATCTGAAAAGTTAATACAAATTATAAAAAAAAAAAAAATCAAACGAGGCCACAAATATTGAAAAGTCCTTAGCATGCACAATCTTCGTTTGAGAATGAATCACATATGATCATTCACATTTAAAGCAGTTTATTTGTGTGCCCTCTGGGAGCACCCTCTGTTTCTAGAATTCAAAGGAACATCAGTTCCCATGCTACTTGTTGTATTAGAAATACCCTAAATTCACTGCTGTTTGGTGCTAATGCAGTGCTTGAAAGTTAATCTTGTATGTAACTTCTTTCAAAAAATATATTTATTGATGGGAGTCCTTACGTGTCCATGCTTATATTGTTTGCAAACCAAATCATTCAAAGTAATAGAACATGTATTAATTCCATAGCAGAACTCATCGTTAATAATGTTCATCACATAGTTCTTTGCTATGTCCCCAATATATTTCAGATCAGTTGGATGCAAGTCAAGCAGAAACATATGCAATGATTAATTAACAAGCAAGAAGGTTCAGAATTCATAGCTAAAAGAAATGAATGATAGAGTTGGTACATGAAACGCTGCTGTATAAAAATTCATCTACATAATTTCAGCATCATTATTAGTAGTTTAGATGACAACTCAAACCAATCATAATAGTGCAGTATGCATTCCTACTTGTTATTTGATTAATAAACAAAAGATAGCCACTCAACTAAAGAAACACTCAAAATAAAGCTTTTTATTGATGCAAAATGTTAGGCATTCTTGTGATAGCTAGTCGACTACTGTAAAAATACTTATATACCTCTAACTATTAAAAAATATGCGACTCTCAACAAGCTATGGCACCTATTTATGGGATTGTAATGCAACGCAGCGCAGTGCAGCGCGGCAAGTCACCTTGCTGCACTACATTACAGGAAAAGGGTGGGTGCACCATATTTATTTAAATATGGCACATCTTTGTCCTTTCCCCAGCACTGGCACACAATGGTGTACTGCATTTGCCATTTTCACGTGCTAAACTGCATGTTGACCTCGATTCCATGTGATGCTCTGATCCTCCATTTTGTTGCACTGCATTTCCATTTTGTGCTGCTTTGACCTGTAGTTACACTTCAGCAGTAACATAAACATGTTTTTTACGTAAACCAGTACGAGCTGGTGCAAGACATACCTCGTGAGGTTATTTTGTACATTGAGCTTGTTTTTGTGCATTCTATGCTTATCTCTAGGACAGAGGGAGGATGCGCTGTGCAAGGCTCTCCAAGGCCGGAGACAGGGAAAGGAATGTCTTTTGCCTCGGCGCACCCAAGCAGAATCTGGCCAGGTCTCTATGGGTGGATCTGACGCAGAGATGCGGCCAGCACCTATGATGGATAGATGGGCGAGAACGCCTGCTAGAGGGTTCTCGAACGTGTTGATTTAACTATAAAAAGTGGTGTCTGTGGGGTGGAGCTCAGGAACTCAGTCTTGGAGTGGACGCACTTGCGGGACAACTTTGGTGCCCGGAGAGATTACTTCCTGTGCCCCAGTCTCTACAGGGTTCCCGACTTGGTGTTTTCGGTGCTTGGCCAGGGATGTTGAAGACTCCGGTGCAGACGCATCTGGTGAGGTGCTTTGTACATTAACTGTTTATATATCTATATTCAAGATCTCATATTTGTATATATATAGTGTGGTGTATTCATTGTTTCACTTGGTGCCTAAGAACTTACTAGCTTCAGTGACTTATTGCCCTTGTCTACGATACTAATAAAGCTCATTTTACCTCCAGAGGAGTGTTGGAGTTTCTGTGTAAGTAAGTGGTGTGAGTAAGTTTAGATTATGCAAGTGGGCAAGGCAATACATTTTGTCGTAGTCGGCAGGATACGTAAGTTACGAGGGTAGGAACATGTTTAAAATGACGAAAGGTGGATTTGGTTCTTTGGCACCAAGTGAAATCCCTTTCTCTCCCATGCAAATACCTGGATGGGAGGCGACGCCGTACTACGCGCTGGCGCGTGAGTACTCTAAAAGCACAGGATTAAGTGAGAGCTGGTTTGACTGTTTGAGTGAAGCAACGCCAGGAGATGTTTTAAATTGTTTACGGAAAGTTCCTGTGGAGATAGGTAAAGAATTATGGACAGTGAGCCGTCGAGGTTGGGCTCTGTTGCATGCCTACCATCAAGTTTTTGACATATGTTTATCTCTGCAGTGGGAACATTTGAGCTTATAAAAACAACTCATTGAAGCTAAGAATATGTCTACGATGCTTTCCTGCCAGAATAAGCTATTACAAGACAAATTAGAAACATATCAAACTATAGCAGAACGGGCTGCAGTCCGTGTCACTGAATATAGATACAGGAAAATGAGGGGTAGAGTGAGTAAGAGAAAAGTCCATTTAGCAATTGCCAAAGCAGGCTTAGATTTTGATCCATCCACCTGGGACTCTAACATCTGGGAATCATCAGAATTCTCCTCAGAAGGAGAGCAGCCCTTACAGAGAGAAAGACAGGAGGAGGAGGTAAAAAATAGTAAGAGAGTGGAAGTGCAGCCCATTCTAAGATGGAAACTTCAAGCCAGTCCACAGAACCCGGATGGAGTTATGTTAAATAGTATAGAGGATTTTACTCAACAGGAAATCAGTGATATTTTACTGAGGTTTAGACAGAAGCCTGGCGAGGCACTATTAACTTGGATGGTGCGCCTCTATAAACACGGCGCTTCTGGGGTCATGTTAGATGAGGGGATGCTGCCAACTTTTTTACTCTCATTACTGATCCCACTGTGCAGGGACACTTTCGGACTTTCCACGATGGTGACCAAACTACCCTGTTGCAGCTAGCCGCACAGGGGTGTGGTCACAGGTACCCCACAGATTCAGACTGGCCTGGGAATGAAAAACCATGGTTTACCCTAAGAGATGCCTCACAGAGAATTAAGGAGGAGGGGATGAAGTTGGCTATCCTTATAAGTGAGGCGCATAATTTGATGGGTCAGATAATGACTGTGTCCATGTGGAACAAAATCATTCGTTTGGCACCCCCTGCATACAAAGCAGTGATAATGACTTTGTTAATTAATCAAACTGGTAATACCATAGGAGAAGTAGTCGAGGCGGTCCGTGAGCTGGGAGAGCTTGGGGAATGGAATAAGCCAGACAGGGCTTCGCGCTCGGAGTCCCGCACTGATAACAACCGAGTGACCCGACGGGCCATGTTTTTGGCGCTGTTAAAGGATGGAGTGTCAAGAAGTGAAATTGATGGTATTAAGACCAAAAGCATGTGGGAAATGTACCGTAAGCGAGGACTGGATAGGAAGGAGGGGAGTAGGCATGTGAATAGAAAGGATAACAAGAAAGTAAGTCGCAGGGAAACGGAGCCTGAGGAGAAGCACGACAAAGCAGGTCAGGAGAGAGAAAGAGAGAGAGGGAATCTCATGAGAAAATGTCAAAAGAGAAAGGTTGGGACCGAGATTGCACAGATTCAGATGGGAACCGGGAAGAGGAGGAGTTGTTCCCTAAGGATTACCCGACATTGTATTCAGATCTGCGCCGGGACCTGCGCCGGGCAGATGCAGAGCTGCGCAGGCGAAAATTAGATTAGGAAATGGGCCAAGCTCCGGTGCAGGGATGGGCTCGCAAAGATAATAGACCGCTTGTGAGGGTTGAGATCTATTGGAAAAATAGAAACGTTCAGGAGGTGCGGACTTTAGTAGACACCGGAGCGGAGGCCACGTTGATACATGGCAATCCACGAAAATTTAAAGGACAGCATTTTACTATCACAGGTTTGGGTGGACAGGAAACACCAGCAGTGCAAATGGTAATTCAGATGAAAATAGGCAGACTTCCCAAGAGAGCATACACTGTTTTTATTGTGCCCATTCCCGAGTACATCATTGGTATTGACATTCTGAAAGGTATGACCCTATATCTAGATGACGGATGCTATCAGTTTGCGTCAAAGCAGTACCTCTCGGTGGCTGCTGTGAGGGTGGGGCGCTTGAAGATTCCCCCAGTGAAGGTGCCCCAAGCAACAAAAGTGGTTCACATGAAGCAGTACAGGATCCCAGGGGGACATGATGAGATTACCGCAACCATGCGGGACTTGGTGGAGGCGGGGGTGGTGAGACCGGTTACCACGGTGTGGAATAACCCTGTGTGGCCCGTGCGCAAACCCGATGGGAGCTGGCGCATGACTGTGGATTACTGCGAGCTGAATAAGCATACGCCCCCGTTGACAGCCGCAGTCCCCGACACCATCACTTTGATTGAGAAAATTCAGAAACACAATGGGACATGGTATGCGGCACTTGATATTGCCAATGCTTTTTTCATGATTCCAATTGCCCCCGAGTCCCAGGAACAATTCTCCTTCTCATGGAGTGGTAGGCAGTTCACGTTTACATCTTTACCAGAGGGGTATTTACATAGCCCTACGATCTGTCACCGGTTGGTGGCAGAGCATTTGGATGAGGTGTCAGTTATTCCTGGAGTACAACTTTGCCATTACATTGATGATGTGTTAATTCAAGGAGAGACCCAAGAACAGGTGCAGGCTCAACTAGACAGAATTGTAGAGCACTTGCAAAGCAAAGGGTGGGTGATTAACCCACAGAAGGTGCAGGGACCCTCCCAGAGTGTGAAGTTTTTAGGTATTCAGTGGCATCAGGGGCATAGAGAGGTGCTGCCACAAGTGAGGCAAAAGATCAAAGAGTTTGCAGTGCCGCGAAACAAGAAGGAGGCACAGCGTTTCATTGGATTGTTTGGTTTTTGGAGACAGCACATTCCCCATTTGAGTCAGATTTTGGCCCCTCTGTACAAGGTTACATGGAAGAAGCATGAGTTTGAGTGGGGGGAGGCCAGCAACAGGCGTTTGAGTCAGCAAAGGAGGCTATACAGCGTGCCCTGGATCTATGGCCCATACGAGAGGGAAGCATTGATTTGAATGTACCGGTACAGGATCAGTATGCGACCTGGAGCCTATGGCAAAAACAGGGGAGACAGAAGGTGCCCCTAGGGTTTTGGACAAAGAAAGTACCTGATGCTGAAGAGCGGTACACTCCTTTCGAAAAGCAGTTGTTGGCATGTTATTGGGCTCTGGTGGATACCGAGCAATTGACCCTGGGGCACAATGTGTTTTTGAGACCTGAAATTCCTATCATGCAATGGGTGATGAGCTCACCCAAGACACACGGGATTGGGCACGCACAGGAGACTAGCGTCATAAAGTGGAAGTGGTCCTAAAGGTACCGCAGTGCTGCATGAGCAAGTGGCGCAGACTCCAGTAGCAGATGCAGAAATGTTGCAAGATGTACCCAAAGTACGAGAGTCCCCAGTGAAATGGGGCGGGCCATTCTCAGAGTTGTCCGTGGAGGACAAAAAGCATGTGTAGTTTACAGATGGCTCAGTCAGATATGTGGGGACCAAGAGACATTGGAAGGCGGTGTCGTACAATCCTGTGACTAAAAAGTTGTTGTCAACTACTGGAGAGGGAAGAAGTAGCCAGTTCGCAGAACTGTACATGGTTTACCAGGATTTAAAGCAAGAGCTCCCTGGTACATGTCACATTTATACTGATTCATGGTCTACGGCCAATGGGTTAGCCACTTGGCTTCCCACATGGCATGCTCATAATTGGATGATTCACAATAGGGAGGTTTGGGGAAAGGAGTTGTGGCAGGAGATTTGGGAATTGTTGTCCCAGAGTACAGTCACAGTTTATCATGTTGATGCTCATTGCCCGACTGACTCACTGGAGCGTTGGTGCAATTCCTTTGCAGACCAAGAAGCGTTGATTCATGAAGCTGAGGTGGCAACGCAGGATTCTGACTTGGTGGGCATGGCTAAATGGGCGCATCAGAAAAGTGGACATTTGGGCGAGCGAGCCACTAGCAGGTGGGCAGAAAGTAGAGGGATGTATATTCCCCTAGATTTGATTAAAACTGCGATCATTCACTGTCCCGTTTGTCAGCATAGCCAACACAGACCAGTTCCACAGGTAGTGAGAGGCCAGCTAGGCAGAGGGAAGTTGCCAGGGCAAATATGGCAAATTGATTTCATCGGGCCAATGCCAATGAGTCGAAGATGTCAGTATGCATGCATGGTGGTGGATACCTATTCTGGATATCTCATCGCCTTTCCATGCAAGAGAGAAACCCAGTCTAACACTCTGAAAACTTTGAATTTGTTGATTTTGTATTACGGAATTCCTTCGCAGGTCCAAAGTGACAATGGGTCACACTGTAAAGGAAAGATGGTGCAAGATTTTTGTGTGCAGCATAACATTGAGTGGATCTATGACATACCCTATTACCCACAGGCAGCGGGTTTGATTGAGAGAATAAATGGTTTGTTGAAAGAGCAGTTGAAAAAGTTGTCTGATGGGTCATTGAAGGGGTGGAGGGATCATTTGCCTGATGCATTGCGAATTTTGAACAACCGACCCCTTGCCAATGCAGAGACTCCTTTGATGCGCATGTTGACCCCGGCCTTGCAGATCAAGCCCCATGTGGCCACAAACACAATTCTGTATTGGGAGACAGCTCCCAGAGGTTTAGCTCCATATTGTGCCACACCAGAGGCTGCAGGTCTTGATTTACATGCCCTGAACCTCTATTGATTGCAACCACGAGATATTACCTTGATTGAGACAGGAATTGGAGTTCAAATTCCCCCAGAGTATTTCAGACTGATCGCCCCTCGATCTCGGCTTGCCCTTAAAGGCATACAGGTTTTGGGAGGGGTGGTCGATGCTGATTACCAGGGGGAAATCAAAGTTATTCTATTAAACAGTGGAGACAATGATCTGATTGTGCAACCCGGTGACCGAGTTGGAGGAAATGTCATGAAGGGGACGGCCCCAGCCCTTCTAACTGTGCGAGGAAAGGGTTCGGATCTACTGACAAGAACAAAGGGGCAAAAGTATGGGTAGAGTCCCCAAACAAACCTCCTGAACCTGCAGAATTAATCGCTAAGGGAAAGGATAATATCCTTGTCATCATGAGACCCGGACAGGAAAAGTGGGAAAATGACCTGCTGAAAAATGTTATTTACGAGAGTGATTATACCAGTTTGTTTTCTGTTTCTAGATCACAGTATGGCTTGCCGCTGCGATGCTTGCGCTGTGTGGTCTGTGTTTGGGCGTGTCCGGAGGGGTCCGGGAGGGCCCGGTGATGCTGAAGGGGATCAACCGCCCGAGTCGGATGACAGCATTGTTGCAGCAACAGGATAACATCTGGACCTACTTGGCCGGGAATGTGCTGAACACTTCCCACTTCTGTATGAGAAATCTTCAGAGTACAGCTGATATGATATCCTCTTGTCTTGTTGCCGTACCTACCCCTGCACATGTGCTTCAGCACATCTTCAACCAAACTAACTTTGATGGGGTAGTGGAGGAAAATGATGTTCAAACACATCTGAGTCTTTATGAGTACTGTCGTTTTTGCCCGGAGGTTACAGATAACCTCTGGAGGAACATGACGAGTATTGTTACCTACAACATCACTACTGGAGACGTTTGCTATCAACTAACTTGTGACCCTGCCAAAATTGGCAAGTGTAGCCAATTGAAACTAGAGAAAAGCACACAATTGACCCCTGATCAACAAACATTATGTCAGTCACGACATGACAGTTTTTGCAGTAATGTTACCAATTATATGGTCTGTAATCATACAGTATTAACCGCTAGCCATATTGAAATTATCTAAGGGATGGCTGTTCTTGTGCGGCAATTTTTCATACACTTACATACAAGCTAATATAACTGGAGGACCTTGTGCCTTATCACGTTTAAGTCTTATGCTTTTTCCCATGCATTCTGTCACACACATTCGCTCTTTTAGAGCCGCTGTTCAATTACCTGAGGATTGTGACTCCAATATTGACTTGCTTTCTAGAGCAGAGTATACCAGTTTGGCTATTTCCATTGTAGGAGTGCCAGGACTGTCCGTTTATAATGCAAGAACTATTGCTAAGCTTGCCTGTTTAATTGTGAAGAATCTCAATCATACTTCTGCCACTTTAGCTGATTTGTTATTAGATGTTCAAGGAACGAGAAAAGCTGTTTTGCAGAATAGGGCAGCTGTGGACTATTTGTTGTTAAAACACAACCACGGTTGCGAGGACTTTGATGGTCTCTGTTGTTTCAATTTATCTGATCATTCTACATCTATCTATGCGCATATTAATACTTTAAAAGATTTAGGGAAAGGGGTTACCCAAAACGTTGATCAAGGATGGTGGGATTGGTTGTTTGGGTGGCTACCTAATTTTGGACAGCTTTGATATATCTTGGGTGTTATTATAGGGATTATTTGCATTTCTATCTCACTATGTTGTTGTATTCAATGCATTCCTAATCTTCTCTCCCTTCTTCATCCCAGATCCATGGTATTTAGGCCAATGGGGTATGATGGGTGAATCGAGGGTCAAGGGGTGGAATGTAGTGCATTTGCCATTTTCACGTGCTAAACTGCATGTTGACCTCGATTCCATGTGATGCTCTGATCCTCCATTTTGTTGCACTGCATTTCCATTTTGTGCTGCTTTGACCTGTAGTTACACTTCAGCAGTAACATAAACATGTTTTTTACGTAAACCAGTACGAGCTGGTGCAAGACATACCTCGTGAGGTTATTTTGTACATTGAGCTTGTTTTTGTGCATTCTATGCTTATCTCTAGGACAGAGGGAGGATGCGCTGTGCAAGGCTCTCCAAGGCCGGAGACAGGGAAAGGAATGTCTTTTGCCTCGGCGCACCCAAGCAGAATCTGGCCAGGTCTCTATGGGTGGATCTGACGCAGAGATGCGGCCAGCACCTATGATGGATAGATGGGCGAGAACGCCTGCTAGAGGGTTCTCGAACGTGTTGATTTAACTATAAAAAGTGGTGTCTGTGGGGTGGAGCTCAGGAACTCAGTCTTGGAGTGGACGCACTTGCGGGACAACTTTGGTGCCCGGAGAGATTACTTCCTGTGCCCCAGTCTCTACAGGGTTCCCGACTTGGTGTTTTCGGTGCTTGGCCAGGGATGTTGAAGACTCCGGTGCAGACGCATCTGGTGAGGTGCTTTGTACATTAACTGTTTATATATCTATATTCAAGATCTCATATTTGTATATATATAGTGTGGTGTATTCATTGTTTCACTTGGTGCCTAAGAACTTACTAGCTTCAGTGACTTATTGCCCTTGTCTACGATACTAATAAAGCTCATTTTACCTCCAGAGGAGTGTTGGAGTTTCTGTGTAAGTAAGTGGTGTGAGTAAGTTTAGATTATGCAAGTGGGCAAGGCAATACATTTTGTCGTAGTCGGCAGGATACGTAAGTTACGAGGGTAGGAACATGTTTAAAATGACGAAAGGTGGATTTGGTTCTTTGGCACCAAGTGAAATCCCTTTCTCTCCCATGCAAATACCTGGATGGGAGGCGACGCCGTACTACGCGCTGGCGCGTGAGTACTCTAAAAGCACAGGATTAAGTGAGAGCTGGTTTGACTGTTTGAGTGAAGCAACGCCAGGAGATGTTTTAAATTGTTTACGGAAAGTTCCTGTGGAGATAGGTAAAGAATTATGGACAGTGAGCCGTCGAGGTTGGGCTCTGTTGCATGCCTACCATCAAGTTTTTGACATATGTTTATCTCTGCAGTGGGAACATTTGAGCTTATAAAAACAACTCATTGAAGCTAAGAATATGTCTACGATGCTTTCCTGCCAGAATAAGCTATTACAAGACAAATTAGAAACATATCAAACTATAGCAGAACGGGCTGCAGTCCGTGTCACTGAATATAGATACAGGAAAATGAGGGGTAGAGTGAGTAAGAGAAAAGTCCATTTAGCAATTGCCAAAGCAGGCTTAGATTTTGATCCATCCACCTGGGACTCTAACATCTGGGAATCATCAGAATTCTCCTCAGAAGGAGAGCAGCCCTTACAGAGAGAAAGACAGGAGGAGGAGGTAAAAAATAGTAAGAGAGTGGAAGTGCAGCCCATTCTAAGATGGAAACTTCAAGCCAGTCCACAGAACCCGGATGGAGTTATGTTAAATAGTATAGAGGATTTTACTCAACAGGAAATCAGTGATATTTTACTGAGGTTTAGACAGAAGCCTGGCGAGGCACTATTAACTTGGATGGTGCGCCTCTATAAACACGGCGCTTCTGGGGTCATGTTAGATGAGGGGATGCTGCCAACTTTTTTACTCTCATTACTGATCCCACTGTGCAGGGACACTTTCGGACTTTCCACGATGGTGACCAAACTACCCTGTTGCAGCTAGCCGCACAGGGGTGTGGTCACAGGTACCCCACAGATTCAGACTGGCCTGGGAATGAAAAACCATGGTTTACCCTAAGAGATGCCTCACAGAGAATTAAGGAGGAGGGGATGAAGTTGGCTATCCTTATAAGTGAGGCGCATAATTTGATGGGTCAGATAATGACTGTGTCCATGTGGAACAAAATCATTCGTTTGGCACCCCCTGCATACAAAGCAGTGATAATGACTTTGTTAATTAATCAAACTGGTAATACCATAGGAGAAGTAGTCGAGGCGGTCCGTGAGCTGGGAGAGCTTGGGGAATGGAATAAGCCAGACAGGGCTTCGCGCTCGGAGTCCCGCACTGATAACAACCGAGTAACCCGACGGGCCATGTTTTTGGCGCTGTTAAAGGATGGAGTGTCAAGAAGTGAAATTGATGGTATTAAGACCAAAAGCATGTGGGAAATGTACCGTAAGCGAGGACTGGATAGGAAGGAGGGGAGTAGGCATGTGAATAGAAAGGATAACAAGAAAGTAAGTCGCAGGGAAACGGAGCCTGAGGAGAAGCACGACAAAGCAGGTCAGGAGAGAGAAAGAGAGAGAGGGAATCTCATGAGAAAATGTCAAAAGAGAAAGGTTGGGACCGAGATTGCACAGATTCAGATGGGAACCGGGAAGAGGAGGAGTTGTTCCCTAAGGATTACCCGACATTGTATTCAGATCTGCGCCGGGACCTGCGCCGGGCAGATGCAGAGCTGCGCAGGCGAAAATTAGATTAGGAAATGGGCCAAGCTCCGGTGCAGGGATGGGCTCGCAAAGATAATAGACCGCTTGTGAGGGTTGAGATCTATTGGAAAAATAGAAACGTTCAGGAGGTGCGGACTTTAGTAGACACCGGAGCGGAGGCCACGTTGATACATGGCAATCCACGAAAATTTAAAGGACAGCATTTTACTATCACAGGTTTGGGTGGACAGGAAACACCAGCAGTGCAAATGGTAATTCAGATGAAAATAGGCAGACTTCCCAAGAGAGCATACACTGTTTTTATTGTGCCCATTCCCGAGTACATCATTGGTATTGACATTCTGAAAGGTATGACCCTATATCTAGATGACGGATGCTATCAGTTTGCGTCAAAGCAGTACCTCTCGGTGGCTGCTGTGAGGGTGGGGCGCTTGAAGATTCCCCCAGTGAAGGTGCCCCAAGCAACAAAAGTGGTTCACATGAAGCAGTACAGGATCCCAGGGGGACATGATGAGATTACCGCAACCATGCGGGACTTGGTGGAGGCGGGGGTGGTGAGACCGGTTACCACGGTGTGGAATAACCCTGTGTGGCCCGTGCGCAAACCCGATGGGAGCTGGCGCATGACTGTGGATTACTGCGAGCTGAATAAGCATACGCCCCCGTTGACAGCCGCAGTCCCCGACACCATCACTTTGATTGAGAAAATTCAGAAACACAATGGGACATGGTATGCGGCACTTGATATTGCCAATGCTTTTTTCATGATTCCAATTGCCCCCGAGTCCCAGGAACAATTCTCCTTCTCATGGAGTGGTAGGCAGTTCACGTTTACATCTTTACCAGAGGGGTATTTACATAGCCCTACGATCTGTCACCGGTTGGTGGCAGAGCATTTGGATGAGGTGTCAGTTATTCCTGGAGTACAACTTTGCCATTACATTGATGATGTGTTAATTCAAGGAGAGACCCAAGAACAGGTGCAGGCTCAACTAGACAGAATTGTAGAGCACTTGCAAAGCAAAGGGTGGGTGATTAACCCACAGAAGGTGCAGGGACCCTCCCAGAGTGTGAAGTTTTTAGGTATTCAGTGGCATCAGGGGCATAGAGAGGTGCTGCCACAAGTGAGGCAAAAGATCAAAGAGTTTGCAGTGCCGCGAAACAAGAAGGAGGCACAGCGTTTCATTGGATTGTTTGGTTTTTGGAGACAGCACATTCCCCATTTGAGTCAGATTTTGGCCCCTCTGTACAAGGTTACATGGAAGAAGCATGAGTTTGAGTGGGGGGAGGCCAGCAACAGGCGTTTGAGTCAGCAAAGGAGGCTATACAGCGTGCCCTGGATCTATGGCCCATACGAGAGGGAAGCATTGATTTGAATGTACCGGTACAGGATCAGTATGCGACCTGGAGCCTATGGCAAAAACAGGGGAGACAGAAGGTGCCCCTAGGGTTTTGGACAAAGAAAGTACCTGATGCTGAAGAGCGGTACACTCCTTTCGAAAAGCAGTTGTTGGCATGTTATTGGGCTCTGGTGGATACCGAGCAATTGACCCTGGGGCACAATGTGTTTTTGAGACCTGAAATTCCTATCATGCAATGGGTGATGAGCTCACCCAAGACACACGGGATTGGGCACGCACAGGAGACTAGCGTCATAAAGTGGAAGTGGTCCTAAAGGTACCGCAGTGCTGCATGAGCAAGTGGCGCAGACTCCAGTAGCAGATGCAGAAATGTTGCAAGATGTACCCAAAGTACGAGAGTCCCCAGTGAAATGGGGCGGGCCATTCTCAGAGTTGTCCGTGGAGGACAAAAAGCATGTGTAGTTTACAGATGGCTCAGTCAGATATGTGGGGACCAAGAGACATTGGAAGGCGGTGTCGTACAATCCTGTGACTAAAAAGTTGTTGTCAACTACTGGAGAGGGAAGAAGTAGCCAGTTCGCAGAACTGTACATGGTTTACCAGGATTTAAAGCAAGAGCTCCCTGGTACATGTCACATTTATACTGATTCATGGTCTACGGCCAATGGGTTAGCCACTTGGCTTCCCACATGGCATGCTCATAATTGGATGATTCACAATAGGGAGGTTTGGGGAAAGGAGTTGTGGCAGGAGATTTGGGAATTGTTGTCCCAGAGTACAGTCACAGTTTATCATGTTGATGCTCATTGCCCGACTGACTCACTGGAGCGTTGGTGCAATTCCTTTGCAGACCAAGAAGCGTTGATTCATGAAGCTGAGGTGGCAACGCAGGATTCTGACTTGGTGGGCATGGCTAAATGGGCGCATCAGAAAAGTGGACATTTGGGCGAGCGAGCCACTAGCAGGTGGGCAGAAAGTAGAGGGATGTATATTCCCCTAGATTTGATTAAAACTGCGATCATTCACTGTCCCGTTTGTCAGCATAGCCAACACAGACCAGTTCCACAGGTAGTGAGAGGCCAGCTAGGCAGAGGGAAGTTGCCAGGGCAAATATGGCAAATTGATTTCATCGGGCCAATGCCAATGAGTCGAAGATGTCAGTATGCATGCATGGTGGTGGATACCTATTCTGGATATCTCATCGCCTTTCCATGCAAGAGAGAAACCCAGTCTAACACTCTGAAAACTTTGAATTTGTTGATTTTGTATTACGGAATTCCTTCGCAGGTCCAAAGTGACAATGGGTCACACTGTAAAGGAAAGATGGTGCAAGATTTTTGTGTGCAGCATAACATTGAGTGGATCTATGACATACCCTATTACCCACAGGCAGCGGGTTTGATTGAGAGAATAAATGGTTTGTTGAAAGAGCAGTTGAAAAAGTTGTCTGATGGGTCATTGAAGGGGTGGAGGGATCATTTGCCTGATGCATTGCGAATTTTGAACAACCGACCCCTTGCCAATGCAGAGACTCCTTTGATGCGCATGTTGACCCCGGCCTTGCAGATCAAGCCCCATGTGGCCACAAACACAATTCTGTATTGGGAGACAGCTCCCGGAGGTTTAGCTCCATATTGTGCCACACCAGAGGCTGCAGGTCTTGATTTACATGCCCTGAACCTCTATTGATTGCAACCACGAGATATTACCTTGATTGAGACAGGAATTGGAGTTCAAATTCCCCCAGAGTATTTCAGACTGATCGCCCCTCGATCTCGGCTTGCCCTTAAAGGCATACAGGTTTTGGGAGGGGTGGTCGATGCTGATTACCAGGGGGAAATCAAAGTTATTCTATTAAACAGTGGAGACAATGATCTGATTGTGCAACCCGGTGACCGAGTTGGAGGAAATGTCATGAAGGGGACGGCCCCAGCCCTTCTAACTGTGCGAGGAAAGGGTTCGGATCTACTGACAAGAACAAAGGGGCAAAAGTATGGGTAGAGTCCCCAAACAAACCTCCTGAACCTGCAGAATTAATCGCTAAGGGAAAGGATAATATCCTTGTCATCATGAGACCCGGACAGGAAAAGTGGGAAAATGACCTGCTGAAAAATGTTATTTACGAGAGTGATTATACCAGTTTGTTTTCTGTTTCTAGATCACAGTATGGCTTGCCGCTGCGATGCTTGCGCTGTGTGGTCTGTGTTTGGGCGTGTCCGGAGGGGTCCGGGAGGGCCCGGTGATGCTGAAGGGGATCAACCGCCCGAGTCGGATGACAGCATTGTTGCAGCAACAGGATAACATCTGGACCTACTTGGCCGGGAATGTGCTGAACACTTCCCACTTCTGTATGAGAAATCTTCAGAGTACAGCTGATATGATATCCTCTTGTCTTGTTGCCGTACCTACCCCTGCACATGTGCTTCAGCACATCTTCAACCAAACTAACTTTGATGGGGTAGTGGAGGAAAATGATGTTCAAACACATCTGAGTCTTTATGAGTACTGTCGTTTTTGCCCGGAGGTTACAGATAACCTCTGGAGGAACATGACGAGTATTGTTACCTACAACATCACTACTGGAGACGTTTGCTATCAACTAACTTGTGACCCTGCCAAAATTGGCAAGTGTAGCCAATTGAAACTAGAGAAAAGCACACAATTGACCCCTGATCAACAAACATTATGTCAGTCACGACATGACAGTTTTTGCAGTAATGTTACCAATTATATGGTCTGTAATCATACAGTATTAACCGCTAGCCATATTGAAATTATCTAAGGGATGGCTGTTCTTGTGCGGCAATTTTTCATACACTTACATACAAGCTAATATAACTGGAGGACCTTGTGCCTTATCACGTTTAAGTCTTATGCTTTTTCCCATGCATTCTGTCACACACATTCGCTCTTTTAGAGCCGCTGTTCAATTACCTGAGGATTGTGACTCCAATATTGACTTGCTTTCTAGAGCAGAGTATACCAGTTTGGCTATTTCCATTGTAGGAGTGCCAGGACTGTCCGTTTATAATGCAAGAACTATTGCTAAGCTTGCCTGTTTAATTGTGAAGAATCTCAATCATACTTCTGCCACTTTAGCTGATTTGTTATTAGATGTTCAAGGAACGAGAAAAGCTGTTTTGCAGAATAGGGCAGCTGTGGACTATTTGTTGTTAAAACACAACCACGGTTGCGAGGACTTTGATGGTCTCTGTTGTTTCAATTTATCTGATCATTCTACATCTATCTATGCGCATATTAATACTTTAAAAGATTTAGGGAAAGGGGTTACCCAAAACGTTGATCAAGGATGGTGGGATTGGTTGTTTGGGTGGCTACCTAATTTTGGACAGCTTTGATATATCTTGGGTGTTATTATAGGGATTATTTGCATTTCTATCTCACTATGTTGTTGTATTCAATGCATTCCTAATCTTCTCTCCCTTCTTCATCCCAGATCCATGGTATTTAGGCCAATGGGGTATGATGGGTGAATCGAGGGTCAAGGGGTGGAATGTAGTGCATTTGCCATTTTCACGTGCTAAACTGCATGTTGACCTCGATTCCATGTGATGCTCTGATCCTCCATTTTGTTGCACTGCATTTCCATTTTGTGCTGCTTTGACCTGTAGTTACACTTCAGCAGTAACATAAACATGTTTTTTACGTAAACCAGTACGAGCTGGTGCAAGACATACCTCGTGAGGTTATTTTGTACATTGAGCTTGTTTTTGTGCATTCTATGCTTATCTCTAGGACAGAGGGAGGATGCGCTGTGCAAGGCTCTCCAAGGCCGGAGACAGGGAAAGGAATGTCTTTTGCCTCGGCGCACCCAAGCAGAATCTGGCCAGGTCTCTATGGGTGGATCTGACGCAGAGATGCGGCCAGCACCTATGATGGATAGATGGGCGAGAACGCCTGCTAGAGGGTTCTCGAACGTGTTGATTTAACTATAAAAAGTGGTGTCTGTGGGGTGGAGCTCAGGAACTCAGTCTTGGAGTGGACGCACTTGCGGGACAACTTTGGTGCCCGGAGAGATTACTTCCTGTGCCCCAGTCTCTACAGGGTTCCCGACTTGGTGTTTTCGGTGCTTGGCCAGGGATGTTGAAGACTCCGGTGCAGACGCATCTGGTGAGGTGCTTTGTACATTAACTGTTTATATATCTATATTCAAGATCTCATATTTGTATATATATAGTGTGGTGTATTCATTGTTTCACTTGGTGCCTAAGAACTTACTAGCTTCAGTGACTTATTGCCCTTGTCTACGATACTAATAAAGCTCATTTTACCTCCAGAGGAGTGTTGGAGTTTCTGTGTAAGTAAGTGGTGTGAGTAAGTTTAGATTATGCAAGTGGGCAAGGCAATACATTTTGTCGTAGTCGGCAGGATACGTAAGTTACGAGGGTAGGAACATGTTTAAAATGACGAAAGGTGGATTTGGTTCTTTGGCACCAAGTGAAATCCCTTTCTCTCCCATGCAAATACCTGGATGGGAGGCGACGCCGTACTACGCGCTGGCGCGTGAGTACTCTAAAAGCACAGGATTAAGTGAGAGCTGGTTTGACTGTTTGAGTGAAGCAACGCCAGGAGATGTTTTAAATTGTTTACGGAAAGTTCCTGTGGAGATAGGTAAAGAATTATGGACAGTGAGCCGTCGAGGTTGGGCTCTGTTGCATGCCTACCATCAAGTTTTTGACATATGTTTATCTCTGCAGTGGGAACATTTGAGCTTATAAAAACAACTCATTGAAGCTAAGAATATGTCTACGATGCTTTCCTGCCAGAATAAGCTATTACAAGACAAATTAGAAACATATCAAACTATAGCAGAACGGGCTGCAGTCCGTGTCACTGAATATAGATACAGGAAAATGAGGGGTAGAGTGAGTAAGAGAAAAGTCCATTTAGCAATTGCCAAAGCAGGCTTAGATTTTGATCCATCCACCTGGGACTCTAACATCTGGGAATCATCAGAATTCTCCTCAGAAGGAGAGCAGCCCTTACAGAGAGAAAGACAGGAGGAGGAGGTAAAAAATAGTAAGAGAGTGGAAGTGCAGCCCATTCTAAGATGGAAACTTCAAGCCAGTCCACAGAACCCGGATGGAGTTATGTTAAATAGTATAGAGGATTTTACTCAACAGGAAATCAGTGATATTTTACTGAGGTTTAGACAGAAGCCTGGCGAGGCACTATTAACTTGGATGGTGCGCCTCTATAAACACGGCGCTTCTGGGGTCATGTTAGATGAGGGGATGCTGCCAACTTTTTTACTCTCAGTACTGATCCCACTGTGCAGGGACACTTTCGGACTTTCCACGATGGTGACCAAACTACCCTGTTGCAGCTAGCCGCACAGGGGTGTGGTCACAGGTACCCCACAGATTCAGACTGGCCTGGGAATGAAAAACCATGGTTTACCCTAAGAGATGCCTCACAGAGAATTAAGGAGGAGGGGATGAAGTTGGCTATCCTTATAAGTGAGGCGCATAATTTGATGGGTCAGATAATGACTGTGTCCATGTGGAACAAAATCATTCGTTTGGCACCCCCTGCATACAAAGCAGTGATAATGACTTTGTTAATTAATCAAACTGGTAATACCATAGGAGAAGTAGTCGAGGCGGTCCGTGAGCTGGGAGAGCTTGGGGAATGGAATAAGCCAGACAGGGCTTCGCGCTCGGAGTCCCGCACTGATAACAACCGAGTGACCCGACGGGCCATGTTTTTGGCGCTGTTAAAGGATGGAGTGTCAAGAAGTGAAATTGATGGTATTAAGACCAAAAGCATGTGGGAAATGTACCGTAAGCGAGGACTGGATAGGAAGGAGGGGAGTAGGCATGTGAATAGAAAGGATAACAAGAAAGTAAGTCGCAGGGAAACGGAGCCTGAGGAGAAGCACGACAAAGCAGGTCAGGAGAGAGAAAGAGAGAGAGGGAATCTCATGAGAAAATGTCACAAGAGAAAGGTTGGGACCGAGATTGCACAGATTCAGATGGGAACCGGGAAGAGGAGGAGTTGTTCCCTAAGGATTACCCGACATTGTATTCAGATCTGCGCCGGGACCTGCGCCGGGCAGATGCAGAGCTGCGCAGGCGAAAATTAGATTAGGAAATGGGCCAAGCTCCGGTGCAGGGATGGGCTCGCAAAGATAATAGACCGCTTGTGAGGGTTGAGATCTATTGGAAAAATAGAAACGTTCAGGAGGTGCGGACTTTAGTAGACACCGGAGCGGAGGCCACGTTGATACATGGCAATCCACAAAAATTTAAAGGACAGCATTTTACTATCACAGGTTTGGGTGGACAGGAAACACCAGCAGTGCAAATGGTAATTCAGATGAAAATAGGCAGACTTCCCAAGAGAGCATACACTGTTTTTATTGTGCCCATTCCCGAGTACATCATTGGTATTGACATTCTGAAAGGTATGACCCTATATCTAGATGACGGATGCTATCAGTTTGCGTCAAAGCAGTACCTCTCGGTGGCTGCTGTGAGGGTGGGGCGCTTGAAGATTCCCCCAGTGAAGGTGCCCCAAGCAACAAAAGTGGTTCACATGAAGCAGTACAGGATCCCAGGGGGACATGATGAGATTACCGCAACCATGCGGGACTTGGTGGAGGCGGGGGTGGTGAGACCGGTTACCACGGTGTGGAATAACCCTGTGTGGCCCGTGCGCAAACCCGATGGGAGCTGGCGCATGACTGTGGATTACTGCGAGCTGAATAAGCATACGCCCCCGTTGACAGCCGCAGTCCCCGACACCATCACTTTGATTGAGAAAATTCAGAAACACAATGGGACATGGTATGCGGCACTTGATATTGCCAATGCTTTTTTCATGATTCCAATTGCCCCCGAGTCCCAGGAACAATTCTCCTTCTCATGGAGTGGTAGGCAGTTCACGTTTACATCTTTACCAGAGGGGTATTTACATAGCCCTACGATCTGTCACCGGTTGGTGGCAGAGCATTTGGATGAGGTATCAGTTATTCCTGGAGTACAACTTTGCCATTACATTGATGATGTGTTAATTCAAGGAGAGACCCAAGAACAGGTGCAGGCTCAACTAGACAGAATTGTAGAGCACTTGCAAAGCAAAGGGTGGGTGATTAACCCACAGAAGGTGCAGGGACCCTCCCAGAGTGTGAAGTTTTTAGGTATTCAGTGGCATCAGGGGCATAGAGAGGTGCTGCCACAAGTGAGGCAAAAGATCAAAGAGTTTGCAGTGCCGCGAAACAAGAAGGAGGCACAGCGTTTCATTGGATTGTTTGGTTTTTGGAGACAGCACATTCCCCATTTGAGTCAGATTTTGGCCCCTCTGTACAAGGTTACATGGAAGAAGCATGAGTTTGAGTGGGGGGAGGCCAGCAACAGGCGTTTGAGTCAGCAAAGGAGGCTATACAGCGTGCCCTGGATCTATGGCCCATACGAGAGGGAAGCATTGATTTGAATGTACCGGTACAGGATCAGTATGCGACCTGGAGCCTATGGCAAAAACAGGGGAGACAGAAGGTGCCCCTAGGGTTTTGGACAAAGAAAGTACCTGATGCTGAAGAGCGGTACACTCCTTTCGAAAAGCAGTTGTTGGCATGTTATTGGGCTCTGGTGGATACCGAGCAATTGACCCTGGGGCACAATGTGTTTTTGAGACCTGAAATTCCTATCATGCAATGGGTGATGAGCTCACCCAAGACACACGGGATTGGGCACGCACAGGAGACTAGCGTCATAAAGTGGAAGTGGTCCTAAAGGTACCGCAGTGCTGCATGAGCAAGTGGCGCAGACTCCAGTAGCAGATGCAGAAATGTTGCAAGATGTACCCAAAGTACGAGAGTCCCCAGTGAAATGGGGCGGGCCATTCTCAGAGTTGTCCGTGGAGGACAAAAAGCATGTGTAGTTTACAGATGGCTCAGTCAGATATGTGGGGACCAAGAGACATTGGAAGGCGGTGTCGTACAATCCTGTGACTAAAAAGTTGTTGTCAACTACTGGAGAGGGAAGAAGTAGCCAGTTCGCAGAACTGTACATGGTTTACCAGGATTTAAAGCAAGAGCTCCCTGGTACATGTCACATTTATACTGATTCATGGTCTACGGCCAATGGGTTAGCCACTTGGCTTCCCACATGGCATGCTCATAATTGGATGATTCACAATAGGGAGGTTTGGGGAAAGGAGTTGTGGCAGGAGATTTGGGAATTGTTGTCCCAGAGTACAGTCACAGTTTATCATGTTGATGCTCATTGCCCGACTGACTCACTGGAGCGTTGGTGCAATTCCTTTGCAGACCAAGAAGCGTTGATTCATGAAGCTGAGGTGGCAACGCAGGATTCTGACTTGGTGGGCATGTCTAAATGGGCGCATCAGAAAAGTGGACATTTGGGCGAGCGAGCCACTAGCAGGTGGGCTGAAAATAGAGGGATGTATATTCCCCTTGATTTGATTAAAACTGCGATCATTCACTGTCCCGTTTGTCAGCATAGCCAACACAGACCAGTTCCACAGGTAGTGAGAGGCCAGCTAGGCAGAGGGAAGTTGCCAGGGCAAATATGGCAAATTGATTTCATCGGGCCAATGCCAATGAGTCGAAGATGTCAGTATGCATGCATAGTGGTGGATACCTATTCTGGATATCTCATCGCCTTTCCATGCAAGAGAGAAACCCAGTCTAACACTCTGAAAACTTTGAATTTGTTGATTTTGTATTACGGAATTCCTTCGCAGGTCCAAAGTGACAATGGGTCACACTTTAAAGGAACGATGGTGCAAGATTTTTGTGTGCAGCATAACATTGAGTGGATCTATGACATACCCTATTACCCACAGGCAGCGGGTTTGATTGAGAGAATAAATGGTTTGTTGAAAGAGCAGTTGAAAAAGTTGTCTGATGGGTCATTGAAGGGGTGGAGGGATCATTTGCCTGATGCATTGCGAATTTTGAACAACCGACCCCTTGCCAATGCAGAGACTCCTTTGATGCGCATGTTGACCCCGGCCTTGCAGATCAAGCCCCATGTGGCCACAAACACAATTCTGTATTGGGAGACAGCTCCCGGAGCTTTAGCTCCATATTGTGCCACACCAGAGGCTGCAGGTCTTGATTTACATGCCCTGAACCTCTATTGATTGCAACCACGAGATATTACCTTGATTGAGACAGGAATTGGAGTTCAAATTCCCCCAGAGCATTTCAGACTGATCGCCCCTCGATCTCGGCTTGCCCTTAAAGGCATCCAGGTTTTGGGAGGGGTGGTCGATGCTGATTACCAGGGGGAAATCAAAGTTATTCTATTAAACAGTGGAGACAATGATCTGATTGTGCAACCCGGTGACCGAGTTGGAGGAAATGTCATGAAGGGGACGGCCCCAGCCCTTCTAACTGTGCGAGGAAAGGGTTCGGATCTACTGACAAGAACAAAGGGGCAAAAGTATGGGTAGAGTCCCCAAAAAAACCTCCTGAACCTGCAGAATTAATCGCTAAGGGAAAGGATAATATCCTTGTCATCATGAGACCCGGACAGGAAAAGTGGGAAAATGACCTGCTGAAAAATGTTATTTACGAGAGTGATTATACCAGTTTGTTTTCTGTTTCTAGATCACAGTATGGCTTGCCGCTGCGATGCTTGCGCTGTGTGGTCTGTGTTTGGGCGTGTCCGGAGGGGTCCGGGAGGGCCCGGTGATGCTGAAGGGGATCAACCGCCCGAGTCGGATGACAGCATTGTTGCAGCAACAGGATAACATCTGGACCTACTTGGCCGGGAATGTGCTGAACACTTCCCACTTCTGTATGAGAAATCTTCAGAGTACAGCTGATATGATATCCTCTTGTCTTGTTGCCGTACCTACCCCTGCACATGTGCTTCAGCACATCTTCAACCAAACTAACTTTGATGGGGTAGTGGAGGAAAATGATGTTCAAACACATCTGAGTCTTTATGAGTACTGTCGTTTTTGCCCGGAGGTTACAGATAACCTCTGGAGGAACATGACGAGTATTGTTACCTACAACATCACTACTGGAGACGTTTGCTATCAACTAACTTGTGACCCTGCCAAAATTGGCAAGTGTAGCCAATTGAAACTAGAGAAAAGCACACAATTGACCCCTGATCAACAAACATTATGTCAGTCACGACATGACAGTTTTTGCAGTAATGTTACCAATTATATGGTCTGTAATCATACAGTATTAACCGCTAGCCATATTGAAATTATCTAAGGGATGGCTGTTCTTGTGCTGCAATTTTTCATACACTTACATACAAGCTAATATAACTGGAGGACCTTGTGCCTTATCACGTTTAAGTCTTATGCTTTTTCCCATGCATTCTGTCACACACATTCGCTCTTCTAGAGCCGCTGTTCAATTACCTGAGGATTGTGACTCCAATATTGACTTGCTTTCTAGAGCAGAGTATACCAGTTTGGCTATTTCCATTGTAGGAGTGCCAGGACTGTCCGTTTATAATGCAAGAACTATTGCTAAGCTTGCCTGTTTAATGGTGAAGAATCTCAATCATACTTCTGCCACTTTAGCTGATTTGTTATTAGATGTTCAAGGAACGAGAAAAGCTGTTTTGCAGAATAGGGCAGCTGTGGACTATTTGTTGTTAAAACACAACCACGGTTGCGAGGACTTTGATGGTCTCTGTTGTTTCAATTTATCTGATCATTCTACATCTATCTATGCGCATATTAATGCTTTAAAAGATTTAGGGAAAGGGGTTACCCAAAACGTTGATCAAGGATGGTGGGATTGGTTGTTTGGGTGGCTACCTAATTTTGGACAGCTTTGAAATATCTTGGGTGTTATTATAGGGATTATTTGCATTTCTATCTCACTATGTTGTTGTATTCAATGCATTCCTAATCTTCTCTCCCTTCTTCATCCCAGATCCATGGTATTTAGGCCAATGGGGTATGATGGGTGAATCGAGGGTCAAGGGGTGGAATGTAGTGCATTTGCCATTTTCACGTGCTAAACTGCATGTTGACCTCGATTCCATGTGATGCTCTGATCCTCCATTTTGTTGCACTGCATTTCCATTTTGTGCTGTTTTGACCTGTAGTTACACTTCAGCAGTAACATAAACATGTTTTTCACATAAACCTGTACGAGCTGGTGCAAGACATACCTCATGAGGTTATTTTGTACCTTGAGCTTGTTTTTGTGCATTCTATGCTTATCTCTAGGACAGAGGGAGGAAGCGCTGTGCAAGGATCTCCAAGGCCGGAGACAGGGAAAGGAATGTCTTTTGCCTCGGCGCACCCAAGCAGAATCTGGCCAGGTCTCTATGGGTGGATCTGACGCAGAGATGCGGCCAGCACCTATGATGGATAGATGGGCGAGAACGCCTGCTAGAGGGTTCTCGAACGTGTTGATTTAACTATAAAAAGTGGTGTCTGTGGGGTGGAGCTCAGGAACTCAGTCTTGGAGTGGACGCACTCGTGGGAGGACTTTGGTGCCCGGTAAGATTACTTCCTGTGCCCCAGTCTCTACAGGGTTCCCGACTTGGTGTTATCGGTGCTTGGCCAGGGATGTTGAAGACTCCGGTGCAGACGCATCTGGTGAGGTGCTTTGTACATTAACTGTTTATATATCTATATTCAAGATCTCATATTTGTATATATATAGTGTGGTGTATTCATTGTTTCACTTGGTGCCTAAGAACTTACTAGCTTCAGTGACTTATTGCCCTTGTCTACGATACTAATAAAGCTCATTTTACCTCCAGAGGAGTGTTGGAGTTTCTGTGTAAGTAAGTGGTGTGCGTAGGTTTAGTTTACACAAGTGGGCAAGGCAATACAAATGGGCTGCCTTGCGCCAACTCAGGCACCATGGTGCAAGGGTACCTGCGCTGCATACAATATTGATTTTCTGCAGCAAGGGATACCTACCTTCACAAAACCAATTCTTAGAGGCATATCCCTCTTTCTATGTGTGGTACATGATGCAGCACACATAGAAAGAGGAAGGAACAAGGAGAAATATAAATATTTCTCCTTGTTACACCTCCCCTGAGAAGGCGTATCTTTTTGGCTCATTCCCAGGTCCACCACTTTTGGAAAAACTGGAAATGCGTCAACAACCATGGGAGTGTCCTGGGAACACCCACACAATGCCCATGGAATTCCTTCCAGGGCAGAGTAAGGTAATGCAGCCATTTGCACTGCTTTGCCTTACTCCAGATTTATGGAGCCACTCAGGGCCACGCAGAGTGGCCTTGCGGGGATTCTTGAATCTCATTTTTGAGTTGCGTTGCTCTTGCACCACTTTGCGTGGTGAAAGAGCAATGCTACTAGGCCCATAAATATGGCTTTGTGTTTGTTATGACTATTAAAAAAATAGCACAAGCACTTTCAATTCTATCAGGATTTACAGGGCAAGTTATGCAGTCTTACTGCTTAGCTGTTGCAGCTTGCATATCCACCATAAAAAATTATTTGTAATGTGTGTTAATCCCGCACCATTGCCTGTATAATGTTTGACCAGTTACTGGTACTTTTCACACCAAGAGGAACAATGCTCCTGTTTTGTCTGCAGACAGTGTCCACAAATGGATCAGCATACTGTTCATGGGCTTAGAGTCATTCCCTTACAGGCTCATAATCTGGTAGTTAGATATCACTTTTAGGTTGAGCCTACTGTGCTGTCTGTTGTGAAATTTGTGAGCTTATATGTGGTATTAGAATTGAGGTTTTGATTATAACAATTACCATTTTGTACTTAGAACTTTTAGGTGTGTTGGAATGGTGTGGAGGTTCCATGGCAGTTGAAGGGAAGATCCTTAATGGAAAGAAGTGGCTCTGTTACTACGCGGTTGTGCCAGATATTTTGTGAAGAATAAAAGATTCTGTTTATACTCTGTCTGCAGCTTTATCTCTTCAAATTTCGTAACAACTATTCTCTGACACTCAAACTCATTACTGTACATCATCTATGCTAACAGTGTGTAGTGTCTACATCATAGTGCTTACGTTTAATTTCTGTAAGTTTAAACTCTCCTGTTTCAGTTGATTGATAACCACCTCACCTGTTGTTAGACAACCTTGGCGTGGTTTACGCTGCCTTTTTGCCTCAACCTCCTCCTGTATTTTTGATTGTGTGCTGGACTTAGTTTTTGCTTCTTTGTGTACTCTGGGCACTTTACCAAAGTGCTAAAGTGCAAGTGCCCCCATTGTAAATTGTGATTATGATTGGTTATCCATGATTGGCATATTTGATTTACTGGTAAGTCCCTAGTAAAGCGCACTGTGTGTGCCCAGGGCCTTTAAATCAAATGCTAGTAGTGGGCCTGCAGCTCTGATTGTACCACTTACATGAGTAGCCCTGTCAACATGTCTCAGACCTGCAACTGCAGTGTCTGTGTGTGCAGTTTTAAACTACCATGTTGACCTGGCAAGAGCACCCACTTGCCTACTCCAAACCTTCCCTTTTTAGGTCGAAATTAGACAGTGCATGTGCTGTCAGGATGACCTGTAGTAGGGGAAAAGGACTTATGTCCCGACTGCTGCCTTCCCACTGGTTCAATCTATCAGTCGTTCTTCTTTGCTGCTTGCTAAATGGTTCAAGCAGCGATACCTCACTTCTGTTTTTCTAAGAGCAGCACCGACCAGCTACAGTTAACTTCCACTTTCCTTCTTCCTCTCTTGTTCGGGAGTACTCTTTTTCCTGTTTCTGGAGCATACTGACTTCAGCTGCGGCCACTTTGCTTTTCTCCTGTCTCGTAAGTGAAATCATTTTTTTTTCTTAATTTTTTACTACAGCAGGCAGGACGACGTGTGCAACCGGGACAATGGAGGCCGCTCGTTCTAAGATTGATGCATTAATAGCTCTAAATGGGCCAACTAGGAAACTACTTAATAATGTCGAAGACAGTTTTGAAATGATTCAACCGAATAACTTAAGTTAACGTAAAAGGCTGCACGCAGAGTTAAACACTGATATTCAGTGTTAAAATACCACACTGGGTGCAGCATGTTTCAGGATTTGGAAAATGGATCACGGTCTAATTATATGTATTGTCCCCCTTCCTAAATGCTCAGAGCAACTGTGTGATAAGCCTCGCTTCCCCATGGTGCAATGGGGTTACCGTTCCACATAATGTGATCGAACAGGCATGATCAGCTCTGGCTGGTGCCAGACTCGCAGTGCCCAGGTGCTACCTCAAGGTGAGACTTTTATTAAATTGTCATTGGTTTCACTTCTCATGTTTTCATTGATAACAACGGTTATGTGATGTCACTTCCTATCCTGCCATAAAATATGAGAATCGCTTATCACTCATAAGATTTAAATATGTATATTTTTTTTAAAGAGCACTGCTTCATTTCAGGCCCCGTTAATTTGGAGTTTACCCACTAGCCCATATTACATCTAAAAAGTGAGGTACAAGATTCCACGACACTCGCTCGAATGACGTAAGACTGTGTGCCCATCAGATGCCCTTGCCACCATTAGTGGGTGTTCAGAGAACTTACTAGCAGACTAAACTTGTTCTGGAGTTGTTATGTGCGCTCATTACCTAAAACATCCAAACTACAGACTCGTGGTACTGGGTAGGAATGGTGTGGCAACAGCCTCTGTATCCCTAAACATAGTTCTTGCTTCTTAATGCAGGCGCCTAATGTCTTCACATGCTCATTAATTTGTCGCATTTTCAGTTTTTCTGCTTTTTGACTGGTTATTATTTTTATTTATTATTATATTTCATGTTTTATTGTACCACGCTGTGAATCACCTGCGTGTGTAGTTCCTGTTTTCCTGTAGAAAATATCTAATAAATTGATATATGTATTCACCATACTGATTGACATATACAAACAACAAAGGAGATTGAAAAAATGCAACACAAATTTGAATGAAAACACATGGCATGTCGATTTTTCTAGGGCATTTTCCTGTGCTGCCGCAAATCTTCAGTGAGGACTGACAGTGATAATGAGCTTGTAATTTACACTCTCTACTTTGCCACGAGCAGAACATACTAACATCGTTCCCTCTCTTGGGTGTTGTTTCTTTGTGGAGTGACCCTGTCATCAAAACAGTCTCTTATTTTATCACTGAGCACTGCCTAACCTTCGTGTTTTTTGTATCAAACTTTCTCACTCGCCTCAACAAGAGAGCGAATGTGTATCTGTTGAAGTGTAGTCAGACTCTGAGGTAATAAATTGGGGAGTGTACCTCATTCTGGGTTTTTACATTTTTTTTACTTAAACTGTTTGAACTGTTTGGTGGTCTATTTGTAATTTTCACTTTGCAAAACACTTTGCTTGCATACAGTTACTTATGGGTGCAGAGACACTTTGCGCAGGTGACCTCATCAGACAAGCATTTGGAATGCAGTAGGTCTCACATTTGCGAGAGTTTAAACCATTAGTATTGTAATTGACAATGAGTCTTTATTTATGTTTTAAAACCCATAACATTCTTAAAAGTCATTGTCATTTACAATGCTAATAGCTTAAACCTGCGTGAATGCGAGACCTATTGCATTAAACATGCCTGTTCTACATGTAAGGCCCCCCTCAGATAGTCCAAAGGTAACCCCATTTGGAGGGTGCAGTATACGTGAAAGGTAGGAGTTGTACTGATGTGTTTTACATGGCCAGATAGTGAAATAGTGCCAATTTCATTTTTCTCTATTGCAAGTACTAAATCTCTCATAGGTTTTCATTGAAGCTGCTGTGTAACAGATTACAAGTGTAACTTTCAATTGGGAAGAGCTGGTGATTTGGAGTTTGGGCTATCTGAGATCAGAATTTACAAAACACATCTTTTAGGAAAGATTTTTTTAAATTGTGTGTTTCAAAATGCCACTTTTAGATAGTAGGCATTTTCTTGTTTTACCATTCTGTGCCTCTTCCTGCCTGTGGAATCAACATCTGATTTAGACTGACAGCTGGGTTGTCTGTGCATTCACTCTAGACAGTTAAACAAAGGGAGCTGTGGTGTGCCCTGCATTTCCTGATGGACCATCACCAGGCTGATGGGCCTCCAGAGCTAGAGTGGTGGGAGGCATTGTCACTGAATAGGGCTATGCCTGTCCTCTCACAATGCTGTCTCCACCCCCCTCTAGTGTGTCAGGGGCCAAGACAGGGCACAGCAGGATCTTGTGGACATTAAAGACTTTTCGTTGTAGCAAGCCTACTTTAAAGGCCAAAAGGGGTATAAGTATTGGACCAATGAGAGCACATTTTTAGAAGACTTCTAGGTTGAGGACTCTGTCAAGAAGAAGAGCTGAAGAGCTGCCAGGAGGAGTATTGCCCCTTTTCTGTGGGTTGCTTTGCTGTGTTGGTTTGTAGTTGCTGCTTCTGTCTGTAGGCAGTGAAAGAACGGAATTTTGCTGTTGAATATTGCTTTTTCAAGGATCTCCAAGGGCTTGTGTGAGCTTGCCTCCTGTTGGAAATCTGGAAATATTCCATTAATGGATAAAGCAATCACCAATACAATTTACACAGGGAGCACTTGCACATTAGCACTGGTTAGCAGTTGTAAAGTGTCCAGAGTCTTAAAACCAGCAAAAATAGGTCGGAAAAAATTTGAGGAAGAAGGCAATCCTGCAAGAAGGGCCAGGTCCAACAGGATTCAATGAGAAAGTATTCACAGTACAACTTCATACTGCTTACCATTACATAAGCATGTTGCTGACGCACGTACGCTAATTCCAGAAACCATTTTTAATTAGATTCAGATGTGCCTAATACTTGAGAATGTTCAGTCTCTGAACAATTCACTTGACTCAACAAGCGCATATTGCATATGACAAAAATTGAAATTGCCACCTAGGATTCACAGCACTGTGTGATAGAATTGAGATAAATACCTTTCATCACACTAACTATATATGTTACTAGTATCCATAGCATCTTTGAATACTTTTAATCTTTCACCTCGACAAACTTTTATCCCTGCTTCTGGTGTATCATGCATGAAATGGAATGAGTGGCATGAATATTTCATAAATTACATCTCACACCAGATAGGAAGAAATAGAGTTTATTATATTTTGGTTCAGTGGGTCTAAAGGTTTCCAGACGGATTGAAACACAAAAGACAAAGTGATCTTTTTAATGATGCTTCAAAAGATCTAGATAATTACGGTAAGTGTTGATATTGACAGATGTAAGTTCTATAACAGAAAGCAAGGTAAGGATGAAACTATCGAAGACTTTGTTGCTCCATTGATAAATCTTGCCCTAACATGTTGTTTTGGCAGTTTACACGATGAGCTGATTCGAGCTGTGAATACTCTGCCAGGAAGAAGGACTGTTGTGCTGCTGAAAGTACTGAAAATTTGCTGGACTGCTGCTTTGAAAGAACTGCTGCCCTGCTGACCTGCTGCCTACTTCCTGCTCCCCTCTTGCCTGGGTGAGAAGGACTGGACCTTCTCCTGTTGAACACAGGACCCCAAATTGACTCCAAGGGCTAGTTGGCTGGCCCCCTGACGAGAGTCTCAGGGAGAGAAGGCTCCAACAACCTTGAACCCAGCACCTGGGCTCTGCCATCTGTGAGTTGTGCCAAATGGTGCCTACGCCCGCTCATGGTCAGCCTGAATTAGTAACTTTGCCCCGGTCCGACGCTAACAGATATCCACTGTTAGCACTTCCTGCTTTTTGCCAATATTTTCACTGAAATCTTTAAAATGATATCTCCAGTTCTACTGATTTGATTTTTTTCATTATCGTCTTGTTTTATTTATTCAAATTTGACCTCTATTTTAGATTGATGTAGGATTTTTCTTGCAATGTGTTTGAAGTGCTACATAAATACTTAAAACATTGCCTCTAAGTTAAACCTGACTGCTCTGTGCCAGTAACCCAATTACTGAAACAGGCACCAAAAAATCAACTGAGATATGAGCTCAAGTTTCTCTGCTCTATATCATCTCATTATTTCGGGGGTGATTCTATTTTTTTTTTAAACGCATGAAGCAAAAATTTGAGGACTTTAATGTTTGCACATTTACTAATTTTTGAAATTCACCAAAAAAGGCATACAGTTGTGTGATGATGCATTTATGTCCATTGTGCTGTTTATTTTTGAGCTGTTATTGCTTTGAATCACTACAGGAAGCATTTTTTCTTCTATTTGTTGATGCGGAATAGCATCAGCAAAACAATTTGGCAACGTCAAAAAAGTCGGATAATACAGTGAAAAGGGAAGACCTATTTTCTTTACCAATGATTGTTACTAGTTGGCATGTCAACAACCAAATATTTGATTGTTCGCATCTCGCTAGAACTGGAAGCGGGAGCGTACTCATGCATTCATACATGCTGACATTTTGAAAGACGAAGGAGTGAAAAAAAATCAGGTAATTCATTTTCCTCATTGACTAATAACGACACAAATGCAGTTTTAGTTGGAACACAGATAATATAAAGACATTTGTGGCTTAAAAATCGGGAGTCTGCACCTGGTTTGTGTCTGGTGGCATGCATGTGCATCTAATTTGGCAATCAGTCTTGAATAGGGTGACCAACCGTCCGTAAATTTCACGGACAGTCCATAATTTCGGCCGTCTGTCCGTTGTCCGTGAAGGTTTCTTTAACGGACGCCATTTGTCCGTAATTTTAACAGCTTTTGGGCGACAGCCAATCATGTGACTTTCTAATGCCAACCGTTTTGATCTGGAGACCAAATAAAGCGATTTAGGATTGACTTGAAAGCCATCAGCCAATCCTAGAGCTCGCTGGTACACTGCAGGAGTGCTCCCTGGGCCAATGAGAACAGCTTTAGGGTACTGTAGTGTTTGGGCCTCAGGCCCACATGGCGGTAAATAACGGACACCGACACTGAGCAGTATAGTGTGGTAACTGGCCTCAAGCACGTGCACCCGGGCCCTTTTATTGACGGGGCTACATCACTCGTGGCTCCCGTGATGGATGGGGGTGTAGTGTGTCCAGCTCTCGAGGGAGTGGCTGGAGTGACAGCTTCCTGCGGGACACTAGAACGTGTCTCACAGGACATTACATTCCTCCCCAACTTTATTGAGGAACAAACAAAGTGCTAATCCAACCTGTGGGGATAAAACAAACAGGTAACTAAATACCACAGGGTCCATCAATCTCTAGAGTCAGGTGGCAGGACGGCATCAGACAGGAGCTGGTAACTTTACTTGCCGCAGGACCTTCTCGGCAGGCACCCATAGTTTAACCTGAGGAGTTCAGGACACGACCGCTGGCCTGGAGACGTCCACTGCATACACGTCAGTTCACTGATGATGACATGTCATACGATCTTGCATGGCTCCCATCTTGCTGACATTGGTGATGGCCTGTGGTAAGTTCTTTCAGTTCTTTACAGTGGGTTGCATCATGACCGTGGATGGAGTCTACAGTGAGAATTCACAGAGGTGTTGCGGGACCGACTGTCGCTATTGAACTGCTTGGCTGTGACCAGTAAGCTGTCGATGGGGAAATGTCTCTTCTCGCTCTCCCGCCTGGGGAGGCCCGTTGTCTGGGTTGCTGCAGGACAGTAGGAGGGCTGCGCTGGGGGCCACTTGTGTGCCGTCTGGGGGCAGCTGCAGGTCCACCGAGGAGCCGTTACTCAGTCGCACGCACAACCCTCACGGATGGATGAGTCTGGGTCAAGACTTGCACTCGCTGCCACGGTTCTGGTGTAGGCCAGGTTCCTAGGTGGCTTCTGATTTCTTTTGGTCGGCGGGTGTAGCAACGGTTTAGGACTCCAGTCCACTTGTGCACTGGTAGTGGTGTTTGACGCATGTGCTGATGGCTGGCGTGATGGCGGTTGCCAGCCATGTGGTGAGTCGGAATGACAGGTGGTGGTGACTTGCTGGGAGAGTTCGGATGTCAGGAGGAACTTGGCAGCCATATGCCTCCGCCTTGCTGAGGTGGAGTGTCTATGGCGGCTTGACACGTAGAGTGTGGGGATCCCCTCTTGCCTGGCTTGGGGCCACTGCCGACTCCATCTTGAGGCAGTGTGAGGACGAACACTCAGTGGTGATCTTCACCCATGGCAACTGCGGACAGGAGCTGGGATGCCACTTGACTTAGACTGCCGATGCTTGGGGATGGATGGTCGCCTGGGGAAGCGTAGGGATGAGACGCAGTTTGCGCTTGCTGCGGCTTATGTTCGGTTCGCTCGTGGAGCTGTATCCAGGGACGTAGGTCCGCCTTGGTGGCTGTCTGGTGTGTCAGGGTGTGCTCTTGGCTTGCTGGGCGAGTCCTCGGTCTTCTCCCTTTTGTTGGTCTATTCAGCCCACCTGTGTTCCTCCGATGTTCATGGTGACAGGGCTCTCACTCTCTTCTTTCTTCGATGGCGTTGCGCTTGGACCTCGAGGTGGCGCTGTCGTGGCGCGGGCTTCTGCCTTCATTCCGGTGCGACCTTGCTTGCTGGGCGACGGGATGTCTGGTCACGTGTCACCGGTTGCTGGAGCGCATGTTGCTGTGGCGGTCTGCCACGTGGAGTGTGCAACTCCTCTCTTGCCTGTCTTGGGTCGCGGCCAACTCTGTCTTGAGGCAGTGTGAGGGAGGACACTGTGTGTGGTCTTCGGCCCACTGCAGGGCTTCGCTGGGGCAGTGGAGACGTGGATGCTCTCCTTCCTGCATTCAGCCGTGCTTCTTTGTGGAGATGTCTATCTCCTGGATGACTGTCGGTGCAGTCAGGTTCACTGGCGCGGCTTTCTGCGCGCTTCTCACTTTGCGTGCTCCGTCTTCTTCTTAGACGCTTTTCTGGCACGTGGTGTACCTGTACACCGGGAGGACCAAATGACGCGATCCCTGCGCTGTCGGTGGCATTGAGCAGCCACGTGTTCTGTACCAGTCTTTTCTTGTGCTGCCGATGGGGACAGTTCTCTGGAGGGGATGCCGTTATGGCTGGCCTTCCACTCATGATGGTGGGGGCTTGTGTGGCAGCGTCTTTGGTGTTAGTGCTTGAGCTTGGTCGGCGTTGATGGGGCTGGGGAATTTTCAGGCTCTCTGGGAGCACTCAGTGCTATGCAACAGTCTTTTCCCTTCGAAGGTCTGAGCAAGCCTGTTGGAACCCCGCCTTCGGGCGCTTCTCTCGGGGCTCGCCGTCTTGCTGGGTTCCGCTGTCCTTTCGCTATCTGGCACATTCTTGTGCTGGGGTGGTCCTGGGCTACAGCCTTCTCTTTGTTAGTTGTGGGTTTGGAGCTCCTCTTCTTGGAGTTGTTGGGGGCATCCTTCGGTTGATCTCTGCAGTGGCACTGGGAGCAGTGCTCAGGCTCTTTAGCATGCCTTGCGTGTGAATAGGTGTGCCTAGGTAGGGTTTCTGGAGGCACTCTTGAACAGTTGTGGGGTGGTACTCTCGCCACCTGTAGTGTGAGTCTGGGACAGTCTTACGGTTGCTGAAGTTTCCTTGCTCTTGGCGGTATGGCTTTCGACACTACGGAGGGCGCGCTGCGGGCCTCCCAGTGTGCTGAGGATGCTGGCAACCATGGGGGAACTCTAAGGCTGGTGCGTTGTTCACGCGCAGCTTTGCAGCTATGCGGCCACTAGGGGTGCTGCACTCAGGCCTCGGCAACACTTCTCCTCCTGAGCGCCATCCGTGCGGGTGTGGGACAGTTTATGCGCTTGTGCAGGCTGGGGGTTACGGTGTCCCTTGCGCACTGTTCAGCAGGCTGCAGCGGCGGGGTTGCCTGCGGATGCTCTGTCACCTGCCCAACTGCACTCTTCTGCCAGCTTCTCCTGTTTTTTTTCTTCCTTCCCCCAGTGTTGCACCTGGTGCCCTGTTTGCATGTCTCATCTGTAGTGCTCGGGAGTAGGGGGCATGTCCGAGGAACTTATGCATGGGATGAGGCTGTGCTTAGGTGGGAGCCGTTCTGTGCAGGTGCAATATCTTTGGCGGCTACTGGGTGGCAGTGCGACCTTGTGCATGGATCTTGGCAGGTGTCCTAACGATGCGGACTTAGCAGGGCATAAAGGACCACAGTGCAGCACAGAGAGGGCTAGCTTAGTAGCTCTTCAGGACTAGAGGGTAACCAGGGGGGCTCCACGGAGGCACACAGCCCTCACTGAGGGCTTTGGCTGCTGGCAAAGTTCTCGCACTCAGTCCTGGATGGGGCTGCTGTGTGTAGGGTTTTCCCGTGTGGACGCTTTGGTCACACGGCCACCAGGTGGCACTGCAGCGGCAGCTCTCTCCCGGCCGCAGCACTCTTTCCCCCTCCCTGTGGGTCACGCTGTGTTCCGGTCGACTTGCGGCAGGCCTCTAGGGAGGTGTGCATGTGGAGAGCGGCCCTGCTGGCCTTCCTTACTTTGCCTCATGCAGGCAGCCGGGTGGCAATCTCGGCGGCGCTCCCCTGTGGCTGGAACTGTTGGCGGCAGGCGGGGAGCCTCTTTGTGCTTGCTCAGGTACGGGGACAGGGGCTCTTGTTCAGCACTGCTGTGCCTCTTCGGCGTTTTCAGGTCTCTCTTGTTGGCGGCATTGCGCAGGGTCTCCACTGACCGTGACAGCTCTCACCCTTCTTGGAGGATCATCAGGGTTTGTGGGGTGATGATTGTGCAGGCATTCATCCGCTGACTAGCGGGCACTGTCATTCACTCCCTGGGGCAATGAGCAGTCGCGCAGGGAGGCAGGTGTCTGTGTGGGCCGCTGGTTCACTTCGTCTGTGTGGTGGCGGACATCGGGGGCTGCGAGGTAGGGTTGCGCCAGACTCTTCTCACCTGGGCATCCTGCGGGTCCGAGGATGGTGCTATCTTCTCCCCCCCACACGGGTGGTGCTGGCGCGGGCAGTTTCACATCTCCCGCGGCACCGAGCGCAGCGCCCACGTTCGCGTCCCATGAAGCCTGGCGCTCTCCAGAGCAGACCCCCTTCCTTCATCGAGGGAGCGTTGCGGGGCCGGCCAGTGCGAAAGGCTGGCACTGAGATAGCAGTCAGGCGACTGTAGGGCTGACTGGCAGGCGCGTGTTCAGGAGTGTCAGCTATACATCGGGCCCGAGGAATTAGGGGGCGGCTGCCTTCTCACGCGTGGGATAAGACCCACTCGTCGCCAGTGTAGTGTTTGGGCCTCAGGCCCACATGGCGGTAAATAACGGACACCGACACTGAGCAGTATAGTGTGGTAACTGGCCTCGAGCACGTGCACCTGGGCCCTTTTATTGACGGGGCTACGTCACTCGTGGCTCCCGTGATAGATGGGTGTGGGGGTGCAGTGTGTCCAGCCCTCGAGGGAGTGGCTGGAGTGACAGCTCCCTGCGGGACACTAAAACGTGTCTCACAGGACACTACAGGTACCCAGCCGCGGTACTTCTGGACGTGCAGAGCACGTTTTGAGCCTTTCCCTTTTTAAAATTTTCGGGACTTTTACTTGACCCCTGACCTGTAGACTCAGTAATATGCGTTCTTATGGGACCAGGCCTCAAGGCGCCATTGGCTAGATTGGAGGCCGGGGAACTGTTAATGTCAGAATCCAAGCCTAATACATTTTTGGAGGTTTCCTGCAGTTCATCGCACGACGCATTAAACAGATTACATGACAGATAAAATATGGTCTCTGTGTGGTGCTTTAACACGAGAGCACTAGGCCGCAGTGCAAGCAATGATAATGTCACCCCGCTGTCTGTTTGCACAGTAAAAGGTAACAGTAATTGGTGTGGAATGGACCCGGTGTCGATGCTCCTGCTCCACCGTTGATAGCTACTGCCCTGTATCATGGTCATCTTAATAATTTTCGGGGCCCTGTGCATGACATGTTTAGGGCCCCCCTGTTCGGAACATTTGTGAATTTTATTAACCATTTTCTGAAAACTGAAGCTCACATAATGCACAAAAATATTAAACTATGTTAAAGTTTTAGAAACTGAATCATGCAGAAACAGCTGATATATGTCTTCCCTTGGGGCCCAGCAAGACTTAAAACTATGCAGGAGAGGGGGGTAGGTTGAGATAACTAGACATAAAGAATATAGAAATAGATCATCTTCCTAGGGGAGGGAGGGGGCTTTATAGCTTGGGGTCCTTGGAAGGTGCACACTTTGCCCTTGCCTTAAAACGTCTCTGGCAAACTTATTTGAAACAATGAGGCGTAGCTTTCGTGTAACTGTGTACCACAAAAACAGGACAAAAACGTTATAGGTGGTTGCCGCAAAGGCTCTGGAAGAACTGTCGAACTCTAAACTATGTGCATTAGTGGCACCCAGGGCGACAATCTTTGTTGGTGCCCCTTCCATGACCTACTTTATGTATTCCCTGACTACCACCCACCATGGTGCCCCTCATCTCTCCTTAGCCCCACTCTCACATGTATTTAATTTATAGCTCATAAAGCTACTCATGTATATACACTGTACAACGAATGGCCAACAGAAGGTCGAGCCGCGCTTAGGCTCCAGGGCTTGGGATCACTTTTTAGTATATTTCCTTGCTTTAGCAGGTCTTCGGAAGCACTACTATGGCGGGTGCGTTGCTACTACACCACCGCATACATAGAGAAGTCTGCTGTGCAACTGGCACCCATACCTTTGCCCCAGGACTCCTTATGGCTCTCCACCTCAACTTTCACCGGTCAAGAACGAGGTAAGCATCTGAGGCGGACCTCGGCGTGTACTGAAGGCGGCCAGCAGCCTGTGCCTGGTTGCAACTTTGGGAGTCCCTCAGTCCATTGTGACCGATTAAGGGTTTGTGTTAATTGCCCGCAAGTTACTGAACTCAACTTACCTGCTCAATTTCTGCGTTCATCCATATCCGGAGAAGATCAAATATATAATATATAAAGCCCAATGGCAATAACAAAAAAAGGGGTTAAACGTGACGTCAGAAGGAAAAGTTGACCATACACATTAGAGACTTGGTAAAAAACATTGTTCTTTATATTTACAAAGAAACAGCTTTTACTGAAAACAATTTCACAATATATATTCCAAACAAAAATTACAGTTTCTTTAGACAATTCTGAAAAGTGTCCCAGTGAAAAAAGTGAATAAACCTAAACAAAACAGTTAACAACAAAGTGCAACATAAAAGGTTTCAATTATTCATTATATAGGCAATCAAAAAGAATAGTAGAATGTAGTTCACCAACACTTATTCATCATAAGTGTTGAATAACGATTCGCCTCTTAAATCTCGTCAACGGCGTTTCGACCCTATTTTTCCTTCCGATTTGCCCTCACATGGGTAAGTGACAACTATGTGCACCAGGAATATCGTGCATTCTTATGTGTTACCGTGATTATTAATCTCTTCAAATTCTACATTTACAGCACCCAGCTGGGTACTTTGTGCGTTATTTTGCTTTACTCCTAGCACGGTGACACTTTTTTACGTGTTGGCTAACACTATTGCCGTTCAGGTAGAAAGGCCCAACAATATGGATTTATTACTTTCTTCTCTAATTAATATCGCACATTGATGGTATTTTTATTGAATTTCTAGGTGTCCCCATATTAAATTGTCCTGAAGAGACCCTCTATTTCAAATAGGGTCGAAACGCCGTTGACGAGATTTAAGAGGCGAATCGTTATTCAACACTTATGATGAATAAGTGTTGGTGAACTACATTCTACTATTCTTTTTGATCGCCTATATAATGAATAATTGAAACCTTTTATGTTGCACTTTGTTGTTAACCGTTTTGTTTAGGTTTATTCACTTTTTTCACTGGGACACTTTTCAGAATTGTCTAAAGAAACTGTCATTTTTGTTTGGAATATATATTGTGAAATAGTTTTCAGTAAAAGCTGTTTCATTGTAAATATAAAGAACAATGTTTTTTACCAAGTCTCTAATGTGTATGGTCAACTTTTCCTTCTGACGTCACGTTTAACCCCTTTTTTTGTTATTGCCATTGGGCTTTATATATTATATATTTGGTTATTAATCCACACGAGCCATTGTTTCCGTTTAATAATTAATATCCAGGCTCTATGTGAGTAAGGGTCCCCTTGTTTTTTGCTTAAAACATATCCGGAGAAGAAGCTCGCCATTTTAGATTGAGGGTGAGGGGTATGTCCGTCCCATGGCCTATCCTCGAACTTGCTTTAGGAACTACAACAAGGGTGAAATTCTTGACGGGCCTCTTCTGGATGCAACTCTGCAGATAAAGACTCAGCTCATAATTAATATGAAAAGGTGGGCGAGTGAGTGAGTGAAGGGATGGGTGGATGGCTGGATGGATTCGTGAAAGGGTGAATGGATGAATTAAAGGGTGAATGGATGGATAATGAGTGAAAGGATGGATGGATGAGTGAAAGGGTGGATGATGGGCGAGTGAATGGGTGGATGTATGTGTGAAAGAATGGATGAGTGATAGGGTCAACGGATGGATTCATGAGTGGATGAGTAGAAGGATGGGTGGATGGAAGGAAGGATGGGTAAGTGAAAGGGTCAATGGAGAGAGAAAGGGAGGATGGATGGATGACTGAAAAGGTGAATGGGTGGAAGGATGAGTGACTGGGTGGATGGATGAATAAGTGAAAGGATGGCTGGATGGGTGAAAGCGTAAATGGCTGGATGGATGAGTGAATGGATGGATGGATGGATGAGTGAAAGTGTGGATGGAGGGATGGATGGAAGGAAGGATACATGATGAATAGGTTTGAAAATGGATGAATATGTTTCGATATAGATAGGGTTACTTATATACTATAGTGCGACCTCCTCTGATGTGTCTGTAAAATGTACCTTTTGTCCTGAATTTTGACCTCCTGTCCTGAATTTTTGTCCTGAATTTGGACCCTTTGTCCTGAATTTTTACACTTACCGTCCTGAATTTGCACCCATGCCAGTTGGTCACCCTAGTCTTGAAATGTATATCAAGTGTGTCCTGTAATAAGAACAAAGCAATAGCTGAAATAGATAAATGACCATTGACAGGGAAGAGACTCTTAGAATGTTTAGTATGAAAGAGTACATTACACCATACAAATACTGTTCGAGGTAAAATGTTCAATAAAGTGAGACCAGCAAAACAAACCGGCAAATTCATCTTCAAAGGGTGGCCATTTTGTAAAGGTTACATTACTCTAACTCCTGACATGTATCTGAAAATTGTGGGAAAAAAACATATATATGCCCAATTATATTTAAAGTTGCACAAAGTGGTAAACTGAGCATATTACACGTGAATTCAATGTCTTAAATAAATAAATATAAATGGATGCTTAAAATCCCCTAACACTGCATACATATATATCTGTAATGGGTAATAACTAGTTCCTTTGCAAAAATATTCAGTTGAGAAAAAAAACAATCGTGCTTTGAAATAAAGCAGTGGTGGCTTGGACACAATTAGACGAACGCTTGGATGGGCGTCAGTTGTATTTATTAATAATTATTTTGTGTCTAATAAGCCATCCATTAAAAATTCCCATCATTAATGGAATAAAGAGTAGGAGATATTTCAGCAAATTAATCTCTGTGTTCATCACCCACGGCGCACCTCAGTTAATGTGGTAAACAATTACATGCACTGACATACAAACTATGTCACAGTTGACGAATCAATAAGAGCAGTGGATCAGCACGTGATCGATCGTTCAATAATCCTGTCTCTTGGCCCTTGTCGGGGATGTTTAGGACCTGTTCCACTCGCCAATGAGTCCCTTGATTCTAGGCCAGAAGCATACATCTTAAAGTCATTTAATTCAGGTGATGGGAGTATTTAATGAATGGGGCAATTAGTGCATTTTTGGGTCATGCAAACCCATTTCGCTCTAAAAGCAGCCATTTGCCTCCATCCGAGGGGGGAAATGCCAGACTGGGAGAAGGCCCAGTCTGGTCCTGATAAGATTTGGCAACAATGGTTGCTGAAGAGAAAGGGAAGCTGTAGAGTTCACTACAGGGGAGAGTGGGGAGTGGGAGGGGTAGAGAGGAAGGAAGACAGCATCCTATATCCCTACTACTAACTCTGCAAAGCATCCTACAGCCTTGGGGCTATATACATTCAGGGCGATCCTTAAACTGGGCCTTCTGCCTCTTATGTATCTTAGCTCTGCTCAGACAAACTACTAACATTAGGGGGTAATGAGCGACCAAATAAGGATACACAGATTTTATCAGAAAGATCCAAAAGGTAATCGCTCCACGTGGTGCTGCAGGTAGAGAGGCCCATTCCCCGACTGCAGATCAGCTACCACCAGCCATTAGTTGTATCATGGCCTAGCCATGGGTGTGGAGGCCAACCATGTTGAAAGGAGTTTCGCTTAGGGCGGGCCTTTGCTTCCAGAAGAATCTAGAACTAGACAGGGGTTCATCTTACCCTAGTCAGAATGAATGTGCCAATTGCGTATGTCCCTATGAAGACTCACAAATCTTTTATAACAGTTTGAGCGTCAGCCGAGCGTTGTGTGCACGTCCATAGGAATCTTGAATAAGCCTGGGAAAAGCACTACACTAAGCTCGCGTAGTTTGCGAAGTTTGCGCTACATCGCACTACGCGAATTGCACGTAGCACAGTGCAAACACGCGTAGCGTAGTGCAGCGGTCATTTTTTGCTTGCTCGCCGTCCTCAATGTCAAGTTGGCGACCGCAAGCAAGCAAAATGACATCCCGGCGAGACTTTTTCCTCGTTCACGATCAGCAACATTAAGTTGCCGATCGCAGGCGTGGAAAATAAACCTCCCGGCGAGCTTCTCAATGCGGGGAGGTCAGGTTTCTCATTGCGAGTGGTCGCGTATGCTCGCGACTGCTCACGATGAGAAACTACCATTCCGCGTTGAGAAAGCTGCTGCTCGAGTAGAAATCTACTCGAGCGGCAGAAAATGACCGCTTGCACTGTGTACGATGCAGTTTGCACTGATTGCACAGTGCGGACAAGCATCCGGCACTGTGCAATCAGTGCGAACAGCATTTTGCACAGTGCACTATGCAAGTTGCGTAGCTACGCGTAGCTTGCGTAGTGCGAAGTACACTTTGCGTAGCTACGCGTAGCGCTACTTCGCAAACTACGCCCAGGGTTAATCTTGATCAGGAATCCACTGCAACCATGATATACCTGTAAGCCCCATCTCTTTGTAAGGGGCCGCAGTGGTGCAAGTAAACACACACTAGTGGTTTGTCAGATACTAATAATGGTGTCTGCACTGGACGTGTTACGGTGGAACCTTTCATCTGTTCGCAGATGTCGCATTTCAAGACATAGTCTTTGGTCTGCTTTGTTAATCCAGGCCACCACTAGCATTGTTTCAATAGAGAAACAATCGAAGTAACTCCTGCATGTGCAGAACCTATCCCTTCATGTGCTTCTATAATTAAACCTAAACTACAATCCATATTTGGAATTACTCTATCCCCCACTCCAGGAATCTGAGCAAATGGAATGTTATTGGCATCTAACTTGTAGGAGTACTTGAGTGGAAATCTTTCTGGTACTGCTTTGCTGTTTTTGCGTGAAGCAATGACAGCCACCATAATCTCAGTCTATTCTCATTTTAGAACGAGTGATTGCAGCTACAGAAGCCGTGCGTAAAGCCCCCTTTGCAGCTTCATCAGCCAATGAATTCCCTTCAACGTGAACCCTGATGACTCAGAGTATGTATCACGTGAGCTCTCGGTAGTTCGGTTTTCAACTCCACTACCTTTTCCCATTGCATTTTATGCTTAATTGTGCCACCTTTTTACATCTTTGAACCCGTTCTAAATCCAGTGCTGCAATTATTTGTTATATGACTGTACACAGTAAAAGGAATCGCACACAATTAGTGTGGAGAATTCTCGATCCGTATTTACCAGTGCCAGTTTCAAGGCTTTAAACTCTGCCAGCTGTGCCATGCAGTCTCCTAGAGATTGCGCTTTTGTGCAACTTGGATGGAACTTTCCATCCCACATGCGACCTTTAACGATTGCACATGCTGCGCTATATTGTTGCTTACTTCCAATGGCCGGTTGAGCAGATCCGTCAGTGTGACTTATATATTCATACTGATTTAGAGGCATTATTTCGTTTGGTAGAGGATATTCTTGTTCGTATTGCAGGAATGCTTGTGTCTTTAGATTTGGGTCGTACCTGTAGTCTACATCTGTTGCAGTGAGAGAATTTGCCCATTGTATCAATCTTGGATGTAAGGCTTTAGTGTTAGGAACGCTTGCTTTTGTCACAGCCTCTAAGGCTGGAACCGGAGTCACTACTGTTATTAGTTTCCCCTAAACCAGTGCTCTGTTTCTCACTACAACAGTCTGTACTGCTGTCAGAATCTTTTCTGTAGATGCGAACCGCATCTCAGCATTTGTGTACAAAAGTGATTTGTATGCAATTGGTACTGTTTCACCTTCATTATATGTCAGATAAGTGTACCCACATTAACCTGCAACTATACGGATCACCAGGTTGCGTACGTTTACGCGTGTCTGTAAGTGTTTGGAAGCTATCATGTCAGCGTGTAAGGAATGAAGTTTATCTGTGTGTTCCTGTGTCCATTGTCTTACTGAAAAATCAGGTTTTATTAAATCGTAGAAAGTTTTCACTCTTTCTGTGTAATCTAGAATGTATGTTCTACCAAAATTTAGGAATCCCAGGATTGATCGTACATTTTTTAATCATTTTGGAGGTTGGAGCAGCGTGCATTTTTCAAAAAAATTGTCTGCCTGGCTTTTCCTTTTCACTTGAAAGCTCATATCCTAAAAACAGGCCACTGAGGTGGGCAATTTTAGATTTTTTAATGTTGCATTTATAGCCCACAGATGCAAACCCCAAAATTATGGTATTCTCTCTGTTCAAGTGATCTTCTAGGTCATCATCCATTCGATGAATATCATCCACATAGGACAATGCCTCTTCATCTAAATTTTGAAGTAACTCAGTTACTCTGGCCGAAAACAACCCGAGCTGTTCTTATACCCTTGGGGGAGTCAACAAAATTGTCGCTGTGACCCTAGTGCTGAGAATGATGTTTGATACTTGCTTTCAGGTGCTATGTTTTGGCAGAAAAATCCATTTGAGATATCAAGTGTCGTTTTATATTTTTTCCGCACAATGTTATTCATTAATGCGGCACTGTGTGCATTTCTGACTGCAAATGTCTTAGTGCAAGTGTTTAAATGTCTGTAATCTAAAACTAAACTATATGAATTATCAGGTTTCATGACCCAAAACAAAGGATTGTTCAGCGATGAGGTGCAATTTTCGATCACCCCTAGGTATTCAAGTTGATCTAAGATCTCCCTGACCAGTTTTTTTTTAGCTTTTTGCTTTATTGGACACTGCCTCTGGGCAGTTGGAGTATTTTTTAAAGGAATTATGTGGTGGGTTGAATCCTCATCCCATACATGGTTTTTGTATAATGCTGGAGCCTGGGCTACTGCCCACTCCTGCGAATAAGTGTGTTTTAGGTGCCAGGCAATATGGTCTGAGAATGCCGGTAGCATTACAGTTTCCCCTGTAGGGCAATCAATGACAAATGCTGGCAGACAATCTCGTTTAGCTAACAAAATGTCATAGACAAACTTCAGGTTCTCCCAAAAGAGACCTTTCACTGTTCTACATTTGTGCCCCTCCATCTGGAGCATTATTTCATATACTTTATGTGGGACACTTACCCTAGTATCGGGTGTTTCTACTGTGATATAATCATTCAAGTCCGCTATCACCAGAAATTCCATCAGGTTCTGGCGAGCTATTGTTACTTCTGCCGCACTGTCTAGCATCGTCAGAGCCCATTCCCCGTTCAGCAGTCGAGTGCTCAGAATTCTGGGCATGTCTGATCTTTAGACCTGCAACCTTCTTCTTTTTGAACTGTGGCTTTTGCTTTGGTATCTCTTCTTTTTTAGAAGTGTAATCTTGAGCGTACTGCTTGTCTCTGGACTTTGAACGCTCTTCTTGTCTGTCTGACTGTCCTTCTCTCTCAAAGTTTTTCGATGAACCCTGATAGGAACGAGAGGAATGTGTATCAGTATCCTGATACCTCACAGGTTTCCTAATCTTTTCCCGATTCCTAAGGTTATACCTCTTTTCGGAGGGCTACTGTGGATCTACCTCTGGATTGAGATCTGTTTCCTTTAAAGTTATTTACTTTTTATTGTCCCACTTCTTTTTAGTTGAAGCAGGTGTCTGCTTGGAAGTGTCCTCTTTAGGACTGCCCATTAGTTGTGGTTTTAAAGCTTTCCCACTCAAACTGTCTCTGCCTAATTCTGCATATGCTGTTTCAATTATTTTAGGCAGTTCGTGTTCCTGATTTTTAGCAATCTGTGTTTTTCATACTTGGTATTATTCGGGAATACTGCCTCTAGTTGTGTTCATTTCTGAGCTACCCAGAATGGAATTAGTTCATGTTTTTGGGGCATTTTGCCCATCACTGCGTGTAATGTTTGTGGTGTGATTTTAGTTGCTGTACCCTGAGCTTGAGTTCCATTTGTTGCAACTATTGCTGTTTGGACTGTAAATGTCCTCATGACGAATTGCATCAAGTTTCTGTTTATTTTTTATCACATCTTTCTGTTGTGTGATTAAGTCTCCTACTGGCATTGTTTCAATGTGAGGATGTGGTGTGTAGGCCTCTAATATTGGCCATGGTGCCTCTTCTTTTCCTAGTAGGCCGAGTCCCACTCTTCTTCTTATGTGGGGTGGGGGCGCCTTTAAACCAGTATAAGTGTTCCTGGTACATGAGAGGAACCTCAATGTCCTCAAACGGACAGTATTCCGCTGGTGCATCTCCTTCTGTGTAGGAGTGAAATGTTTTTGTTCTGGCATTTGCTGCTGGGAATGTAACCCACGATTAAAATACCTCTGTTCTCTCTGATTTGTGTGCCTCAATCACGAAAGCTACTATGCCACCCCTAGGTGTTCAACTATGGTCTAGCAGTTTCAGGGTGACTGTGTTCCTGAATTTTTCTGCAATTTTTATTGCGTCTGCATCTTCTTCTCCGTCTCCGGGGTTTAGATTTACTATTGTGTCATCTCTGGTCTCAGTCATTTTTGTAACGAAGACGTTCTTTCAAGGGAACTAGGATAAGGTTTTTTTGTGCACGCTTGATTAACCGACAGCCAATAAATTGGATTTTCGCCTACTCAGCTGTGGTGGAGTTTGTGCCCACCCACTCCAGATGTCTCTGGTGTTTTGTGGTCAGGGGTCTCTGAGAATAGCACGACTGAACTATTCAGATTCTACTGTTAAATAAGTACCCAACCAATGTTGGCAGTGCCATGTTGTGTAGTTCCATGTTGTGTAGTTCCTATATAACCTATACAGGATCTGCGCGTTAGGATAACATAAACTGTGGGATTGGTGGCAGACTGATTCCGTGTACCCCCACCGGATATGTTAGCCTGTCTGTATCAGCTAGCTCACAGTGCCACTAGAATCTTCTCTTATCGGGGAGAGAATACTTCTTGGCAACCTCAGAACATGACAACCCTGATCCCTCAGAATCGTGGAAACAATATACTACCTTTCCCTCAATCACTCATGCTCAATTAGTTTGTCTCAGAGATACACAGAATAAACATACTGGGCGTTTGTCAATAAGAATTTATTGAACAGTTGTTATTCTAGTGTAGAATAGATGAGCTGTAACAACCGTTAGACAGTAGCAGAGATAAATGATGAAAAAACTATGAAAGTAAAAGGATGATACAGTTCTACCATTTTGCAGTAATCATGAATATATGCAAGTACATAAAATAAATGATAAAAAGTGCGTACTCCTACGATGCCTCCCTAACTAGATGTACCTAAATGTACCTACCATCTGTGTATGTGTTATGCCCAGAATCCCTCTAGGATCTAGTCAACCCCATTACCTGAGAATAGGAGAGTATGGGACCCCATGATGGATGTTAGACCACTGTATGCTGAAGTGTCTGCATGCAGGAACCTCAGCGTCTCTGGTCAGTGTGTCAGCTGGGAAGTCTTGGTCTCCTCTGTCCTTCTAAGCAAGATGTGATATATATATACACCCATAGGTCTCCCCAGCGGTCCTACCTTGCTGTGTTACTGTGTCGGCCTAAAGGATGACGTCGGGCCTGAACTTTATACGGAGATATTATACAGGAGATGGTAGTCCTGCTGTGCTTCCAAGAAACCTCATGCATAATATATGAGATTCAAACTAGGGAAAAACCCGTTTTCTGAATGCAGTGTCGTATCTAGGTAAAAGGTCAGTCCCTAAGAACCGTTATGTATGTAATGTAGGGAAGAATATAGGTGAAAGGTTGTAATATTACTTGCGCCTCTATAGGGTACCTATATGGAATATAACAGAGGGACTAACAAGCCTATAAACGGACCCGAAGGCAGCATTTACGAAGGACAAAGACACAAGCCAATGAGAAATATGGGCGGGGGAGTGGGTGGGGCTTCCCTCACCTACTGAACTACAGCAGATGTTCACCAGAGCAGCGCTTGCTCACTGACTCTAGGCTCGACCTAAAAATAAGTAATCTTTATCTAAACCACACAAAACCAAAACGACAAAAATCCACAATACAGTAATAAAAATATGACTTTCGAATGGTAGAATTAGTACATTTCAAAGCAGATCGCAGATGCGACACTTTTCACACAAAGTACCTTGGATGTGTCACACACACAAACAAAAAAGGTCGCAGGGAAGGTGATGCGTCAGTTCCTTACACTCAGGGAAAGTGATGCATCGGTTCCTTGCTCCGGGGGCGGTGATGCGTCAGTTCTTTACTGCTGCACAGGGGAGGTGATGCGTCGGGTCCTTACTGGAGAGGAGGTAATGCATCAGTTTCTTACTGCATGAGAAGTGATGCGTCGGCTTCTAACTGCGTATCCCAATGATGCAACAGACTTGGCACCTTGATACGATGCGATGATCCTGGATGATGCATGGGTTCTTGCAGCCACACAGCAGGGCTTGTGTGGGAATCTGTGCGGTGATCTCGAACTTCGGGGATCGGTACACTCAATGCGGCGTGCAGCGATTTCTCGAGTCGCGGGCAGGCACTGGGGCGATTACTTCAGCGATGAGTCGGAAACAGGTGCGGATGCATCACGCTATTCGAAGTTGCTTCACTTTTCCAGCGCCTAGCAGCCTCCAGAGGTCCAAAACCCCAGCAGGCACCTCTTAGCAGGTCAGAAATTCCCAGCAAGGAAGTTCAGGGGAGCTTGTGGTGAAGTCTTTGTGTCCCTGAGACTTCAGAACAGGAGGCAAGCTCAGTTTCAAGCCGGTGGAGATCTTCCTCAATCAGGGGACACTGCAAACAGTCCTTTTCCCTTTCCTTGGCAGAGAGTAGCTACTGCAGGCCAACCCCAGACAGCAAACAGCACAGGGGCATTATTCCTCTTCAGTTTCTCCAGCTTTTCTCCTTGGCAAAGGTTCCTCTTGATCCCCAGAAGTGATCTAAAGTTCCGGGGTCTGGGCCCCAATATTTATACGTCAAAATCCTTTGTTCTCGGGTGGCAGAGAAGCCCTGTGCTCAGTCAAAACAAGTTCTGTCCTCTCTGGTGCAGCTTCCTGGCAGGTGGTAGAGGCAGCATTGTGGAAGGCAGACCAGGCCCATTCAGGTGAAAGGAAATCTCCTACCCCTGCTCTCAATGCAGTCCAGGTTTATTAAGCCCAGCCCTGACTCATTCAGACTCTCTTGAGCCACTGCACCACCCCAACCCCTGTCACTCCAAAGCCAGACAGGCAGTACGCATCCTAGCAGAGGCACACTGGATGGCTATGCAAGAAAATACCTACTTCCTAAAAGTGGTATTTTTAAACACAGAATGTAAAAATCACACTCACTAAACAATGGATTTTAACATTATGAGTTCAGGCATTCTAAAATTTGCTTTCCTACCTTGTTCCCAGGGGTAGTTATGTTTATAAGATGCTACAAGCAACCTCCCCATTCTATCCTATGGGAACAGAAGGCCTCACAATAGTGAAAACTAAATTGTCATTATTTAACTTTTAGGACATGTCACACACATTAGGGCATGTCCTACCTTTCACATACACTGGGGTACCTTGGGCCTACCTTAGGGGTGACTAACATGTAATGAAAGGGAATGTTAGGGCCTGGCAATTGGTGCACTTGCAAGGTCGACATGGCAGTACTAGACTGCACATAGGCTCTGCAATGGCAGGTTTGCCTTACATTTACAGGCTACTTATGTGGGTGGCACAATCAGGGCTGCAGGCCCACTAGCAGCATTTGATTTACAGGTCCTGGGCACACATAGTGCCCTGTACTAGGGACTGACTAGTAAATCAAACACACCAAAAATGGAAACACCAATCCATCACAATAATTTACAACGGATGCACTTGCACTTTGGCACTGAACAGCAGTGACAAAGTGCCCAAAGCATTTAGACCAGCAATACAAAGTCAAACACACAGCAAAAACACAGGAGGCAAAGGCAAAAAATGCAGGTGAGGCCCACGCTAATGGTGCCAGGTCTAACACTACTCACCACTAATATAGGTCATATTCACCTCAGCTACCATAAAACTACGATATCACAGAGTGTGTCCCACATAAACTCTACAACATCAAGGTCTATATACTTTCACAAACCATCCAGGTCCTCTGATGGATCTTTTAATCGAGCTAATAGGGACTTGGGTAATCAGAGACAAATGTCCACTTCTCCTGAGTGCCTTCCTAATAAGCATAAAACCTATAACATATTCAATGACTAGACATTAAGAAATACACACACATGTATGTATAACTAGTGAATCTTTACCTAAACTTCAGGTTGAATGGTCAAAGCGCAAAAATACATTAGAATTATTTAATTTTAATTATCGTTTTAGTACAGGCAAAATCACAATACATCACAGTCCAGAGTCAAACACATTTCAATTCAAATACCTGGTGAGAATGAGAGAGACAAAATATAAACGCAATTTCGGAATACAGATATAAATCATACAAACCAATAATCAGTTGCAGATTGTCAGGAATGCAGAGACTCAAGGTGAGTCTAAAGAGACGCTAGAGCACAGCGTGCAATAGCCGGAGTCATTCATCCCTTTAGCCGAAAGATTGTCCTGCTCGAATTCACCAGCTGGTAAAGTGCAGGTAATCAGGAAAGTCCAGTTCCGGGAAATCAGAGTTCAGGCTGACAGCATGCCAGGCATATGGGAAAATGTCAAAGATAGCCGTGGGACAGCCCTTTTCTTGCTGGACAGTTCTACTTCTAATTATGCAGAGTTCCTTCCCACAAAAGTATCTTTTATGCAGTTTGCATGATTTCTATTGGTAAAAGTCTATGGTCTATCCATGGGGTGATAATTACTTTACCCAAATGATCTGGAAATTATACGTAATACCATTTGTACGATGTTCCTCCTTTTATTAAAAGTTTCATTTTGTTTCTCCTTGGAACTAGGAATTCATTTGTATCGTATCATGTCCATTCCCAAGCGCTCACTTCTGAGCTTGCAACAACATCGTCACAGTTTTGTACTAGCAGAGAGAGAGTCCTCTATTCAAAACTAGAGAAAAGAAACTTTTGCAAAAGTTCTCATAACTGGCTGTGAAGTCATGTCAGCACATTCTAGTCTTATTCAAAGGAAAAAATGAAAATGCATATTATGGCCTACACAAAAACCTACTAAGGCATTATTATTTACTGATAAGGTGCTAACCTTTCAAACACCCAATTGAATATAGATGAAGCTGTTTCATTTGTGATTAATGCTTTTCATAAAAATGTATAATCAAACACCATTTAGTATCCAAAACATATAATACAGAGCACAGCAACAAATTAGTTTAGCAACCGACTCTGTTGTCAGTTGGTTTGAATGAACATGACACCATGTGATATGTACAATACATCATAAAACAATCCTAATACAGTAGACAAGAAAAATCTGAACCACAACCACATCTCTCCGGACCTGCTGGCCCTGAAGTGGCTCCCATATGAAGTATACAGTTGAAAATTGCATGTATGGCACAGAAAGCCATTCACTTCAAGACCCTGCTTTACCTCGCTCAGAAAATTGAGCTCTCCTGTGGTACAAGATCCTGCAGAAGTGCCAGCACCCTCCTACTCAAACCACAAAAATTCAAGAGAAAAAAAGATTTACAATCGTGCCTTCTCAGGCATGGTGCAGAGGATCTGGAACTCTCTCCCCCCCGAAGTCAGGGGATCCCTTCCACTGGAAGTTAAAGGATACTTGTTGAAGAAATATTTGCTTCAGTCCGCCTTCCCCACTTGGCCTGGGGTCCAGAGCCACGGTTTGTAGCCCAGAGGTTTTGCTCACGTGACTTTTGGACATTTTTAATAATCTTTTGTACATTTCGCTCTGTTGAATGTGTATGTTTGCCTATACCGTTCCTTGCTGCATTATCTGTAAAGCGCTCTGATACCCTCACTGGTCATGTTCGCGCTATATAAAACTTTATAAATAAATAAATAAATCTTGGTTGTGTTGACTCGAAGTGTGTAGCAGACAGCCGACACATGTTTCGCTGTGTAGACGACTTTTTCAAGGTTTAGCAGCAGAGTAGTAATGACGCTGAGTAAATTGCAAGATTCCCTATATGGTATGGGAAATTGCAGCAGCAGTGACGGTAGTCCAAACTTCCAATTTTTATATAGGAACAGTGCTTTAGAATACTTGCAACAGTTGCAGTGCTTTGTAAGTGGCGCGATTTGAAGAATGTGAGGTTCGTGTGAGCATCCAACTTTCAAAGAACACAAGCAAGAGCAATCTTGTAAGACGCAGAGGAAACAGTATGCTCGTTTTAGTAAACGAAGCCTCAAACCAGAGACTGTAAGTCTATTAGTACACCATCCATAGTCACGGCTGTAAAAAACCTGTCGTAGAAAAACGCGTCCCGCTTCGTATGGAGAGGTCTACATGACGAAATACGTGTCGGCTGTCTGCGTCTATGCTACACACTTAGCGTCAACACAACCAAGATTCTTTTTGTCTACTGTATTAGGATTTTTTTATGATTTATTGTACATATCGCATGGTGCTATGTTCATTAAAGCAAAACCAAAGGGGATGATGGACAGAGTGTTGAACATTGCAAGCACTCACCCCCAGTCAACTGATCTGGGTTTAATCCATCATCATTCTTTAGCTCACTTCGCCACCCCAGTTCAGACATGGCCATATGCAAATCAGTCTGACCCTGTGCCAGTCCAGCCCGAACTGCCAAGCCATGTGTTCCCTGGACTGATGATGGCTGATTAGCCAGAAACCGGTCCCAGGATGCTTGTTTCCGATCCAGGGAAGACATGGCTTGGCAGTTCAGGCTGGACTGTTCCCATAAGCCACAGGGTCAGACTGATTTGCATATGGCCATGTCTGAACTGGGGTGGCGGAGTGAGCTAAAGAATGATGAGGGATTAAACCCTGATCAGTTGACTAGGGGTGAGTGCTTGCAATGTTCAACACTCCGCCCATCATCCCCTTTGGTTTTGCTATGTTCATTAAAATCAACTGACAACAGGGTCGGTTGCTAAACTAATTTGTTGCTATGCTCTGTATTATATGTTTTGGTTCTAAATGTATAGAGGTCTTTTTCTATACTGGGCAACACTGGTTAAGTGGCACAGTGTTTTGCATTGAGCACGCTTTTACTTGCATACCCAAACTCATTGGAAGACACCACGGAGGTGCTGACTTGGTCTATATTGCCACTGCCACTGCCACTTGCTCTCAATTTGTTTCCATTTTGTATCCCATTAAGCATTAACTCATTTGCAAACTCATTTATAGGTGAGCAAACACGTTTTCTCTCGACATTTTGAAATTGCAGGTTTTCATGATAGTACTGCTACGTGAACAAAAGTAATTTCTTGTTTGATTTTCAACAACTTATATTAATCCACTTTTTCTACTAATTGAGTACTTTTTCTAACTTTTTATAATCATTTGGTTACAAACTACATCATTACGTCACACATTTTAGCATTTATAGGTTTTCATAGCACATATGCATTGTGTATTTATTAACATTATACATTTTTCTCTCTCTCATGAATACATTTTCATCTTGAACTGGTTTGCAACCTCACTGCATGCTTTTGCAATGCAGATTGAATACTCATGTGTTTCACAAATCACACTGTTAGTCATGTTTCTTAGGTATATATTAGTATCACACTATCCATTGAGCAGGAATTGATCGAGATAAATTATTCTATGATAATTACGCTCCACCAGTACATCGCTGACTGAGGGCAGCAATGTGCTGTGCTTGTTTAGTCCTATAGTATTTGAGTGTTAGGTCATATCCTGTGTGTCCGTGGGGTATACTATGTGGGGACATTTCTGCAGCCTTGTTCCACTGTACTTACCTTTGCTTCATAACACTTAAAAAGATGGCCAATAGAGTTAGCCAGGCCACATGTCTGCTGTTTTGGCAGGCTTTTTTCCTGACGTGGCTCACAGGTACGTAGCGGAAGCTGCTGGGGATAAGGGCCATGGTGGACATGTCATCAATTATTTTTATCTCTCAAGCCTGTCTCAAATACCAGGCTTCCCTCTTCAAAAATTTCTTTCAGTGAGTCAGGGACATTCTTGGACTTTTTTATCCGGGATTACACATTGGTCAGATACAGAAAGTACTATGATGGAATGGCATTTGACCGACCTGCCTAAATTGGGTGGCCTCTTTGATGCCATTTCCACTGGATTTTGATCAGCCAAAAGGCAAGATCCTGATGGTGTGATGTAATAAAGAACTCCTTATCCCCCAAATGAGGAAATGGTATCGAGAGAACAGTGGGCCAAATATCTACCTTTTTTGGTGGATGTACCAATTTGAACTTCTTCTAGATTTAGTTAATTTTCCAGAGACAAATTGACTGCCCGAAACTCAATTTCCTAGTATTGCCATCCACATTCTCACAGCACACCCCTACCTGGTCTTTAGGTCTTGCTGAAAGTCTCATGGAGTGAATTATTTATTTTTCTGGGATTCTTTTTTTTTTTGCTGTAAACTAACATTTGTCCTATTGACTCCTGTGCCAATGGGTGGTCACATTGAATAGTACAGGGAAGACTAAAACCTATTTTAATCTTTATATTTAGAGCTATATCTTTCAAGTTTCTAATCTTTGTGGTGTCTAGTGTAAGGTTGGCCCCTCATGAAGGACCTTAATGGTCCCAAGGGGGACTTCAGTGCCTGTATGATCTATGAACTGCATTTCTTCTGGAGGACTGAGCTATCATCATAAACCTGGGTTTTGCCTGGTAAGTGTGGCTGTGGCTATTAGCTCTGGATATCTTACCCAAGTCAAGGCAGGACTGAGAGGGGCTGGGGCATCTACCCCTACCCAGTGTCCCAGAGTAGGATCCATGAGCTTCCCACTGCAGCAAACCCATCTTCAGAAGAACTCACGGGACGGCACACATATGGATTCATGGAGGATCCCAGAACTTTCAGGTCTCACCTGCAGCTGTAAATTTAGAGAGAAAGAAGAGTGGCTTCTTGTACCGATTGGACTCTAGAGTCAGTGGATCTAGTGACCTCATACAAGTCTTTAAACAAATAGGAGTCTCACCACACTCAGCCTGGATTCAGGTGGTCTTCTAACCTCACAGCATCCTTTAGTAATGGAAAAGGGAGCAGAAGGATGGTTCTAAAACCAGCATTAGATTTTAAAGCTTGACTTTCCTTGAGACTCAGTTAGGAAAGGAGATAGGTGTATGAGGAACCTGGTGCACAGGATTCACTCTCCTCTCCTGGGGCACATGAAATTAGTTCAAGGCTCGAATAGATCGAAAGGGACTTTCCGTATAAGATGAACCTCTCTTTCTTTGCTTTATTACCATCATCTACGACCATAAAAAGTACAATACAATCCTGTTTAAAAATCACAACACATTGAGCTAAAACAGCTAGAAATGACAGTTATATAACAAAGGTATACCAACAACCACACGGGGAGTGACAGTTCAAATCCCATCATCAGACGTACAAGCATGGAAGGTCAAATAGCTGTAAATTAACTACTGCAACAGTCTAATGCATGAATCATACAATGAATAAACCATGAGTGTGATACCATAATTCAAGAGGCATCATCATGCTTGCAAGCAGAGAAACTCAATCTGTTGTAAAGTAACTCATGCAACAATATTGTAGATGAATCATTAAAAATAAATGACTTATGGAGATCCAGGCATTTTTGATGTGACAGATAAACATTCTTATGGAACTCTCATTTTCTAAGATATATTCCATCTTGCATATATAATAAGCCACCAGATTAAGAAAACTACAGATAGAGTCATGAGAATAAGCAAAGAACCGTCTCATCAAATAAAGAGTATTAAAAAGCCAGGGGTTATAAAATAACATGACACCAATCATTTAGATGTCACAACTCATATATTATTATCATTCTTGTACTCAAAAGGGAATCAAATAATAAAGTGACCAGTGCAACGGTCTTATGGATAAAACATACATGGGAAGGAACCACATGTAGATATCAAGACACTTATGGGTTGGCAAGAGCAAAATTCCTACAGGGATCCCAGATCCTGGGATAGTAGCCAACTTGCATGTGTAAGCAATCAGTTCATTTTAGCATAACATATATCGTGGATACGTCTATGCAACATTCATGGAGGGGTATCATTTGAGTAGCCAAGGTGGACATTGGATTATTCTATAAAAAATTGAAATTTAAAAAAAAATCACTATCCCATGTCTGCACAGGGCTAAATCTTAAGTACCAAGCCCACTTTAGGAATCTTGACAGGGCAAAGACAATCGGTCTGATTTGTCAAACTTTTATAATCGTAGGACCTCCAAATGACGCCCAGAATACGGTATAGTGGGAGTATCCACTTTGACCTCGGCTTTTTGTATCTGGGATGGAAGAATAAAAAATATGCCTCCGTTTCTGAAGTATTGTGACAGAAGGGGCATCCTCCCGCTGCCTAACTCATCTTTTCCCACTTAACCATAAAGACCTTAAGTGGTAGTGTGTTAACACTAAAGCGAATATAGAAGGTCTTGGCATTGCTGGAGCTAATTCCATCAAGAAATGTCCCGAATTTGGGGCTACATTTGTTGGCTTGAAACGTAATGGTCATACCAGCGGACCTCGGTTCTCAGCAAACTTTCATAACAGTGTGATCCCAATATGCACCCTTGATCCAGTTGGCTAAGCCTTTTTTCATTTTACTTGAGTCATTTCACACATCCTCTATTTTTAACAGCCTACACAAGGCTTTGACTGAGTTCAGCCATGGTGTGGCACAGTTCTTATCTACAGCGATTAACGCCTCAAGGGTAGCTCTATAAGGAGCCAGGGTGGGCGTTGCTCAAATTACGATCGAGTAGTTCAGGTTTTTAAATCAAGCAATATGATCAATCCTCTATAGGTTCAGCTTCCACCTTTTTTTTCAAATGATCTTTATTGAAGTTTCACAGGATATAATTGGCAAATTTACATTGTGACATCAGTAAATGATCGTATGGGTGTCCAAATGGAAGTAGGACAATCGCACTCCTGTTCAATAGGAATCGTTACACCTATGTTTCTTATGTTCGTTGGTGCTAGTTGGTAACCCTCCTGAGTGTGAGGGTGGATAAACTGAATAACAAGCGCTATCCCTCATGAGGGAAGCATCCCCAAGTTGCACTCCAAGTGTTAAGTTCATTAATTTTCATACGGACTCATGTATTGGTATGTTTCAAAAGTCCATTTTATTAAAATTTTCTTTCTTCGTAATACTATATCATTTTAATAATATTCATGTAATTAACAGAACGTAATCTCTTCTGCCAAATGCATTTTGGACTTTGCCCTTCATCAGGGGACTTTTTTATGGTTTCAAACTTTATAAGCTGCCCAATGTGATGACAGCATAGAAAACGTTAAGGCGCGTTGTATACAAACGGATACAGACACGATAATCCACTTCCGCACATCTTGGTCTCACTGGGTTGAATCGATTTGCGCGGTAATTGTGAGAATTCCGCACCTTATCGTTTCCTATGCTGTCATCACATTGGGCAGCTTATAAAGTTCGAAACCATTAAAAAAGTCCCCTGATGAAGGGCAAAGCCCGAAATGCATTGGGCAGAAGAGAATATGTTCTGTTAATGAATTGAATATTATTAAAATGATATAGGATTACGAAGAAAGAAAATTTTAATAAAATGGACTTTTGAAACATACCAATACATAAGTCCGTATGAAAATTAATGAACTTAACACTTGGAGTGCAACTTGGGGACGTTTCCCTCACGAGGGATAGCGCTTGTTAATCAGTAAATGATCCACATTAAGACCACCTAAACAATCCCCAACTAACCCCCACCCTCCCCTGCTCTCGTACATAGCCCCATGGACAATCCAGAAAATCACAGCAGCATAATAGCAATCAGTCATTAATGTCAGACTACATATCCAGATAGGACCCAGAAGCCATCCCGACTCCCTGGTTAACCCCATGTCATGCAGGCACATCAGAAAGCCCATTCCCCAAGTGGCACACCCACTGGGATTTCCTTTAAGTCAGGCAACATGGCTGCCCAAGCTCTTACATCATCCTCCGGTTTTTCATCTTTACGGACTTTATCTGAACTTCCTCAGCAATCGTCCATTCGGAAACATCACTGAGCCAGTCCACATACCTTGGGGACTCCGCTCTCAGGGTATGTTATAGCTATTCTGCATTTTGCTAACAGCAAGACAAGTAGGACAAACTTGCTACAATTTCTTTTTTGTAGGGGGAGGAGATCAGTCCCAATAACACTTGTCACACCTCTAGCTGTATGGGGAAACCAGTAGCTCTGTTCAGGTTTTCCAACACTGTCTACCAATAAGAGGACAGAGCCGTGCATTACCACACCATATACATGAAGTCTTCCGTTAGGCTTCCTCAGCGAGCGCAACTATCCGACCGAGCAGTATATATGGCATGCAATGTTTTTGGGGAAAGATAGGTGTGATGTATGTAATTGTACTGATCAATTTAAATCTGGCATTGGAGATAACAGTTCTTACCCCCTCATGTATACGCATCCAGTCTTTTTCAGACACTGGCTCCTCTAGTATTCCATCCCATTTGGCCTGAACATGAAGAGACATTCCTGGGAGATTGTCACATGGCACCCTGTATATGAGATATCAATCTGCGCTCCGCCATCTCTAATAATATCACCAGGGTGTTGGAGCATGACGGGGCTTCAGGGAAGGTAGGCCACAGATCTCTGGCTGTGGCAGAAATCTTAGCATATTGTAAATACTGTCCAATTCCCAGAGCCAAGTATTCTATGGCATCTTCCAGTGTGACAAATCGTCCATCAGGATATTGGTGGCCTAATGTTTTGCAGCCCACACCGACATGGACTTCGCTATCTTAAGGATCGGTTCTATGTACATAGTGGCATTTCTGGGGCATTTGGTGCACGCCAAATCACTCTCTTAACTGCCTGCTCCCACAACTTGGACATCTGGTGTATGATACAGGGCGTATCCTGAGGAACCGGAAACACATTCATCAGCAACATGGGCAATGATGTCTCAGCAGAGAGTTTTTTCCCAGGTGTATTTAGGGTCAAACCAATGGACTGCGTGTTGCAAATGTGCTGTCATGTAGTACAGCTCTATGTTTGGAGCCTCTAGACCCTTATGACTCCAATTTATTTTCAGCGTGGACAACCCGATTTGTTTCCGCTTGCTTGCCCATAGCAGGTCAACTATGAGGCTATAAATAGATTGAAGTAGTGGGATGGCTGCCACAGAGAAAAGTGACAAATGTGCAGCCAAAGTGACACTGTACTGCTTTGTTGCGCTTAAAGCAGTGCTTACGTGCCGCAAATCACCTTAGCATCATATTGGAGTGCGTCATAAGTCAAAAATCCCTCAATAAGTGAATCATTTGAAAAAATAACAATTATTTGTAACTCAAAAGGGAGAGATGGATCAGGCAGTAGGTAGCAGTGGTCAGGGAAACAAATTCAACACCAGCCAGGATGTCCTAACAGAACCCCAGAGGAAGAGGAAGAGTAATTTCAGTGAGGAAGAGAACTGAATTATAATAACACAGGTGACAAAGCTTGAACATCAACTCTTTGTCACCTCCAAATTGCCATTAGGGAAGAAAGAGGCCATTGGGAGGTCCATAGTGGAGAAGACTAAGAATGTAGGGCAAACTAAAAGGACAGTTCCAGATCACAAGAAGCACTGGGGTGATTATAAGTGTAGGACCAAGGAGAAACTGGTCAACAACCAGAAGGCAGCCATGCAGACCCGAGGAGGAGGACCCAAGGGCCAGCACGAGCTGGACTCCTTGGGGAAGCAGGTGGCATCAGGACAGTGCTGGACTTGAGGACCAACAAAACCTAAATGACAACAAGGGAAAATATATCCAAAAATGTCATGCTGTGCACTGCAGCGACCTATGTTCCTGCACGCACAGTACTGAGTGCAAGGGAAAGGGTTGGATTTTCTCACATGTCCAGTCAACCATCATCTATATGTGAGTCATACTGCCAAGTTACATGTTGCACAGCTCAGCCCAGCTCCGTCAAGTTTTTCCAGTACATGTGGGATGTGCAGCACCAGTCCAGGTTCACCTTTCTATACTGAGACATGTTGCTTGAACACAAAATACCTTTGAAAAACAAAAGACAAGAGGTATTTGGCAAAATAGGAACAGCTCATTTAAGTAAATATTGTGGCCTGTAGATCAGTTACAGGTATAGAATCTGAGGACTGTCTCAATTTACAATTGATCTGAGACGTTCTTTGATATAGTTCTTTGTAAGCCACAAATGGTTCTGGTGATCCTTGTATAGTAAGGAATGCAAGTTGCTGCCTTTGGAGTCATAAATTAATTGCTCAATAGATAATCCAGGTGGGACTCGACCTAGAGTGGACCCAATGTGGAAAGTGGGTAATGCGTCCAGATGTCCGGCATGGGGAACGCGTGATCAATGCGTGTGCTGTGTCCTGATTGACTATATGTTTCTAACTCATGTAGCATCTGACTTTGTGGTGTTTTTATGAGTGCATGTGCCCCTTCAGCCACAAAACACGAGACTAGTGTTTTTCTAACTTAGCAAGTATTTGCAAAAATTAACATTCAGGAAATGTCACACTTACCAAGTACTCAATGCCAAGGATGATTGACGTTTCTGGGCAGGTGGGGGACACTTTTATGGCTACTAACCAGGAAACAACAATGACCTACAAGTACAATGGTGCAAGGTTGAGTGAATACGTGGCAGGCACCAGTGTGTGTCCCAGCACAAGTATGAATGGCCACTATGGGGTGACAGATCTATCCCTACTATCCATGTAGCATACCTTACACACACTGTGCTACAGTAGGTGAATATATGTGTTGGGCTGTGTGTCCAATCTCACAAACTGGACCATTCACAGTGCCCAAAGAATGTTGAAGATGTCTTAAGTGCCTCAATTGCAATGTAGACTGACTCTTGTCCATGGACGTCTAACAAAGTTACACATATTTACAAACACTGCAGAGAATTGCTACATCATGTACTCACTCAGCCTAAGCAATTATGATAACTCTAATGCAGTTGTGAAAGTAGAAAACGTTTTTATATATAAAAATGTAATGCTAACTAAAACTACCTACTCTTCACTAACTTACACTATCTAAACTAAGCCTACACTAACTTAACCTACCTTTCCTACACTAACTTATCTTAACACTACCTTAACCTACCTAAACTTAGCTTTAACTATGCCTTTCATTTGACACAAATGACATATTAAACATCAAACCACCACCCCCTTACACACATATTCACACAATACAAATATAAACTACACCTACACATAAAGTAACTACGAATTACAATCTAAACAAATATATATTTTTGGGGTATTTCAAACATTTTAATTTTTTGTTTTTTTTAAATTTGTAATCATGAGGCCAAAACATTATCCTCACCACCACTAAAACCTTATCAATATTAAAAAAAGAACCTGTAAAACCTACATTATCTAAACCTATACAATCAACTAACTAGCATCTTACCAACAAAAATACTGTAATATATATAGGATAAAACATGAGAAATAAAAATGTTCACATCAGTTGGGAGATCTGCTGCATTGCCTCCTCTAGGTTTGTCTTATGCATGCACTGACCGGCCTGCTCCTCCTGAATACCGTCTAGTTTACGGATAACATTCCTCAGTTCACGAATAATGGTGTAGTGGAACACTGATTCCCTCTTGTGAGGCCTCCTGGCTCGCGTGTGTATCTGATGTGTTAGAGGCAGGGATAGCTGGCTCAATAGATGGCTGGATTGTAGGTTGGTGGCTTGGCCCTGGTCTGTCCTGGCCACTGGCTGAAGTGGGCATTGCTGTTGTCATTGATATCGGAACATCCCAGGACCCCACAGCCCTTGAATGTCATACAATTTGTGCATCTTCCGATATGCCGTAGCTATATTGCACACATGCTGAAAATGCTCACTCCTCATCTCGTATGCACGTGCTTCGTCAGCTGTCATGTTGACTAGGATGAAAACATTAAAAAATAGTTAACACATGCCGTACATTTACATGATGTGTGTAAGAAATAGTCTAATATTGTAACACAATCACCTGTCCTTGAGCAAAGCAAACCCATACCAGCAATAGATATGGATAAATGGACAATATATTGTCACTAGATAGACACCCACGGCATGAGACACAAAAACTGAATCAGACGCCACCCGTGTGAGTGCACAAAATGCAACATTAGTCACAATGACATCAATACCATATCATAGAGGGCTAAAATTCACATTCTTGTTGATGCCCATATTTAAATTTTGACACATGGGTCTCTTTGCACCACATATGGGATTTAGAGTTACATCATGCTAATGTGCTGATCATTGATCATCCACATACGTGTAAGTGGAGAAGTAGATACAGTCCAAGCACTCTGCCTTTTTTTTTGCAGACCCCATGTGAAGTATCATAAGCCTGCACACTTTGCAGCCTTCCCTTACTCTTTGTGCTTTAGTTAATAAAGGAGAGGGGGTTGTCATGCACCTCCTGTAGACCGTGATTGTGGAACCTTACTAACATTGGGGATCAGGCAATTGGACAGAAATGTAACAAGTATCTCCAGCTTTAGACTTTGGAAAAATCATTAGGAGTCATACTTAAACAAGTGTATGTACACACATCATCTCAAGGCTGCATTTGAATGCATACATCATTAAATCTACATAGCATCTCAGTAGTGTGTATGCTTGCCGTACCATTCATCTGGTATAAAAAGGAGCTTTTATATGATGCATGGAGCCTTGCATCATAACTCTGAGGGAGGCTCAGGTACTACTGAGGCTGGATTAGAACACACATACCTTGGGGATAGGCTGACACATCGGAGAGCTATATGTTTACATTTTCTGATTTAATTTTTTCATACTACTGCTGGAGCGGGTAGTACACAATTTTGTATACCCCCCATGCTGCATGTTTATATTAATCCGAATAATTAATTAATTGTAATATTATTATTCTGTTTGAAATGTTAACTCACCAACTATATTAACAAGAGAAATATACGTGGGAATTGCACTTTGCATGGCTATCTTAATTGTGAATTAACTAGTGTAAGCATATTAATAGTAAAAATTTAGAATATTATATGTTATATGTTGCTTAAGTGATGTATTGGTGATTTGTGCTTTATTTAGTAAGTATAAACCGCTCTGAGTGTTGCTTCCGCTAGATAAATATACACACATATGGGTATTAGTAAGGGGATAACATTTTATTAGTCATTTCCATCTTTTAATTACGTTTTTTTGTTTCTTTTGCTTAAGTTGACCATTTCAGCCTATACAAGATGGCTGAACGAGACGGTAAACGTGACTGCCTTGACAACACGAGGTTCTGGGTGAAGTGCGCATGCGTCGCCGCCAGCAACAGTGGCCTGGACCTGACCCCGGGTGAACATGTACCCTCCAAGGTCATTCCGGGAACCCGTCCAAGACTAAGAGACAATGACCAATTTAAAAGCCGGAACAAGCAAGTTTGATGACTTCATCTTTGACACCCAGAGAACTGCTCATCGCCAGTCGAAACTGACCAATTAGAACTCTATAAACCCATTCTTGCTACAATTTTGTTAGTATTTACATTATAAAAGTAGGTAGGGAATTAGGGTAGGAACGCACGCTCGATTGCTCGCCCTACCTCGAAGCTACGACCGGCTCGCTCTTCTTTGACGAACTTGATTTCCTGACGTTATGCTGACGGAGAGGACGGTGACACTGCTGGACAGCTGTTATCCTGAATCTATGAGAGACTGAATTGCGGCCTAAACTTTGCAGAAAATTTCTCTTTGACTGATTGACTTAGAGGACGACGTTAGCCAGAATAGGTAAATATGATGTTCTGAAATGCTGATGATGATTTTAACATTTCCTTCAATTTTCTTAGATAAAGTATAATTGATTAATTGACAAATGTGTTGTATCGATTATTTGAAGAAGAAGATTAAGAGAAAAGTAATAAAACAAAGGTAGACGAGTAAATCATCAAGCTCCAACTCAACTAAATGATCTATCTCCGTATGAGAGGGATATCTTAGGTTTTAATGTCAATGTGTTGAAGGTGAGGTAAAGGTATTCCTCTCATGTCAGCGTTGTGAAACGTATTTTCCCTCAGAAAACAGGTCAACCGAGTGTAAGTATATTGGTGTTATGGGCCCCACCAATGAATGTATGTGAGTAAATTGAATGACGAGGTAGTTGGTCTGTGCCGAAGGGGGAATTTGACGTTCTGCACTGCATCAGTTTTCTGGTAGCAGAGGATGGTTTTTATTGTTTTGGTTTGGTGATTACTGCTTGTAAATAGCTTATTGATTATTGGTTATTGATATTGGTTTATGTACTAACACTCTATGGTGAGTCGTGTTGAGTTTTATGTTGTTTGCACGGCTTCTGGGATGTAGGTATTCGGAAGTTTGTAACGGTTCCGTAGTAGAGCAGAGGTAAGCGCTGTTCTCGGGAAAGACGGAATTGTTGTTATCCTATAGGTACACAGGAGAAAACGTGTGACGATTGAAGTTGCACGACACATTGTCTGGGTTCAATTCGGTGACATCGCCGTGTGTTGCCATTAGAGACATTTTCTGTGTGAGAGAAGTGTGTATGATAGCGAAGGTTACTTGTGAAATTCTGGTCTTAGGTACCAGGGATCCAACTGGCATACCGATAACGCTTATCACAGGAAAGGTAATAGGTACCCTCTGAGCTTGTTAGAAGGACAAAGGAGAGGTAAGCGCTGCTTTGTTAAAATATATGACATAATTCTGTAGTAGGACAGACTGTTCGATGTTCTCGGGAAAGACAGGATTCTGTGTGAATATACTACATTTTCTGGTGTGAAAGTGCGTGAACGAAATAGCATTCAGGTTAATTGTGAAACTCTGGGTTTATTTCTCAGGAGCATTGGGTCTCCAACTATGTATCTTAAATTCTGGAGAAACAGTTTGCTAATGCTTGTTAGAAGGGTAAGGCAGAGGAATGTGCTACTTTATCAATGGAAGAAACTATTCCGGGAAAGACGGAATTCTCGTGGGAAATGTCTATTGCTATTCTTTGGTTAGCAAAGCGGACAATGGCGACGTTTCATGTTGTTACTAACAGAATTGTAGAAATTGAAACAAAAACTTACTGAGCAGATTTGTAAAGGAGGGATAGACAGGAGCAGGAGCTGCCGCAGCGTCTGCTGACGTCAGAACGACCGCGCTGGGATTGGACAGTCGGTCAGAAACGTAAAACGCTCTGGATTGGTGCGTTAGTGTGCGCCGCGCTAGGAGTGTAGAAATACAGGGTGACGTAAAACGCTCCCTATTGGTGCGTTAGTGTGAGTGGTGCTGGGATTTGAGAATTGTGACAGTGACGTAGATGCTCCGGATTGGTGCGTTAGTGTGAGTCGCGATGTGATTGGATAGAATAGCGGTACAGTTGTAAGGAGAAACTAGTGAGACACGAAAAGAAAAGAAAATTTATTACGATCCACCAGAAAAAGAGAAAAAGTCATGGTTCGGGAAAATTAAGAAGTGGTTTAAGAAAGACAAACCGATCAAAACTAGGGAAGGACAGTTACTTCCTCTGCCGAACACCCCTGCATCTTCAATGATTGCAAAATATGGATATCACACCTGTATTTGGTTAGACAACTGGGTTAAGTATACAAAGGAGGACGGAATGTTAGCTTTTCCAGAACATGGTTCATTTAATTTGGCTGTTTTGAGAAATTTGAGAGAGAAAATGATGAATTTAGAACGGAGACCTAGACCGACTCAATTTGAAGCTTTGACAGAATGGGAAGACAAAATGCATGACCGAGAAAGACATAGAAATGGTAGAGGATATAGGTACTTGTTTGACAGATCGTATGGACATGAGACGCATGATGATCGAATGAGAAGGTGGCGGAATGCAAGTATGACTGAGGGTTTGTTTCCCGTAAGAACTGCAGGAGAGCATGAAGGACGAAAGTGTGTAGAAAAGAGGCATAATGTGGAGACAAAAGGGTATGGAGGGAATCAATCCGAGGATGATGTTCTTGATGATATGTTCTATAAGAATCCACCACCATACCGACCAGAACCAGAAATATTAACTCCAAGTGCCCCAATGAAAGAAACAGTACGAATCATAAAATCGGAACCAGAGTTCCAAGATTTAGGAAGAAACAATCCTACTAGAGAGGTAGAAAAGAAGTCTGGAGGAAAATTGGATGGAGAAAATTCAGCAGAATTAGCCAAAACAACCCTAGAACTAACAGAGAAAATAAGAGAGTTAACTAAGAATCTGGAAGCAGTAACTCTACCAGTAACGATAGGTCCAGTAATGCCTATTTTTGACAAGCAGAAAGACAGCGATCTTTGTTTGACAGTCCCTTATAAAAGTAATAAACCGGTTGAACAAACAAGAGTGAGTCAGAGTGAGAATCCATGGAGACAGACTATGAGTATGATTGAACCGAATTTTTCAAACAACCCGTTTGTAGGTCAGAACTGTGCAGAAAAACGTATGACAATGATAGAGACCATGTCAGAAACACAAAAAGATTTTGGACAAGGAAATGTAGAGAAGCCAGTAGGACCATCTACAGAGGAGTTGAGTGAATGGTTGAAAAGCTTGCAAAAGAAAGACAAGGAATCTCAGTCAATAGATGTAGCAAAATTACGAATGGTATTGGAAGAATTAATAGTAGGTACTATCCCGACAGAGAAGTTAAAAACGTACCAAGATGAGGAATTGTTATTTCTGTGCAAAAGCGTAACATGGAGAGCGAAAAATCTTCATGAAAGATTAGAAGACGTTGCAAATGAAATGGGCATTGATATTGAAAAGGTAAAAGCCTTACAGAAACTCTATCGAGTAGATTTCACTGAAAAAGACATTGAAAATATGAATACTACAGGACGAATAGGTCAGATTAAGGATATAATTATTTTGTTGAGAAAATGGGGAGATGTGGACAAATGGAAGAGCATATGGTATCGTAAGCGAGACGAAGTTTCAGACAAAACATTTTCAGCCTATCCGATGAGAGAAAAAGAGAAGGTTGTGACAGAATTCCCTATGAGAGAGATTCCAGGAGGAGGATATGTTCATGTCCCATGGACTAGACAGGATATTTTGTCATTGATCTTAATAGCCTGTTTGACATAATTGTACCAGCTGATTTATGGACAGAATGCAAAATAGTAATAGATTGGCCAACCCAGGAATACCCAAGGGACCCTAAGAAAGGAGCTCCAGACCCTGAGGTAATGAAGAAATACGAACAGGTTATGGCATTTTTGAAGAACAAAGTACCCCCTAAGGAGACAGATTGGGTGAAAATTAAGAGAACACATCAAGAAAGCAAAGAATCAGTACATGCCTATTATGAAAGGTTAATTTTAGTCTTTAAACAATTCAGTGGAGATGAGAATTTGAGTGACAAGGATTTGAGTCATTTCGTATACAGGTTTGTATATGGTCTTCGTCCAGAAATTAGTGAAATGATAAAACAGCATACGGTAGATTGGCAAAACAAGAAAATAGAAGAAGTATTGAGACATGCTAAATATTTTAGTGATGAAATTGAAGCAAAACAGTGAAAACTAAAAGAGAAGGCAATGTGGGCACAGGTAAAAGTAGCAGAAGCGCAATTAGTGGAACAAGCAGGGTCAAAACCGAGATTTAATCCTGGAAAAAATAAAGGGAATATTGAGGAAGCTAAAAAGAAATTTCCGTGTCATAATTGCGGTAGGATAGGGCATTGGAAATCCGAGTGTAAAAATCCACCAAGTACTAATGATGAAAATTCATCCTTGAATCCACAGGTGCAGAATGAGGTGAGTGGTCAAAAGCAACGACAGCAGCAGGGTGTAACACAGCAGAATCAGGTGCCAAAACCACCTTTTCCACAGAACAGAAATTGCCAGAAGTATAGTAAGGAGAATGGATTCTACAACGAAGAACAGGTAAATAAGCCGCAACGCGCTAGCGCTGCTTCGCAGTATTGGCTGCAACGCGATGAAAGTGATTCAGAAGAGGGTTACTGACGGTGCCGAAGGGAGGAAGAAGAGTGCGTACTTGGCGCAACTCTAGAAGTAGACCAGACAGGCCCATTTGTAGATGGAAAAGTTAATAATGAAAATATTACTTTCCTAGATGATACTGGTGCTACTCGATCAACTGTTAGATCAGCTGATGTTAAGAATCTTCCTCTCTCGGATGAAACGATCCAAGTAGTTGGGGTCTCCAACAGACAGATTAAAACTTACCTTACAGAACCAGTTAAAGTTAGTATAGGGAAATTTTCTGAAATGCACCGCTGTAGTGTGTGATACTAGTCCTGTGAACTTGTTAGTTAGGGATTTATTGTGCAAGATGAATTGCACTATATTTTGTACTCCAGATGGAATAGCCTTTGAAACACCTGATGATGATGTGCTATATAAGATGACATTGGCAAATAAAGAAAAGGAGATTACAGGAGCCTATGCTGTATTCAATCCTAACGAACTACCGAAAGAATTGAAACAATCAGTAAAAGCAGAAGGTTGGGACTTCACAGGAGAAGATGTAGGATTAATGAGGAATATAGATCCAGTAAAAATAACTGTAAAAGAAGGAGTAAGTTATCCAAATGTTCCACAATATAAATTGACTCCTGAAATAATCGAAGGAGTTACTCCTGTGATTGAGAAAATGATAAGGCAAGGAATCTTGTGAGAAATAATGAATAGCCCATGTAATTCACCGATAATGGGACTGAAAAAGCCTAGTGGGAAGTTCAGAATAGTGCAAGATGTGAGAAAGATAAAAAAATTGTTGTACCATGTTGTCCCATTGTACCGAATCCATCTGTGATTTTATATCAAATTCCTCATGACGCAGAATGGTACACAGTGATTGATTTGTGCGATGCATTCTTTTCCATCCCATTACACCATGACAGCCAGCACATTTTTGCATTTCGCTTCGGCGAGCATATTTTGGCGATGTGCCGAATTCCACAGGGGTATACAGAGAGCCCCTCAACATTTAATCAGCTATTGAAGAAGTCTTTGGAGAGTCTGGAAATGCCTGAAAATTCAGTACTAGTCCAGTATATCGATGACCTACTTGTGGCATCGAAAACTTGTGAAGCTTGTGAGGTAGACACGGTGGCTTTATTAAATCGTTTGGCAGATGGAGGGCTAAAAGTGTCACCATCAAAATTACAATTTTGTAAAAGAGAAGTCCAATATTTGGGACACAGCATTGAGAAAGGACACAGGAAAATAACTGTAGATAGAATCAGGATCATAAAAAGAATGAGTCCACCAATGACCCAAAGAGAAGTGAGAATGTTTCTGGGAATGGTTGGATATTGTCGTCAATGGATAGGAAATTTCTCACTGATTGCAAAACCTTTGGTACGACTGACTAGAAGTGATGTGAGAGATCCAATTGATTTGAACAAAGAGGAGTTGGCAGCATTCAAGAAATTGATAGAAGGATTGTGTGAAGCTCCTGCATTAGGGATGCCTGAATATGACAAGGAGTTTGAGTTGTATTGCAGTGAGAGAAATGGATGTGCACTCTCTGTTCTAGTACAGAAGCATGGAAAACTGAGGAAACCAATTGCATATTTTTCATCTCTGTTGGACCCAGTAGCTATAGCCCTTCCTGGGAGTCTGAAAGCAGTTGCTGCTACATGTCGAAGTTTGGAACAGAGTGAAGGAATTGTGATGGGGTATCCTGTGAAAGTGTTTGTGCCTCATGATGTGGCGATTCTTTTAACAAGGAGTCGTACTCAGTATATGACGCGCAGCCGACTGACTAAGTATGAAAAGGTAATTTTGGGCGCAACAAATGTGAGTCTTGTGAGATGCGTGAATGTGAATCCTTCAACATTGTTGCCCGATGTGGAACATGTGGAGGTAAGAGATGAAGCAGATCATGATTGTTTGGATGTACTTGATTTTTGTACAAAACCAAGGCCTGACATAAAAGATGACCCTTTACCAGAAAGTGATTTTGTCATGTTCGTTGATGGATCCTGTTTGCGAACAGATGATGGAGTGGTAAGTGCAGCATATGCAGTATGTACAGTTGCAGCAGTGATGGAAGCATCATATTTGAAAGGAGTAAGGTCGGCCCAAGTAGCTGAACTTATCGCCCTGACCAGAGTATGTAAGATTGGGAAAAGTGTGAGAGTGACTGTGATAACTGATAGCCAGTATGGCTACGGGGTGGTCCATGATTTCGGCCAAATTTGGCTGCAAAGAGGTTTCTTGACCTCAAGTGGGACTCCCATTAAAAATGCTGAAGTGGTTGGAAGGTTGCTTGAGGCAATACAGCTGCCCAGGCAATTGGCTGTGGTAAAATGTGCTGCTCATAGCCGCAGTGGTGATTACATTGCCACTGGAAACAAGTTTGCCAATGACATGGCACAGTATTGTGTACGTAATCAGAATTCAATCAATCGGGCAAAGGAAAAAGAATTGTTTTGAAGACTTCTGGGATGAGGTAAGACAATTGCAGCAAGAAGCAGGAGAGGAAGAGGTAAAACAGTGGGTAAAAGCAGGATGTGCACCAAGAGAGAAAGATCATATGTGGGTCTATTGAGATGGAAGACCAGTAATGCCTGATAGCATGATGTCTGCCATGGCACCGATGTATCATGGACAGGGACATATAGGGAGAGATGCCATGATTCGGTCCTTTAAACAAACTTGGTATAAGGCCAAGTTCAGGCTTGTGGAGGAAAGTATCTGTCAAAGATGTCTAATTTGTCAGCAATACAATCCAGGAAGAAAGACAGAGGTGAGTCTAGGAAAAATAGGTCGAGAGGGAGGGCCTTTTACCAGAATGCAAGCAGATTTCATTGAGATGCCTCCTTGTAACAGATTGAGGTATGTTTTGGTAATGGTATGCCTATTCTCTAGGTGAGTAGAGGCGTTCCCAACAAAAAGAAATGATGGAATGACAGTGGCAAAATTATTGTTGAGGGAATTTATACTTAGGTTTGGGTTCCCAATAACAATTGAATCAGACAGAGGAGGACATTTTCATAATGAGATCATAAAACTGATTTGTGAAGCATTGAATGTACGACAAAAACTGCATTGTGCCTACCGACCAGAGGCTTCTGGTGTAGTAGAACAAATGAATGGTACTATCAAAAACAGAATAGGGAAAATGTGTTTAGCCACAGGTATGAAATGGCCTGATGTCTTGCCTCTAGTACTCATGACTATTAGATCGATACCAGACAGAACTACTGGTTTGAGTCCTCATGAGATCATCATGAGACGCGCTATGAGACATTTATTTATACCAGTCAACAAGCAGATGACAATAACTGATTACATGGTATTGAAATACTGTAAAAGCCTGGCTGACGCAGTTCATTCTGTGTTTCATCGGGTTGGAGCGGATGCCACCACTCTTGAAAAGAAGCCAGCTCATGATCTAAGCCCAGGGGACTGGGTAAGGATAAAAGTACACAGAAGAAGAAACTGTTTGGTTCCCAGGTGGGGAAAACCAAGGCACGTCATCTTGACTACAACAACAGCTGTGAAGTGCGCTGGATTGAAGAACTGGATCCATGAAAGCCATACTTTGAGAATTCCAAATCCAGTTGACTGTAAAGAAAAGGAGTATTTTGATGAATCAGAATCCAGTACTGAGTCAGATGACGGAGAGCCAAATGATAAAGAAGGAGAAAATTCTGAAAGGGGAGAGACAGATCCAAGGTTAACTTTGGTCCCAAGAAGTAACTCCCTAAGGAAAAGTTTGCAGATTTCTGAATCCAGTTCAGACTCAGAGATAGAACAAAGAGCCCATTCATCCAATAACGAACAAAGAAAGAATAAAGACAAAGACAATGGAGAAACAATAAAAGAAATCTGTGATAAGGAAGTACCAGATGAAAGATTGAGAGAAATTCCACCTGAAACAACACCTTTAGATGGACAGGTGCCAGATACAGAGAGAGAGGGAAAGATTATTGCAGAAGACCCCCGAGGAGGTGTAGGGAACTCCAACATCCAGTTAGAAGCAGGGACAAGCAGTCAGCAGGAAGATTGCGTGACGGAGATTCGAGGAGGGACAGAAGTAGGGAAAACAAAAGAGGTGGAGAAAGAACTCGAAGGTAAAAAGCAAGTCGAAACAGAGTCTGAGGAAAGCAAGGATGAAATACCAGCAGGCCGAGTTCTGAGAAAGAGAGATTGGAGAACTGAAAAGAATGATAAAGGGAGTAAACTGAAAAGAGCGGCCAAAGATGAAGTGTGGCCAAACAAAATAAAGAGACTGAGATATCAGCTGACACGTGTAAATTCGCCAAGAGCTGAACAGGTGAATGAGGTAACGAGTCAGGAAAGATCGAAAGAAGAAGAACAGGCAGTAGTCAAAGAAAACAAACAAACAAGAAAGCCTAACCAGAAGTATAAATCACTGGAATGGACATATGTGGCCCTGCCTGAAGTGAAGGAAGAGGCGGATAGCCAAGGAAATCCAGAGGTGGTTGTACCGGAAGTGGTTGAGCAAGACGAAGAATCGGAAATCCTGAGAGTTATCTTGTCCGATATTGGAGAAGAAGCGGATGTTCAGGACAACCTGTATGTTGAAAACGAAGGGAAGGTGAAAGATGATGAGATGCCAAACTGAATAAGAAAAGGAAGTTACTGATGGAAAAACAATAAGACACTGAAAAAGAATAAAAACTGGTAGAACCACGTAGGTGCTTAGAAGCCTAGGAGTAGAAACTAGTTGTGAAGTAGAAGAGGTTAAGTCAAAAGACACGGCTCATTTTAGAAAGATGGCAAACATAAGTAGCAAAAGTAGATGTACCTTCCTTAGAAGATGGCGCAAAATGTGTTGTTGTTGTACAGGATTATTAATGCTTCTTTGGAGTATTCTTGCTCTAATAATTTCATTTAAAGTTACTGTTGATACATTAGAAGGACATAGTGATAACATAACTAAAATAGGGAAGGTTCAAAAGGTAGTTCCAACTAGAATAGATAAAAAGTAATTACATAAAGACAGGTCAATAACAGATTTCTCTAACAATGTGTTTTCAAAGTTGTTGTATGAATATGTAAAAACTATGGATGTAAGGGATTGCTACGTTTGTATGCAATTACCTGCATCTGTATCTGAAGGAGTGACTTATCATCACCTCCCTGTAACATATGGAATAACATGTAGTGGAATAGCTATTTTGTTTTATCAAACAGTAAAACCTGCAAAAGTATTAGGTGAATTTTTCTTAGAGACAAATGAACTAACGTTAGAATATATATTTAGAAATAACTTGACTTGCAGTTTAAAGAAAGAGGAGAAGACATTTTTGGATATGGTTGAAGAAAGGAGATTGAAAATGCAAAGGAAGGTTTCAGAAGGGTAAGTGGAGAAAACGGTTTGGGATGTAGAAACGGAGAAACATTTAAGAGGAGGATCGAGTCCAACTATGGCTTTAGATTGGCCTCAGAAAGGGAAACTGTGTATAAGAAGGAATCAGACAGCATATGACAATTATTATCTGAGGAATAATGAGTGCCATGATACATACCGGATCATGGGAGGATGGGGATTTAAAGGTGGAAGAGATCCAGTCTTTCCAGGACTGTATTTCATTTGTGGGAATAGGACATATTATCGTTTGCCAGACCATTGGTATGGCACATGTTATGTTGGCCTGGTTTTTCCAAAGATTTTTCACATGGATAGAGGAGAAGATGGTGTACATAGTTTAGGTAGGTATTTAGCACGTAGTAAGAGAGAATCTTGGGCTGAAATTGTAGGTGACATTTTTGGAGCACTGATACCCGCAGTGGGAATATCTCTGAATGCGAACAAAATTAGAAAACTTTCAACAGTAGTGGATCGCTTGTCAACAAGCACTGCTGGAGGATTCTTATTGGTAAATACTGAAATGGTTGCCATGCGTGCTATGGTAATGCAAAATCGACTTGCCCTTGATATTTTATTGGCAAAAGAGGGTGGAGTCTGTGGAATGCTAAAAGTTCAACATTGTTGTACTTACATTCCTGACGAAAGTAAAGATTTGAAAATTTATATGAAGAATATTACAGAATTGCATGATGAAATTGTACCACTGGAGGTTGAAGGTGTTTGGGAGAAGATTGGTAAGAAAATAACAGCTATCAAAGACTTTTTAGTAAAACTAGTTAGTACATTTATAGGTAAGATATTATTTCCATTAACTTGTGTGATTTCCTTAGTATTAATAATCAGACTAGGTTGTATTTGTTGTAGAAAGAATAAAAACCAGAAAAGAATAAAAAGAGAAAACTTAAGGAGAAGTGATAGGAAACAAGAAAGAGAATTTGAAGAAATAGAACTAGAAGAGTTAAAAGATAGCATGTATAAAACAGCAAAAAGAGAAAAACAGGGGAAACTGAAATATGAATGAAACAAGAAATCAATTCGAAATTTCCTTAAAAGAATACAAAATTTTATGTTAGTGTGGTGATATAATCACCAAAGGGGGGATTGCTGGAGCGGATAGTACAAGATTTTGTATACCCCGCCCCATTCTGCATGTTTATATTAATCCGAATAATTAATTAATTGTATTATTATTAATCTGTTTGAAGTGTTAACTCACCAACTATATTAACAAGAGATATATACGTGGGAATTGCACTTTGCATGGCTATATTAATTGTGAATTAACTAGTGTAAGCATATTAATAGTAAAGATTTAGAATATTATATGTTATATATTGCTTAAGTGATGTATTGGTGATTGGTGCTTTATTTAGTAAGTATAAACCGCTCTGAGTGTTGCTTCCGCTAGATAAATACACACACATATGGGTATTAGTAAGGGGATAACATTTTATTGGTCATTTCCATCTTTTAATTACGTTTTTGTGTTTTTTTTGCTTAAGTTGACCATTTCGGCCTATACAAGATGGCTGAACGAGACGGTAAACGTGACTGCCTTGACAACACGAGGTTCTGGGTGAAGTGCGCATGCGTCACCGCCAGCAACAGGGGCCTGGACCTGACCCCGGGTGAACATGTACCCTCCAAGGTCATTCTGGGAACCCGTCCAAGACTAAGAGACAATGCCCAATTTAAAAGCCGGAACAAGCAAGTTTGATGACTTCATCTTTGACACCCTGAGAACTGCTCATCGCCAGTCGAAATTGACCAATTCGAACTCTCTAAACCCAATCTTGCTACATTTTTGTTAGTATTTTCATTATAAAAGTAGGTAGGGAATTAGGGTAGGAACGCACGCTCGATTGCTCGCTCTATCTCGAAGCTACGACCGGCTCGCTCTTCTTTGACAAACTTGATTTCCTGACGTTATGCTGACGGAGAGGACGGTGACACTGCTGGACAGCTGTTATCCTAGATCTATGTGAGACTGAATTACGGCCTAAACTTTGCAGAAAATTTCTCTTTGACTGATTGACTTAGAGGACGACGTTAGCCAGAATAGGTAAATATGATGTTCTGAAATGCTGATGATGATTTTACCATTTCCTTCAATTTTCTTAGATAAAGTATAATTGATTAATTGACAAATGTGTTGTGTCGATTATTTGAAGAAGAAGATTAAGAGAAAAGTAATAAAACAAAGGTAGACGAGTAAATCATCAAGCTCCAACTCAACAAAATGATCTATCTCCGTATGGGAGGGATATCTTAGGTTTTAATGTCAATGTGCTGAAGGTGAGGTAAAGGTATTCCTCTCATGTCAGCGTTGTGAAACGTATTTTCCCTCAGAAAACAGGTCAACCGAGTGTAAGTATATTGGTGTTATGGGCCCCACCAATGAATGTATGTGAGTAAATTGAATGACGAGGTACTTGGTCTGTGCCGAAGGGGGAATTTGACGTTCTGCACTGCATCAGTTTTCTGGTAGCAGAGGATGGCTTTTATTGTTTTGGTTTGGTGATTATTGCTTGTAAATAGCTTATTGATTATTGGTTATTGATATTGGTTTATGTACTAACACTCTATGGTGAGTCGTGTTGAGTTTTATGTTGCTTGCACAGCTTCTGGGATGTAGGAAGTCGGAAGTTTGTAACGGTTCCGTAGTAGAGCAGAGGTAAGCGCTGTTCTCGGGAAAGACGGAATTGTTGTTATCCTGTAGGTACACAGGAGAAAACGTGTGACGATTGAAGTTGCACGACACATTGTCTGGGTTCAATTTGGTGACATCGCCGTGTGTTGCCATTAGAGACATTTTCTGTGTGAGAGAAGTTTGTATGATAGCGAAGGTTACTTGTGAAATTCTGGTCTTAGGTACCAGGGATCCAACTGGCATTCCGATAACGCTTATCACTGGAAAGGTAATAGGTACTCTCTGAGCTTGTTAGAAGGACGAAGGAGAGGTAAGCGCTGCTTTGTTAACGTATGTCATAATTCTGTAGTAGGACAGACTGTTCGCTGTTCTCGGGAAAGACAGGATTCTGTGTGAATATACTACATTTTCTAGTGTGAAAGTGCGTGAACGAAATAGCATTCAGGTTAATTGTGAAACTCTGGGTTTATTTGTCAGGAGCATTGGGTCTCCAACTATGTGTCTTAAATTCTGGAGAAACAGCTAGCTAATGCTTGTTAGAAGGGTAAGGTAGAGGGATGTGCTACTTTATCAACGGAAGAAACTATTCCGTAGTAGGGCAGAGGTAAGCGCTGCTCTCGGGAAAGTCGGAATTCTCGTGGGAAAGGTCTATTGCTATTCTTTGGTTAGCGAAGCGGACAATGGAGACGTTTCATGTTGTTACTAACAGAATTGTAGAAATTGAAACAAAAACTTACTGAGCAGATTTGTAAAGGAGGGATAGACAGGAGCAGGAGCTGCCGCAGCGGCTGCTGACGTCAGAACGACCGCGCTGGGATTGGACAGTCGGTCAGAAACGTAAAACGCTCTGGATTGGTGCGTTAGTGTGCGCCGTGCTAGGAGTGGAGAAATACAGGTTGACGTAAAACGCTCGCTATTGGTGCGTTAGTGTGAGTCGTGCTGGGATTTGAGAATTGTGACAGTGACGTAGATGCTCCGGATTGGTGCGTTAGTGTGAGTCTCGCTGTGATTGGATAGAATAGCGGTACAGTTGTAAGGAGAAACTAGTGAGACACGAAAAAAAAAGAAAATGTATTACGATCCACCAGAAAAAGAGAAAAAGTCATGGTTCGGGAAAATTAAGAAGTGGTTTAAGAAAGACAAACCGATCAAAACTAGGGAAGGACAGTTACTTCCTCCGCCGAAAACCCCTGCATCTTTAATGATGGCAAAATATGGATATCACACCTGTATTTGGTTAGACAACTGGGTTAAGTATACAAATGAGGACGGAATGTTAGCTTTTCCAGAGCATGGTTCATTTAATTTGGCTGCTTTGAGAAATTTGAGAGAGAAAATGATGAATTTAGAACCGAGACCTAGACCGACTCAATTTGAAGCTTTGACGGAATGGGAAGACGAAATGCATGACCGAGAAAGACAGAGAAATGGTAGAGGATATAGGTACTTGTTTGGCAGATCGTATGGACATGAGACGCATGATGATCGAATGAGAAGGTGGCGGAATGCAAGTATGACTGAGGGTTTGTTTCCCGTAAGAACTGCAGGAGAGCATGAAGGACGAAAGTGTGTAGAAAAGAGGCATAATGTGGAGACAAAAGGGTATGGAGGAAATGAATCCGAGGATGATGTGCTTGATGATATGTTCTATGAGAATCCACCACCATACCGACCAGAACCAAAAATATTAACTCCAAGTGCCCCAATGAAAGAAACAGTACGAATCATAAATTCGGAACCAGAGTTCCAAGATTTAGGAAGAAACAATCCTACTAGAGAGGTAGAAAAGAAGTCTGGAGGAAAATTGGATGGAGAAAATTCAGCAGAATTAGCCAAAACAACCCTAGAACTAACGGAGAAAATAAGAGAATTAACTAAGAATCTGGAAGCAGTAACTGTACCAGTAACAATAGGTCCAGTAATGCCTATTTTTGACAAGCAGAAAGACGGCGAACATTGTTTGACAGTCCCTTATAAAAGTAATAAACCGGTTGAACAAACAAGAGTGAGTCAGAGTGAGAATCCATAGAGACAGACTATGAGTATGATTGAACCTAATTTTTCAAACAACCCGTTTGTAGGTCAGAACTGTGCAGAAAAAACATATGACAATGATAGAGACCATGTCAGAAACACAAAAAGATTTTGGACAAGGAAATGTAGAGAAGCCAGTAGGACCATCTACAGAGGAGTTGAGTGAATGGTTGAGAAGCTGGCAAAAGAAAGACAAGGAATCTCAGTCAATAGATGTAGCAAAATTACGAATGATTTTGGAAGAATTAATAGTAGGTACTATCCCGACAGAGAAGTTACAAACGTACCAAGATGAGGAATTGTTATTCCTGTGCAAAAGCGTAACATGGAGAGCGAAAAATCTTCATGAAAGATTAGAAGAAGTTGCAAATGAAATGGGCATTGATATTGAAAAGGTAAAAGCCTTACAGAAACTCTATCGAGTAGATTTCACTGAAAAAGACATTGAAAATATGAATACTACAGGACGAATAGGTCAGATTAAGGATATAATTATTTTGTTGAGAATATGGGGAGATGTGGACAAATGGAAGAGCATATGGTATCGTAAGCGAAACGAAGTTTCAGACAACACATTTTCAGCCTATCCGATGAGAGAAAAAGAGAAGGTTGTGACAGAATGCCCTATGAGAGAGATTTCAGGAGGAGGATATGTTCATGTCCCATGGACTAGACAGGATATTTTGTCATTTACGAATGACTTCCCTCGACTGCGTGAAAAGCCCGTCGAGTGGTATAGACAGGTGGACAGATTTGTAAAATTATCCAAAGTATTGTGGATTGATCTGAATAGCCTGTTTGACATAATTGTACCAGCTGATTTATGGACAGAATGCAAAATAGTAATAGATTGGCCAACCCAGGAATACCCCAGGGACCCTAAGACAGGATCTCCAGACCCTGAGGTAATGAAGAAATACGAACAGGTTATGGCATTTTTGAAGAACAAAGTACCCCCTAAGGAGACAGATTGGGTGAAAATTGACAGAACACATCAAGAGAGCAAAGAATCAGTACATACCTATTATGAAAGGTTAATTTTAGTCTTTAGACAATTCAGTGGAGATGAGAATTTGAGTGAAAAGGATTTGAGTCATTTCATATACAGGTTAGTATATGGTCTTCGTCCAGAAATTAGTGAAATGATAAAACAGCATACGGTAGATTGGCAAAACAAGAAAATAGACGAAGTATTGAGACATGCTAAATATTTCAGTGATGAAATTGAAGCAAAACAGTGAAAACTAAAAGAGAAGGCAATGTGGGCACAGGTAAAAGTAGCAGAGAGACAAGAAGCACAATTAGTGGAACAAGCAGGGTCAAAACCGAGATTTAATCCTGGGAAAAATAAAGGGAATATTGAGGAAGCTAAAAAGAAATTTCCGTGTCATAATTGCGGTAGGATAGGGCATTGGAAATCCGAGTGTAAAAATCCACCAAGTACTAATGATGAAAATTCATCCTTGAATCCACAGATGCAGAATGAGGTGAGTGGTCAACAGCAACGACAGCAGCAGGGTGTAACACAACAGATTCAGGTGCCAAAACCACCTTTTCCACAGAACAAAAATTGCCAGAAGTATAGTAAGGAGAATGGATTCTACAACGAAGAACAGGTAAATAAGCCGCAACGCGCTAGCGCTGCTTCGCAGTATTGGCTGCAACGCGATGAAAGTGATTCATAAGAGGGTTACTGACGGTGCCGAAGGGAGGAAGAAGAGTGCGTACTTGGCGCAACTCTAGAAGTAGACCAGACAGGCCCATTTGTAGATGGAAAAGTTAATAATGAAAATATTACTTTCCTAGTTGATACTGGTGCTACTCGATCAACTGTTAGATCAGCTGATGTTAAGAATCTTCCTCTCTCGGATGAAACGATCCAAGTAGTTGGGGTCTCCAACAGACAGATTAAAACTTACCTTACAGAACCAGTTACAGTTAGTATAGGGAAATTTTCTGAAATGCACCGCTTTGTAGTGTGTGACACTAGTCCTGTCAACTTGTTAGGTAGGGATTTATTGTGCAAGATGAATTGCACTATATTTTGTTCTCCAGATTGAATAGCCTTTGAAACACCTGATGATGATGTGCTATATAAGATGACATTGGCAAATAAAGAAAAAGAGATTATAGGAGCCTATGCTGTATTCAATCCTGACGACCTACCAAAAGAATTGACACAATCAGTAAAAGCAGAAGGTTGGGACTTCACAGGAGAAGATGTAGGATTAATGAGGAATATAGATCCAGTAAAAATAACTGTAAAAGAAGGAGTAAGTTATCCAAATGTTCCACTATATAAATTGACTCCTGAAATAATCGAAGGAGTTACTCCTGTGATTGAGAAAATGATAAGGCAAAGCTCCCCTTTAATTCACACCATAGATGCAGATAAATCTCCTTCTCCAAAACTAAAGAAACTGCGCTATGGAAGGAAAAAAACAAAACCAAAATCGATTATGAGGAAGACATATAAACCCATAGGCAAACATAAATCTTCAGCTAAAGATGTATGGTTAAACTTTAGATTGGCTAAACCAATAACCAGTACTTCTAATATAACTACAACAGCTGCAGAGCAAGCAGTAATATTGCCTATTGAAAATTCGTTTAAGAATAGCAAAGCTGCTATAAATGAGACAACACAGACTGATGAGGTGTGTGTAATTGATAAATCATATTTGATGAGATTGGAACAGATGATCACATCTCTATTCCAGCCTATAAATGAGAAAATATCCAGTATAGAACAAACCTTAATGAATCTTGATAAATTTCAACCTAAGGATTTTACCAATTTGCCTAAATGTACTAATACCCTCACCCAGACAGACAATCTAGATATCACGGGTCATAACTTAAAATCTTCCATGCTACTGAATGCTAAAGACCAGATTAATCCTAATCAACATACAAGTACACGTAATAATGCATTAATCTCTCCGGCTATGCCTACTATTATGACGGGACCCTCATCCGGTAGTGATGAGAGTGAATGGGCCACGGAAGGTACATCTTCCATACCACCTGATGTTCAGGTTGAACCTGATAGGCCTACCCCTACAGTACTATCAACCCATAATACACGACTAGCGCAAAAGTACACGCAGCCCCAACAAAACAAGAAACCCATTCACATTAATCTCCCACCTGAATCCCAATTTTACACCATAGTGATGATAGGTGTACCGCAATTGGAAATGGGCAAGACGGAGAGATATGGTGATTTGAAAAACAAAGTTAGCCATTGGTTAACCAGCCATAGGCCGCTCCCTCGTCACATTAATGGTAAGATCACAAACGTTAGGAGGGTCGATTGGGTGGGCCATAGATTTAAATCAACTGAGGGTGACTGTATTGTTGTTACTTTTGATGACAATCGAGCGGTAAGGCATATCACCAGTTGGAAGGACAATCTGATCCACAGCTTAATTCGCACCAAGGATTTAAGCTATTTCTATCCATCAAGAAATCGTAGTAATTTATATCCCACTATTGAGGGCGAGGCAAACTACACTATGCATAATTCAAATTATAATGGTGCAACCCTGAGGAATTATGAACCCTATACTATAAAGGATCAAAGTCATTTTAGAAGTGACATATTAGGTATGTCCAGTAAAGCTAATTTCTCAACATTTCATCCTGAGAGTTGGGAGGACACAAATGGATTATATAATAATCATAATCCTCCCCGACTAACATATCCTAACATCCAATATAATGTTCCTACCTCAAATAGGTTCAACGCCCTCTATGAGCGTAACGGTTTGGAGGGTGTTGATTGACTGTACGATTTACCAGCCACATCTATGTCTATCGATTTTAAACCTAGTAACCTTGTCTATGTCGAGAACTTTTCCCCCTCTTTTACTAAATTAGATAGTAATGACCCTACAGAAATAGTCACAGATTTGTTTTTAGCTAGTTCTGAACTTGATGGCTTTGAGCATATTAGTACAATGCATCATCAGCTAGAAGCTTTTAATATACATCCAACCCATGTAGACTTAGAACCTATTGCAGCAGAAACTGTGGGAGCTATTAGTGTTGAACAACCTGATCGAACATCAGCTCCCATTGTCATCGAGGCTGTATCCGATATAGAGAATGTTGCCGTTTGTAATATGAATTTAGTCTCTTGGAACGTAGCAGGCCTGGCTGATAAAATAAGTGATCCAACCTGGCTCGCCTTTGTTAAAAAATTTGCAATTATATGCCTCCAAGAGACATGGATGGAAGGAAATAATGCCTACATTGAAGGATATCAAAGCTTCCTTAGGCCAGCAGCCCCTTCAGCTAGTGGCAGAGCAAAGGGGGGTCTTGCTATTTTTGTTAATCTGGCTCTTTTGTGCGATATAACCAGCCTTAAAACTGTAAATTGTAATATTCAATTGCTTGTACTGAAGCGAGGTAAACATGCTCTAACTCTAGTTAATTTTTATAATGCTATAATTAACGAAGGGGAGTGTAATATACTATTATTGAATGAACTGTTGAAAGAAGGACCAGGTACATTGCCGTGTAACGTTTTAATCGTAGGAGATTTTAATGTACATCCCTGCGGTAACCCCCGAGACACCCCTATGGGTGTCCTGGGGTGTAACAGCATGGATGGATTCCACTTTCGTCACACTAGGCATGGGTCATATTTAAATGACTTGTTAAATGAAAACAACTTGCTTGTAGCTATGTCACTGGTCCCTGAGACCAAAGTCTACGATGTTCCAACATTCAAAGGCTCTGGTCCTGGGTCATTCATAGATCACATATTACTATCTGCCGACCTTGTCAACCAGGCTTCTAATTTTACGATTCAAACAAACATCCACAGTGATCATAACCCCCTTTCCATTAAATTGAGTGGGGGTGTATTTGAACAGCGAAAGCACTGTGATGATGTGGGCATATTAAAATGCATCAATGGAAAACGTCGCTTGAAATGGCATCTGGTAAATCAAGAAAATTTCTATAAAGAAATTAACAAATCATGTGGCAGGGATCTAATGGATTGTGTATCAACATGTATGCCCCCAGAGCAAATTCTAGCCATTTTTGAAGGTATAGTGACAACAGTAGGGTCGTTGTTATCAGTTTCAGTGAAGGGGCAGGTTAAAAACAATCCTAAATGGTTTGATAATGCATGCTCCTCGGCAAGTAAAAATTTAAGAAAGGCGTTAAAAAATAAACCCAGAGACCCAGGTAATATTAAAAATCTCCGTTTGATATATAAAAAAACTCTTGTTAAACGGAAAAAGGAAATAAAAGCCTATACTTGGGAGTCTTTGCTTGATCCCTCAGTCCTGGGTAACAGTAGTAAATTCTGGGAAATTGTAAACAAACCTTTGTTCGACAACCCGAGTGATACTGCACTAGGTACAAACATCCCAGAGAAAGATTGGGTTACTCATTTTAGTGCAATTTTTAAAAGTGATGATCAACAGACAGTATATGATCTTTTAATACCAAAGGAGAATGTTTTATGTTTCTCAGACAATGAAATAGAAAAGGCTATCCAAGGTTTAACTGGAAATAAGGCTCCAGGTCCAGATGGCTTGCCACCGGATCTTTTTAAATCTCGTATCTCGGTATGGGCACCTGTTCTCACAAAGGTGATAAATGCAGCTGTAATCTCTGGATGCCCAAAGTCTTGGGGACAATCAACCATAGTCCCTGTGTTCAAGAAGGGCGACCGTAGTAGTCCACTATGCTACAGGCCAATATCGTTAATTAATTCTGTAGCCAATGTGGTAGGTGGCGTAATCTTGAATAGGCTAACAACATGGGCGTCAGAGAACAAAGTCATATCTTCTATACAATATGGTTTCAGACCTGGCCATTCTACAATAACTCAATGCCTGAACCTATACCTGATTGTAGGCAAATACACTCTGGCCCGGCAGGGAACCATTCACATGGCTTTTATGGACCTATCGTCCGCCTTTGATTGTGTTGATAGAGGTAAACTGTGGGACTTCATGTTAAAGATGGGCGTTGAGCAGAACCTAATTTATGTTTTGGCTGACTTGCATTCAGATACCAGAGCTAATGTCCGTTACACTCAAGATCTGAAAGTAACAAGTGACATTAGAATTAACCGGGGAGTCCGTCAAGGGTGTATCCTAGCACCATTTTTGTTTAATTTATATATTAATGAGCTAGAGGATTACCTGATAAAAACAGGAGCTGATTACCCCTATGTCGGCCGTAAAGGCGTCCCGGTTCTGCTCTACGCGGACGACGCCGTCCTTATTTCCAGGACGGCAAACGGCCTTCAGCTACTTTTAAACTCATTTTATGATTTCATGAGTTCTCGAGACTTGAGTATTAATAACTCAAAGTCATACGTCATGAAAATAGGCCAAGGGTCGCGAAAGCCTAATTTGTTCTCCATAAATGGGGAAAAAATTCCAAACTCTAAAACCTTCTCATACCTTGGGGTTCTACTTGATAACCAATTAACCTGGGGCCCAGCTGTTGTAAAAAAGAAGGGCGAGGTAACACGCACCAATGCAGCCATACTCGGGTTTGCTAGAAAAATGGGTAATAGCCCGGTGGCTGCTTTACTTAAACTTTATCAAGCTAAGAGCGTCGCCATTGCCTGTTATGGCAGCGAGCTCTGGGGCTACAGTCAAACGCAAGCCCTGGAGATTGCAGAAAATAATTTTTTAAAGAAGGTTTTGAGGCTGCCAAGGGGAACTGGAAACTTCTCGGTGCATGAGGAGCTAGGTGTACCTTTTCTCAGTGATAGATTAGCAGCAAGCCCCCTGTTATGCTGGCTGACCTCCTGGCTAAACAAAGATATACCTCTCACACATGATATATTAAAAGAAGCCTTAACTTGGGACGGCAGGTTCAAGGTCCCATGGTTGAGGTATATAAATGACCGCCTCACGGAACTGGGACGGCCTGACTTGTTCTCAGCCCCAGAGATTATAACTAGAGCTGATGTTACCTTTGTGAAAAAATCATTTTCGTCCATTAGATATTTTGCTCGGGAGGAGGGCGAACTGTTGAAAGCTAGCGTCAGGAAACATGCCTTACTCCAAACAACTCTATGTATGGAACCGTATCTATCATGGCCTATGTCTGGCTTTGAACGCTATTTATTGACAAGGTTCCGTTTTGATTTATTTCACCTCCTGTTGGCAACTCCGAAAGGTGCACAGCGAGGTCAAGTGCTTCCTGCTTGCGGCTGCGACGGGAAGTCTCCGCAAGACTTGGTGCACTTTCTATTTATTTGTCCTTATTACACAGTACCGCGGAAGATATATTTAAAGCCTTGTTTAAAAAAGTTAAATTTCATACAGATTAAACCAGCTCTTTATTACCTTCAACTCCTAAATAGCGACTGCACTTTATATATATGCAGCTTCTTGAAACTAGCCATTATTTTCAGGAAAAGTATGGAGGGATAATTATGCTGCTTTTAACATTGTACTTCTCCTCTATTTTTAACTTTGTATACATATTTATATTTTTAACTTGTTCAATTTGTCTGCTGCTCTGGTTTCATAATAACTTCGTAATTTATCTTGTCTCATAACTTTGCTGTCCAAAAACGGAACTGGATGATCTGTCTTTTTTATTGTTTATCTGTGAAATCTTGCTTATGATTGTATATTTGTGACATGAACTTTTCTATTGTTTATCTGTGAAATCTTGCTTATGATTGTATATTTGTGACATGAACTTTTATGATTGTAAAGATTACAATCGAATAAAGATATTTGAATTGAATTGAATTGATAAGGCAAGGAATATTGAGAGAAATAATGAGTAGCCCATGTAATTCACCGATAATGGGACTGAAAAAGCCTAGTGGGAAGTTTAGAATAGTGCAAGATCTGAGAAAGATAAACAAAATTGTTGTACCATGTTGTCCCATTGTACCGAATCCATCTGTGATTTTATATCAAATTCCTCATGACGCAGAATGGTACACAGTGATTGATTTGTGCCATGCATTCTTTTCCATCCCATTACACCATGACAGCCAGCAAATTTTTGCATTTCGTTTCGGCAAGCGTATTTTGGCGTGGTGCCGAATTCCACAGGGGTATACAGAGAGCCCCTCAATATTTAATCAGCTGTTGAAGAAGTCTTTGGAGAGTCTGGAAATGCCTGAAAATTCAGTACTAGTCCAGTATATCGATGACCTACTTGTGGCATCAAAAACTCGTGAAGATTGTGAGGTAGACACGGTAGCTTTGTTAAATCGTTTGGCAGATGGAGGGCTAAAAGTGTCACCATCAAAATTACAATTTTGTAAAAGAGAAGTCCAATATTTGGGACACAGGATTGAGAAAGGACACAGGAAAATAACTGTAGATAGAATCAGGATCATAAAAAGAATGAGTCCACCAATGACCCAAAGAGAAGTGAGAATGTTTCTGGGAATGGTTGGATATTGTCGTCAATGGATAGGAAATTTCTCACTGATTGCAAAACCTTTGGTACGACTGACAAGAAGTGATGTGAGAGATCCAATTGATTTGAACAAAGAGGAGCTGGCAGCATTCAAGAAATTGATAGAAGGATTGTGTGAAGCGCCTGCATTAGGGATGCCTGACTATGATAAGGAGTTTGAGTTGTATTGCAGTGAGAGAAATGGATGTGCACTCTCTGTTCTAGGACAGAAGCATGGAAAACTGAGGAAACCAATTGCATATTTTTCATCTATGTTGGACCCAGTAGCTGTAGCCCTTCCTGGGTGTCTGAAAGCAGTAGCTGCTACATGTCGAAGTTTGGAACTGAGTGAAGGAATTGTGATGGGGTATCCTGTGAAAGTGTTTGTGCCTCATGATGTGGCGATTCTTTTAACAAGGAGTCGTACTCAATATATGACGCACAGCCGACTGACTAAGTATGAAAAGGTAATTTTGGGCGCAACAAATGTGAGTCTTGTGAGATGCGTGAAGGTGAATCCTTCAACATTGTTGCCCGATGTGGAACATGTGGAGGTAAGAGATGAAGCAGATCATGATTGTTTGGATGTACTTGATTTGTGTACAAAACCAAGGCCTGACATAAAAGATGACCCTTTACCAGAAAGTGATTATGTCATGTTCGTTGATGGATCCTGTTTGCGAACAGATGATGGAGTGCTAAGTGCAGCATATGCAGTATGTACAGTTGCAGCAGTGATGGAAGCATCATATTTGAAAGGAGTACGGTCGGCCCAAGTAGCTGAACTTATCGCCCTGACCAGAGCATGTAAGATTGGGAAAAGTGTGAGAGTGACTGTGATAACTGATAGCCAGTATGGCTACGGGGTGGTCCATGATTTCGGCCAAATTTGGCTGCAAAGAGGTTTCTTGACCTCAAGCGGGACTCCCATTAAAAATGCTGATGTGGTTGGAAGGTTGCTTGAGGCAATACAGCTGCCCAGGCAATTGGCTGTGGTAAAATGTGCTGCTCATAGTGGTGATTACATTGCCACTGGAAACAAGTTTGCCACTGAATTGGCACAGTATTGTGCACAAAATCAGAATTCAATCAATCGGGCAAAGGAAAAAGAATTGTTTTGAAGACTTCTGGGATGAGGTAAGACAATTGCAGGAAGAAGCAGTAGAGGAAGAGGTAAAACAGTGGGTAAAAGCAGGATGTGCACCAAGAGAGAAAGATCATGTGTGGGTCTATCGAGATGGAAGACCAGTAATGCCTGATAGCATGATGTCTGCCATGGCACGGATGTATCATGGACAGGGAAATATAGGAAGAGATGCCATGATTCGGTCCTTTAAACAAACTTGGTATAATGCCAAGTTCAGGCTTGTGGAGGAAAGTATCTGTCAAAGATGTCTAATTTGTCAGCAATACAATCCAGGAAGAAAGACAGTGGTGAGTCTAGGAACAATAGGTCGAGAGGGAGGGCCTTTTACTACAATGCAAGTAGATTTCATTGAGATGCCTCCTTGTAACAGATTGAGGTATGTTTTGGTAATGGTATGCCTATTCTCTAGGTGGGTAGAGGCGTTCCCAACAAGAAGAAATGATGGAATGACAGTGGCAAAATTATTGTTGAGGGAATTTATACCTAGGTTTGGGTTCCCAATAACAATTGAATCAGACAGAGGAGGACATTTTCATAATGAGATCATAAAACTGATTTGTGAAGCATTGAATGTACGACAAAAACTGCATTGTGCCTACCGACCAGAGGCTTCTGGTGTAGTAGAACAAATGAATGGTACTATCAAAAACAGAATAGGGAAAATGTGTTTAGCCACAGGTATGAAATGGCCCGATGTCTTGCCTCCAGTACTCATGACTATTAGATCGATACCAGACAGAACTACTGGTTTGAGTCCTCATGAGATCATCATGGGACGCGCAATGAGACATGTATTTATACCAGTCAACAAGCTGATGACAATAACTGATGACATTGTATTGGAATACTGTAAAAAAAGCCTGGCTGATGCAGTTCATTCTGTGTTTCATCAGGTTGGAGCGGATGCCACCATTCTTGAAAAGAAGCTAGCTCATGATCTAAGCCCAGGGGACTGGGTAAGGATAAAAGTACACAGAAGAAGAAACTGTTTGATTCCCAGGTGGGGAAAACCAAGGCAAGTCATTTTGACTGCAACAACAGCTGTGAAGTGCGCTGGATTGAAGAACTGGATCCATGCAAGTCATACTTTGAGAATTCCAAATCCCGTTGACTGTAAAGAAAAGGAGTATTTTGATGAATCAGAATCCAGTACTGAGTCAGATGATGGAGAGCCAAAGGATAAAGAAGGAGAAAATTCTGAAAGGGGGGAAACAGATCCAAGGTTAACTTTGGTCCCCAGAAGTAACTCCCTAAGGAAAAGATTGCAGATTTCTGAATCCAGTTCAGACTCAGAGATAGAACAAAGAGCCCATTAATCCAAGAAAGAACAAAGACAATGGAGAAACAATAAAAGAAATCTGTGATAAGGAAGTACCAGATGAAAGATTGAGAGAAATTCCACCTGAAACAACACCTTTAGATGGACAGGTGCCAGATACAGAGAGAGAGGGAAAGATTATTGCGGAAGACCGCCGAGGAGGTGTAGGGAACTCCAACATCCAGTTAGAAGCAGGGACAAGCAGACAGCAGGAAGATTGCGTGAAGGAGATTCGAGGAGGGACAGAAGTAGGGAAAACAAAAGAGGTGGAGAAAGAACTCGTTGATGGTAAAAAGCAAGTCGAAACAGAGTCTGAGGAAAGCGAGGATGAAATACCAAAAGGCCGAGTTCTGAGAAAGAGAGCTTGGAGAACTGAAAAGAATGATAAAGGGAGTAAACTGAAAAGAGCGGCCAAAGATGAAGTGTGGCCAAACAAAATAAATTGACTGAGATATCGGCTGACACGTGTAAATTCGCCAAGAGCTGAACAGGTGAATGAAGTAACGAGTCAGGAAAGATCGAAAGAAGATGAACAGACAGTAGTCAAAGAAAACAAACGAACAAGAAAGCCTAACCAGAAGTATAAATCACCGGAATAGACAAATGTGGCCCTGCCTGAAGTGAAGGAAAAGGCGGATAGCCAAGGAAATCCAGAGGTGGTTGTACCGGAAGTGGATGAGGAAGACAGAGAATCGGAAATCCTGAGAGTTATCTTGTCCGATATTGGAGAAGAAGCGGATGTTCAGGACAACCTGTATGTTGAAAACGAAGGGAAGGTGAAAGATGATGAGATGCCAAACTGAATAAGACAAGGAAGTTACTGATGGAAAAACAATAAGACACTGAAAAAGAATAAAAACTGGTAGAACCACGTAGGTGCTTAGAAGCATAGGGGTAGAAACTAGTTGTGAAGTAGAAGAGGCTAATCAAAAGACACGGCTCATTTGAGAAAGATGGCAAACATAGAAAGTAGCAAAAGTAGATGTACCTTCCTTAGAAGATGGTGCAAAATGTGTTGTTGTTGTACACTATTATTAATGCTTCTTTGGAGTATTCTTGCTCTAATAATTTCATTTAAAGTTACTGTTGATACATTAGAAGGACATAGTGATACCATAACTAAAATAGGGAATGTTCAAAAGGTAGTTCCAACTAGAATAGATAAAAACTATTTACATAAAGACAGATCAATAACAGATTTCTCTAACAACGTGTTTTCAAAGTTGTTGTATGAATATGTAAAAACTATGGACGTAAGGGATTGTTACGTTTGTATGCAATTACCTGCATCTGTATCTGAAGGAGTGACTTATCATCACCTCCCTGTAACATATGGAATAACATGTAGTGTAATAGCTAGTTTGTTTTATCAAACAGGTAAATTAGAGTATTATTTCTCAGATGTAGATACTATATTTTCACAAGTACCAGCAATTAACAAGCTAAACACAGTAAAACCTGCAAAAGTGTTAGGTGAATTTTTCTTAGAGACAAATGAACTAACGTTAGAATATATATTTAGAAATAACTTGACTTGCAGTTTAAAGAAAGAGGAGAAGACATTTTTGGATATGGTTGAAGAAAGGAGATTGAAAATGCAAAGGAAGGTTTCAGAAGGGAAAGTGGAGAAAACGGTTTGGGATGTAGAAACGGAGAAACATTTAAGAGGAGAATGGAGTCCAACTATGGCTTTAGATTGGCCTCAGAAAGGGAAACTGTGTATAAGAAGGAATCAGACGGCATATGACAATTATTTTCTAGGGAATAGTGAGTGCCATGATACATACGGGATCATGGGAGGATGGGGATTTAAAGGTGGAAGATATCCAGGACTGTATTTCATTTGTGGGAACAGGACATATTATCGTTTGCCAGACCATTGGTATGGCACATGTTATGTTGGCCTGGTTTTTCCAAAGATTTTTCACATGGATAGAGGAGAGGATGCTGTACATAGTTTAGGTAGTTATTTAGCACGTAGTAAGAGAGAATCTTGGGCTGAAATTGTAGGTGACATTTTTGGAGCACTGATACCCGCAGTGGGAATATCTCTGAATGCGAACAAAATTAGAAAACTTTCAACAGTAGTGGATCGCTTGTCAACAAGCACCGCTGGAGGATTCCTATTGGTAAATACTGAAATGGTTGCCATGCGTGCTATGGTAATGCAAAATCGACTCGCCCTAGATATTTTATTGGCAAAAGAGGATGGAGTCTGTGGAATGCTGAAAGTTCAACATTGTTGTACTTACATTCCTGACGAAAGTAAAGATTTGAAAATGTATATTAAGAATATTACAGAATTGCATGCCGAAATTGTACCACTGGAGGTTGAAGGTGTTTGGGAGAAGATTGGTAAGAAAATAACAACTATCAAAGACTTTGTTGTAAAACTAGGTAGTACATTTATAGGTAAGATATTATTTACATTAACTTGTGGGATTTCCTTAGCATTAATAACCAGACTAGGTTGTATTTGTTGTAGAAAGAATAAAAACCAGAAAAGAATAAAAAGAGAAAACTTAAGGAGAAGGGATAGGAAACAAGAAAGAGAATTTGAAGAAATAGAACTAGAAGAGTTAAAAGATAGCATGTATAAAACAGCAAAAAGAGAAGAAACAGGGGAAACTGAAATATGAATGAAACAAGAAATCAATTCGAAATTTCCGTAAAAGAATACAAAATTTTATGTTAGTGTGGTGATATAATCACCAAAGGGGGGATAGCTGGAGCGGGTAGTACAAAATGTTGTATACCCCCCTATTCTGCATGTTTATATTAATCCGAATAATTAATTAATTGTAATATTATTAATCTGTTTGAAGTGTTAACTCACCAACTATATTAACAAGAGAAATATACGTGGGAATTGCACTTTGCATGGCTATATTAATTGTGAATTAACTAGTGTAAGCATATTAATAGTAAAAATTTAGAATATTATATGTTATATATTGCTTAAGTGATGTATTGGTGATTTGTGCTTTATTTAGTAAGTATAAACCGCTCTGAGTGTTGCTTCCGCTAGATAAATACACACACATATGGGTATTAGTAAGGGGATAACATTTTATTAGTCATTTCCATCTTTTAATTACGTTTTTGTGTTTCTTTTGCTTAAGTTGACCATTTCGGCCTATACAAGAGGGCTGAACGAGACGGTAAACGTGACTGCCTTGACAACACGAGGTTCTGGGTGAAGTGCGCATGCGTCACCGCCAGCAACAGTGGCCTGGACCTGACCCCGGGTGAACATGTACCCTCCAAGGTCATTCCGGGAACCCATCCAAGACTAAGAGACAATGCCCAATTTAAAAGCCGGAACAAGCAAGTTTGATGACTTCATCTTTGACACCCTGAGAACTGCTCATCGCCAGTCGAAATTGACCAATTATAACTCTCTAAACCCAATCTTGCCACATTTTTATTAGTATTTTCATTATAAAAGTAGGTAGGGAATTAGGGTAGAAACGCACGCTCGATTGCTCGCTCTATCTCGAAGCTACGACCTGCTCGCTCTTCTTTGACGAACTTGATTTCCTGACGTTATGCTGACGGAGAGGACGGTGACACTGCTGGATAGCTGTTATCCTGAATCTATGAGAGACTGAATTGCGGCCTAAACTTTGCACAAAATTTCTCTTTGACTGATTGACTTAGAGGACGACGTTAGCCAGAATAGGTAAATATGATGTTCTGAAATGCTGATGATGATTTTAACATTTCCTTCAATTTTCTTAGATAAAGTATAATTGATTAATTGACAAATGTGTAGTGTCAATTATATGAAGAAGAAGATTAAGAGAAAAGTATACATGGCGCACTTATGGCGAAAAAGTAAAAGACACACAATTGATGGACGGAATACAGAACAAATCAAAACATTCACCCTCAGTCAAGAGATCTGGGTTAAATCCATCATTCTTTTACTCGCCATGCCACCCCCGTCTGTGTAGAAATATAGCACATAATCTGGCACAGTGTCATTCATAAATTTGACTGACTGAATTATTTGTAAAGCGCACTATTGCCGAGGTGTCTTGGCACTGAGGTGTGTGCGGATGGTGCAGCGTCAGCAGATCTTGGTCTTTGCAAAAACCCAGGTTTTCAACATTTTTCTGAATAGGGTCCTGTTGGGTTGTTGTCGCATTTGTGTAGGGAGGGAGTTCCAGAGCTTAGTCGCTTGGAATAAAAAGCCTTTTCCTCCCCATCTGACTCTACTTGTCTTGGGGAGACATACAAACCCCATATTTGCGGACCTAAGAGAGCATGCTGACACGTACCGCTGGAAGAGGGGCCTAAGATCTGCCGCTCTTCCTCCATACAGAGATTTGTGCAACAAGCAGAGGGCCTTAAAGTCCGCTCGTCGTCGAACTGGAAGCCAGTGTAACTGCTTTATACCGCTGGACGTCGGATGATGTTTAGGTAAGTCCAGTAATATTCGAGCGGCCGCGTTCTGTAGTGACTGAAGTTTTGAAAACTGCCTTGCGCCAGCTCCTAGATACAGAGTATTACAGTAATCGACTCTTGATAGAACCAAGGCTCCTACTACCGTTTTCCTTAATGAAAAAGGAATGACAGGAAGTATTTTTCGTAGGACCTTCATCGTAAAAAAGCAAGCCGAGGTGACTTGATTGATTTGTGGGGCAAGCGTTAAGTCTTTGTCAATCAGGAAACCTAAGTTGGACACAGGGACAGGGGAAGTGCCAGCTTCGGGGGGCCACCATAGTTGACTCCATACTGAAGGTTTGTGACCAAACTCAAACACCTCGGTTTTTTCTGTATTGAGCTTCAGAAAATTAGAATTCATCCAAGCCATCAGCGCCGCGAGACAATTGCGGAATCGTTCAGCTGTTATGTCCACACTTTGCGGGAGTGACACCACAAGCTGGGTGTCATCCACGTACGACACTTGCGTCAGACCATGATCTTTTATTAGTCTAGCTAGTGGTGTGACGTACAGGTTGAACATTGTTGGGGACAAGGCTGATCCTTGAGGGACTCCACATGGAAGGTAGAACTCTCCTGACTGAAGACCCTCCCAGTGAATTAGTTGTACCCTGGAGACCAAAAAGGACGTGAGTAGAGTTAGAGCTGCGTCCTTGATACTCACTGCTTTCAACCGCCGCAGCAACACCGCATGGTTTACGGTACTGAATGCAGCAGTTAGATCGAGCAGGATAAGAACAGCCCTGCCCCCTCCATCCATCACCTTGCAGATCTCTTCTGTTGCCATAATCAATGCTGACTCCGTTGAATGCCGAGATCTAAAGCCATGCTGTGTGGAGTCCAGGATGTTGTTGGAATCCAATTACTCCATCAATTCCAGATTCATGGCTTTCTCCAAGATTTTAGAGGGCAATGGGAGGCAAGATATAGGGCGATAGTGCTTGGTCTCCTGGCAATGTAGTGTATCTTTCTTCAGGATACGTCTAATACAGGCCTTTTTCCAGAGCTGTGGAAAGATCCCTGAGCTCGTGATCTCATTAAGGAAGGGGGTCAGTGACGCACTGACCTTCCTCCAGAGCCAGATGTAAAATGTAGGGGGGGCATGGGTCTAGGGGGGAGCCAGACTTAGTTTGTAACAGAAGGTCCGCAACCTGTATTTCGCTTAGCATTGAGAACCGTGACAGGCTAGACTGAGTTGGAATGTCCTCCACCAGCTCTCTACAGTTTCCCTGTGTTAACTACTGTGTTCACAAGTTCGTTGTAGACTGTCTGAACTTTATTCTGAAAGAACATAGCCATTTTGTCTAGAAAGTTTTGATCAGGCACAGATGCCATGTCTCACGGGCACTTAGATAAGGCGGATACGGTTTTAAATAGTTCCTTGGAGGAATTAGTGGCCTCTTGGATTTTATTGGTAAAATATACCGTTTTTGCTTGTTTTATAGCAGTCTTGTATTCCTCTAAGGTTCTGTTATATTCATTTCTGTGTTCTATGCTGTAGTTGGATCTCCAAACATGTTCCTGATGTCTACATTTAACTTTGAGTAGCCTAAGCTCAGCTAAATGCCAGGGTGACGTAACTTGCCTTCTCCTGGGGCGCTTCGTCACTTCCGGAGCCAACCCATTTACTGCGTGACTGAGCCAGTTCTCAAAGTTTATAATAGCTGTGTTACAGTCACCTATAACTGGAGGGTTCTTTGCCAGAGCTGTGATCAGGTAATTTCCTTGAATAAGTTTCCAAGGACGTGATTTGACCAAAGAGGATCTTTGCCTGCAACAGCTACTAGTTGTGGACGTATTAACTTTAAAGTAGACTGCGGCATGATCTGACCAAGGTACTGGTCGCACACTCTCCACTTCAATGTGTACATTGTTGGTAAAAATACCATCCAGCGTTTGCCCGGCTTGATGGGTTGGCTTGGATATATACTGAACCCACAGCCTGCCAGATTATCAATTAGACAGGTCGAGTCTGAGTCGTTGTTTGCTTCTAAATGAAAATTGAAGTCACCCAAGACTGTGAAGGTGGCAGTGTCTAAGCATGATTCCAGAAAAATCTGCAATGATCTAATAAAAGAAGCTCTTGTCCCTGGCGGCCTACAGATTAGTAGGCCTGGGAAGAGTTCACAATTATTGTGTTTAACATTAAATGTCATTGCCTCCTAAAACTCACCATATAGTGAGAATGGTATATCAACACTATACCTCCCCCTTTTGCTCCTACCCTGTCTACTTGAGCTACCAAGTAGCCTGCTGGAATAGCAGCGTTCCAGTCCGGTTCGGAAGCATGGTTCGCCCAAGTTTCCGTAAGGAACACCAGGTCCGGGTTAGCAACTTGAATAAGACATTCTAAGTCGTATTTGTGCTTAGACATCGATCTGGTGTTCAGTAGGATACAGCTTATTACAATGAGTCCCTTGTTGGGAGTTACATGAGTTAAATCAATAGATTTAGGGCCCTTTATGTTATGGGAGGCATTGTTTTCCAATCTAGCTAAAGGCATGGCATTCTCCCAATCACTTGTAATGAGTCTTGAATCCAGTGGCACAGTGAGCCCGGAACCCACATCTGGGCATACCCGGCGCACTTAGGGCGAGAAAGCAAAAGACACACAATTGATGGACGGAATGCAGAACAAATCAAAAGATTCACCCCCAGTCAAGAGATCGGGGTTAAATCCATCATTCTTTTACTCACCATGCCACCCCAGCCTGTGTAGAAATATAGCACATAATCTGGCCCAGTGTCATTCATAAATTTGGACATCTACAAATGACCCCTTAGTACCCTTGCTTTGCAAAAGCGAAATTACTGTGCTATCACAGACTTTGACTCAAGAACATCTGGGAATCTGCTATTTGTTGTACGATTTCATGTGTTTCTGTGGAACGCATGGAGACTTTGTGCCACATTATGAGCAATGTGCCCAAAGCCATATGACTAGAGATGCCACTATCCAAATAATGTAGAGATGTTTTGTTTCTGTGGGCCTGCTAACATACACATTACATTATCAGAAACTTTACTCAGGTATCATAAACTAAAGGATCTATGGGCAGATTCAGTTCTGACTCACAGACTGTGAGGTACTTCGTAGTAGCTGAGTGTTACCTCCCAGCACATATCACAATGTAACACATCACAAAGATCACGCACAGCCATCAAAATGGAACATATATGTACTTATTACAATTTCTGGTGGCATTGGGGTTTTGAATATCGACCTTGCCCCTGGTGAAAGGAAGATGTCCACTTAGGAGACATGAATGAGGACATAGCGATGTAAAAATTGCTTTCCAGAATGTTTACTTTTTCACTCAGATACCTATGCTTTCCCAGAATATCAAAAGTACACAGCAGCTTCTACACACATGCCTATATAGTCCGAGGTTATTCAACACATCTAGTCTGATTGCAGGCCTAACCTGGCTGGATGCAAAAGTTTTGATATACCCATCATTGCATGCCTGAAGCATGCCTCAAGGATGTGATCTTTGCAGTAATGCTGGCCAGCATAAATTCAGACTCCCGTGTACAATGAAACATGGAGGATATGTTTGACCCTAGGGTTACTTAAGTGTTGTTATGAAGAAAAAGGACAGATATACACCTTATATACCATCATAGAAGATATAAGCTGTGTACTGGTACTGGTGTATTGAGTGCTGAGTAGTAGTGAGCTGCTGCACGTTCCAACATTTTTTCAGGCTGCATGGCTTCTCAGTATGTAAAATGTTGTTAGATTTGACTGAGGAACACATAGATCTGCCCATGTAGATATATATGAGACAACAATCTTTATACATGCGTAACACAATGCAGCACACATTGAAGAGTACCCATACAAACAATAACAAAGAGATCTGAAGCTTAGCCTTCAACATTGTGTTTTCAGGACATTTGTTAGCAACCCTTGAACATTTTTGTAGTTTAAGTAAGGAAATTACCCTAAATTTGGGGGAATTCAGCTATTAGTATAACCACTAACCATTGAATTGCCAGTTATGGCAGAGTATGGGAATTGTGCATCATACCAGCTGCTTGTTTGACGTTTCAATGATGTAGGCGCTCTGAGGCTCACTAACTACCCTTACTTTATATCACCGCCTTATATATATTCCTCATGATGTAAATCATGCACATTGCCCTATTGCATAAAACACAAATGAGTAACATTCCATGGTTATGTTCTGGCGTTACTGATAAAGGTACATCACAAACGGCAGATCAATCAGTAAGGGTTGGTAAAGCACAACTACTTACCCGAGAGGGTCTCAAGGTACTGGGGGGTACGGAAGGTGGCTCCATAGTGTGCTGGGGTCATTTGAAGAGCCAGGTCTTGAGGTCCTTCCTGAACTGAGGCAAAACGGGAGATTGCCTGAGGTGGATGGGTAGGGTGTTCCACGCTTTCGCTGCGATGTAGGGAGAAGGACTTTCCTCCCATTCTAGTCTTGTTGTTACGAGGGACGGTGACCAGAGAGAGCTGGGAAGATCGCAGGTATCTTTTGGGTGCATGGAAGGAGAGGTGACTGTTCAGGTATGCGGGTCCGGTGTTGTGAAGGGCTTTTTATGCATGGGTGAGGAGTAGAAAGGTATTATTCTTTCGACTGGAAGCCAGTGGAGATTGCGCAGGTGTTGGGTGTTGTGACTATGACGGGGGATGTCGAGGATCAGTCTGCCTGCAGCGTTATGGACAGTCTGGAGTTTGCGAAGGAGTTTTTTATTGATTCTGGCATAGAGAGCGTTGCCGTAGTACAGTCTACTGCTGATGAGTGCGTGCATGCCATTGTTTTGGGATTCGGTTAGGATACATCTGAAAGTCTTTGGGAGCATGCAGAGGGTGTTGAAGCAGGTTGAGGATCCAGCGGTTCATTGTGAACGATAAGTCTAGTATGATTCTGAGGTTTCGAGCGTGGTCCGTCGGGGTGGGGGTGATTTCAGAAGGGAGGAGGGCCACCTAGAGTCGTTACATGAAGATGGGTGGAGCCAAGGATGAGGACTTCTGTCTTTCCCGAGTTGAGTTTTAGGCAGAAGTTCTTCATCCAGGTGGTGACGGCTTTCATTCCTTCTTGGAAGTTGTGTTTGGTGATGTTGGGTTCGTAAGTAAGGGAGAGGATCCGCTGGGTGTTTTTGGCATAATAGACAATGTTGAGCACGTGATTCCTGATGAAGGTTACGAGGGAGGCCATGTAGAAGTTGAAGAGGGTGGGGCTGAGGGTGTAGCCCTGGGGCACTCTGCAGTTTGTCTCAGTCAGTTCCGAAAGGTAGGAAGGGAGTCTAACCTGCTGAGTTCTGTCAGTGAGGACAGAACGCATCCTATCGAAGGCATTGCCACGGATGCTGGCATCGTGGAGTCTGGCGACTAGGATGCGGTGGGAGAAGGTGTTGAATGCCTCTGAGAGGTCCAGGAGGATGAGGGCTGCCATTTCGCCCTGGTTGAGGAGGGAGCAGATGTCGTCAGTGGCGGCGAGTAGGGCAGTCTAGGTGATGCGGTTGATTCGTAATCCGCATTGGTAGATGACCAGAATATTGTTAGCTTCGATGAAGTTTGCTAGCTGGGTGTTGAGAAACTTTTCTATGACCTTGGGAGCAGGGAGATGGGCATGAAGTTCTTGAGGTCCGTTGGGTCTGCGGAGGCTTTCTTCAGAGGGGGGTTGACTTTGATAGGTTTCCAGTCGTCTGGGAAGTTGGCGGTCTCGTAGGAGCAGTTGATTGTCCGACGTAGTTCGGGTACGATGGCAGGGGCGGCTCTGTGGAAAATCTGGTGAGGGAAGGGGTCTGATGGTGCTCCGCAGTGGATGCTTTTCATGGTCTTCAGGGTGTCTTCTGTCGTGAGCGGGATCCATTTGAGCAGGGTCTCTTGGGTGATGTTTCATGAGGGGGGATCTGGAGCGGTGTCAAAGTTGTCGCAGATCATCTTAATCTTGTGGTGGAAGAAGGTTCTGAGTCTGTTGCTGAGGTCTTGGGAGGGTGGGATGTCTGTTGCTGCACTGCAAGGTTTGGCAAATTCCCTGATGATGGAGAAGAGCTTTTTGGTGTTGTGTGTGTTGCTGAGCAATGTGTTTTGGAGGGATTTCGTCCTTGTGGATTTGATGAGTTGGTGGTGTGCGGTGGTGGCTGGTTTATAGGAGGGGCGGGTTTCCCGGGTTTTGTTGTTCCTCTATGTCTTTTTGAGTCATCTGCAGGAACGTCTAGATTCTTGGAGTGCAGAGGTGAACCAGCTGGCTTTCTTGTTGAGTCTTCTGGTGGCTTTCTTGAGGGGGCAAGTGTGTCAGCGCAGTTCGTGCTACAGCGGTGGAGGTTCCATGCTGCGGTGTTTGCATCTGACGTGGTCAGTGGTAGGGTGCTGATGAGGGTGGAGGTGAGCTGGTCTTCGGTTACTTTGTTCCAGCTCCTGCGAGGGAGGTGGTGGACTTGTTTGTGTATGCTGGATTTTTTGAAGAAGTGGATGCAGTAGCGATCTGTCCAGAGAAGTTCCGTGGTGTGGCTGTAGGAGATGCTGTTTCCTCTGATGAAGACGAGGTTGAGTGTGTGTCCATCTGTGTGCAGGAGGGCGGTGACTAGTTGATTCAGTCCTAAGTTGATGAGGTTCTCTAGGAGGGAGGCGGCGTTTGAGTCATCGTGGTTATCCAGGTGGAAGTTTAGGTTTCCGAGTAGGATGTAGTCTGTGGATGCGAGGGCAGACGGTGCGATGAAGTCGGTGATGGCATCGGTAAAGGGCGCATGGGGCCAGGTGGCCTGTAGATGAGAGTTCCACGGTGAATCATTTTGGTGTTGGTCTGGCTCTGAAAGTGGAAGTGCTCCATAAGGTTTATTGTGTCGTTCGGGAGGGTGGTCATGCAGAGGGTGCTTTTGTGAATGATGGCGATGCCTCCTTCTGGGCGGATGGGGCAGTCCTTACACAGGATCTGGTATCCATCGAGAATGGGGGTATCAATGTCGGGTGCCAAGTTGGTGTTGGTCCAGATTTCCATGAGGAAGGCGACGTCGGGCGAGTAGGTGTTGAGGAGGTCCCAGATTTCTATTGCGTGCTTGTGTAGGGAGCTTAGGTTGAGGAGGATGCAGTTGAGTGGTTTGTGAGCAGTAATGTCCGGTAGTCTAGGATATGTTGCTGGGGTACGGAGGTGGGTGATGGTGCGGCGGCAGTGTAGACAGGAGAAAGGGCCATGAGTGTTGGTTGTTGTCATGAGCTGGCAGTTGTTGTTGCATCTGTGGTAGAGATCGTGGAGGGTGCTGGAGTTGTAGCGGAGGCGGGTCACGGGACCAGGGGGCCTGGGGGCCTGGCGCTGGTTGGGGTCGGTCATGGACCTGCGCAGTGGTTGCCATAAGTAGGGATCTGTGGGAGGGCGGGTCAGCTGGGAGGCAGGAGTGTGAAGGATGCACTGGAGAGGGGAGGGGCCATGGGGGCTGCAGCGGTGGAGGGAAACGAGATAAAGAGCAAGAAGAGGGAAAGAATGAAAAATGAAAGTGAGAGCAGATGAACATAGTGAAAACAAAGGAGAGAGAAAGAGTGAAAAACAAAGGAGAGAGCAGAGGGAAAGAGGGAAATACAAAGGAGAGAGCAGAGGGAAAGAGTGACAAATGGAGAGAGCAAAAGGGCACAAATAAGAGGCAAGAGAGGCAGAGGCACAGCAGCAGAAGAGCTGAGTGCTCTCCCACTGGACCACCAGGGTTTAGGTGCAGGTAGGAGCCTGCGGGTGGAGGGCTTCGAACACCCTGCAAAGGAGCTCTGGGGGGCAACACTTAAGTGGTGAAGCTACGCAGGGGATATCAGTTACATACCTACAGGTCCACCGATCTCCAGTCCAAAGCAGACTATGACATATGTTTCCAGGGAGATAACATTTGCCCATCTATATTTAATTTGGACAGTAGTACGGTCCACACGAAAGATCTTATGATGGTGCCAGCACACGTGCTCCCACCTGTCTTTCTTCTCCTCTGCCTCACTAAAGTTCCTACCGCTCCCAGACATTATGGACATCCTCCCCAAAACACTACCCACAAAACTCACACCACAACCAAACCTAACTACCCCAACAAGAAAACCCACAAAACAAACTCCCAATAATAAAAGGCAATCATCACAAAAACACAATGACACTGCACCAAATATATGACAGCGACAAAATATACACCAAACACACACTGACAAGACCAAAACACCCTTTTTCACTGACACACTCTCCAAAAACCTCCAACACCAAGCACAGACTAACAGAGATTAAGAAAAAGTGAAACTAACTTCACACTTCCTAGTTTGCATCCTGCCACACCCAATATGTCACCTCCTGGATGTATCCCACCTGTTTTTTACAAATGCGCCGTTTTTTCTTACGCATCAGTACAAAAATTGCCAATGCATGATTAATGCACAATGCATTATCCACAATGCTTTTTCAATGCAGATCAACAGCTTACGACCCATGCAATGGGGCAATGTGATGAACAAATGGGTTGATGCGTGGGGTCTGACCCATGCAAGTGGCATTTTGTTCAGGTTACACAGTAGGGAATTGTGCAATGTAGGCAAACACACCTTGGTCTCACTTCCTTGCGCCTCTTTTCTTACCTGACAAGTTTCATATTTTAAGATGTGTGAATTTTCAGAGGTCATAGGGCCCAATTCATGGGGATTTGGCATAGGGCATCACAGCAAATCATGTTGCTGTTCTCTCCTACGTCAAAGTTAAAGGTCAGGAATCCACCATATTCATCTTATACGGTGAATTCCTGCCCTTTCAACCTGCATTGGCACATTTTTGGCAGCCTAACTCCAATGCAGGCACCTTTATACCGTGGTGCAAGGGTGTCTGTGTTGGGCCTAGGTAGCCAATCCAGCACAGGCACAGGGCAAGAGGCAACATTTGAAGGTGTTATGTTATATACCTTACATTTCTTGCAATGGACTTGCAAGCATAGCTGTGGCAAAGTGAGACTATCTACCTGTACTGCACTGTGTGTTTCCATGCACATTATATGCCCCTCTGTTGACACTCACAGGACATAATGTGGGCTATACTGTGATCCATATATGTAAGACAGAAACCATCATGAAGTGCAGGACACACATCTCAGTCATCGCACACTCTTTGGTACTACACTCACTTTGGACTGTGGTAGATGGTCTGTTGATGAGCACAGTGTAGCAGCACACACAATCTCTGCATGTGCACACGGTTACACACTGCAGACTTTCAATTGTGTATGTCTTGCACAGGCACACATGTTCAGCACATGGTGTTATCATGCACACATATATCAGAAAACATGATCTAGGTCTGGGGTGAGTGTGTCACACAGCAACAGACCTTTGGAGTAGGTGAGTGAGCCATTTGTCATCACTGCAGTGAAACATGGTTAAATAGCCAAAGTAACTTGTAACGTTCAATTAACATGATGCTGCTATTCACACATGATCTATGTCTCACTCCTGTCAATGTTAGTAGCAGTACATCTACTCTCGGGCTAGGCCTTTGTGTGTGCCTCCTGGTCCAAGGATACTGCATTCCATGACACAGGCATATGTAATGGCTCACACTCAATTTGCATTTCACCTTTTGGTGGATATAAGATTTGTGATCAACTCAACTGTGCACTTGTACACTCAGGTCAAAAGGTACACAACTCTTGCTAAGCAAATGAAAGTTCATGTCACAATCCCTCCATCTGACCATGTGCAATGAGTTCGTATGTATGCACATACAGTTTTGTCAGCCTTTTTATTCAAGTTAAATCACGCTCGACATCTCAGTATCCTCCAGGTGTTTAGATATTTGCATATAACCTATCCAATGTCATACTGCTTTGGCGATTTACTCGCTGTACACTATCATCTGCTCATATTGTATTTTTACAGGCCTTTGTTCCTCATTACATTGCTGAGCCATGCATGGCAACTGTCTCATATATCTACTGTAGCTTGGTGTGGTATATGTGACAATGTAGCCAGGAAATAGTTCACATGTGTTGTGTTTTGTATTAAGCCACACATGCATGTATGCGTTCTTTACAAGTGACAAAGGCCTAGTCTTGGCATAAGACTAGGCCTTTGTCCATGACAACTGTCACTCATTATCTCTGATGGTATCTGCAAAGACATTACTTACAGAAAAATGCTGTCATTCTGCAGGGTAACACACTGTTGAGACATACTACAATGTGAGGTTATTCTCAGATATGGCAATTGGTGGTATGTGCTCCTAACTTCACTGAGTGCTATCTGTTGAACACTTTGCTGCTGCACAGCACAGCAAGACTCCTAGCTGTGCAGCTCTGCATTGATCAAGTGCAAAGGGAGAGTAATGATCAATTTGGAATAACAAATGGTGCATGCCTGGACTGTACTTTTGATGCAGTACACTGCTTCCCACTGCATTTCTATATATGTGCAATTGATAGGTGAGATTCATGGCCCCATGTTGCTCAACAAGTCTGATGACATGATTATACATTTTGAAAGCTACTTCTATTTGACTAGATGTGGGTGAGTTGGTGTTTACTGGGACCGTGGTGCCTTGTCCAAGCTGGAATTTATTCTATGTTGATGACTGATGTATGACATGTTTGACTGCAATGTGTTTGACTTAGTGAGTTTCACATTGCTGGATTCATATGCTTTTCACTTGGGTTACTTACTACACAGAACAGGTGAGCCATCACATTGGTTACATCAGTCAATGCGACCACACTCACAGATGTTCTGTTGCTCCTGCCATTGACAGATTAGTAAGGGCATGTGAATGTGGGATATCATTGTCTACACGTTGCAGTGCATTGTTCCCACTATGTGCGCATGTCACAGTGGCCCAGATAGTTGGGAAAGTGGTACTATTCAGTGCAGCAAGTCACCTGTCAGCGCTGCACTGCGCCACTGAGAAAGGGCAGTAATACACAGCATTGAGTCCACACCCCACTTTCCTCACATTTCAGCATACACTGGCACACAATGTGCTGTCTAGCACAAACACAGGCACACTTGCACCATGATGGGTGGCTGTGGGGCTGTCTTCCTGCAGGAGGGGGCACCTATCTGCACATGATGGACCCTCAGAACCCTGATATTCTATGTATGTGTACCACAGAATGCAGCACACATAGGAATGGAGAGTGACTTGAATCACTTCGGTTGTTTTTCCTTTTTGCACATCACCTGGGGAGACCAATTGATTTATCACATTTCGATGTTTCCCTGGTGTGGAATACATGACTTGCCTCATGAACCATGGGATTTTCACAGAGACACCCCTTCAATTCCCATGGAACACCACCCTTGCACACAGTGATACTACACTGCATTTTGCCCAGTTCTTCATTGCTCTGTACCTTTACGCCGTTCAAAGTCACACAGAGTGGCATTGTGTTTCTTGACATGTGTGATTTGTGGGTTTGCATCGCATGTGTACCATGATGCATTGTGCATGTATGAGGCACACCCCTCATACAAATGGCCCTATCTCCATCAACATACACAGAGATGGCTATTTTGTCATACATTTCTTACTGCTAATACTTCTGTTATGTACTTCAGATTTGCTTACCAACAAGTAAGCCATTCCCATATCACCCATTCTGGAAGCGCTCATTGATGATGCAGTGCCTGAAGATGTAGGCATCATGTGCACTCCCTGGGTATTTTGCCAGCATATTGGGGAACATCCCCCGATGCTTCATGATGGCCTCGAGTTTGATAGAATAGGTGTGCTTCCAGTTCCTATACAGGTGTAATGTTGCTGCATGGGGTACCGGTTGCAAATTTGTGCAATTCATGGCACCTACCACATGTGAAAATCCAGGAATGGCATATAAACCTTGCTTGAACCAGATGCCCGCATGTGGAGAACAGCCATCAGCTTGCCCTACGGAGGGATGTTGATGGGCCTGGAAGGTAATGGCTTGAGACTTGGCACTATCTGGTTCAGTAGTTCTATTATGGACTCCCTCCTAAGTCGGTAGTAATGAGGACCTCCTCCTCCCTGAGGTCCATGAGGGAAGTTTGCTGCTGAAAAATGCCCTCTTTTCTGCTGTGCTGCCTATGTGGTCAGGTCGGAGTATCCTCACAACTCCCAGCTGCAAATGAGCACCTCCATGCCATAGTTGAGCTGGCAAAAATGTTTTATGGGGAAACATCCACTTCAACGCAGTCATTACAACGACCTACCTTTACAACGCAACTCTTACAACGCAACTGCCTTTATATCGCATGCCATTACAAGGCACGCCATTACAACGCATGTCACTACAACGCATGCCATTACAACGCATACCATTACAACGCATTATAAGGTAAGTAATGGAGATTTTTTTAGTATTAGGGTGGGTATGGGCTTTAGGGTACATGGGAATAGTAATTTTTATCCATATACTATCCAACACTTTCCCTATTGTTGCACTCACTGGAGTGGGAATAGTAATTTTTACCCCTACACTATCCAACACTTAGTAATTTTTACCCCTACACTATTCAACACTTACCCTACTGTTGCACTCACTGGATTGGGAATAGTAATTTTTACCCCTACTCTATCCAATACTTACCCTGCTGTTGAACCAAAAGTATTATGCGTTGTAATGGTATGCGTTGTTATGGAATGCATTGTAATGTTAGTTTTTAAAAATGCGTTGTAATGGCATGCATTGTAAAATCATGCAATGTAATGGTAGTTGCGATGTAAAGACTGTGTTGTAAAAGCATGCGTTGTCATTTCATGCGTTGTAACGTCATATATTCGCCATGTCTTCATGTACCACAGCCAATGCATCATTTCCAATGCCTGGGTTGCCGATGTGCAGGGATTGTGATGCATTTTTCGCTCTGGTCGGACCCTGTTAATGATGAGTCACACATTGACAAAACACGACATATCACTGTGTGGTTTTTACACTGGATTTTACAGGGGAATGCCTAGTTTGCCTATTTTAGTCTCTGTGTGACGTAGCCGGTTCTGGCGCAGGTATCTTCTGCCACACGTCTGATGCATTTGGCCACATGTGCCGACTTATAGATATGGAGTACTGCCTGAAATGCTGGCGCGTCAAAATTAGTGGCAGAGCAGGCCTCTCATAAATATGCCCACAATTGTATGTTTCTCTTTCCTTTTTTTCTCAAAGTGTGAAATATTTCTTAGAATATAAAGACATAAGACATAAGGTTGAGAAAGAAACAGATTTTGAAAATATAAATATCAAATCATTAATTTTGCAAAAGCTTCGTTAGGAGAAACAATATAAGATTGTCTAATGAGCTAAATTAAAAGCTTAGTATAATAAGCAAGACTGAAGCAATCACTTTAAATTAGCAAGTGCTAACAAACAGGGAGATGATTGAAAAGGTTAATAGTTATATAGTTCCAAAGATTCATCCCATACCAATTAGAACAATTGGACTTGACCTTGTAGATTACATGATATTTCCTCCATTTGTGCGCCTTTTTCCTTTTTCAATTTGCCCTGAATTTATTTGTGGGAATTTTATGGCTTTTTAATTATAATCTTTTTTTTCACCAGAAGATATCGCTGAAGCTACATTTGCTTGGTTTTGTCTACTGATTGCCATTGTTTATTGCCCTGTAAGAGCATCCCCTGGGAGCAATGTCATTGTTGAAGACAATATTAGATCGGATGCTGATTTCTTTCCACCAATCTGACACATTTGTAGACGTTATGAACTAATAAAGATAATCTACATGGCACTCTAGCAATACCCCAGATTCTATTAGTCCTGTTTTTCCATCTTCTGTGAAGTCCTGTATTTATCATAATATCTCAGTCAGTCCATTCTGATATCTCACACTCCATTTCATTTTCCCAATCAGTAATTTTTAATTTCTCTTTGTTATCAGTTTATAAATATTTGAACAAACTCTTTCTCAGTTAGCGATCTTATGACCAATGCTTGCTAAAGTACCTCCTTTCGCCGGGCAGACAGCATCGGTTGTTCATTTGTTCATTCAATCTTGCGTAATCAGATAATTTTACTATTGCCCTTGAGGGATTGATATTTAAGGCCCTATTTACCAAGGGGTTGCATCGCGTTTGCACCACCCAATGTGGTACATGCGCGACGCAACCCCAAAATGCAATTTATCAAGCCACACAAGGCCACTTTGGGTGGCCCAGAGTGGCTTGATAAATAAGGAGTAACGCAATGAAGCTCATATCAAAGTATTGCATTACTCTTCCCCAGAGAGTCATTCCATGGGCTTTGCATGGGTTTCCCTATGCAACTTCCCTGGAGTTTGACTCCTTTACTGGTAAATTTTGGGAATATGCCAAAATTCTATGCCTCCCAGAGGAGGTTTTACGAGGAGAAATATCCTTTTTGCTTCCTATTTCTATGTTTATTGCTTTCTGCAGCACACATAGATAGAGGAATATGCCTCAGGGGATTGTTTTTGTGCAGGAAGGCCCCCTTCCTGTACAAAAGTTATCCTGTATGCAATTCAGGCACCCTTGCACTGCGGTGCAAGGGTGCCTGTGTTGGCGCTAGGCAGCCCATTGTACGCCAGGGCAGGGAAAAGGCAGGAATGCAACGTATTGTAATAAATACTGTGCATTCCTGTCCTTTCCCTATTACGCAGTGCAGCAAGGTGACTCACTGTGCTGCGTTACTTTTAGATAAATTTGGCTCATAGTTCTGAGTTCAAGAAATAACGTTGTTTTATATTCTTTAATCAAAACTTGGCTTTGGCCCAAGGTGGTTTATTTTAATGCTCTTTATTTGGGCAGCAATACACGCCCTCAATCCAAACTTCAATCGCTGCAGAATGCGGCTGCTCATGCCCTCATGAAGGTCCCTTAGTTCAGCTCCATCTCCAAGAAGAATCGAGACTTGGATTGGCTCCCCGTATCTGAACAGGTAAAATTCAAGGAGCTTTATATAGTACATTAAGCCCTGCATGGTTCTGATCCGCATTACTTTCAAAAGAGGTTTAAGTGGTATCTTCCACGTCATGACTTACGATCTTCTTTGACCAAGTTAATGGCTATCCCTAAAATGAAGAAGACAAGATGGGGAGTGTTAGAAATGGGATTTCTGGTTGGCTAGGGCATGCGCCTAAGCCAGGCAGAAACCACCACTCTAGTCAGGGCAAGGGAGTTACACACTGTAGATAACCCCTGATCACCCCCTTGGTAGCTTGGCACGAGCAGTCAGGCTTATCTCAGAGGCAATGTGTAAAGCATTTGCGCAACACACACACACAGCAGCGACACACTAGGCAGACCACAAAGGAAACGCCACACAAGGTTATATAAAATAGCCTTTGTATTACTCATAAACACATCGGAGCATAATCACAAATGTACACTGTGCCAACTGGCACCAGGTTATACTTTACAGGGTATTATATACATGACAGGGTCAATCTGGCCACTGTCAGAACCATTAGAAAGCATAAGTAGTGAAAATAACACAACCAGTACCTACTGGTAGTATACTGTACGCAGCATAAATACATTATGTATGAACACATTATGCACCACATTAGGCATAAACACATTATACATAACATTGGGCTTAAACACATTATGCATCACATTAGCTCAACAGTGCAACTTAGTAACACTGCCCCGGTGCATACATCACCCTAGGGTCTTGCTCCCTACCAGTCAGTGTTCCCCCACGGGGGCCCTGCCCTGGGCTCGCCCTGCAATGCCCTTTTAGAGCAAACTTGCCCTCACGGGGCCTTTACACTGGCCCCCTTGGCTGCTGATGCAGCCACAGCACATGCACGCAATGGGAAAGGGTTGGGGTGCAACTCACCCTTGTCTCCTAACAAAAAGAATGCCCCCACATTGCAGCTGCCCGCAATTAGGCGGTGCAGCTGTGGAACACGTAGGCACCAACAGAGTGCCTGGGGAAGTCCCTCACACCGAGGTCTCCACTTGTAGGGAAAATCAACACCAACTTAGGCACCAACAATGCCTCTTACAGGTCTTCAGACACAGGCCCAACGTCGGGCGACTCCCCTCTCTCCCTGGGAGGCCCCCCAGGTATCACTAACCTGAGAGGCTGTCTGCTGTAGGCAGCCCGCCTCTCCTCTACCAGGCCAGACTGGCGGGAAGATGTGGAAGAGAGCCCACGAGGCTCCGGTGTAGATGCAGGCAACCGGGCCCCTCACGGGGGGTTTCTTGATGCCGCGGGACCCGCTCCTCTTCACTGGCCTTCTTCTGGGGACCGTCTCTGTCCATCCACGGGGCTCTCCTCGACCATGGGAGCCCCGCCCACAATCAGACGGCCTTCGCCTGACTTCCGGGCCGCCTCCCTTCAGTTGCCGGGCAACGCTGGTGACTCAGGCTGGACTCTTTGGGGCTTAGGGAGGGGAGAGCACCACTCGGTCACAGCTCCTCCCTCCTGCAGCAACTTTCTGCACAGGACAAAGCAACACAGGTTGGGCTCCCACCGGAATGTTGTATAGGGTACGGAGCAAAGGCTACGTTGTCTTGGTTTCCTTCTTGTGGGCACTGCGTGGGGTTCCCTCCAGTAATACGGGAGCCCCGCCCACCTTCAGGCACAAGCTTGCCTGACTTCCGGTTCCGCCGATCTTGGCGGCTCCTCTCCGAGGCACAGAAATGCGTGGTAGGCTCCCGAATCACCTCCATGCAGCGCGAGGGAATCCCCACGCCGGGATTCCCTCAGAACACTTTGCAGCACAGCGCTGCCGGGCATCAAGATCCCTGGGGAACTCGTCACGCCTCGGTATGGTGTGGACCCCTCTCTGGGACTTCGGTCACACAGATATATCGCTCACGAAGCGATAAGCCCAAATTCATAGGGGCAGAGCTGGGCACATGCAGGCCAGCACGTAGGGACTCCCATGAAGCAGCAGCTGGGTCCCACAGTGGTTCCTCCTGATGCCCAGCAGTCCTTCGCCCCAAAACAGGTACAAGTAAGCACTCAAACAGTCCTTCGCCACAAAACAGGTACAAAGTAAGCACTCAAGCATGGGATCACAGCCCCAATATTTGTATCAGCCAGGACTTTGTTCTCTCCCCCTGGCACAGGCCTAGACCTGGTCCAAACCAGTTCTTGGGGGCACTCCAACATTTCTATGCAGTGCTCAAACACCCTCATTGTCAGAGTAGGTCCTGGCCCCAGACACACCACAGGGGGTGGAGCCAACATTGTACAAGGCAGGCTCAGACCTATTCAGGGTCAGGGACTACTCCTCCCACTACTTCAAATGCAGATCTGCCCATTCAGCCTAGTGCTGACTCACCCAGCCCCTCTGGAGCCATACACCTCACCAGCCCCTGTCACTGCAGACCCAGACATGCAATACACATCAGGCAGTCAAAGATACATAGCAGACAGAAATGCCAACTTCTATAAGTGGCATTTCTAAAATAGTGATAATAAATCTGCGCACACCATTACGCAGCATTTATTATTGCTATTCCAAACATACCAAACTTGACCACGCTGCTCCTCTCATATCAGAAATTACCACTGAAACACTTATCAGGGAATCCCCAATGTATTCCTATGAGAAGGCAGCCTCACAGCAGTGAGAAACCAAAAATGGCTGTTTGTCACTACCAGGACATGTCACACAATTAAGGTACATGTCCTGCCTTTTACCTACAATGAACCCTGCCAATAGAGCAAGCTAAGACCTACCTTAGGGGTGACTGACATGCAGTAAAAGGAGGGTCACAGACATGGCACCCAGTTTATGTGCCACCTCACAGCGTCAGTAAACTGCACGCACAGGTCCTGCAATGGCAGAGGCCTGAGACAGGTTTGTAAGGCTACTTTGGTGGGTGGCGCAAGCAGTGCTGCAAGCCCACCAGTAGCATTTAGTTTACTGGCCCTGGGTATCTGAGATACCACTTTACAAGGGACTGACAGGTAAATTAAATACACCAAACAGGTGTAGACCAATCTTACTATGTTTATCACAGAGAGCACACGCACTTTGCAATGGACAGCAGTGCTAAAGTGCCCAGAGTCCTAAAACCACCAACACCAGGTCAGAAAAAAGACTAGGTGGAAGGCAACAATTTCAAGGATGACCCTGCAAAAAGGGCCAAGTCCAACAGGGAGGTAGAAGTTTTTTGTTTCTTTCCTCTAAACTTTAGAATTTGTTACCCATATCTATCAGATCAGAATCTCAGCTTCTCCTTTTTAGGAAACAGCTAAAGACTTTGCTTTTCGTCTCTTCTCTACAGGTTTTTTTTCTGATTCTCAATTAGTTTCTGGAGATTTTTGCTAGCACCAAGACACCTCGGTAATCACATGCTCTAGAAAACTGGTCATCACTTACTTACCTACTTTTTGTGTTAGATATACAACGATGTCTAGTGCAATTTAGAGCTGCACTGCATTTGTTTGGAGTTCTTGTTATGCTTCATACTGTACTGTGTGTTTGCTCGGTGCAGTAGCTGGTGTCTTTGGTCCTCTGGTACTGGATGAGTTTGGTCCTGCATTATGTGTACTTCTATTCTTTATAAACTGGATTATGTGGTTGTGTGGCATATGCAATTCCCTGGTACTCTTCTGTGCGTTCATGATTGGTGCTATAATAGGTTTATGGTGCTATCCTCTGCGATTGGTGCTGAAGTGTTTGTGTATTTACGTCCTGTGCATACCTGTTTAAGTCTGTTTTCAAAATGCTGCTTTCTGAATGTGTATGTGTAAGTGGTGCGCATTACTGGGCTGTGGCAGATGTGTAACTCCCATAGGTTCATCAGGTGAAGTGGCACTGGGACCCAGAGGTCTGAGGGACCCACCAACCCATGATTATTACTGTATTTCACAGTTCAAGCAGCGGCCAGGGGGCACTTTCTTTCTTGCACAAGGCCCATGACACACTGGCTACGCTACTGGCTGTGGGTGTTTAGTTGGTGCTGCTGGACCAATCAGAGCAAGACCAATCACTGCCCCGGACTCCTTAACCTCCCCCCGTGCTGTGCAGTGGGAAGGGGCAAGGAAGCATAAAGGCCCCCCAGATGCCGATGTCTGCTGACGTGTACACCGCAAACACATTTATTTACATTCCGAATTTCAGGCCCGCGCTGATTTACTCTAGTTAAAGGTTCTCGGATTGAAGAAAGCCAATAAGGACACGCTCCAGTTTGCGGCTCCGGTGGTTGCATGCTGCGCTCCGCGTGCTGTTTCTGCCTCTTCGGAGGAGAGGGTGGCATCAAAGGGCCCTCCTTCCAGCTGGGTTACATCTTTCCTAAAATAGTCCCTGCTGAGTGGATGCACGTTGCCTTTCCTGGCAGAGCGAATCTCTGATGAAGAGAGCCTGTGCTTCATCACTATGACAGGACACCCACTAATATGAAGAGCAGGTAAAGTTCCCCGACCCCCCTAAACTCCAGCACTCCGGCAACTGCTCCGTCTCAGGCTGACAGCCAAGCGACAGCCGCTCCTGGCAAGTTCCTACTGCAGGCAGCAGCTAAGCATTAAAAGTCTCGTATGATTTACTGCAGTCACTAATATCCGATCCGGGCTCCTTTTCTAGGAATTCATACAGTACATTTAAATGAGTAAGTCAAGTAAGAGCTGTTTTACTAGCTTATTTTTTAATTATCCACATGAGTAAATTTAACACCCCACCCCAGTAAAGTTTGAGCTGAGTTTATAGCCAACATCTCACGAGGGCAGCATTGCAGGGTCGCTCTGTATATGGTTCCAGGCCTCTCTCGCGCATCCACTGATAGGATGCTACAGGAACACTTCTGAAGTTGCTTCAGAGGGACAAGGCGCTTCCCTTCGGTAATGCTCTTTCTAGTGGATACTCTCACGCCATAGATTCCTCACTGCCCTCCCACTTCTCTTCTCTGTGGCGTAGCCGCTTTAACATATTAAACATGTCCCAAGTTCGAATCAGGCAGACTGTTCCGACCAGTGGTACAAGGCTTCGTGTCTTAGGTTGTAGAAGGAGAATTGATGAAACTCACATCAAAGTGCAGGGGTGAGAACTCCATGTAGATCTGGCCCATCACTTCCGGGGCGGTACGGAGTCACTACAGAGCCATACTGTGTCATTTCCTGGTATGCAAGAGCACTGCTCTAAAAATCTCTGGCTCCCAGGATAATTTTAAGGTGAGGAATATGTGACTAGATAAAGTATGAACCAGAAAGAGCGTTGGGGAGGTAAGTAAATTGTTTGTAAGGTAGGCACCTAGGTACCTGAAGAGGTCCTTCAAACTTGGTTCACTGCACAGTGACAATGAAGAGGACAACGCGGTTTCTGAGACCACCATTGCCAGATGAATAACCTTCTGCATCAAACCTTGCTAACCATTCCATTTCCTCCCTAAAAACTCATCATCAAACTCAATGCCTCACTTTAACCAAGCTGGAATATCCTCCGACTATTCCCAGTACCAAGCAACACCTTTCCAGCCGCCTTAGAAGAGGACTGCAAATGAGCATCAGGGATGCCTGTGACAATAATCAGTAACTCTCACATCAGGCAGTGTAACCAAATTATTGAGCCCCATGTACATTGATCCCTCCTGAAAGTAACATCCCTAGAACCCCCTGCAGAGCTGAGTCCTTGCAGGCGTCCCAGTGATATACAACATCCTCCATATGCTCCTTATAAATTTGTTTTCATTCATTCAAGTGCAAAATTCACATCAGCCTGGTGGGAGTCCTCTTTGAAACAATATTAGTTAAAATCTCAAAACAAAATGGTAGATAAATATGTCATTGCTTTGGAATCTATTTTCATCAGATGTGGCTTTGGCGCTTTACATTACAAGATGATAAGACAACTTACGGCAAAAACGTGTGCTAAAACGATTGAAGAAAGAATTTGGCTTTTGGATAACACATTCCATGAGCAGAGGTTTTTCCAGTGGAGGAAGTGGGTGAAGGCCATTTCCACATAAAACAAACATGGACATATCTAAGAGTTTTGATTTTTGTCTTGTGAAACATTTGTTTTTGCTCAAGCTTCACTGATACATGCAGAAAGGCACATCACTGACACTAACAGTGCACCTTGTTCTCACACAGAGAGCAGGCACAGATTGGGCAGTTGCTGTACAAGCTTTCCCCACCACACATAAAATGTGCAGCAGCATGTCAAGCTTACCATACATCTGGACCAGTGGCAGAGTTGCACACACATCTCATCACACATACAGATCCAGCAGCACAAGTAGCAACATTGTAAGGTTCCTTTGAACAGAATATGCACAGCACAGGAGCAGTGGGGCAAACGTCAACTGCACGCTCAGGTGGAGTGTGGAAATCCAACCAACACACCAGATGAACATAAACACAGACTCTGGTAGCTCTCCAACAAAAAGCAGCACCAAACCTTTCATTGGTTTGGGTTTTCACTAAAGCCCCATAGCATTGTAGTAGATATATGGCTCTATTTAGAGTTTGGTGGACAAGATACTCTGTCAAAATGTGCTGGTTATCCCGTCTGCCGCATTACAAGTGCCTCAGGCCATAATGCACTTGTTATACAGTGAATGTGATATCTGCCATGTTGGTTGGAGTATCCTTTTCGCCAAACTCTATATAAGGTCTTTAGTCATTAACAGATTACATTTAGATTTTCAATCCTCACGTAGCAGTAAAACACTGATCTGTTTGTAATGAAGTAAACTGTTTTCAATTAAACAGTTATTACGTTTCAGTAAACACTGAACTAATCTCCTGATAACACAAATGTTTTGCTTTCATTAAAGTTCTTCAGATGGACCTAACTTTTTAGATGGTGCTGACTTTCCATTGCTAGAATACCCAGGTATGTGCTCAAGCAAGGGAGCAGCCATTGAGTGCAGACCACGAAGGAGTTCACTGAAAGCGCGACATCATGAGGTCAAAATATTGCCTCAGTGAAAAGATCTCCAAAGCAGCGCCTCGCTAAGCTACCCAGACTACCCTCCAGCATGTAGGTTCCTGTCCCTTCAGATGTGAAGACAATAGAACTCTCTTCAAATCTCCTGTAGGGCTAGCCCCTCCTTACAAGAGTTGAACTAACGCCTCCTGCTGGACACCAATGACTAGTGTTTCTTCATTATTTGTTGTGTCATAATTTGTTTTTAGGTCTCGCCTGACCCAGCGCATGCGCTGGTCTGGCGAGACTTATTGAGAGGGCTCCAAAAAGTGCTACCAGGCCAGCCTAGAGCTACAGTGCGTGTGCGCGGGCTCGCGCGCCGTGCTTTACCGCGGTTACTTTCACTTTCGCGGCCGCAGGGCCGCTTTGATGTTTGATCGTGATAGCGATTGCGATCACTTTCACTTTCACTTTCGCAGCCGCACGGCCGCTTGGCATAGCCAATAGGTCTCGCTTTTGGGACCTTATAAGTATTAAGTTATGCAACTGTTGCATGGCTAAACACTTATAAGGTCCCAAAGGCGAGACCTATTGGCTATGCCAATGCTTGTTTATCTCTGCTGTTAAAAATACGCTACAGCTATTTTATTCCATACTACTTTCCTCTATGTTGGTGTACGTAAACCACCAATTTTGTGTAATGTACTATGTAGCATAAGAATATCCTCGTCAAACCTTAATAAAATGTTTTCTGCTGCTGAATTAGCAGAAGGTATGCACATCACAAGCCCAGAGGCAGCGGGTCCTGTGCTGTGCTGTTTCCAGCTGCAGCTTGAAACAACTTTCCGCGGGAGCTGCTTCAGCCAGTCCACGAGGAGCCGGTGGAGGTCGATGAACCTTGGAGTATGGCCTTGTCCTACAGGATTCTTATCCCAGCAAAGGCCCTCATTACCAGCTGGTCAGCAGCAGCCGCCATACATTTTTCACCTGATTAATAAAACGGACACTGAGATGCTGGGAATGTGTTGGCTACAATAATTATCACCTATCACGACTGGGGAACGACAAGCCTACTTTGGTGGTATGCATCAAAAGCTGCATGTTGTGATGCTGACAGGGCATTTTTTCACCTGTAAAGTGCAGTAGGTTTGACCTGCCGAAATTTACAGGGGGAGCATTGCGAGGAGCTGCAAAATTCATAATTGTAGCATGGGCATACTGAAATGTAACGTTCCATTTGTAATGAGAACGTACAGGTGAAAATGTAATGTTCCCCTTGTAATGAGAACGTACAGGTGAAAATGTAATGTTCCACTTGTAATGAGAACGTACAGGTGAAAATGTAATGTTCCACTTGTAATGAGAACGTACAGGTGAAAATGAATGTTCCCCTTGTAATGAGAAAGTACAGGTGAAAATGTAATGTTCCACTTGTAATGAGAACGTACAGGTGAAAATGTAATGTTCCCCTTGTAATGAGAACGTACAGGTGAAAATGTAATGTTCCCCTTGTAATGAGAACGTACAGGTGAAAATGTAATGTTCCCCTTGTAAAGAGAACGTACAGGTGAAATGTAATGTTCCCCTTGTAATGAGAACGTACAGGTGAAAATGTAATGTTCCCCTTGTAAAGAGAACGTACAGGTGAAATGTAATGTTCCCCTTGTAATGAGAACGTACAGGTGAAAATGTAATGTTCCCCTTGTAATGAGAACGTACAGGTGAAAATGTAATGTTCCACTTGTAATGAGAACGAATGTAATGTGCCACTAACGAAGAGCAAAGAAAGGGATAAGACCTGTTCTGAAAACAACATTTGGCCTGGGAGCAAAACATAAATGCCTACTCTGGATCTCTACCCATCCCTGTAGTTGCAAAGACCCGCCCCCTATCGACGCCAGGGATGCGCACTTTCATTGGTGGAGTTTGGAGGCTTTCAAGACGGGGACAAGAGGGTGAGTGAAAGGTGGTCACCTGAAACCGCACCTGCACTGTCCGCATGAAAGCTTCTATTTTATCAGCCATTGTGGCAGTGAACCATTCATCCACGTGAACAAGCTTCGTAGATTTAGTCTACTTGACATCATTTATTTTTGAAAACATGATATAAGGATAATTAATAAAGAAACACCAGGCAGTTAATAGAGCCAGTGCCGACTCATGTTACAACCGAGGTAGCTTCATGTGCTCCTGTGAGATGCTTGCTTGGTTTATGAGTCTAATAATGATCGCAGCCGTGACTCTTAGTGCTTCAAACAACCAGTTGATAAAAAACCTCCATAAAATATACATGAAACGAGTAATGAGCTCGGGAGTTGTTTACTGATTCCCACTCTTTTAGTCAGATGCTGACTGGGCTCTATGTAAATGGAACAATCAGCAGGGAAGTCGCACTTTATTTAATTCACGCGCCAGGCAAGCACGTCCCTGACGCTGCCCCGCCCCTCCCGTTGTTACAGAAGTGCTGGGCAGCGGGAAAGCTCCTGTTTCTCTGTAGGCTAGAATGCCTCTTCTTGGGAGGAAGTGGGTCAAGTGGCTAAAAGGGTGCTGGTTCCACGCGACCTGCGTTCTAATGCTGGCCCTCACGCCTAACCATCATGTGTAGCCATGGCCACCTCACTTCATCTTTCCGCATTCTTTTCTCCTGGCTGGCAAAAATTGGGAGTGCCCATTACAGGGCTAAAAATAACCCTTTAAAATTCGTGATTAGGATAAGCACCTGCTGCAGGGCCCTGTGTTATCTACTGATCCGAGGCTTGAACCTTGGTTGCAAATCCGAATGGCCTGCTGCTACTTACAAGGTATTATTTATTTTTTCTCATTAAGGACATTTCACAGTGCCCTCAGGTCTCGGAAAAAATGCAGATGGGTTTGTGAAAGACAAATTTCAAAGCAGTAAAACAGACTTATTTCCATGAGTCAACAGCATTCATGATTATTTCATACATATGCATCATGTAATTAACTAAATATAAACATTCTCAGAGACGCACTAGCACAGACAAATATACAAGACGTACTCACAATGCACCGCTGCAATAGCTCCACCTTATGTTCTACATACATTATCATTTTTTTGTTTGAATTTGTTTTTATTGATTTTCAGTTAATAGCACAGATAGAAACAGTGTAAACCGCATTCTGTATCGCCCAATATTGGTTGGTTACTTCAGTAGACGGTATATATTAGTACAAATGCAACCAGGTCGCATCTGCGTCTCTGGTGACGACAATCACGTGTTCCTACTAATCTTAAATGCGCCTCCCATGTTGACCTCTGCTGTTATCTGCAGTCATTTAGGATCCAAGTGCATCCTATTAGTTATCTCAGTAAGTGCTGACTGTGTGATAGTCTGCTAACAGGGGAGGCGGGTAATAATGCAACGGGGCAGAGTAAAAACGTAACTGGTAGTTGTGTGTCTAGCTGGAGTGGTTCCTGGTCCCCCATGTCAATGTATACCCTCTGCTTTCGTTTGTTAGATTATTTTGGTGTATGTTATGTTATATAATTTTTGTATAGCGCAACTCACCACAGGACTCTAAACGCTTCTAGGGAAAAAAAGGAAATGAGCCGGTAGCTGGTGCAGAGGTATAGCAGCGGCAGGGAGGCAGGAAGATTACATGGTGGTGGTCGCCTCGTTAAATAGGAAGGTTTTTAGCTGTTTCCTGAAGATGAGGAGGTTCGGTTCCCTGCGTAGGTGTTCTGGCAGATCATTCCAGATCTGTGGAAGAAGAACCGAGAACGCTCTGCCCCCCTTTGATTTAGAGATATACCTAGGGGGAGCTAACCTGCATGCCTCAGAGGATCGTAGAGTCCGGCCGGGAACGTATTTCTTAAGGCGGTCTTTTATGCACTTGGGTGCCTGGCCGTAGATTGCTTTGTGGGCAATACATAGACCCTTGAACTGCGCTCTCTGTTTGACAGGAAGCCAGTGTAACTTATGTAGCAGAGGGTGACATGTGTCTTTCTAGGGAGACCAAAGATAAGCCTGGCCGCATCGTTCTGGACCACCTGCAGTCTCCCAACAAGTTTTTTTGAGGAAGGCCAATGTATAGGGCATTCCCATAGTCCAGCCTAGAAATGACAGTTGCGGAAACAATGGATTGTAATGACGAAGTTGACAGGAGAGGGACAAGTTTCCGCAGTTGCCTGAGTAGGCCAATGCAGGTTCCTACCACCGTGGTGACCTGACAGGACATGAATAAGTCAGAGTCAATTTTCAGGCCGAGGCTCTTTACGACCGGGACAGGTACCGGAGCTACACCTAGTTCTGGGGGCCAGAAAAGATCACACCAGGGGCTATTCCTTGTTGGAATGATAAGCACTTCGGTCTTATCCGGGTTTATCTTTAAGGAATTGGTCGACATCCAGTTTACAGTGAACCTGGGAGTTGTTGAGCCGAATAAGAAGTTGAGTGTCATCGGCGTAGTTGAAGACCTGGCTGTCCATATGAGTCAGGGCCTCTACCAGGGGTTGCAGATAGATATTGAAAAGAAGTGGAGATAGTGCAGAACCCTGGGGTACCCCGCAGGTCAATGAACCCAACGCCAATACCTTTTCACCCAGTTGAACTCTCTGGGTGCGGTCGGACAGAAATGACCTTAGCCATTGAAACGCCTGTCCGCTAATACCCAGATTAGTGGACGGTTTAGCAGTATGTTATGGCTGACCGTGTCGAATGCCGCTGACAGATCAACTAGAATCAGGGCACTCGGTTGCTTATCATCAGCCAAAGTTCTGAGCTCGTCCAGGACGGCTGTCATCACTAGCTCTGTGCCATGATGGGCTCTAAAACCTGCCTGCCTAGCTTGGAGTAGCTGGTGGTCCTCCAAATACCTAGATAGAGTCTTTAGCACATGCTGTTCCACTATCTTGGCTAGACAGGGGAGCTGGGAGATAGGCCTATAGTTTTTTAGGGTCAGGGGATCAGCAGCGGGGTGACCCTAGCTTCTTTAAAGTTTGTCGGGAGACGACCCCTGGTTAGAGTGTGATTAAGTAACTCCAGGATCTGTTTTTCTAGCCCTAGCAGAGCCATTTGGAAGATCTTTGGAGGGCATGGGTCGATCCGGGAGCCTGATTTGGTGCGATTTGCTAGTGCAGTTAAAGTAAGTGAGTCAATGTTGGGAAAGTGGGAAAGCTGACTGTTGGGGCAGGGGTGGGTGCAGTACGCCTGGGGAGGGCTGGGGTCAATTGGAGTTCTAACAATTTCCAAGATGATATTTTTGACTTTCTGAAGTAAGAAGTCCTGAAAAGCATCGCAGTCCAGGGATGTAGTTGCGGAATTCTTCTCTGTTTTCTGATTCAGCTCTTTGAGCACCGCAAAAGTCTCTTTCTGTTTGTTATCTGCCATTGCAATCCTACCCTCATAATACTCTGCTTTTCTTGCCAGGATATCTGATTTATATATGGAAAGGAGGTTTTTGTTGGCTTTTAGCTCAGTGGTTGCATAGCTTTTCCGCCACCGTCTTTCAGCTTGATGGAGAAGTTGTTTTTTCTCCCTTAACGGTTCATTGAACCACGGGGCCCCTTTTCCTTTATCTCTGACTTTTTTTTCCGTATTGGTGCCACTATGTCTATAGCTTGCTGTGGATGGATCTGCAGGGCTTCACTATCCTGGTCCAGGTTATTAGTTGCTGATCTCGGGGGCGGAATGGAGTGAAGAGTGGCTGTAAGCTGAGCTACCTCGATGTTTTTCCAGATTCTGACCTTTTTCCATACCGGTGGAAGCTGTAATAATTGGCTATCACTTGGGACCCAGCACCTGAGTAGCGAGTGGTCGGACCAGGCGCAGGGGCTAATATCTGTAATTACTGCCCAAGGCTGCGAGGTCCAGATCAGATCAAGTGTATGGCCCTTAGTAAGGGTGGGACTGTTGACCAGTTGTTGAAAGGCCATTGAGAGCATGGCGGTCTGGAGGAGGCCCGCAGCTGATTCTGTCGGTGTCTTGTCCCAATGATAGTTGAAGTCCCCCACTACTAAAAGACGCTTGTATCTGGAAAACATATCAGTGATGATTTCCAAAAAAGACTCATTAAAGCTAGGAGTGGTCCTAGGGGGTCGATAGACTACCATAAGAATAATGCAGGAGGATTTGAAAGAGATTTTTACCCCCAGGATGTCTGCATTATCGTAGTGTTCGGCAGTTATTTTAGTAACCATTAAATTATTTTTAAACAAAAACGCCACTCCCCCTCCTCTAGCATCTCCAGGCCTGTTTTGCCAGAAGGCATCAAACTCTGTTGGGAGTGCTGCGATGAGGTCTGGTGCTGAACTGTCCCCTAGCCACGTTTCAGTGAGTGCCAGACTATCAATGTCCCCATCTTGTAACAAGGAGAAAACCTCGAGATGGTGCTTTTGTAGGGAGCGTATGTTTAGGACGGCTACCTTTAGACCCCCTTCTCGAGGGGCACTAACATTGTCCTGTGAGTTAGGCTGGGGTGTTTAAGCGGAGCATCATTTCTCAGCAAATTTTCGGCCTGCAGTATCTCGCGGACCTTCCCCTCTACAGAGAGTCTGCTCGTGGCAAAGGTTCGAAGTGTTTGTGTAGTGTAGACACGCGGGGGAGCAGGGGGACAGGCCCCTGGTCCCGGCCGGTCGCGCAGACGGGCTTGCCTTTGGCGTGCCCGCTGCGCGCGTCCGCTGTGCGTCGGCCCCATCAGCTGATTATGAAGCTGCTGAGGGCGACCCAGTTCGGACGACTAGAGCGCGTACCAAGATGGCGGCGTAAATTATGCTGCCGGAAGTGAGTGGAACACCGTAGCCGTCAACCCGTGCTCCCTCCACTCAATCAGCACGTTCTAGCTGCGGTGGACCGGGGAGAGGTGATCGCCATGCGGCAGGTCAGTGCAAAGTTTCAAAATGCCCCCACATGTTTAAAAATACACAAATACAGTGATAACATAAACGTAATTAGAAAAAGCTTTTTGTTTGTTTTAAAAAGAAGAAGGGAGTGTTAGTGCAAGTTCGTATCTCTAAAGGTACAGAAGTTCTCCCAAGCGCAGGGCCGTCAGCGTAACCTGCTTACCGGTGCTACCTGTGCTTCTGTAGACTGAGCGTCGGCCCCATCAGCTGATTATGAATCTGCGGAGGGCGACCCAGTTCGGACGACTAGAGCGCGCCCCAAGATGGCGGCGTAAATTATGCTGCCGGAAGTGAGTGGAACGCCGCAGCCGTCAACCCGTGCTCCCTCCACTTAATCAGCACGTTCTAGCTGCGGTGGACTGGGGAGAGGTGATCGCCATGCGGCAGGTCAGTGCAAAGTTTCAAAATGCCCCCACATGTTTAAAAATACACAAATACAGTGATAACATAAACGTAATTAGAAAAAGCTTTTTGTTTGTTTTAAAAAGAAGAAGGGAGCGTTAGTGCAAGTTCGTATCTCTAAAGGTACAGAAGTCCTCCCAAGCGCAAGGCCGTCAGCGTAACCTGCTTACCGGCGCTACCTGTGCTTCTCTAGACTGAGCGTCGGCCCCATCAGCTGATTATGAAGCTGCGGAGGGCGACCGAGTTCGGACGACTAGAGCGCGTCCCAAGATGGCGGCGTAAATTATGCTGCCGGAAGTGAGTGGAACGCCGTAGCCGTCAACCCGTGCTCCTTCCACTCAATCAGCACGTTCTAGCTGCGGTGGACCAGGGAGAGGTGATCGGCATGTGGCAGGTCGGTGCAAAGTTTCAAAATGCCCCCACACGATTAAAAATACACAAATACAGTGATAACATAAACGTAATTAAAAAAAGCTTTTTGTTTGTTTTAAAAAGAAGAAGGGAGCGTTAGTGCAAGTTTGTATCTCTAAAGGTACAGAAGTCCTCCCAAGCGCAGGGCCGTCAGCGTAACCTGCTTACCGGCGCTACCTGTGCTTCTCTAGCCCTGAAACCCGCATCAGGCGATATGTGAGCGAGCCTAGTAGCCATGGACCCTGGACTACATCTATGTCAGGGCCTATATTCCTCCCCTAGTGCACGCTCAGAGGTGTTATTGTCATTTGGCGTCGGCGGGCCTGCCTCGGTGTTATGAGGGTTTTGTAGCTCACTCAGTATCGCATCCCAGTTTGTAGCAATATGGGTCTTACGAATGCCCAGTGTGTCCTCCTGATGTAGCGCAACGCTCTGCCATTTAACCCTCGTCAGCAGGTGGCGCCTCCAAGCCAACATGTGGGGGGTTCAGGGGCCTTCCATTTCCTAGTGATCAGCCTCTTATCTACTGCTAGTCATAGATCTAGGTAGCAAGAGATCACGTTGTGTTTTTTACTTCTATGGTAGACATGTAGGATATTAGTCTCTCACTCGGAAGGAGTGGTACGTTTCGTGCAGTGGGAGAGGGCGTCTGCTACTGCACTCCAGTATCCCCGAAGACATAGCCATCCCCATGTGTAACAAGTCCGCATCTATAAGGTGACAGCGAGGGCAGGTAGCATCAACGCGATTGAAATATCTGTTAATTTTAGCTGGGGTATGCTCTTTGCGTGATGTAGTATCTGGCAAAAACGCATATTCCTGTGGATATGTACAGGGCCCTCCAATGCAAAAGCCCATTTGGGGTCCATGAGCGGCCGGTTGAGGCCCCCCTCCCAGTCAAGTCTCAATGGTGTCAGTGTGATTGCGGGGTGCTGCCTAAGGGAAGCAGCTAACCACTGCGTGAAATATCCATCTCGCCCCATCACATGTAAGTACTGAATTGTAAGATGCGTTGAGGGCTCGTAGGTCATGTCTCCCTATTTAGTGGCTAGGGCTGCCGCAGAAATTGGCCTGGGTGTAACCCATCTTTCTCGACTAATGTGGCATACGGTGTTAGGGCGCCCTCCCGGTACATGTCCCCCATGTACTGGATCCCCGTCTCCCACCAACCGCGCAGTTCAACCGCCGTGGTTATGGCACGTTCCTTAAGCAGGCCACTCAGCGGCAAAGCATGCGCATATGGCTTCATGCTCCGGGTTATATATAAGCACCTGGGATAACATCTGTATGCCACATTGAGGAGCAGAGGCTCCGATGATTTCAACTACCGACAACAATGAAACAAGTTATTCGGGATAGCTAGGGACCAGGGCGGTTGCTTGGTTGCTGTGTCACGTAGGCTGGTGATCGGCCAGCCATATAGCCACCCATTGCAGTTGCTCCGCAAGATAATACTGTTCCATGTTCGGTGCCCTGTGGCCTCCTTGAACTGTAGGTAGGTAAAGATTTTTGATAGCTACCTGGTGGCGAGAGTTACCCCAGATGAAGTCTCTGATTGTCTTCTCAAGGGTGAGAAAGAAGGGCGGGGGGATGTGTATGGGCAGATTTGTAAAGTAGTATAGGAGCCGTGGTAGGATCACCATTTTCCTGATAGCAGGAGTGTGCCCTAGAAGGATATTTGGGAGTGGACGGTTGTCAATGCTGCGCAGGTTGCCGTCCAGTAAGTCTGCCTACTGGCAATAGATTCATATACCCAGGTAGCGAAAGGTATCGTCCTTCCACTGAACACACACTCCATTAAGTTTATACATTGGGTCCCTACATGTGCTGCTAAAAGGATATAAGCATGATTTTACTTCGTTAACTCTCAATCCCGACAAGACAGCGAAGTCACACAGGATGTATGCTATTAATGGGGGGAACGATCAGATATGCACCGGAATATCATCTGCATACAGTGAGATAGTGCACGTCCCATCCCCAAGTGGGATGTTCCAGTCTTCTCCAGTGCGGATGGCCCCCGCCAAGGGTTCTATGGCTAAGGAGAAGAGGAGCAGAGACAAAGGGCACCCCTGCCTAGTTCCCCTTCCCACCATGATTGGCTCAGATATATATGGGCCTGTTCTCACTCGTAGCGTTGGCTCCCTATTCAGCAGCTTAACCATGTGGATGAATGTTTCGCCAATCCCATATCAGGATAGTGCGGGGAATAGGAACTCCCATTCCAGGGAGTCAAAAGCCTTCTCCAGGTCTAATATTAAGCATCCCAAGTATGGCCAATGACATGCTGAGTATGTGGCGTCTCTAAGAAAACACATCATGTTGAAGGAGGTGCAACGAGAGGGCACAAACCCATTTTGATCGGCATGGACTAGGGTTGGGACTATGGGCGCCAGTCGGTCTGCTAGGAGTTTCGCTAGTACCTTGTAGTCCATGTTCAGTAGGGATAGTTGCCTATAGGAGCTTAGGTGTGTGGGGTCCCTGTCAGGTTTTAGTAGCAACACTTAGCTCACTTCACACATCGACGAAGGAAGTTCCGACTCTTCTAGTGCAGCGGTGTAAATGGTGTGTAGGTGCCAGACCAGTGTTGCAGCGTATGCCTTATAATATACAACCGGTAGCCCATCTGGCCCAGTGGTTTCATCTGTCTCCAGTGCCACAATAGCTTCGCAAATTTGGTCAAAAGGAATAGATATGTCTAGTGTTGCACACTATTCAGAGGTTATCTTAGGCAGGCTCACTGATTCCAGGAAGGAGTCCAACCGATTGCTGTCACAGTGCCAGGGGATTGGTAGCGCGCCTCATAGTGTTGTGTCATTGCTGCATGTATTTCGAGCTGCATATATAAATTGTGCCCCATCTCGTTGCGCACAGCGTGTATAGGTTGGAGAGCTTGTTCGTGGCGCAATAGCCATGCCAGCATCCGACCTGCTCTATCTGATGTCGCGTGTCTGTGTACAAAATGTGCCTGGTAGTTGTGACACCTAAGCCCTTCCAATAATTCTACATATTCACTGTGCAGTTTGTCCAGTCGCTGTGTGTCTCCCTTATTTGCAGCTGCATTGGTTTCATATTGTTGGAGTTTGCGTTCTAATCTGCTGATTGATTCGCTCAGTTGTTTATGAATGTTCCAGTCCTAGACTATGCCCCCTTATAGTTACTTTAAAAGCGTCCCATTTCTAGGAGCGTGTCGCCTGTGGAGCCATCTTTTACCTCAAAGTAATCTGCGGTCGCAACCCCCAAGGACGCACAGAACGCCTGATCTTCCAGCGCCGCCAGCTGGAGGTGCCAAGTGGTGACGGGTTGCGGACTCACCACCCACTTGAGTTGCAAGCGCTGGGGGTTGTGGTTAGAGTGCGTGCACCACAGGTATTCAGTCTCTCCAAAAAAGGGGAAGCAATGTGGGAGACCCCTCAATGCAAACCAATCTTACATGCATGTCATGTACGGGGGAATAGAATGAGTATGTGCGCGTGTCTGGTATGCGAATAACCCATACATCAGCCAGGGACCAGTGGTTCAGCCATGCAGCCAGCGCTTGTGCATTCAACGCAGCTGTGGTGTGTTACAGTGGCGGGAATGATCGATCTAGCACCACATCTAATACTAAGTTGAAGTCGCCACCTATCAGCCAGGGAATTCCACTACAACGGACCAAGACCTCAGTCAATTTATGAAGGAATGAGTTTTGCTCTATATTGGGGGCATAATCTGAACCAATGAGGAGACTTTTGCAGTTTAGCCTGCCTTTCATAATCATAAATCTGCCTTCCACATCGGCCTCCACCTCATAAGGAACCCCTGCTCTCACCCATACCAAAGCCCCTCTAGCTTGGGAGGAGTAAGTGCTATATACCTGCCCTTGCCAGCGCCGACGAAGACGATTCGCCTCTATTTGAGTTAGATGAGTTTCTTGTAGGAGGGATATGCTGTTAGATCTATGCTGTAAGTATGAATATATGGAGTATCTACGCACCAGGTTATGTATACCTCTCACGTTCCATGTGATGATATTCACATGTATTCAAAAAGGGGGAAAGCGGACGATTATTTACCCAGGTCCAGCATACAGGTCCGTTGATAGAGCTATAACAAAATTAGTATGCAGTTCCTAATGTGCAAGCAGGCAAAATGTGTTGAAGAGTGAGCTCTAGTAAGTCCTAGAATGAAGGAGGGGAGAAGGAACTTTTCCTTGTTGGAAAAAGACCCTCACACACCCAGCCAGCTAGGTGTCATGCTTCATCATCGGGTCTGCTCCTTATCGGGGCGGCGCTGCAATCCCCGATCGGCACCCAAGATGGGGCCTTCCTGGCGGAGATCTTTTTTCCAGAAGCCGGTGGGTGAAGTGCGTGTGAGGGCCCTAAAATAGTGTAGGTGATAGTGGTGTGTAGGGAAATCTAAAATAGGGGAGGAGGTCCACTCAGAAATGTTTTAATGAACGTGGCCCCTGCCCTAAATAAAAATAATAGGACAAAACAACGCTAAAACCAACTTTAAGGATGTCGGTTAATTGCGTCTGTCAAGTGGTCAACATGTTTTTTGCCCTTGAGTCTATTTGACGGCAATTCGTCTGGACCAGAAAGAACTACCTACACTTAAGTGGTGGTGGTCTAAAGTATAATATACAGGTGACCACCCTTACAGCACCCACAGAAAGTGTGGTACCTGTAACTCTAAAAACACAGCCTGCAAAGTAAAAAATGGATTAACAATATTAGAAAATCAAGTCAAAATATATATCATTTGTAAACGACAGAACATGCAGCATAATGATGCAAACCTCATGCTATATAAGATTGCTCATGACATGCATATTGACGTGTCTGTCATACAGATTTTTAACAGTGAGATGAAAACAAAAAAACGAAGGCAGCAAGAGGAGCACACAAAAAGAAGTTAACTCACCCCATTAGGGTCATGGATATGTGGTATCAGATCCGGCTAGTGGAGACACTAAGGTGTAGTGTCCTAATATAAAACAAAAAATAAACGAAACGAAGAGAGACATAATTGAGACATAATTGATAAATGAGGTATTGTACAGAAAGTCCAGGGCTTGTGTGCCCAGGGTTAAGTAGGCCACACAGAGAATCTGTGTGTCCAATCGGTAAAACAAAAGTTCAGAGTGAACTATAATAGTGCCACGCCTCCAAGGTGGGGCGCACAGAGTAAGAAAAAATCCAGGAGCCCAGTGCGACGTCGCGTGGTACCCCGGCAGGCATGGTCGCTGCCCCCATCCTCACCGCGGTGAGATCAGGAGTGCAAACAGTGTGCCTATCAGGGTCCTGCGCGAGGGTGTCAACCCAGGACTGTAAATTGAAACAACACCGTGTAATAATGATGAAGGCATTGTGACCGCGTGGGCAGAATCGGGCGCAATCACCAATACAGAGGAGGTCATGATTACGGGGCATTGAAGAGTAACACCAAAATGACCACACAATTCAAAGACACACAACATTCACCAGACTCTTTCGACTGGGGTGTATTTGAGACTCATCCTGGAATAACAAAAAATGCTTTATTCCGCATTAAGCAATGATGGGTCCTACGATTAGCCACTGATAAAGCCGGGCTAAATGAGAATATACCTTGGAGCCTTCTGACCTAAACCAGTCAATACGTGATCGTCTTGATACTTTGTTACAAGTAGCTCTGATTTGACAGTAACCGCTACTGTTAACAAGCAATGACCATATGGTATTTAATACAGCCATACGGCCTAACCCTTGCCACACGTTACCCTCTGGTGACTCACAGTACATAAGAGAATCAATTTGTGTATTATCACGTTTCCAGCATTATGGCTACTGGGCACTTAGTCCCTACTAAGGCTTACGACAGACTTGCTCCATGAGCTGCCTTCTGTTCTGTTTTGTACTGTTTTTAAACCCTACTCTGCGACTGCCCTTCACAATTAATACATGGGGTCATCAATACATGTTTGCACCTCCTTTATTTTTATTTTTAATCACACAACATTAGCAGAACACACTGAGTCGGTATTCCACTCGTAAAGCAGGGTGTTCTTGTAAGCAGCACACTCCGTTCATTCGGAGTTCTGAATTCTTAATGTTAACTTTTCTTCTAAGGCTCCCCTTTACCTTTTCTAGCATGCGTTGTAGCGGCTTGACTGGTTCTTTTGGGGGGTGCGGCGAGTCCTGGGCTTTGGCTTGTGCGATCGTGGAGGTTTCTCAGTGTTTCCCCTCCCAATATGGCGCCTATACCATGGCTACATTCTAGCCTTGCCCGCTGTTCCGGTGAGGTAACCCGGAAGTCCTTCCACCATTGTACGCCATTCACGTGTATATTACACGCTAGATGCCGGCATACATTTGTAATTCCCGGATCGGCGACGTGGGGGTAGGTCTACCGCCATCTCCTTCATTGGAAACCGTGAGTACTAGCTATCCATGACTAACCCAGTCTATGATTTTTCGTGCCTTAGCCCCCCACATACCTGGCACCGCACTGTGTGGGTTAGTTGATTGCACGGACTCGCGGCATTGACTTCGCGGCGGCCAACACCAGCAATGCCCCGTAATCATGACCTCCTCTGTATTGGTGATTGCGCCTGATTCTGCCCGCGCGGTCACAATGCCTTCATCGTTATTACACGGTGTTGTTTCAATTTACAGTCCTGGGTTGACACCCTCGTGCAGGACCCTGATAGGCACACTGTTTGCACTCCTGATCTCACCGCGGTGAGGATGGGGGCGGCGACCATGCCTGCCGGGGTACCACGCGACGTCCCCCTGTGCTCCTGTATTTTTTCTTACTCTGTGCGCCCCACCTTGGAGGCGTGGCACTATTATAGTTCACTCTGAACTTTTTTTTTACCGATTGGACACGCAGATTCTCTGTGTGGCCTCCTTGACCCTGGGCACACAAGCCCTGGACTTTCTGTACAATTCCTCATTTATCAATTATGTCTCTCTTCGTTTCGTTTTTTTTTTTTTTTATATTAGGACACTACACCTTAGTGTCTCCACTAGCCGGATCTGATACCACATATCCATGACCCTAATGGGATGAGTTAACTTCTTTTTGTGTGCTCCTCTTGCTGCCTTCGTTTTTTTGTTTTCATCTCACTGTTAAAAATCTGTATGACAGACACGTCAATATGCATGTCACGAGCAATCTTATATAGCATGAGGTTTGCATCATTATGCTGCATGTTCTGTCGTTTACAAATGATATATATTTTGACTTGATTTTCTAATATTGTTAATCCGTTTTTTACTTTGCAGGCTGTGTTTTTAGAGTTACAGGTACCACACTTTCTGTGGGTGCTGTAAGGGTGGTCACCTGTATATTATACTTTAGACCACCACCACTTAAGTGTAGGTAGTTCTTTCTGGTCCTGACGAATTGCCGTCAAATAGACTCAAGGGCAAGAAACATGTTGACCACTTGACAGACGCAATTAACCGACATCCTTATAGTTGGTTTTAGCGTTGTTTTGTCTTATTATTTTTAATTAGGGCAGGGGCCACGTTCATTAAAAATTTTCTGAGTGGACCTCCTCCCCTATTTTAGATTTCCCTACACACCACTATCACCTACACTATTTTAGGGCCCTCACACGCACTTCACTCACCGGCTTCTGGAAAAAAGATCTCCGCCAGGAAGGCCCCATCTTGGGTGCCGATCGGGGATTGCAGCGCCGCCCCGATAAGGAGCAGACCCGATGATGAAGCATGACACCTAGCTGGCTGGGTGTGTGAGGGTCTTTTTCCAACAAGGAGAAGTTCCTTCTCCCCTCCTTCATTCTAGGACTTACTAGAGCTCACTCTTCAACACATTTTGCCTGCTTGCACATTAGGAACTGCATACTAATTTTGTTATATGATATTCACATGTGTCATGTTGGGCGCATGTTGTGTCTACCGCAGTAGAGACATATGTATGCACAGTGGTGGACCAGTTGATTGATCTGTGCTCTATGGGGTTGCAAAAGAAAAAGTGGGGTTTGAAGTGCAACTTGCACAGCCTCATGAGGGCGAACTCGCAACAGCAGTTTGCCCAAACAATATTGCCTAACTATGGCAACTACTGTGCCTGCTGGTGTCTGGCTATGGGGGTCATGCGCTGTGTACTGTTGATGTCAGTCCACCCCCATAGTGCTCTACTGGACAGCTAAATGTTTCTGATAAGGTCTAGTGCTAGTATGTGTACCATCAGGCATGGAGAAGAGTCATGTTCTGTATATACCTTGCCCCAACCACCAGAAAACAACTCACCACATGTGTTACGTGTATCATATGGGGTGCCTACCTTGTGACCACTCTCTTGCTACATTTGTGAATTGTGTGTTACAGTTCATTTTTCTGTCTTCTTTGGTCACTCAAATTATATCGTCCCATGTTTCCGGTGTGACAACTGGCAAGAGTGGCAAGTCCAGGTCTCCATAACATATGGGAGTGGAATCATTTTTGCTCTGTGATCTGTCAGACTCCGCCTCATGGTCCAAACCCTATGTCGTGGCTCAGATTGCTGCTGCTCCATGGAGGGCTTCTTGTCTCTCCATTAATATTTGCTCCAGGTCAGGAGCCGCAGACGGCGGGTCACGGTGGCCTGATCCCCTACCCTTGCCCCTGCACTGGCCTCTTCTGTCTTGCCATGGTGTTTTCTTCACTAGATGGTACAGGTCCAGTTGCCAAGCCAGCTCCTTCTAACCAGTCCCAGGCATCCGATGGCGTATCAAAGAAGCTTGTGGTGCCTTTCGCCACCACCCTTAATCGGGCCGGTAAAAGTAGAGAGTAATGTATGTCTAATTCTCAGAGCTGGCGTTTCACAGCACTGAAGGACCCCTGCAGTTTCTGCACCTGCGCTGTATAGTCGGGGAACAACATAATCGGGGCATTTTGGATCCTAATGTCATTTAGCTTGTGCACTTCCCTAAGGACGGTATCTCTGTCTCTGTAGTTCAGCATTTTGAATAAGAGCAATCTCAGGTTCTCTACCGGCGGTGGTCTGGCAGGCGGGTACCTTGTGTGCTCATTCCACCATGAACTGGGGCGACAGTGCACCCTCTGGTGGGAGTTTTCTAAACCAGCTCTCAACATTGGCCACCAGGTCTTGTCCCTCCTCACCTTATGAGAGGCACACCACCCACAAATTGTTGTGGTGTGTGCGCCCTTCTGCATCCTCCAGTTTGTCTTCCAAGGTGTTCACATGATCCAATAGGTCCTGCAATGCCGCAGCATGAGTATGGGCTGTTGGTTGCAGATTTGTTAGTGCAAGTTCATTAGCAAGGACTTTTCCGCTAGATTATGGTGGTCGACTCTCAGGAGCATACAGTCAGATGTGACTTTGTCAATTTTGGACTCCAAGGATGGGCCAGTTTGGTGTAGTGCTGCTTCTATTTTCTCAACCGCTGCTAGGACCGAGTCCAATTTAGCCATCAGAGCAGAGTGCGGGGGTTCTTGGGTTCTGTCGCCTTCTGCATGTGATACCTCATCCACATCTGAGTGCATTGCTGACTGTGAATGTTCGATTGTAAACCACCCATGGCCAGTTTTTGCATCAAAGGCATGTAGAGGCAATAACGGGCGCGGCACAAGCTATCGCAGACTGCACTGTATCCTACCGGGCGCAGTGTGGGATTATTTCCAATAACTAACTGCAGTCCCTCCAGTTGCCAGCATTGGTTAATCTGACTAACATGGGAGCAGCTTGTTCTGCGGTTTGAGTGCTACTAGTCCTGCCTCCTGATTTATTATGTGCTGTATCTGCTCTGAATAGTGTTGCACCAGCTCTCCTCTGTCTTGGTTGTCTCATTGCGTGACAGGGTTATGGGCACGTGTGGTACACTTGAGTCTCTCCATATCCCTGAGGCAGTGGGAGGGCCTTATATGTTTTCAGTACTTCTCCGCTGTGGGTGCACCACCATTGAGAGGTCTAGGCCCTATTAGACCTTCGGGCTCCACCCAGCTCTGTTAGGCCTCAGTTGGCAACTGTGTGATTCAGTGCGTGCCTCTGCTCACCGGGCTGCTCCTCGCTGCGCAGCCCGCAACCATCAGTGCTCCGCGGGGAGCCAATCAGTTCATTTGGGACCCTCTCCAATCCTGGAGCAGGAGAGGGAGGGCCCCATGTAGTCCCAGTCCCTCCGCGTTATCTGCGCACCATCGCATTGGGGCCTAGACCTGATCCGGCCTCTGAGCCCCACCCGGCACCCTCGGGTCCTGGCTATAATCCACGCAGTTAGGGCTCACCTCTACTCTTTCGGCTTGTCCCTGGTCCTCAGTACCTGGCCGCCTCTCTCTCCTCGGCTGGTCACAGCTGTTAGCGGGCTTCAGGCATAGGCTGCCGATGCCACTCCCCCCTCTCTGGCGTGGGGATGTGGCCCAGGCCCCCACCTCCACTGCAGCGCTCCGCGATGCCCGTGCAGGCCGTTTCTTCCACCCCGAGTCATTGTTGTGGCCTGTGCAAGCTGTTCTGCTGGCTCTGAGGTCAGGGCAGCAGGTCCGCCCCGCACACCTCCACTCGGTCAGCACCCGGCTCATGCTCGCTCAGCTCGCCCTGGTTGCCGCTCTCTACCTGGTTTTTGGTGTTTGTGGTAAATAATTTAATTACCGGGACTTACTTTGATACAGAAACATAATAAAATAGCTCAGTAAATAAGAGGCAGAATCCGTGGTATTAGAGGTTCGGAATGGGCTTTATTCCAATGGTCGATTATAATCGGTTGCTCCAGGTTCCATCACCACGAAGGTTCAGGAAGTGAAGTACATACGTTATTGACAATCAATTACTTTTATACAATAGGCATTACAGTGAGGCCAATACAAGAGGCGTAACAATTGATAGTGGTGATAATATATTCATACGTAGCAAAAATAGGCGTAACTGGGAGTGATGAAAGAACGTCATCAGATGTGATGTCATAAGAGGGTGGTTACATGAAAGAATTTCGCAATGTCAGCAGAAATACTTGGCAGATATGCGCGCGCAGCAGCATGACGTGTAATTGACGTGCAACTAGGGGGTGAAGGGGACTTGACATTTAGCTCTACATGTGGCGACAGAAGTCTGGAGGGTCAAGTCAACCTAATCCCAAATCATATCTAACATCCTATGTTTAAAGAACTAAGTTATCCAAAAGAGAGGTCTCTTAGAGTAGAATCTTATTCTATACTGACTATACTGACTGTTAGTGCGTGTACAAGCGTCTAAGTGTCTACACTAGATGCGAGGGCGGAATCTTCCATAGTAACAGGGCTATGAATTACTTGCATGAAGACAGAGAAGTCGGGCCTTTGCTTGGTAGCTGGAAGAATGTTTACTTAAGCTACTAGACAGGAATGCATTGGGCAGGGAGCGGAGCAGATAATTTTCGAAGGTGAAATACAGTTCTTGGCAGGCAGCAAGCTGATGTCAGGCTTCGTGAGCCGCGCAGAGAATGAGACAAAGTTCATGGTCACAGATGCAGGCTCGGACTGGAGCTTCAGAGACAGAAAGCAAGAAAAGCTTGATGACAGAATCAGGGCCTACTTGCCTGGACTGTAAAATGGCATAAGTGAACCATATAAAGGCGGTGGCCTTTCGTACTTAGGAATGGAATATCCGGCCCATTCATGGCGGATCAACAGAGGACATGTTAACGGTGGACGCACATGTATTTGCGTCTTCATAACTGGAACTGGAGGGAACATACATGTACTTGTCACATGCACATAGAACCGTTGGGGTCCAAGATAGGGGACATAACTGACCAGAAAAATCCATATTTCCACATTCCCTCCTTGTCCCCTACTTGCCCGTCAAGAGATATCAATCTTCATTAATCCATTGATCTGTTCATATAGCATCATTTGTTCTTCTTTCGTCTTCCGGGATCTTGAATGAAAATCTTGATGTGGAATGCACGATGTGGCACACAGACCACAAATCGCTGGTCCACATTGTAGACATAAGCAGCAACTGAATAATATGAGAAGGCCAATACCTAGGAAGGACTCTCCATCCCCAGGCTGATAACACGCTCCAAAACCAACCGGACCAAGTCCAGGTGCCTGGATTCTGGTGTATCTGGCTTACAATCTTATGAAGGCGGGTTATGGCCTTATATACAGATGGCGAATTTTCTGGTATGAATATGCAACAGCTTGATCCGATGACCCTACAAGCTCCGCCCCTATCGGCCAGGATGACGTCAAGGACAAGACGATTTTGAAGCACAACAATCCGCATAGCAGACTGCTCTTCTGTTAAATTGCCTAAGGCGGAAATAGTTTCGTTCACTACTGCTTCAAGGGTTCTAGTTAATCTACGTATCAGCTTACTATTAGTAACGGTACCTATATAGGGAAAGAGACCTTTATTGAAATCTGTGTATTTTTCCCATGCTGTTTCAGTGTAATCGACTATTGGGAGATCTCTCCTTTCTCTATTGTGTACTAAATGAGTATTTCTGTGATAATCAGGAGGAGCTAGAAAAACAGGTGGCAAAAGGAATCCAATGTAGCAGGTACCATCCCAATCTAGAGGCAAACGTACATATGCCGTCTGACCACATATAAAATAGGAATGGCGGGAAGCTCTAAATGTAGACTTGCCTTGATCACTAAATTCTACTACAGTGGTGCATCTACTATGGCCCATATGTATGGAACCATTTTTTCTTACACATAATTCACCTTTTACTGGAAATATTGACATAGCGGGCAAAATTGGAGTAGCTTCGGATTCGACATTTAGGATTATAAGATTAAGCGTAAAATTACCTAATCCATATACTTCATTTTCTAGATCAGTTCCTGTTCTTTTGGGAAGTCCCTCCTTGTTAGGATAGCAGACCTTAAGTAAAACTAAATTCAAATTTCCCCATACCCAGTTATCTTGATAAACTGCAGAATTCGAATCCAGAGAATTAATTAAGCTAAACCATGCTCCACAGGAGCCGTTGTGTGTGAACGGGTATGGAAAAAGAGGTAGAATTCCTTTATAGTTCTGATAGGGAGGGAGTCGGCCACATATCCAACAATTTGTAGCATTGCTAACCTGATGGGAATGATGTAACATACTAATAAAAGTGTTATTGCGCAGCGCAAATCTGTATGACAATTCAAGCGGAGGTAATTCACTAAAAGAATGTTCAGCAGTAACATTGTAAACATGTCTAGAAATAGGATAATATATGTGCAACAATATACTTGCAGTAATTATTAAAAGACTTGAGAAAAACAAAATTAATAACGTCACTATACAATGACTACGCAGAGATTTACAGTACGCCTGTCGTTTCAACATTTTTCGGGTGCTTTCTCTATTCAGGTCCAAGGGATACATGTCAGAGACAATTCAACCGCTTCACCTTGGAGAGGACTTAAACAATCAAATTGCTCGACTGATTGGGCCTGAGCTTTAATTTATAAAGTTCGGAGTCACTTTTTTTCCACAAAAGGAAGTTTTGAGTCAATGGGTGAAGACACACAAGGTGTGGTATTCACATCTGATTTTAGTCCATGAAATTTCTTGATATGACTTGAATGAATCCATCCTTTTCTGCCTTCGATCTTCACGGCTGTTCTTGTGGTGAGCAACACCAGCTGAGGTGACCGCCACCTAGGTTCCAGCTGAGTCTTTCGATCAAAGTTCCTCACGAGGACTAAGTCTCCCGGAACCACGTCATGGGGTTTCACCTCAGTGTTGTCAGGAAAAGCTGCAGCTACCTGTGAACGACAAGATTGTAGTGCAGACATCAAGGAAGCCAAGTAATCTGTCAGCATGTTACAGTCAATATCAGTTATTTTGCGTGGTATAGGCGTCCCCCACATATTTGGTGGTCTGCCGAAGATCACTTCATACGGGGATAGCCCTGTTCGAGAGTGTGCTACCATTCTTGTGTAAAAGAGTGCAACTGGTAATGCTACTACCCAGTCGACACCTTTTTCTCTGCATATTTTGGATAATCTTATTTTCAGAGTCTGATTATGTCTTTCTACGAGACCTGCTGCTTCGGGGTGTCGGACACAGTGGAATTTCCACTGATAGCCTAACAAAAGTGAAACGTGTTTCATTAATTCGGATGAGAACGGCTGGCCGTTATCTGAGTGAACAACACGTGGTAAACCGTATCGTGGGAAGAATTCTCGAACCAACTGTTTGGCAGTAGTCGGGGCAGTGTAATCTGAAACCGGGTATGCCTCCGTCCAACGGGAAAGAGCACACACAACTACGAGAACATATTTAAATCCTCTACATCGTTCCATCTGGATATAATCCATCTGGAGGACTTCAAAAGGATGATCAGGAGGATGAAATCCACCTTGTTCTACGGGAACGCTTTTTCCTGGGTTGAACTGACAACAGATCATACAGGTACGAACTTTTTGTTTCGCTGCTGCTCGTAAATGCTTGTTGAACCAAATATGTTGAATGCTGTCTAGCATAGCTTTCTCTCCTAGATGCGCTGGACTATGGATAGTGTTAATAATGACTTGGACCATTGAATCAGGAAGGAACCACACAGACTTTTCCTTCATCAACCATCCTTGATCCGTTTGGATCCCTCCTAATTCAGTCCATTTCTTTATTTCTTCTGATGTAGCATGTGTCTGTATATCAATTACATCAAGAGTAGGATCTTTAACCGTCATACAATGTGTTGGCGTCGGGACTATTGTCTTTGTCATGTCGGATGTTTGAGTTTGGGCAGTCTGTTTAGCTGTTCTGTCAGCTAAATTATTGCCTTGAGAAATGATATCAGTAACTTTCGTATGTGCTTTGCATTTCATAATCGATATTGCAATGGGTAAATGTATTGCATCTAATAAGGCGTGAATGAGGGGTCCGTGCTGAATGTGGGCACCGTGAGAAGTTAAATAACCTCTCTCTTGCCACAGCACGCCGAAGTCATGTACGACTCCGAATGCATAACGTGAATCAGTGTATATGTTGACTTTTTTATTTGTGGCTCGAATACAGGCTTGTGTCAGAGCGACGAGCTCTGCTGCTTGAGCGGACAAGGTATTTATGCAATTTGTTTCAATGATTTCAGTATCTGTTGTGACTGCGTAAGCGGCCACTAACTCTCCTGTACTTGTTCTCATACATGAACCATCTACATACAACGTCAGGTCTGGGTCTGACAATGGGACATCTGTCAAGTCTTGTCTGGGTTTCGTTGTGATTGTAATAACATCAATACAGTCATGGGCTAGTGGGTCTGTTCCATTTACAGGTAAAAGTGTGGCAGGATTCAATGTGTTACAACGTCTGATTTCTATATGTGGCTGAAACAATGTTAGTTCATACCCTGTAAGTCTTGCTATAGTCAAATGTTGTGTTTGCGTTCGATTCACAAGAACCTCCACTGCATGTGGTACTTGTACTGTCAATGGATGTCCTAACACTATGGCATCGCTTTGTCTTATTGCTAAAGCGGTCGCTGCCACTGATTTCAGGCACGCAGGCAGAGCCTGAGCTACGGGATCTAATGTACTAGAAAAATAAGCACATGGTTTGTGTGCTCCTGCTTGTTCTTGTGTGAGTACTGACAAGGCAGTACCTTCGCGTTCTGTAATAAAGAGTGTAAACTGTTTACTGTAACATGGTGTTGCTAAAACAGGTGCTTGACATAAAGCTTTCTTTAAGCTTTCAAAAGCTTGTGTATGTTCCTGATTCCAAGGGAGAACAGTCGATGTGGCTGCCTCCTGTGTTGTCAACTGAATGAGTGGTTTTGCTAGAAATGCATACTGAGGGATCCACTGCCTACAATATGAAGTGAGGCCTATGAAAGCCCGTACCTCCTTTTGTGTCTTGGGTATTGGCATGTTAGCTATTAACTGAATGCGATCTGGTGTAAGCTGCCTTCCCTCCTTGGACAGCGAGTGTCCAAGATAAACAACTCGCTGGACACAGAATTGCAGCTTAGAAGGGGACACCTTGTGCCCCTTTTCGGCTAGAAATTGTAAAACTGTCAGTGATGCGTTCTCACATTCGGGTTCGCTTCTAGCGGTGATCAGCAGATCATCGACATATTGAAGCAAGGCAGTGTTAACTGGCATGTAGATGCTGTCGAGTTCTCGTTTCAGTGCTTGGCTATAGATGCTGGGGCTTTCTGTAAATCCTTGAGGTGCGCGTGAGAATTTGAAGCTACGTCCATTTAAACTAAATCCGAACAAATATTGGCTTTCCGGATCTATTGGGACGCTGAAAAAGGCATTTTTGAGATCAATTACAGTAAAGAATGTTGCTTCGGAATCAATAGCTGTCAGTAATGATGAGATATCGGGGACCACAGGGAATTGTGGCACAATACACTTATTTAATTCGCGCAGATCAACAACCAATCGATATACTGGCGGGGCCTTCGGATCTGTTCGTTTGAGAATCGGAATTATCGGTGAATTACATATATTGGAGTCGGTTTCTACAACCACTCCTTGGGCAATGAGTTCGTCAATGATTTGCAGTAAAGCCACTACAGCATCTGGTGGTAACTTGTATTGTCGCATTCGTGGTAGTACCACTCCTGCCTTTAGTGTAACTCGATATGGTGTAATATTCATGCAACCAACATCAGTAGGGCCTTGTGCCCATAGATGGGTAGGTAAAGTCTGCAATCGGGGATCCATGTCTCTAGACACATAATGACCTTTAAAATCACGTAAAAACAATCTTACTCCTTCCGGAGAACAACATATTATAGCTCCTAGAGCCTTCAGTGTTTTTATTCCTAATAGGTTTTCTGGACATGATTTAGTAAGCAATAAATCTGTAGTTCGGGTCAAAGGTCCTATCGTAAGTGGAAGAGGTTGTGACACTTCATTAACAATAGGTTTTCCTGAAAAACCAAGGGAAATATTCTGTGAGCCTGAGAGGGGTGCCCCTGGAACTTCACTACGTTTTATAGTTGTTCGACTTGCCCCTGTATCGAGTAAAAATTTTCTGTCTTGGCCTAATAATTCACTATGTACATAAGGTCCTTCTTGATCTACAGGGATCTCGATAAGGGGTAAGTCAACTTCCCTCTCTAGGCTGGTTCATGCATATCGTTGATAATCAGGATAGTCATACTGTGCGGTCTGGTACAGTTGTCGTGTCGTGGTTTGCGTGGCAGCAACAGGCAACGCTGGTGCAGCTGGCACAAACTGTATAGTCTGTTGCGGAGCTGGCATGGACTGTGCATGCTGCAAGGCTCCTTGTTCATTCTGATCCTGTCTAAGTGGCCGTGGTCTTTCTTTTGTGATACCTGTGGCGATATTACGCTTCAGGACTGGACAATCGTGTACATGATGACCTAGTTGTTTACAATAGTTGCATGTCCCTTTTACAGGTCCTGCTAAATCGCCAGAATGTGTCGTACCTTTTTTATGTCCTTCAACTGGAACTGTCTGGGAGACTAGCATTTTCATTTTCGTGTCTTTCATGCGTCTTTGTTCATGATCTTGTTCCTCTCTAATTCTATTGTGATGATACTGTAACATTTGTAACATTTGTGATGGAGTGTTACCTTGCCAGGTACTCTCGAATTTTAATACTCTATTCTTCACTTGGGGCAAGGAATTTTCAACTAATTTTGTCACAAACAGATGTGGGTAGGACTCGCTACTTGCTTTTATACCACTATTTATACCAAAACATTTTTCGAATCGGGCATAGAAATCACTAGTGTCTTCATCTTGCTTTTGTTTACAGGCTGAAATTGCACCCCAGTCTTCCTTTTTCGTAGTTAATAAACGTGGCAGTACCTGGACTAATAAACCTGGCAGTGCTTTAGTTTTGTCCCCAAGCCCCGAACCTGGACCTCGGGCCTTTTCTTCATTTTCTAATGCTGTCCAATCTATCTTTTGGTCTCCTACCTCCCACTCTTTTTCCTTGAGTTTTTCATAAATGCCAGCAGGCATTAATACCTTTAATATTGTCATAATGTCGGGATAGGTATACTCTCCCATGAGTAACATGTCTTTAATTTCTCGGTGGAAACCCGCTGGGTCTTTGTCATGACTGGGTACCACTTTCTTCATTTCTAACAATTCTATTTTCGATATGGGCGTATATACATATACACGTTTAAACTCATTGTCCTCGCCCTTTATTGGGTGCACTTCTCGTAAGGGATTCTGTCTGTCCATGTAATACGTGGACCATAATCGACGTGGTTCTTTCCTTGATGGGCAGTGAGACATGTTCTGGGTATATAAAAAGAATGTACTGCTTTCTTGATTCTAGTATCTCTTTAATTAACTTAGTACCTGAACCTCTCCATCTATTCTTGAGTAATTCGGTCAATATATCAGGTAAGGGACCCGGATCTGAATGTTGGCTTTTATATAGTATAAGAAGTTGTTGAATCATATAAATCCCAGCTAAACGCTGTTCATCTGGGGTGAGATTCAAAAATGTGTGTGCTACTGTATCATCACTATACTTCCCGGGACTGTCAACCCAATGGACAGCTGACCTGGCTAATTCTTGTTCATCCATAGAATCGAGAAAATGATAACCCCTTTGTTCTCGGAGTAATTTATCAGCTGCTTGGAATGAATGCTCGTTAGACCTTATATTTATTATTGGTGTTTGAAAATTCCTGTTATTTTCTAGACCTATCGGATGTATCGGATCAGTAAGACATCTAGTACTATTACGAGATCTTCCTCTACCTACATAGGCTATAGTTTCTGACTGTCCTGTGGGCAGTCCTGATGCTTCTTCCTCGCTTCGTTCGAACTGGTCTACCGCTAATCTTTCTTCGTGTAGGCGTTCTATTTCTTTACGGATCTTTCGGCACATGGCTATTATACAGTTTTGCTTATCATGTCTCCCTTCTGATATATTCTGGCTCCATCTGGTAAGAATCTGCATTGCTTCCGGGTCTACCCCCGGTCGGTCTTGATTTCTGATCACACAATTTATGAGGAAACGTAACAGTTCCCCCTGTATCTCCACTTTCTGGTATTCCATAGCTCTGTTAATACATTCAGAATCTTGCCCTGTTTGGACAAAATGATATATATTATCTAGATGCATAGTCATTCCTGGTAACTTCCCTAAATACACCGCGGCTCGTCTGATACGTAATGATGCCAGGGTCATTTCGTCCTCTTTTCCGGGCACAGGGTCATATCTACAATCTATAAGAAGTTCCTTAAGCGTACGGGCATTTATGAGTTTGGGGGTACGTGAATGTGCTGACTCTTGAAAAGTAAGTTTATTTATTCTAGGTGGCGTAGAAAAGATATTGGTAGCACCTCCGGTAGCCCCGTCTGGAGTATCGGGTGTGAAAGGATTCGTTGAACGTGATACAGCAACTATAGGTGTGGATACAGCTATAGAAGTAGCAGAAACAGATGCAGAAACAGATGTGCTTGCCGGAACTTGTGTCAGAACCTGTTGCTGTAGGGATACAGGTACTGGATCTTGGCGTTGAACCTCCTTGGCAAGCGGTCTATGTGGGGCGGGATTAGCATACTCGGGAGCTGCGTCATCTAAATATGAGGAAAGAAAAACATCTTCTGCTGTTCTAGGATGCCCCTTAGGATGTACCTTTATTGGAAATAATGGGGGTGGCAAGTCTTTTGGTATCCCCGCAGTAGCCTTAGGTAATCCCTCGGCCAGAAGGGGATACATACCCTTCATAAGGGCATGTCTTTGTCTGTCTACTTGTTCTGATTTTACTCGTGTACCTTCTTCAATTAATAGATTTTCTTGAACTTTATTTGAATTCTCTTTACTCTTCTCTTCCTGTCTACGTGCTTTTTCTGTGCGTCTATACGATTCTTTACGCCATAATTCAATGGCGTCCTTCTGTGATTGTCTAGCTTTCTTTTTCCATAACTCTTCCTCTACTTTCACGATGCACTCTGCATCCCAGGTCCCAGCTGCGGGCCACCTCTGACTTTCTGGTAATTCCTTAGTGTAGTCTACCCATAAATCAAGAAATAATATAGCGTCTAAGCCATGTTTATGATACATGAAGTACCCTGGAGTGTCCCTAGGAGGAATAGGAACAGCTTCTTCGAGTACCCCTTTTCTTGTTGTGATCTGTCTTAATTTCGAAAAGAGCGGCATATTGAAAACTGATCTGATACTTGATTTTGAACAAACTTAATGAGAACTGATCTGATACTAGATTTTGAACAAACTTAATACAATAAACACAATAATGAACAGTCATTCATACCACAATATACTGAACGTATTTAAAACATTTAACATTTAACATTTAACTGAGCAACGATGATCTAAGAAAAACTTAATCACTAAACATAATACTCGACTTGAACTGAATTATTCTGAATTTATATACTTGATATACTAGATATACTGCTAAACAGTACAGATGCACTGCTGAAACAGTGCAGACCGGATTTGTGTACCCAAACCCGTCTGGACCGGCACAACTTATGTGCACGCCAGAACGCCTCCCCAGTAATGGTACTCACCGGGTAGCTCGGAACGGAAGGCCTCGGAGACTGAACTGAACTTGAACCGGACTGGACTCGACTCGAACACCTCGGACACTGGACTCGACTTCGGACTTCGGAAAACTGGTGGGCCTCTGTATACCTCGGATCTTGCTCTCTCAGCTAGGCTCTGGTCGGGATACTTCGCACTTCTCACCGCCTCGTCTGGGTGTTGATCGCAGCCTCAGTTGCCCCCGCTTGACCGGAGGGAGACACAGGAAATCCTGCTGGTACGCGTTATTGTCCGTCCAGCTGTGGCAGGAGACCGGGCCTGCAACGCACCGCCGGCGCGTGAGATGAGAAAGTGTCCCTGTTCGGGCGCCATTCATGTGGTAAATAATTTAATTACCGGGACTTACTTTGATACAGAAACATAATAAAATAGCTCAGTAAATAAGAGGCAGAATCCGTGGTATTAGAGGTTCGGAATGGGCTTTATTCCAATGGTCGATTATAATCGGTTGCTCCAGGTTCCATCACCACGAAGGTTCAGGAAGTGAAGTACATACGTTATTGACAATCAATTACTTTTATACAATAGGCATTACAGTGAGGCCAATACAAGAGGCGTAACAATTGATAGTGGTGATAATATATTCATACGTAGCAAAAATAGGCGTAACTGGGAGTGATGAAAGAACGTCATCAGATGTGATGTCATAAGAGGGTGGTTACATGAAAGAATTTCGCAATGTCAGCAGAAATACTTGGCAGATATGCGCGCGCAGCAGCATGACGTGTAATTGACGTGCAACTAGGGGGTGAAGGGGACTTGACATTTAGCTCTACATGTGGCGACAGAAGTCTGGAGGGTCAAGTCAACCTAATCCCAAATCATATCTAACATCCTATGTTTAAAGAACTAAGTTATCCAAAAGAGAGGTCTCTTAGAGTAGAATCTTATTCTATACTGACTATACTGACTGTTAGTGCGTGTACAAGCGTCTAAGTGTCTACACTAGATGCGAGGGCGGAATCTTCCATAGTAACAGGGCTATGAATTACTTGCATGAAGACAGAGAAGTCGGGCCTTTGCTTGGTAGCTGGAAGAATGTTTACTTAAGCTACTAGACAGGAATGCATTGGGCAGGGAGCGGAGCAGATAATTTTCGAAGGTGAAATACAGTTCTTGGCAGGCAGCAAGCTGATGTCAGGCTTCGTGAGCCGCGCAGAGAATGAGACAAAGTTCATGGTCACAGATGCAGGCTCGGACTGGAGCTTCAGAGACAGAAAGCAAGAAAAGCTTGATGACAGAATCAGGGCCTACTTGCCTGGACTGTAAAATGGCATAAGTGAACCATATAAAGGCGGTGGCCTTTCGTACTTAGGAATGGAATATCCGGCCCATTCATGGCGGATCAACAGAGGACATGTTAACGGTGGACGCACATGTATTTGCGTCTTCATAACTGGAACTGGAGGGAACATACATGTACTTGTCACATGCACATAGAACCCTTGGGGTCCAAGATAGGGGACATAACTGACCAGAAAAATCCATATTTCCACATGTTGGCGCCGGTGGCATGCTCGCCTTCCATCGCTGATGTGGTGGGTCTGCCGTGTTCCTGCCTCCTTCCTGTCGGCTATACTTAATATAGCGGCCGACTCAGCGAAGTTGCTTCGCGTAGGCTGCAGGCCTAAGCCACACGCTGTGGGCAGCGGGCGCTCCTCCAGTCTCTCCACAAGGAGCCGGTTTACAGTCACGCCGCTCTCTAGATTTCAGAGCGCCAAGCACTTGGAGGGATCCCGCACCTGCTGGAGGCTGGATTAACAATTTTTGCAAGGGATTAATCAGGATAAAAAGGAGGATGGGCGCGGAGCGGTGTTAGATTTGGTCCGCCATCTTGGCTAGTTATCCACCCCCCACATACAATTTCATATTAATGATAACATGAATAAGGATTGTTACAGACCGTAGTTCCCTATGACAAGTCATAAGGCTCCAAAAACTCATGCCGGATGAATTCATGCTTGTCTAAATAGCTCTGTTGTTACACCATACTTTCTCACAGGTCATAAACTCCCACATGTGGCTCAATGATTAGAGCGGCAGACCCTGATGCAGAGGTCTAGCCTGGGACGAGGGTTTCAATTCCCCGCCTCCGCGGGTCTTGGGCTCAAAAATTCCTCGAACCTGATAATTCTCGCCTCGGTGCCTATTCCAATCATGGAGTCCCACTCTGCAACTCTGGGCAATAGCTTGCTTAATCTCCACAACGGCCCCCACAACGCTAAGGATGCCTGGCCTCCACCTTGGGGGTGCCCAGGAGTGGACGCCTCACAGGGAAAGCCAGGATGGGTTCCACAGCGGTATTCGTACAAGCGCCTTGAGACCCTTGCGGGTGAGTAGTGCGCTATACAAGTATCAAATTTACATTTACATTTACACATGGATTAGCCAGCCATTCAACAATGGCAGAGCATTCTTAGGCCCTCAGTCAGAATGTGAATACGGGGCCAGATGTATGAAGCTTTTTTGAGGTCGCAAACGGCTTGATATGCAGAATCGGGTCTTTTGTGTAGCAAAAAAGCATTTTAATATGTACAAAACCCTTTTTTTGTGATTCAGTAGCCTATTACCGAATCGCAAAATGGGTTTGGGATTCGGTATTAGGAAGGGGCGGGTTTAGGGCATCCCTTTCTAAAAGCGACTTTCAGTTGAATGTGTGAATGTTTTGCGACTAAAATGTGGTCATAAAGCATTCGCATTTCACCGCCAACTCTGAGTTAGTTGTAACCCATTTGCAAAGAAGAAGGGTTTCCAAGGGACCCCTTCTCCTTTCTGAATGTATGAAAAAACGTTTTTTAAGAGCAGGCAGTGGTCCCACGGACAGCTACCTGCTCTTACAAAATGAAAAGAAAACTTTACATTTTGAAACGCATCCAGTTTTTCTTTAAGAAAATCGTGCTGCATTGAAAAAAAAATTGCTTTATTTAAAATCAATCACAGACTTGGTGGCCATCATCCCAGTGATTTTAAAGATTCTCAATTGGTCGCAAACCGAGATCTATCTCATGAATATTACTGAGGTAGGTTATTTGCGACCCACTGGGAATCGCAAAAAGTGTAAAACACACTTCTTGGTGCAGTAATTACAAATTTGCAATACTACTAAGGGCCAGATGTACAAAGCTTTTTTGAAGTTGTAAAGAGTCTGATTTGCAGAATTGGGCTGTTTGCGATCACAGAATTTTTTTTCACGTTCAAAGCCCTATCTAGCAAATCAGTAACCTGTTACCGAATAACAAATTGAGTTTGCAATTCAGTATTAGGAAGGGTCGTGTAAAGTGCGTCCCTTCCAAATACCGAAACACGTGGTATATGTGAATGTTTTGCGACCAAAATGCAATTGCAAAACAGTCACATTTTACCACCTACTTAAAGTAGGTGGAAACCCATTTGCAAATGGGAAGTGGTCCCCAAGGTGAATGTTTGTAAAAACCTTTTTTAAGAGTAATATGCTGCTGCCCAGAATTGTCCAGTGAATGCCAATGGTTGCTTCACCCCATTTTCAGGGTCAATGGCATAAGGTCCTGCAAGAAGGGTTCGCACTGGTGCTTCTCGAAAACAAAAACCTGCATCCTCGCAAGAGTGGCGAAGTTCACACACTCAATCAGACAGGCACTAGAGGCCCTACCATGGCTTCTCGAGTCAAGGGCAGGCAATAGACTGAAACGAAATAGGAGCCTACTGCTCTCCCAACCCATCTGTGAAACCGATTATACGGATTCCGACAAGGAAAAGCCCCCACCATGAGCTGCAACCTGGCAACTAGTTGTGGAAAGTGCACATCTCCTTATCAGCGACCATAATACCATCATAAGAGTCAGTTTTGCTACCATCACAACAACTTGGCATGAGGCAGTAGCACATTATCCCAGACCTTCAAAGTCGAATATCTCACAGCCAGGCCAAAGACCACGAACAAGAGCAGAGCACCCACACTCAGATAGGCGACCATCAATGCATCACCTTACAGAACTCCTATGCCCAATCACGGGCTCCCAGAATTCACAGAGTTTTTAATGGGTTGCAAGGAAATGGTAATCACCTGCTTGACGGCAAGGAAGAGATTCATGATCAGTTTTTACGGGTTTTAATGAAACACTTGTGTAATATGAAATTAACCCCCTGCTCAACAGCAAAAAAGGGACTCCCCAACAAAAGAGGTAACAGTTTGATTTGTGGGACCAAGCCGTTGGAGGGTTCGAGGGAGGGGGGGCAGGGAGGGCGGGTGCGTGCAGATTTTAGTTGGTTTTGCAGTAAAGATTTTAAATATTCAAATGGTCAATAAAATTACTTGTTTACATACTAATAATTTTATAAGAGTAGGCAGTGGTACTATGAGTTAGAATGAGGACCTTAGTGGCAGGATTCAGACAACTCACAATGCCTCTGCCAGAGCATTATCGGCTGTAGTACATTTCTAGACAATCTTACACTCCTTCCATTGTCTCCCAGGGAGGTAATTGCTAAAGTTAAGGATCTTGGTGAATATGAGAGCTTGTACTGTGTGAGCCCTGCTGCCATCTTACTTGCTAGTGTTAACTGTAGTACTAAGCTGTGCTCCCTCTGACATATAAAGCCTAATTTCACACTTGGCAGTAGTAAATGAGAATTCTCAAGTAGCTTGCTCAGTACTGACATTTGATATTATTAAAACAGTTTGGAAGATCAAATGTGCTCTGTCTCGCAGGTTTCTTCCACACCTGCAAAAACCTCTTTATTTCGGTTTCGCCTCCCTGGTCTCCATTGGACCCCTGTGCGTAAATTTGTTTTATGAACGGATATTCTTCAACAGGCACAGACACAGCTCTCCGTGGATGGGTTAAGCAGCCAAGGCTCACTTTAGGAGGTGACAGTAGCTTTTAAACTCAGATACAGTATGCCATCAGACCTTAAAACCTGGCTCATCTCCAATAATTTGTCATCTTTGCTATGCTCATCAGTAGTCTCTAGTATCATATTATTCCTTAACAGTGGGAAACCCTTTTCGGGTAGCATTGTCATCTATACAAACAATAGACATTAAAATTAAAAAAATCTTACAAAGAAAAGAAGGGGGGCTTTATTTACAAGAAGCTAATGCAGGACAGTTAAGACTGGCTCACCAAAAAGCCCGGCCCTGAGATATGGCCTCAGAAATATTTCTTGCACCTAGAAACCCTAACGAGGGGTAGCACAAATGGTAAAAGAAATATTATATTGATAATGATCATTATCAGTGCAAGACTACTACAGCTGAGCAGTTTGTCCCAGGTACAATGCCAGGGGAAACAGCCTTTACAACGAGGTAAATACTTTGCATGCCTTTGCCTCGCATTTTATAGCACGCATATTTTCACCGCGAATATGCATTTACAACGCATGCCAATACCGCGTATTTAAGGTAAGTTGAAATGCGAGGCAAAGGCATGCGATGTATTTACCAGCGTTGTATCCTCGTACAACCCAATGCCAGATGTAGTAGTTACCGTTGAGGTAGTGGGCTGTTAAATGTAACTCCCTTGCTAGAATATGTCTGGGGCTTTCCCTCAGATACTCATTGTGGATGCGGTAGGTATTGTGGGGGCGCCTAGACACAGTTTGGGGGGGCCCAGTCACATTTCAAACTGTCCGGAAGACAGTTATTCGGGGGGCTAGTGAGGGTACCAGAGCTTTTAAGGCTATATCAGGTTAAAGCTGATTAAAGCCAGTCTGAGGTAAAAAAAAAAAAAAGAGCATTTCAGCAGCACATGCTCAGGGTAACCACTAGACCTGCTGCCCCACACCCCAAACTGAGAAGGAACACTAATTTACACTTAGGGTTTAGCAGCTCTATAAATCTTCTTCAGAACAGTATGTGTAGGTTGATGGTTGAAATGGGTGCAGATGCAGGACGACCAGCTAGACCCACCTCCAACACTTCAAGGCTCCATGGACCCTTAAGTTACCTTCTGGCATAGGGATGGAAGATATGGGTACCATAGAGTCAGGCGAGTCAAGGGCAGTTCAGGCTGAGTAGATTTTATATGACGGGGTTGGTAAATCCTCACCTATGTAAAAAATAAAAATAATAAAAAAATTGTGCCCGGGAGGAGCCTAGCGCGCAACCAAGATGGCCGCGTAGGTGCGAGGCTCCCGAGGACCTCCGCGACCTCCTATGACTATCCTGAACATATCCTGTCCCAGATGAGGGGACTGTGTTTGTGAGCCTGAGCTGAGGTGGCACCCGCTTTCCGCTTCCAAATCGGACCTCGGACACCGGCTTTAGCACCGATTGAGGTTTGCGGCCTTCTCCTAGCCGAACCCCGGATTTGCGCTGTGTGGCGATCCAGTGACAAAGTGAACAACAGCGGCGGGCAGGGCTTGGTGGCTCGCGTACCCCGCACTTTCACTTTCGCTTTCGCACCCCCCTTGCTGTCTCTGCGAGGTTGGGTCGCGGGGCTTTGTGTGTTGGTGTGGCCTCGCCGGGGGACCCTGCCTGCCCGCCGGCTGTGATCCGCCCCGCAGATCTGGGGTGGCACCCCCCCGGAGCCCGTGGACCGGCTTGCCTGCCCTTCTCGACGTGGCTGGTGCGACCGGGAGACTGGGACCATGGCCACGAAACAAGATGGTGACCGGGCAAAGATAAAATCGACCCGGCGTGGCGCAGCCCATCAGTCCAACAGCATGGATCGATATACCCTCCAGAAGGGATCTCCCGAGGTGCCACGCAGGTCCCCTGAGGGCCCTACTGATGCCCCCGATCTGCCCACGGATCTGACTCTGCGGGATGTCATGGGCGCCATCGCCGAGATGAAGGCCTCGGTGGGCCAGCGTTTTGATACACTGGCGCAGAAGATCGACTCGGTCCTCGTGGATGTTGGCCTGGTAAGGGCCGATCTCTCCAAGACCAACGACCGAGTCGACTCTTTGGCCCACACCGCATCGGGCCTTACGACAGATGTGGCGGCCCTACAAACGGAGGTGCGCCGGCTTGCTCGGGCGAGTGCGCTGATGGATCGCCGCCTGGAGGACTCCGAGAGTCGGGCCCGGAGGAACAACATCCGTATCATCGGGGTGCCTGAGGGACGGATGGAGGCGGCGGCGGACCTTTTCGTTGAAGACCTGATTGTTACCCATCTCCAGCCACGGGGGCTGAGTAAACTCTTTGCTGTGGAGAGGGCCCACAGGGTTCCCGGGGGAAGGCCTAAGGTCGGAGCCGCTCCGAGACCTCTCATTGCCCGGATTTTTAATTTTCGGGACAGAGACGCTATCCTGCAATCCTCCAGACTACAGGGACCGATTAGACTTGACAATATGGACATTAATTTTTATCCTGATTTCACCCCTGCGGTCCAGAAGCAGAGACTGAGCTTCCTCGGTGTCAAACGCCGTCTTCGGGACCTAAACCTCAAATACGCCATGCTTTTCCCAGCTAAGCTGCGAGTGGAGGTGGATGGTCGCACGCACTTTTTTGATCGTCCCGAAGCGGCCGGGGACTGGCTGGATACTCTGTCTGGGGATCGGGATCGGGGTGGCGGGGGGGGAGCGGCCGGGGGAGAGGGCTCGCCGGATCAAGACTGAGGGACTAATATTAGGCCTCGCTCGGGACAAAATGATGCCACTTTTGACCATACGTCGGTTCGCTTAAGTTCCCCTCCTATGGAGGTTGTGTGGGGTCTCTTGGGGGTTCTCCCTCCTCCTCTGGGGGTCTAGTTAGTTTAACTATCTATGGGGCGACAGGCACACTGCACGTTGGGGGGGCTGTCTGGGCTCATGCAGGGGTGCAGGGAGGGGGGAGTTCTGTTGGGGTGGGTGGGTAGGGATGGGGTGTTGTTCGTTATTATCACAAGGCAACCCTTTTTTTGTGTTGGTTCTATTGTGCTCTTGGGGGGACGAATGATGGCTTCTGTGTATGATGGGGGGTAGGGAATTAACTTTGTTGTCTTGGAACGTTAATGGACTGGGGGACAGGATCAAACGTGGTGTGGTCCTGCAGTATCTGAAGCGACTCTCGCCCGACGTAGTTTTTCTGCAGGAGACACACCTTATTGGCAATTCCTTCTGTGCCATGAATCGACGTGGCTACCGCCTCGTGGCCCACTCGGGCTTCACGTCAGGCTCAAGGGGTGTGGGTATCATGGTAAAGAACTCGCTCCCGTTAGAAATTGATGAGGTGCTCCACGATGATAGGGGACGTTACACTGTCTTGGTGGGGAGAATGGAGGGCAAAGTGGTTGTCTTTGTGTCAGTGTACGTCCCACCGGGGTTGCAGTCGACCACCTTTGCAGACCTGGGGCGCCTCCTCCTTGGCCTTCCGGGGGGGCTTCTGGTGGTGGGGGGGGATTTCAACGCGGTGGTTTCTGGGACTGTGGATCGTCACCCCCCTAGGGACCTCCCCGGGGCACAGGCGTGGCTATCCGGCCTCTTGGCTACACTGGGATTGGTGGACTGCTGGCGCTTAAAACATCCCACGCAGCTGCAGTACACTTTCCACTCGGGGGCCCATGGTAGTCTCTCACGGCTTGATTATGTCCTTGTCCCGGCGGCCTATGTCGGGAGGGTGGGGGAGGTGCGCCACTTGGCACGGGGTATCTCGGACCACTCCCCGCTTCTGTTACATTTCGATGTCTTTCCGAGGGGTGAGAGCGGGGTGGTCACAATTAATTCCTGGTACCTGCGCGACCCCACCATTCGCGCTGACTTGATTAAATCCCTCCAGCGCTATTTTGATGAGAATGTGGGGTCAGTGCCTTCGGCTATCTCCCTGTGGGAGGCCTTCAAAACAGTACTCAGAGGGGAGGCCCTATCCCTTATTTCCCACGCCCGGAGGCGCGAGCGGGAGGAGGTGACCCGGGTGGAGGCTGAAATAGCTGAGTTGGAGGGTAATCTAGAAGATGGGGTGACGGATGCTGCACTACATGTCCTCCAGCTCAAACAAGCGGCTTATAGGGCCCTCGTTACGGAGGCGGCCAGGGGCCTTAGTAGAGAGCAACAGGGGCGACTGTATGATGTGGGTGATAAGGCTGGTAAACTGATAGCGTGGTTGGATAAAAAGGAGAGAGCGAATCGTGTGGTCCCGCTGATTGAGAAAACGAATGGTGTGTGTGTAACTGAGCCAGAAGAAATTGTCTCCTGTTTCGCGGATTATTTCCGCGAGGTGTATTCCCCGGTCTCTTCTTGCTCTGAAGAGGATTCCCGTGCCCTGCTCAGGGATATCGCGCTGCCTTCCCTTTCCGGGGAGGACAGGGTGTTGCTCCGACGAAATCGCCCTCGCCATACGCTCGGTCGCTTCTGGCAAGGCCATGGGCCCGAATGGTATCCCTATCGAGTTGTATAAGCTGCGACCGGATACATTGGTGCCTCACCTCCGCGCAATGTTCCTGGCGGCCCACTCGCTGGGCTCCCTCCCGCTTGACCAGCGTCTGGCTACAATCGTGGTGATCCACAAGGAAGGGAGACCTCGGGACCGGGTTACTTATTATCGGCCTATCTCACTACTGAATGCGGAGCCCAAAATTCTCGCCAAGGTACTGGCCAATCGGCTGGTCGGTGTGGTGGGAGATCTGGTTCATCAGGACCAGTCTGGCTTTATTCCCCATCGCAACACAGCCCTTAACCTGCGGCGTTTGCATGGGGTGCTCGCGCGCGTCCCATTTATACGGGAACCGGCCATTTTGGCGTCCTTGGATGCCACCATGGCGTTTGACACGCTTGAGTGGCCATACATCTGGGCGATGCTTGCGAAGTTTGGATTTGGCCCAGGATTCATCAGTTGGGTCAAATTGTTGTATTCGGGCCCATTGGCGCAGGTGGCCGTGAACGGAAGAGTATCGGCCCCGTTTGAGCTGGGCCGGGGCACGCGATAGGGCTGTCCCTTGTCGCCGCTTCTTTTTGCGCTTGCCTTGGAGCCCCTGGCGGAGTGGCTGCGGTGGGAGCCTTCCATCCGTGGTCTCCGTTGGACCCCCGAGTATGAGGACCGCGTATCCCTATACGCTGATGACATCCTTCTGTACCTAGCCTCCCCACGTAAATCTCTTATAGTGCTGGTTGATGTTTTACATTCGTTTGGTCGTAACTCCGGTCTCGTCATCAACTGGGCTAAATCGTGCGTGTATGTTCTCTCTGGGGAGGCTCCTATTCTCCCGCGGGGCTGTCCGATCCAGATCGCCCCGCAGGGATTTCGGTACCTGGGGGTCTTCATTACTCTGGACCCGGAGGCCCGGTATGAACGGAACCTGCTTCCCCCCCTCCAGCGCCTGCGGGTAGATGTCACACGCTGGCGGCGCCTGCCGCTTTCGCCGCTCGGCCGGGCGGCATTGTTCAAGATGATGTCTCTGCCGTGTTTCCTGTACGCTTTGCAGAACACTATGGACTTAGTCCCGGCGCGCTACTTCCGTGAGGTGGAGAGTCTGCAACGCCGCCTGTTCTGGGACGGGAGACCGCGTATTGCCCTGGCGAAGCTGACGCTCCCATGGTATGACGGGGAGATTGCCCTCCCGGATATTAAACGGTACTATTGGGCCTCCCAGCTCGCTGCAATTAACCATGGCCTATACGGGCCCGCCTTAAACCCGGCATTCGAAATGGACAAGATGCTCCTGCCAGGTGGCGACTACAATCGAGCGCTCTATTCTTGCGCGCCCGACGCTCGTCTGACGGGCCCCACGCGTGTCATGGTGCAAGTCTGGCACGCGGCCAATGCAGCTATGGGGTGGAAGGACCGTTTGACCCGGGCGTCACCACTATACGCGTCTGAGCGGTTAGGTTCCCTGTGGACCTCTAAGGGCTTTGAGAAGTGGGACATGATAGGTATCAGTAAAGTGGGGGATCTCTGGATGAGGGGAGGATTTAAAACGTTCGATATGCTGCAGACGGAATTTCAGTTGCAGGGCAGTGAATACTTTCGGTATTTGCAGGTCCGTCATGCGCTGGGCTCCGTCTTCTCGGACGTTGCCTCCATCCCGGAATATTCCCCCCTGGAGGATAGAATGCTGGATGGGCACGTCCCGGACAGCACGATCTCACTGATATACAAAAAGCTGATAAACGACCGCTCGGGCCTGTTGACTGCCCTTCGTGCGGCTTGGGTTGCCGACGGGCTGGAGTTGGACGACGAGGACTGGACCTCCGCGGTGGCCTCCCCGAAGGAGGTGGCCATACCGGCTCGCCTTCGCTTCGTCCAGCTCAAGATACTCCACCGGGTCTACATGACGGGGCCAAAGCTTCTGCGTATGGGCTATGCTGGAGATGGGTTGTGTAAGCGTGGGTGTGGTGCTTTGGGGACCTTTCTGCATATTTTATGGGAGTGCCCGGAGGTGGAGGGGTTCTGGCGTGGTGTACATGAGGTGCTGCGACTGGTTACGCACGTGGCGCTGTTGCCTGAAGCGAGGAGATGCCTGTTGAATGTGTGGGAACCGACTGATTACTCGGCGCCGCAGACGTGGTGGGTGACTCTGGGATATATGATAGCCAAGCGTGATATTGCTCAACTGTGGGGATCCCAGAGGCCCCCGACGGTCTCGGCCTGGAAAGAGCACATGGACTGGTGCATGTTTCGAGAAAAGGTGGTGTATGTGGCGAGGGGTAAGCCTGCGACATGGGTGAAAGTATGGGGCCCCTGGAACGCCTACCGCGGGGGTATCTGTGCACCACCGTTGCTGCCTGATACCTCGCCCGCCCCATCCCCTTAGCCGGCTCATTCCCCCGATGCCGGGCATTGGGTTCCCCCAGTCCTCGCTCTGTTCTCTTCCCCCTCTTTAGACTTCTGTGGATAGTTGGGATCCCCCCTCTAGGGGAGCACGTGCTGCTATTTTCGATTGTGGGTTGCCTTGTGGGTGTGGTTTTCTTGTTGTTCTTAATTTAAAATGAAACCGCATAATGGGGTCTGGATGATGTGGCTTTTGACGTTGTTACCTACTGAGAAATGCTCCTCCGTAACACCACGTGTTCCATAAATGTATGTCGTATGTTCCTATCATTGCTAGCGGCCGGCCGGAAGGTTGTAGGCCCATACTTGTATACTCTTAAGACTTGTAATAAACGGTTTCAAAAAAAAAAAAAAAAAAAAGAATTGTGCCCTTCGCTACAGATTGAGCTACCGACAATTGGCCATATGCTGATAAACTGATGGCGGAACAGTAGTCACTCACCATTATCGGTGGTGGTACATTCATTCTATATGTGCCACATGTCCAACAGATCCTTCGACTGCGCTGGAGAAACCAAACCAAACTGTGCAGCAGTACCAATGGGATCATTTACGTTGAGTTTATTAAAGAAAGAATACAACTACAGAGCTGGACAGAAAAGCAAAACCTGGAAGCGGGGGAACAGCATTAGAGCGCTGTAAGGATAGTCATCCCTCCTGAGAGAATTGCTGTTTCCTGGAAGTCCGAGAGAACTGGGGAATGGAAGCTGAGAGAAAGAAATTGAAGGAAAAGTGTTTGAAAGTATTGATTTCGATGTTCATTTTAGGAGGTTGTGTCTTTCCTAGGAAGGAACTAAGAATTGAAGTTCTATTGTACGAGCCCCTCTCACAATCCATAAGAATTGCACAATGACTGGTCTGCACACAGGGCTGCCTTTTGCAATGTGACTTATGTACCAATCTGCTGCATCACGAAATGTATATTGACAGGAGACTGCAGCATCTACTGCCAAGGGAATATTAATATGAAGCAGGAGGTATTTTATGTGACATACTGCAAACGATTACGAACACAGAGATGGGGGCATGAAAGGTACAGCAGTCCTCCATCTCCGCATTCACAATAAATATTTCCAGGAGCCAGCGACATTAGGTGAGCCTGTAATGGTCCTCTGAGCTCTGTTTATTTACCCGAGGCCACCTACAATGATTCCCAAAACCATTGCAGTCCATAGGGAACAACAGTTTGGGAGTGGGTGGGTAACTGATAGATGTTTTGCAATTTCAATTCCAGTCACAAATCAGTGCTATATAATGTTGAGGCTGGCAAATATGAGCAGGGCATCTTTTTCATGCCCCTCCTATTTGCTCTTCGGTAAGGGCTGATAAAGCCTTTTTATGATTCAGATATAATTTTAGACTCACAAAATAGCTTTTGCACATTGCATAATGGTATTTTGTGGTCAAGGAACCTGCAGTTTTGCAAATCACAAGCGTTGTAATTGCAAAGTACCATTGTACATATGGCCTCGTATCTTACTAGTGCCTAGCCTTCATTGTACAACCGTACTCACCCTAGACCTTTCTGCCACATTTAACACAGATACCACACTCATTAAAACGTTCTAGAAGGCGACCAGCCCCTGAGGAAAAACTGTTCTTGTCTGAAATGCATCACGTTGTATCTACATCCCCAATTATGAAGTACAATCTTTTATCTACTATGCTATCAGACAGTCATCCAAAGCCTGTCGAGTGCAGCACATATTCAGTGCTTGATTTGAGCCTGTGGTGCTCAGCACCGGCACTTAATTGTTAACACTGGCACTGATGACAGTCTGCCACATGGTGGTGTGGATTGTCCACTTTAGAAACAAGCACAACAACAGTTGTTTAGTATTTCAATATACAGTAAAAAGTGATTATTAGCTGCTACCCAAACCATTCTAATAGCTTTAGGGGCCTGGAATAGTCTGTACTGTTACATTTGTACGAGTGTGATGGTTAGTAGTTGTTTTGGTACTGGCACTTGGAGTGCTGACAGGAGCAATGGGTGATGCAAGCGACAGTAGCCTAATGACAAGGGTCCTGGAACATATTATTTTACAAATTAAGCACTGCATGTATATTTGCCCTTTTAAAAGACTCAGCACTTGGATGATATTAATTGAAATGAAATTGAGATTTCTAAAGCGCATTTCTACCAGTAGGTGTCTAGGCGCTGAACTCCTAGCAGGTAGTAAAGGTTGTGAGTAAAACCATACATCACGTGAAGACCGAAAGAAAACAATGTAAGTGCTGTGCTACTTATTACACAACCATGCTTTGAGAGCCTTACAAAGCACAAGCACATTTTCTGTGGTTTTTAATTTAAGAGGCATCGAGTTCCAAAGTTTGGGGGTGGCCACTGCAAAACTCATGCCTCCCCAAATGGCTCTCTTGATTTTAGGTACGACCATATTGCCTGGGAGGAAGATCTTAAAATCCTGGGAGGGGTGTATCGTTGAAAGAGAAGTCTGATGGATTCTGGGCCATCAAGATGAAGGACCTTAAAAGCTATGCACAGAGACTTGAACATTACTCGCTTTCTCATCGGGAGCCAGTGAAGTAAGGAGAGAGATTGGGAGACCCACTGATGTTTTCGTATCCCTAGAAGCAATCTGGCGGCTGCATTTTGGACAATTTGCAGCTTATGCAGAGCCTTCATGTGGGCAGTCAGGAAAAGCCAATTACAGTAGTCTAGTTTTGAAAGAACTAGTGCAGTGATGACTGTTTTGAGATAGTCCAATGGAATGAAGGGAAAAACCTTCCTGAGCGATTCAAACATAAAAAAGCAGTAAGAAGTGATGGCATTAGCGTATCCTACAAAGGAAAGCTTTTCGCCGAATTGGACTCCTAGGTTTTTCACCTTGGGGACAGGAATTGCGAGCGCTCCCATTTCCAGAGGCCACCATTTGGGAGACCAAAACGAATGGAAATTCCCAAAAAGTAGCGCCTCGGTTTTGTCTGAGTTCAGTTTCAGCCAGTTGTTGGACATTCAGCTCCCGATCTGTAACATACAATTGAGAGAGCATTCTGCAGTTCTGTCAAGATCTTCTGTGACCGACACTATGATCAGGATGTCATCAGCATACGAGACAACTGAGAAACCAAAACTTTTTTTTTTGAGTTTAAAGAAAGTTTATTGAATATAAGCAATAGATACATCAATAATACAATCTAGCATATAGAAGCAATATCAAACAGAAACTAAACTATATATACTAAGGAAAGAGAAAAAGAAAAGAAGGGAGAAGAAGGGGGGAAGGAGAGAAAAAGAAAAATATGTGTAAATCCTATAACAATACCATAGAACAGTATTATACACCAAATATAACAGGTACATCGTAATGAACTCACTACCACGAATTCACTTATATATTGAGAGTATATATAAAATAGAACAACATTTAAGTTACCTTAATGGAATTAAACTTAATTTAAGGAGGCTTGGAAACTTCTTCTATGGCAGGAACATGGGATGGTAATGATTGAGCAGATAAATCTAAAAAACTGGTAACAGGAAGCCATAACAAGTCACGTTTAATAGCCAGAGTAATCGGGTAAACATAAGCTCTATCCAACCTATGATTATAACAAACGCCATACCACCAGGCTTGAAAAGAGACATTAGAAGCATTTTTCCACGACTTAGTGATCTGTTGAAAGGCAACAGCAATGAGTAAGTCAATAATAAGAGTATGAAGGGAAGTGGATGAAGGCCAAACTTCCGCAACACTACCTAGAAAAATGTGAGAGAAAGAAAAGGGGATATGTGTGTGAAATATTTTGTTAATTTGCTGCCAAACTTTAATCCAAAATTGATGAATGACTGGGCAAGTAAATAACATATGTTTAAGGTCTGCAACAGGAGCTGGGCATGACCAACAAGTAGAGGGAGAGAGAGGGTTAATCTGATGTAATTTGGCTGGAGTAATTAATAGCCTATTGTATATAAAAAATAATGTTTGTGTAGTATTTGCTGCCCTAGAAGATTTCCTTATCTTAATCCAAATGTTATCCCATACTGACGTGGAAAAGGAAGTGCTTAAGTCGGATTCCCAATTAGTTTCAACTGCAGATTTGTCTCGAGTCTGATTAGTATGTCTCAATTTATTGTAAATTTGAGAGGCTGAGGGGTTCGATTTCAAGAATGAAATCGTAACAGGAGAAGAAATGATCTGTGTGGAGGAAGCCAGAAGCTTATCATAGGAACTTTGGGCAGCTGAGGTCAATAATTTATATTTAGAAAGAAATGAGGAGGGAAGAGAGAAGCGTTGTTGCAATATATGGAAAGGAATGCAAGTATCGCCTATGAAAAGTTGATGAGTCCACTTAAGACCAAGATTGAACCATTCTCTCCAAAAAAGGGTCCGATTTTTGATCTTAATACGAGTATTATACCAAATCGGTGATTGTAAGAATTGGGTACGGTCATCTAAACCATCTAGTGTAAGAGGATGAAGAGTTTTACGAGTATGTTTAAGAATAGGAAGGGAGAATTTCTGAGGAGTATTCGATATGGATAAAAAATCATCAAATGCGACAGGGTGAATGAAAGAGGATTCAATATCTACCCACAGAGGCAATGATAACAAATCAGTCGTATTTTGAGATAGTAGGGAAGAGGAATTCTTAAGAAAGAAGGAAGTATGGTATAATGCAAAATCAGGGAAATTAACCCCACCCAAATTTTTAGGTTGCTTAAGTTTGGAAAAAGACATCCTAGATTTTTTGTTCTGCCACAAAAATTTTGATAAAATAGTATATATTTGTTTGTAACAGGATTTAGGGAAGTTAACTGGCAGATTAGATAAGAAAAATAAGATTATAGGGACCAACATCATTTTTATAGAATCCAATCTACCCCACCAAGATAAAAACAAGGGATGCCATCGTGTTGTGGAACTAATTAAAGTCGATTGGAGGTTTTTAAGATTGAGCGATACAGTTTCCTTAATAGAAGGGGTGAACCATAAACCTAAGTATTTAATTTTGGTAGAATTCCAGTGGAAAGAAGAAGATACAAAATCAGCATGAAAACAATATTTATTTAATGGAAGAATTTCACATTTATCCACATTAAGTTTATAACCTGAAACAGAAGAAAAAGAAGGAACTTCTGAAAGAAAAGCCGGTAGAGAGGTCTGAGGATTAGATAGAAATAAAAGAATATCATCAGCGTACGCCGAGATCTTTAAGTGTTTATCCCCATAAGGGAAGCCAGTAATATTTTCGTTCATCCGGATTTTAGATAAAAAGGGTTCTACCGTCAAAATAAATAAAAGGGGAGAAAGAGGACACCCTTGTCTGACACCACGGAGAAGTGGGAAAGAGGAAGAAACAAGGCCATTAGCTAAAATAAACGATCTCGGAAAAGAATAAAGTAAAGAAATATAGGATAAAAATTTAGGGCCAAAACCAAACCAAGTAAGAGTTGAAAATATAAACTGCCAATTAACCCTGTCAAAAGCTTTTTCAGCATCCAAAGCTACAGCTGCTAACGAAGAGTTATGGGATTGAGATTTACTAAGGACATTGAAAAAGAGGCGAGTGTTATCAGAGAGATGACGACCTTTAATGAAACCACATTGTTCTTTGCCAATTAAATGAGGTAAAATACTGTCCAAACAAAGCGCAAGGATCTTTGCAAAAATCTCATAATCTAGATTGATTAAAGAGATAGGTCTGTAGTTCTTACATAATGTGTGATCTTTACCCTCTTTTGGAAGAAGGCAAATCAAAGCTTCTTGAAAAGAACCTTCAGATTTTCGGGAAGATATAAAAAACAAGAATAAATTGAGTAATTTAGGGATAAGTAATTTGGAAAAGTGGGTATAAAATTCTATGGTAAAACCGTCAGGACCTGGCGCCTTTCCCTTTTTAAGTGACTGAATAGCAGTAAGAATATCTTTAATCTGAATATCAGAATCTAAAGCAGAGAAATCAACATCTAAAGAAGGAGGTGGAGGGATGGAAGCTAAATACTGATCAATGTCAGATAAAAGAGGAGTAGATTCAGGAGTATATAGGGATTTATAGAAATTAGAAAACTCCAAAAGAATGTCTTCATCCTTATGAAGCACGGCATTAGCAGAGGATACAATAGACTCGATTTTAGTACGTTCCTTTTTGATCTTGAGATATTTAGCAAGAAGGTTGCCAGATTTGTTCTGCGCACTATAAAATTTAGCACTAGACTTGAGTAAATATAAATTTGCAGAGTCAGTAGAAAGCTTATTGAAAGAGTTTAGCATTAATTAATTCTTTCAAGGTAGATTGACTTTTCGATGAGTAATAAAGATGTTCCAGTTTTTTGATTTGAGAAGTAAGTGCTTGAGAGGAAAGAAAAGCTGCACGTCTTTTTCGGCCAACAAAGGATATAATAAAATCTCTAGAAGCAGCTTTAAAGGAATCCCATACAAGTTGAGGAGATACTTGAGGGGAATCATTTTCTTTAAAGAATAAAGAAGCGAATTCGAGAAAGGCTGGCGGGAACTTAGGGTCTAAAAGAAGAGAGTTATTGAATCTCCAGCGTCTATTTCCTTTAATGGGAGGAAGTAAATCTAAATTCAAGGAAACTGGGGCATGATCAGAGAGAAGAATAGAGCCTATGTCCGAATGAGAAATGTGTTGAAGAAGAGCTTTAGAAATAAAAAGATAATCTATTCGGGATTGGGAGGAGTGAGCAGGTGAGTAATAAGTACATTCTTGTAGTGTGGGGTGACAAAGCCTCCAAGAGTCTACAAGAGCTCTTTGAGAAATAGCAGACATAAATTGAGAATGCATAGAGGACGGGACAAACCTGGAGCTGGAATTCCTGTCAATAAAGGGATCCACAATCATATTGCAATCCCCCCCAAAAATTAAATAATCATCAGTACATTGCATTAAACGGGAGAGAATTTGAGGCCAAAACAATTTATCTGGGGAAGTGGGGGCATAAACATTAAAAATGGTGAGAGGAATCTTGTTAATTAGCAAAGAGACCACAACCCATCTACCCTCAGAATCATTATCTTGACTTATAAGTTGAACATCTAAGCGCTTGTGACAGAGAATAGCAACGCCATTGCGTTTTCCGGAACCTGGTGATGCGAAAACATTGCCCACCCAACATCGTCTCAATTTAGTTACCTCAGTGTCCGGTATATGGATTTCTTGTAGAAGAACAATATCTCCTTTTAAGTTTGCAATATGAGACAAAACTCGTTGACGTTTGATAGGAGAACCCAAGCCTTTAACATTCCAAGATATAATGTTTAACGACATATTAGATCTTATTTAAACATATTCAGAACTGTTCGTAAAAGAATATATTGTGCATAAAGACAGAAGTAATCAAAAAACACATCAAAACATGAAAACAACTTCTTATTGTGGAAAAATAGCAGTGAGAAACAAAGAAGATCAGGAAACAGTGTAGAAAAAAGAGAATGAGGATAAGAGAAACATTGTAGACAGATGAGAAATATAAGAGGACAACCAGAGATAGAGAAGAACAGAGGAATGAGGAGAAAGGAGGGAAAGAGAGAAAAAGGTAGGGAACAGAAGAACAAATTAAAGCTAACAATTGATAAAACAGTACAATAACAGAAAAACGTACCACAAAAGAACAAGAGTAACGGGGTAGGTGGAGCCATATGGGGAGGGCCACACGCCAGACGGGAGGACGCAGGACGCGAAGTACACAGAGAAACACCATCCAGGCGAAACGTAGAATATTAAGTAGGGGGGTACGGAAACCACAACCTGGCAAAAAAGAAATAAAATAAGATAATAATTAATGTGAGAAGTGATAATGACAACAAAAACTTACGAAAATGACTGATACACACGAAGTGTACATTAACGGGTAAATACGCAACAAACACTACACGACATATCATGGTTTAGAGATATCCATGGAAATTCCTTTACAAGAGTCCAAAAATTGTTGCAGGACAGCTGGATCTTCATAGTTGGTGGTTCTGTTGTTAAGAGTCACTTTAAAAAGGCAGGGGTGGAATAAGCCATAACGGGCATTCAAACTGCGTAGAGCTGGTCTCATATCTAAAAACCTTTTTCGACGGTCAGCAGTTATTTTGGCATAATCCTGAGCGAAGAAGAGGTTGGAACCATTCCAGGAAATTTTTCCTCGTTGTTTGGCTGCTTGTAAAACCTTAAGTACATCCGTATACTCCAGAAAGTACAAAATTACTCCTCTGGGTTTTGTTGATGAAGATGAAGAACGGGGACTCTGGCCCAAACGGTGTGCACGCTGGATATTTAATGGAGGAGATTCCGGAAGGCCAAGAAGAGTCGGAAGAAATGACTGAAAATAGGATATGGCGTTAGAACCTTCAAGACCTTCAGCCAAACCATAAATGCGCAAGTTATTACGCCTATTACGATTTTCCAATTGTTCAACTTGTTGCTGAAGACGTTCAACATCTTTGTGGATAAGAGCAACCTTGTCAGCGAACTCCTGAAAAGCATCAACACGTTTCTCCAGACCCACCACCCGCTGTTCAGTGTGAGACCAGTTATCTTCTAATCTCAGCAAACGGGTGTTGTTTTCCTCCAAATAGGGTTTGAGGGCACGAATCTCCTCAAGAAGAAGTTCCATTGAAAGAGGTGTAGAAGAGCCAGTGGGAGATGGAGGATTCGCTTTCCCTCTTTTCCTAGGGGTGAGGGGAGCTGAAGATGGAATTTTAGACCCCTGTTTGGAGCCCAAACGAGTCGTAGACGAAGAGGAGCTTTTTATGGCCATAGAGTCACTGAGAGCTTCATCTGTAGTTTCTGGTAAAATAGTAAAAGGGTTGAAGTCCTCTAAAGAGGCACCAGCGGACTGTGGCACCTCTTTACGGCTGGTTCGAGATGCCACCATATTGTAAAGCTTGTTAGACGCAGAAATGCTGATGACGGCTTCAAAAGAGTCAGACCCAGAGAATATTGTAACACAAAGCAAGCTGGCAGAAGTACGGAATCTGGATAAAGCAGTCTTAACCCAGAAGTCCAGAACCAGACGTGGAGCAAAATAACTTGAAGTAAATAAATAGCACAGCTGGAATGTTCAAATATGAAGACCCAAGCATATCCTAACACAGGAAATCAATGAGGCATTAGAAAAATTCTGGTTAAGTAGCCATTTCAGGCGATAATACGCAACTTCTGAGGTAAAATATCAGGGAATGTGAAAACGCCTGAAAAATGAAAACAAAATGGCGGCCGCGAGTGCATTTCAGCCGTTTTGAGGAGAAAAAGCTGTTAGGAGCTCACCAAACGGTGGAAAAGATATTGCGTTGCATCAGGATACACTTCCGACGCTGATATATGCACTTTCCGTGCTCCAAAAAGGAGCGAAAATATCCTGGAGAGGGTGGACTGTGTCACGGTACTGCGGAGCTCCCGAAATCGGCGGCCATCACCGAAGACGCCGAAGCCACGCCCCCAGAAACCAAAACTTTTAATCGATGAAACTAGAGGGGTGACATACACATTAAAAAGAGTTGGGCTCAGTGCCGATGATCCCTGTGGTACACCACAGGGAAGAGTAAAAGATGTTGACCTGTAGCCGTTAGATTCCACAAACTGACCTCTGTCGGTGAGGAAGGATCTGTGGAGCTTAAGGGCAGTGTCCCTGACACCTAACTCAGACAGATGGTTATGAGGAGATCATGAATAACGGTGTTGAACGCTGCCGAGAGACCTAAAAAAATTAAGGCAGGGTTCCCTCCCTTGTCTAATGTAGTTCTTACATACTCTGAGTCTGTAATCAGGGCTGACTCCGTACTATGGTGGCTTCTAAAGCCAAACTGAGAGGAATCCAGCAGGTTATGTTTCTGGATGAATAGGGAAAGCTCAATGTTCATGGCCTTCTCTACCATATTGGCCAGAAAAGGAAGCCGCGTGATTTGCCTGTAGTTGCTGGGATTATCAGAGTCCAAGTTCGGCTTTTTTAGGACAGGGAGGAATGATGCTATTTTCCACCTTTTGGGAAAATAACCTAGAAGGAACATTTGATTAAAAACCAATAGATGGTGGCCGAGGACAATGTCAGAGGCTAGCTGTAGCACTCTGGGTGGGCAAGGATCAAACTGCGAGCCTGATTTGATTTGAGTGAACAAATCTGTTACTTGACCAATTGTAAGGGGAGAAAAAGCAGAAAAAATAGTATTCAAAGAATGAGGTGGGTCTGATGATTCAGTATCCAAATTGGCTGATTCACTAGTGTAGATCCAAAACTGGGAACCATCAGATATCACCGACTGTAAATTGTTAACCATGCAAGCTTCCTCAGAGCTTTGGTTTTCAGCAAAGACGGTAAAGATTACCTCTACTTTGTCTTTAAAGAATGTAGCTAGTTTGTAACAAAAAGAGGCATCCACCTTCGAGTTTATGGCCGGCGAAGGATTGCTCAGTTTGACCACTGTGGAAAACAGCTCTTTGGAAGTATTAATAGCTGGATTGATTTTATTTATGAAAAAGTTGGATTTGGCTTTAAACAAGAGTTTTTTGTATAGTAGCAGCTCTGCTCTTGTAGGTGAATTTGTCCTCAGCTCAATAGTTAGACCTCCACTTCCTCTCTAGCCTTCTGTAAGATTGTTTGGCCAGTCTGAGCTCTTCATCAAACCACGGTTCTGATGGTGTAGTCAATTTTTATTTCTGCGTTTGCGGGAGCTAAAATATCACTGGATGCACTGATCCATTGATGGTAATCGTTTGTAGCTGAGTCAAGATCAGAGGAGACTGGTATATTTGATTGAAATAAGACATTAGTAAGTTGGCCTTCCGATATTTTATGCCAGTGTTGGTAACTGGAGGTAGGCTGGGCCATGGGCTCACCGGAGCTGTGGCTCCCTAAGTTAAGTTGGAACATCACTGCCTTATGGTCTGACAAAGTAAGCAGTAAGGGGAAGGTGACCTGAATAAAAGGGCAGTCAGAGAAGATGCCATCAAGGGTATGACCTCCAGAGTGGGTGGGGTCATGAACTAATTGTGACAGGCCCAGAAAAGATAATGAAGCAATAAGGTCACAGTTATCGGGGTCCTCTATATTCTCCAAATTAAAATTAAAGTCACCAAGGATGGTGAAGTCAGAGGAGTTGGCTTTAATATCCCATGGAGTGTTATCCATGTTTAAAAAAAGATTTCTAGGGCCAGGGGGTCTATTGATAAGGACACCGTCAAAGGAGTAGTGGTGTTGAGAGACTAATTTTAAAAGCCAAGTCTTCACAACCAGGATGCAATAAGGGGTCGAAGCTAATCTTAAATTTGTCCTTAAAGAAAATAGCTTAACCGCCACCTCTATTCCCTACACTGGCCAGCCTGATTAGAGAATAGCCAGGGGGTGGCAGTAACCACGTCAGGGCCTGAGTCTGCATTTGCCCAAGTCTCAGTAACAGAGGCAATATCGATCTTAAAATAGTCTAAAGAAACAGCCATTTCCACAGCATTTTTTATAAGTGAGCGAGCATTCAGCAGCATACATTTTATTGTTTCTGCTATGCATTTGCGAGTTCTAGCCGGGTTGTTGCTAAGAGAGTTTATCTGGTGGCAGTTTAGTGTAAGAGAACAGACCGGACAAGTTTGGCTTGATGGTACATTCAGTGGGGACATCATAGGGCCTGTACAAAACCAAGCAGCTTAATTGAGTCTACGTAGCTCTCCGCTGGTATACCTATAACCATCGCGGGGTGGGATATGAATCCAGCAGGGGGGCTGGTGCTGAGCACGGTCGGAACACAGACGGGTGCAGATGGGTTTGCCTTTGGCCCGCCTTCAGTGCGCCAGTGGTGCGCCCGCTGCGCGCATCTGCAATGCAGATCCCATTAAGTAGGAGGAAGGGCAGGGCGGTCACAAGACTAGACCACCGACCCTCAGAAGATGGCGCCTATGTGCGTTTAAGCGTGCCCCAGCATGAGCGAGTGAGCAAGGCAACACCCTGAGGGTCAGGAGGCAGAAGCTGGAAGCCCAGCTCCAGTCAGTGACTGTAAATTTAAAAACAATTTAGCATCATTTAAACACAGTTTAAACACAATTTTAAAACCAGTAAAACCGATCAATGAGCAGCCAGAACACAGCTCTCCTGCACCATGCAACACGCAGCAGTGCAGGTGACTAAAGAACTGTAAAAATAATGAAGTAATGCCCACACGAGGCTGCGTTACCGATGCTAACCCCGAGGGAGTCTGCTGCGCGTCAGCGACGCGGCTCCCATTAATTAGGAGAAAGGGCCGGGCGGTTGCAAAACTAAACCGCCAACCCTCCTCAGATAGGGGCAGATCTATATTAGAGATGCGCCACTTTTACGCCGCCGTTGCGTCACTTTTGTGACGCAGCGGTGGTGTAAACCCTGCGCCACGTTGCGCCATATTTACATCGTGACGCATCTATGGAGATGCGTCACGATGTAAAGTCCTGCGCTACGTAAAACCTGCGTCAGGTTTCACGTGGGCGTGTCGACAGAGGGGGGGGCGTTTCCTCGCAGGAACGCCCCTGAAAAGTGACTCAGTCAAATCTATAAGATTTGACTGAGTCACTTTCCCAACGCTGATGCGCCAAAACCCTGCGCCTGCTTGAAGCAGGCGTAAGGCTTGACGCACCATGTTAGGGATAGGGTAGGTTGGAACAGTGCTGGAGTTGCGACGCAACTGAAGCACTGCGCCAACCTTACGCCATCGGATGCGTCACGCATCTGTTTATTCCTGTGCCATGATGCGCCGCATTGTAAATGCGGCGCATAATGTGTGGCGCAAGGGTAAACTTGCGTGACGCATCATTCCTGGCGCATCCTTGCTGATTTGCAGGGATGCGCCAGGAAACATAAATCTGCCCCATAGTGCCTATGCACGTCTAAGCATGCCCCAGGGTCAGCGAGTGACCAGGGCAACACCCTGATGGTCGGGATGCAGAAGCAGGAAGTCCAGCCCCAGTGAACAGGTAGGTGTGTTTGTACAATTTAAAAACAATTTAGCGCCATTTAAACACAGTTTAAATACAATGTTAAAAACAGTAAAACTGATTAATGAGCAGCCAGAACACAGCACTCCTGCACCCTGCAACACGCAGCAGTGCAGGAGACTAAAGGTCTGTAAAAACTATGAAGTAATGCCCACACGAGGCTGCGTTACCGATGGTAACCCTCAGGGAGTCCGCACTCTCAAGTTTCCTTGAATCAGACCTTATGCCCAAATATGAGATTAAATTGTCCTCAACTAGTGAAAGGATATATCTAACAACTTGTGTTTCTGGTGGTGAGGCTGATGTCAGATGCATGTGTGTACTTTCAAAAACAATGTATTAAGCTCTGTATCCCTTTGAAAGTTACGTGTACATGGTTGGACTGGACCAGTCTTTAAGTGAGACACAAAAAATACAGGAATATAGCCAAGTTATTATTGTTGCTTGTAGCACGTTTGCTTTTTCACCATGACCTCTCCTTGCCTTTTTCTTGACGGCAGGCTTTGATGGTATTATGTCTCCGTGTACGGTGACATTTCCAATAAACCTGTGCTTTTAAATTGATTACGTTGTATGTAAGCTTGCAGTACGATCATCATAGATTGGCACACAATTTGCAACAGTGGCATAACAGTTACAGGGCATCTATCTGCTGCAGTATCTATTTACACTATCCGCATACATCCTCAAAGTGTATGGCTTCAGAAAGAACCATGGTGCTATGGCTGAACTGGAGTTTTAAACTGCTGGTGTGTCACATGGCAAGGAAAAATGCTCTGCAATGTTGGAAAACCTACTTGTATATATTAGGTATGTTACTGCTAAAGTGTCTCTTGTTAGACCCAGTCGCAGATGAATGACTCGATGGTGGGGGGGGGGGGGTGGTCGTGCGGGGAAGGGGAAGCTCGCAGGTAGGGGGGTTTAATTTAATAATTACAAAAATATATAACTAAACTTACTTTTCCGCCGGCCGGGTCCCGCGTCTTCCTCTGCTCCCCTGCTCTCCAGGAACAGGAAGCAGAAGCAGGCAGCCAGGCTCCCTCCCTCCCCTAAGTCAATCACAACGCTGATTGGTCGGGATGCCGCCCAGCCAGGGGATATGAGGAGGCCATTTTCTCCATGTAGGCTGCTTTGCAGACTGCATGGCTGCTTTGCAGACTGCATGGAGAAGGGCAGAGTGCGCATGACTGGTTTGGGTGGCCCTGGGGGCCGACCGAACAGACTTTGCGGACTCGGGAGTGGCCAGGCACGCCACTCCTTCCCTGTCCTGCTCTCAGAGCAGCCCCGCCCACACCAAACATAAAATGCTAATAACTTAGAGTTATTACCATTTTATGTTTATGCTTCTCGCACTGCGAGAAAGCAGTGGGGCGATGCTCCTGCGCCCAAGTGGAGAGCCGCCCCTGCTAAGACCACCTCCCTCACCCTAATGCCACCCCAACCTCCCGGGCTGAGCACTTGATAATATTAAAGTGGGTAATGCTAAATAGGAAAACTATGGCCTCACAATGAAAAGTTACAAAGAGCTGTTTGTTACTGTGTAGTAGATATACATGTGTTTTCCGTGAACAATCCAGGCTTTGAATAAAAACATCTCTTTTGTACCTTGACCTGGGAATTTTTGCTTCTTGTAGCTGGAACCTCTGTTGAATATTTTATCTGAATGTTGGACTGGCTCTTTTCTCCTTCTTGTTTCTTTAGGAGGAGAATGTTGTTTGCCATTCTCATCATTTATTCTCTGCATCTTCAATCAAGATTCTTGAGATTGCCTGGAGTTTTTTTCCCCTTCAGGGTTTTTCCCCCAATTTGAGACCCTCTTAAGGAGTCAAACGAAACCTGTAAGATATTGGTGTACTGATTGAGGGGGTGAAACCCTTTTCAAGCAGTAACCACAACTCTTCTTTTGGATGAAGTCACAAGCAAACCCTAAATTAACCTGTGATCAGACCTCTGGTAGCTTGGCACATAGCAGTCAGACTTAACTCAGGGGCAATGTTTAAGATATTTGTGCAATACTTCAAGCAGTAGCACAGTGACCACACACCACAAAAGGAGCCCACAACAGAGTTAGAAAAATAACATAATTAGCAAAAAATAAAACTAGAACAAAATGATGAAAATCCAACTAGTAGAACCAGAGATATTCAATGTCAAAGATTTTAGTACAAAATTGCGCCATAAGGCTGTGGATATATGGTTGCGCCAGATTGGGACAAAGTCACGAGTGCAGGCCGAACATGATAGAGTGTAGACCAGCTATATGGACCCAGTTTGCCCGCTGAACAAAATACCTTCAGGAGCATTGCGAGAATCTGCATTGAAGATGTGTTGAGCAACCAAAGCAATGCGTCAGTTCCGAGATGCAACGAGGCTGCAGGGTGAGGTAGGGTTGTGTCATCATCATCGATGGTTCCATCGTCGAGGACGTGCAATGTGAAGTCTGGAGTCAGGGATGTGTTGTGTAGTCGGGGTGATGCATCAGTTCTGAGGAGCTGCAAAGCTGCAGTGAGGATTACAGCGTCATCATCCAGGCTGCCGCAGACGAGGGATGCACTGGCCTGCCCCGAGAATGCAGTGTGCAGCGGCTGTTCCGATGCAGTGACGGGCTGCAATGCAAGTTCTGATCTATTCAGCAGCAGTGATGCGTCGGTTCTGCTCTGCATTACACCGTGTAGCAGAGGAGATGCGTTGGTTCTGCAAGATCCACAGAGACTGACAGAGCACCTTGGGCCCACATTTGAGGGTCTAGGACTAGGTTGGCATCCCTTGGGAGGGTAGACCCACAGACGGCAGAGACTAGGTGCAGGTGAAAGTTTGTTGGAGTCTTCTGTCCCTGAGGCTCAAGTCAGCAGGCCAGCCAACTAGCCCTTGAAGTCCCTCTCGGGTTCTGGGTTCAAATTAAGTTGGTCCAGTCCTTCTCACCCAGGCACGAGTGCAGCAGCACAGCAAAGCAGCAGCACAGCAATGCAGAAGGGGCGGTTTCTCCATTAGGGCTCAGGGGCTGCACCCCTCTAAAATTCTTACACATTTACAAAAAACATATCAAATAGATCGATTTATTTAGAGATACAATCGTGTCTCTAAATAATCAATGTATTTAAATCTGGGCTGGTCTGTCTGTTTCAGGCTGCCGGCCCACCTCGCTTTGAGGCAGGAGATGGAAGCCATGCAGTAAATCAACTTTTGGAACTGTGATGCAAGGCGCAGGGCTTTCTGTTTTTAAGCCCTTCATTGCATTGTAGTATGGGGCTGTATGCAATGTGTAGGCCAGTGACGCAATCAGTGTCACGGTTTCAGGCTTCGGAGACTTCATCCCTGCATTATTTCAGACGTTCATCAATCAAAGGTATAGATCCCACCCATTCGTCAGACGTGAGTGTGGATGCACGCATGTCTGATCGGGTGCCTTGTTCTTGCTAATGGTAAGTGTTTGCAAGCTATTGTTGTGTTATGTATATTGTGCTGAGACCCCTTATTATGCTAACCTCCCCCACAGTAACACCCCAGGCCCTCGCTCCAGATTGCTTGCTCCGTTAGAAGTGGACCTTCTGTATTTGTTCCCCAGCGAAATGGATCCAAATAACGAGCAGGGTTCTTCTTCCCTTGCGAAGTTGATCCAAATAGCAGAGTCAAGCAGGACGAGAAATATGTGCTTACAGTGGACAGTTCTCTGATGTATGACATTAAAATTGGTTGTCTTCTTGCCCCTAAGTTAACACTGATGGCAAAAACATGGATTAACTTGCAAACAATGAATGTTAAAAATGTTAATGGAATGCATTTCAGCGATTTAGTTCCTCTCTTATTTCACATACCTTACTTAATCTTGCATTCCCCAAGAGTTAGCTATTGTATAATTTTGTTGTTTATCTGTATTTTTTCTTGTGCATGGTTTGAAGCTTGAGGCGAACAAAGCAAACACAAGTTGATGGACAGAGCGCTGAGACTTTTCACACACTCACCCCCAGTCACAGATCTGGGTTAAATCCATCATCATTCTTTAGCTCACTTCGCCACCCCAGTTCACACCCAAACATATGCAAATCAGTCATGACCCTCTTCGTCATGGGAAAAGTCCAGCCGGAACTGCCTAGCCAGGTCTTTCCTGAACTGTAAAAAAGCATCCTGGGACCGGTTTCAGGGTAACACTCCTAAACAGCCAGGCTAGCTTTAATCCACTGGCAAAGGGAGCAAGGGACACACATCTGGGCATACCCTGCCAACTTAGGGCGAACAAAGCAAACAAGTAGATGATGTCAGTTTGGGCTGGACTGTTCCCACAGGGAACAGGGTCGAGACTGATTTGCATATGGCTGGGTCTCAACTGGAAAGGCATGGAGAGAAAAAAGACAATGGATTTAGGCCCTGATCTCTGTTCTGGGGTGAATGTTTGACATTGTACAACATTCTTTTTGCATTTGTCAGCCCGAGTGGGACGGGTATGCCCAAACGTGGGTCTTGTGTTCTCCATGTGATGCCACTGGAGTCAAGCTAGCCTGGCTGATGAGGGGTGATGCCCTGAAACTGGCACCAGGATGCTTGTTTCCAGTACAGGGAGAATCTGGCCTGGCAGTTCGGGCTGAACTGTTCCCATGGGGAAGGGTCAAGACTGGTTTGCATATGGCTGGGTCTGAAATGGAAAGGCATTGGGAGCAAAAAAACAATGGAATTAGACCCAGATAGGAGGAGGGTGGGTGCACACTGCTTCACATCCCAGCACTCAGTTTGCCCCGATGCATCATAGTAAATGCAGTGCATGATAACACTTCAGTGTCAGGCTTTAGTTTTTCACATTGTTGGTGCAGCCAATGCTGTGTATCTCAAGACACATGTTTCAGGATAGTTGTCCTTCTTCAGTAGGGAGCAACACATTCTTTTTGGGGGTGCTGGAAATGCTGCCTAAAGTTTTCTTGGGTCTCTGTACCACTCACTGGGTGCAGGTGCATCAACCAGAGCTCAAATTAGGTCCAGATCTCTGTACTGGGGTGAATGTTTAACATTGTTCAGCATTCTGTCCATCAATTGTTCTTTTTGCATTTGTCACCCCCTAGTGTGACGGGTATGCCCAGACGTGCTCTCAATGCCACTGGAGATAAGCTAGCCTGGCTGATGAGGGGTGAAGCACCGAAAAAGGGTCCCAGGATGCTTGTTTCTAGTCCAGAGAGGACCTGGCCTGGCAGTTCGGCTGGACTGTTCCCATAGGTAAAAGGGTCAAAACTGATTTGCGTATGGCTGGGTCTCAACTGGAAAGGCATAAGGAGCAAAAACAATGGATTTAGGCCCAGATCTCTGTACTGGAGTGAACATTTGACATTAAGCAGCATTCTGTCTATCAATTGTTGTTTTTGCATTTGCCACCCCAGTGGGACAGTATGCCCAGACGTGGGTCCTGTGCTCTCCATGCCACTAGAGTCAAGCTGGACCGGCTGATGATGGGTGATGCCCCAAAACTGGTCCTAGGGTACTTCTTTCCAGTCAAGGGAGGACCTGGCCTGGAATTTCGGGCTGGACTGTTCCCATGAGGAACAGGGTCAAGACTGATTTGTATATGGCTGGGTTTCAACTGGAAAGGCATGGGGAGCAAACAAAAGATGTATTTAGGCCCAAATCTCTGTACTGGGGTGAATGTTTGACATTGTGCAGCATTCTGTCCATCATTTGTTCTTTTTTGCATTTGTCACCCCGAGTGGAACAGGTATGCCCAGACGTGTGTCCTGTGCTCTCCATGCCACTGGAGTCAAGCTAGCCTGGCTGATGAGGGGTGATGCCCCGAAACTGGTACCATGATGCTTGTTTCCAGTACAGGGAGAATCTGGCCTGGCAGTTCGGGCTGAACTGTTCCCATGGGGAAGGGTCAAGACTGGTTTGTATATGGCTGGGTCTGAAATGGAAAGGCATTGGGAGCAAAAAAACAATGGAATTAGACCCAGATAGGAGGAGGGTGGGTGCAAACTGCCTCACATCCCAGCACTCAGTTTGCCCCGATGCATCATAGTAAATGCAGTGCATGATAACACTTCAGTGTCAGGCTTTAGTTTTTCACATTGTTGGTGCAGCCAATGCTGTGTATCTCAAGACACGTGTTTCAGGATAGTTGTCCTTCTTCAGTAGGGAGCAACACATTCTTTTTGGGGGAGCTGGAAATGCTGCCCAAAGTTTTCTTGGGTCTCTGTACCACTCAATAGGTGCAGGTGCATCAACCAGAGCTCGAATTAGGTCCAGATCTCTGTACTGGAGTGAATGTTTAACATTGTTCAGCATTCTGTCCATCAATTGGTCTTTTTGCATTTGTCACCCCCTAGTGTGACGGATATGCCCAGACGTGCTCTCAATGCCACTGGAGTTAAGCTAGCCTGGCTGATGAGGGCTGAAGCCCCGAAAAAGGGTCCCAGGAGACTTGTTTCCAATCCAGGGAGGAACTAGCCTGGCTGTTCGGCCTGGACTATTCCCAAGGGGGAACAGGGTCAAGACTGATTTGCATATGGCTGGGTCTCAACTGGAAAGGCATGGGGAGCAAAAACAATGGATTGAGGCCCAGATCTCTGTGTTCTGGGGTGAATGTTTTACATAGTGCAGCATTCTGTTCATCAATTGTTCTTTTTGCATTTGTTACCATGTGTGGGCCGGGTATGCCCAGACATGGGTCATGTGCTCTCCATGCCACTGGAGTCAAGCTAACCTGCCTGATGAGAGGTGATGACCCAAAAGCGGTCCCAGGGTGCCTGTTTGCAGTCCAAGGAGGACCTGGCCACAGTTTGGACTCGACTGTTCCCATGGGAACAGGGCAAGACTTATTTGCTTATGGCTGGGTCTCTACTGGAAAGGCATGGGGAGCAAAAAACGATGTATTTAGACCCAGATCTCTGTACTGGGGTGAATGGTTTACATAGTGCAGTATTCTGTTAATCAATTGTTCTTTTTGCATTTGTCACCACGTGTGGGACGAGTATGCCCAGACGTGTGTCCCGTGCTCTCTATGCCACTGGAGTCAAGCTAGCCTGGCTGATGAGGGGTGATGCCCCGAAACTGGTCCCAGGATGCTTGTTTCCAGTCCAGGGAGGATCTGGCCTGGCAGTTCGGGCTGAACTGTTCCCATGGGGAAGGGTCAAGACTGATTTGCATATGGCTGGGTCCGAAATGGAAAGGCCTTGGGAGCAAAAAAACAATGGAATTAGGCCCAGATAGGAGGAGGATGGACGTACACTGCCTCACATCCCAGCACTCAGTTTGCCCCAATGCATCATAGTAAATGCAGTGCATGATAACACTTACTTCAGTGTCAGGCTTTAGTTTTTCATCATTGTTGGTGCAGCCAGTGCTGTATATCTCCAGACACGTGTTTCAGGATAGTTGTCCTTCTTTAATAGAGAGCAACCCATTCTTTTTGGGGGTGCTGGAAATGCTGCCCAAAGTCTCTCAGGTCTCTGTACCACTCGCTGGGCGCAGGTGCATCAACCAGAGCTCGTCAGCTCATTAGCTCAAGGGAGCCTTTTCAAACAGGAGGAGGTTGTGCGCACACTGCCTCACATCCCAGAAGTCAGTTTGCCCCGATGCATCATAGTAAATGCAGTGCGTGATAACACTTACTTCAGTGTCAGGCGTTAATTTTTCACCATTGTTGATGCAGCCAGTGCTTTGCATCTCAAGACACCTGTTTCAGGATAGTTGTCCTTCCTCAGTAGGGAGCAACACATTCTTTTTGGGGGTGCTGGAAATGCTGACCAAAGTCTTCTCAGGTCTCTGGACCACTGACTGGGTGCATGAGCATCAACCAGAGCTCACATTAGGCCCAGATCTCTGTACTGGGGTGAATGTTTAACATTGTTCAGCATTCTGTCCATCAGTTGTTCTTTTTGCATTTGTCACCCCCTAGTGTGACGGGTATGCCCAGATGTTGGTCCCGTGCTCTCAATGTCACTGGAGTTAAGCTAGCCTGGCTGATGAGGGGTGAATCCCCGAAAAAGGGTCCCAGGAGGCTTGTTTCCAGTCCAGGGAGGCCATGACCTGGCTGTTTAGGCTGGACTATTCCCAAGGGGAACAGGGTCAAGACTGATTTGCATATGGCTGCGTCTCAACTGTAAAGGCATGGGGGGCATGATCTCTGTACTGGAGTGAATGTTTTACATAGTGCAGCATTCTGTTCATCAATTGTTCTTTTTGCACTTTTCACCATGTGTGGGCCGGGTGTGCCCAGACATGGGTTCTGTGCTCTCCATGCCACTGTAATAAAGCTAACCTGGCTGATGAGAGGTGATGACCCAAAAGCGGTCCCATGGTGCTTGTTTGCAGTCCAAGGAGGACATGGCTGCAGTTTGGGCTGGACTGTTTCCATGGGGAACAGGGTCAAGACTGATTTGCATATGGCTGGGTCTCACCTGGAAAGGCATGGAGAGCAAAAAAACAATGGATTTAGGCCCTGATCTCTGTACTGGGGTGAATGTTTGACATTGTGCAACATTCTATCCATCATTTGTTCTTTTTGCATTTGTCACCCCGAGTGGGACGGGTATGCCCAAACATGTGTCTTGTGCTCTCCATGCCACTGGAGTCAAGCTAGTGTGGTTGATGAGGGGTGATCTCCTGAAACTGGTCCCAGGATGCTTGTTTCCAGTCCGGGGAGGACCTGGCCTGGCAGTTCAGGCTGGGCTGTTCCCATGGTGAACAGGGTCAAGACTGATTTGCAGATGGCTGGGTCTCAACTGGAAAGGCATGCGGAGCAAAAACAATATGGCCCAGATCTCTGTACTGGCATGAATGTTTGACATTGTACAGTATTCTGTCCATCAATTGTTTTTTTTACTGAGAGGCTTGAGCCATGCCAGGTAAAACAGAGTGTGTCAGTGGGTTAGCCTCTCTGCATAGCACACAGAACAATGACTCACATAGAGAGGCGCCAGATTGGAAGCCGGGAGACGGCATGTACCAAGGTGCATCCCTGCCATACACACAGGAATCTTGATGAGATTTGCTCACCCCTAAGCCTATGGGGATCCAATGACGAACAGGTCAATATCCATACCAGGAATCTATATGGTCATATATGATGAATTTCGGCATGCTTCAGGCTTTAATACTTTAAAAGACAACAATTATGCCCCAATGAAGTCCACAGTAGTCGATGAAACTCGTTTCCTTTTCTGTGTGATTCCTATGAAAAATAAAGTTTACCTTGGATGCCAAATGAAAAGAATAGACTACCTTTGTGTGGAATTTTGATTGTGTGGTGCACTTCACATTTACTTGTTCACATAGAACAATATTTATGTATTCCATTTGCAACTGAAATTCTATGGCTATGTGTGTGTGAAGGGGGTACACAGATGTCAAAATATTTTCAAGGCAAAAGTAAGAGAAATTCAAGTGCTTAAATATGAGGGAGTGCAGTGCATGTTTGGAGGTGGTGAAGTGATGGAGAGGCGAGGAAGTGCATTTGGGAAAAAGTGAAAAGAGGATGTAAAGAGGAAAGAGAGATGGTTGAAGATGTGCAGATGGTCTACATATGCAGAAAAAAAAGGATACATATCAACATAAAGCACACATAACTGATGGCCAAAACTCATTCCACAGGCCTCAATGCTGTTTAATTCACAGACTCAAAGTTTCAGAATCAAAACATTTCCAATGTTAATTATTTATAACAAATTGTTGTTACACATTTATCTTAAACAGCTAACACCCATTGACAAAGCCAATCATACTGACAGGCTTTAGGGTTATGCCAGTTGTTGTGCCATTTAGCTGTATACAATTACTTCTCAGAGAGAAACCAAAATACTGGTCAGGTGGCACACTATGGGAATCACAGAATATTTATTTGATATGTTCCATTATAGAGAGCCCCCACTTTTTTCATCCCGCTTGAAGACCTGTCTGCACATATTTCTATATGACTGGTTGCAGCCAGCAGCTATGGGTGCTTCTCGAAGTCTGGTTAGGGCATATTTTTCCAAAGATAATGCTGCATGCAGTGCAAGACACAGGGCAAGCATGCATTTTAAAGGGTTAAAGTTGCCATGCTGTACACTTTACACATTACAGTAACTGTTGAACATATTAATACAGGAAGATATGGGGCAGTTTTTAATGTGTTTAATATTTCAAGACTATACATTCCCACTGCTTTATGAGCCTTGCTTTTTCGCTACATTTCTTTACTTTAAAATGCACCATTTGCCAATCTTTCTTTCCTTTTTTTCTTGTGAGAGGGACTCACCCTGGGCCCCAGGTTTGTCCATTGAACTTGTTCACATCGCTCGCTATATAAAAGTTATGCTCAACATTTACGGCTCACCCCTTTCAAATGTCACCAGCCGCCACTGCAATGCAGTAGGCCAACAGAGTGCAGTCCAACAGAGTGGCAGTCCTTCTGCTACACAGCAGTCCTTCTTCCTGGCAAAGTATCCATAGGTCCAGAAGTGTACTGAAGAGTTGAGACTGAGGTCCAGTATTTATACCCATTTGTGCATTTGAAGTCAAGGAGAAGCTTCTAGAGGTTACCTTTTGAAGTCCTCAGGCATCCTCCCTTCCCTGTCCTAGCTCCAGACTAACTACAGGGTGTATGCAGCCCTTTGTATGGAGGCAGGAAATAGCCTTTTCAAGTGTAAGTGGGGCTGTGCCCAGCTCCTCCCTCCCACTCTGCCAGTAATGAATCATCCAGGCACACCTAAACTTTCCTATTGTGCGTGGCTGTCTAGGAGGTTTACACAAAGCTCAACTGACAGCTACACCCAGTCATGTGATCCAGGTACAGGCTGCGGGCACTAAATGTGCAAAGCAGGAAAATGGCAACTTTTAAAAACTGGCATTTTCAAAATTGTAATTAAAAATCCGAATTCACCATAAGTTAGGATTTTTCTTTACAATTCCAAAGACACTGAAGGAACTGGTTGCCTGGTCCCATTTGGAAAATTCAGCTTATTAAATGTGATAGTTTTTTCTCTACCAGGACATGTAAAACCTTAAAGTATATGTCCTGCCTTTTAAATACACTGCACCCTGCCCATAGGTCTTTCCAGGGCCTACCCTACAGGTGATTTATATGTATAAAAAGGGAAGGTTTAGACCTGGCAAAAGATTTATTTTAGCAGGTTGACATGGAAGTTTCAACCTGCACGCACAGGAGACAATGGCACGTCTGAGACATGTTTTAAAGGGGTACTTAAGTGGGTGGCACAATTAGTGCTGCAGGCCCACTTATAGCATTTAATTTACAGGCCTTGGATACATGAAGTGCCACTTTAGTAGGGTCTTACAGATAAATTAAATATGCCAATTGGGGATAAGCCAGTCTTACCATGTTTTAAGTAGTGCTCATATGCAATTCAGCACTGGTTAGCAGTGGTAAGGTGTGCAGAGTCCTAAGGCTAGCAAAACAAGATCAGCAAAAGAATGAAGGAGGAAGGCAAAATGTTGGGGGAAAGACCACCTAAGGCGGAAAGGTCCAACAATACTTTTCACTTTTACTATTCTGTGCAAGGTGGCCGCATGGCTACTGAGAGGAGTAACCCTTTCTTCCGACAATCTAGAAGAGGACTCAGCAGACCATTCAAGCAACCAGCCATTGACAATTGATTCAGAACTGGTTTGATAAGTAGCCCTTTGGTACAATTGAATTGTACATCATTGACTTCACAACAAGGTGCGCTTGCAGAGTGTTTGTACATCATCTTAACTTTCAAACTGGGAGCGTACTGCAATAAACATATCCCATGGGTTAAAAGAGCATGTTGCCTTTTTTGTTAGCACATAGTTGGTGAGCCATTTTCCAAGGTAAGACTGGCATCTCACCCCCACTTTTCAGAACTTTCCTAGACCTGCGAAGATTCATTCAAAGAGGAGAACAATGTGCCTGACTGCTGAAATAAGGGAGACTCAGGCACTCCTGCTGGCACCAAAGGGCGTGAACTGCTCTTTAAGGGTCAGGTCACTGGCTTTCTGTTGCTTCTACAGGAACACAAAAAATGAGAAGAGCTCCCAGACATGAAAATGGCCATAACACCGTGATAGGACCCCTAAAGAATCCCTAGCTGGAGGTGGATGTAATGCTGTGAAGCCTACCATGGTGACCCTGGGGCTGTAAAAGTGACAAGGAGGGCATTTTATAGAAGTACAAAAATTTGCTATGTATGCACTTTTTCAGGCCAGGAGGACCGGGACACGGAGCTGAGGCTTCCCAAGAGAGGCACACCCTTGACTGACAATAATTCTAGGTTTTTCTCACATGGAGCATTTTCAAGGAAAGAAAATGGCTTCAGTGGGACCTCCTGGTGAACCTATCTAGTCTCATGGTGCCCTTTCCAGCTCCATCCCAATACCATAATTAGGGTTCACATCCACAATGTTAGAAAACAGGACACATAAAACCCTTTTCATCTTTCTTTATCAACAAGGCAGTCTGGCATTTGTGTCTGTTGCCTGGAAGGTGTCAACAAGTTCAAAAGGTCCCCAAGACAAACTGCTTTTTTATTCACCTCTCTGTATTACAATCGGTACTATGAAAATCAGGTGGGTCCTACTTTAAATATTTTGCTAGGTGAGTCTTAATACTACTATAATCTTGAAGCACTTTTCCATTATTAGCAGTGCTTCACTGTTGTCCAGGTCTGGAGACTCATTTCTGAGGCCCTACCGGCACTATTGCGCTGCTGGAACATCACTTTTTTTACATTCCGGTGGCGCAATGTTCCACTAGCATATTTATAAGGCCACATAAAGCCATGTTACGTGATTTTTCATGGCCTTATAAATATCTGACCCTGTCACGCAGAAAACTGCATGAAAGGGACATTCCATGGGTGTTGCTGAGGGCATTCCCAGCAACATCCATGGCTTTTTTACACTGCCCTAGATTTACAAGAAATCATAAATCTGAGGCACCAGCAAAAATGTATGCCTCCCCAAATATCTTTATTTCTGCCCATTTTTCCTTTTTTTATGTGTGCTGCATTGTGCAGCACACAGAGACAGAGGAAAAAAAACCTTTTAACTGTTTTTTTGCAGAAAGCTTTCCCTTCCTGCACAAAAATAATCATCCCCGCTGCGCAGGCACCCTTGCACCATGGTGCAAAGGTGCCAGCGTTAGCGCATGGTAGCCCCTTGTGCAGTGGCACAGGGGAAAAGGACAGGAATGCGCTGTATCTGAAAGATACGCCACATTCCTGCCCTTTTCTTTTGCATAGGACAATGCAGCAGGAAGGCCTGCTGTGCTGCCCTACGGCAAAATCTCATAAATGAGCCCCCTCGTGTCTCAACCAGCCTCCACGATATTAATCTTTTATATTGTCTGCCAGTTTCATATTGATGGTACCAATGCTACTTCCTTACAGACCTTTAAAATTAAGTTTTGCAAATGCATTACTAGTTAATAAAAATAAATAGATTGTGGGAAAACAACAACTCCAAGTATAACTGTCTTGAATTTCTATTGAGTCTTTATCATTGATTGGCATGGGGTCAGTGAGCTTTAAAATACAACATTTACCAACACCTTTCCTAACGTTTCAGAAGCACCAAGGGGCACATACATCAAGCGAATTACTGGTCGCAAAGGGGCCGATTCTGCGACCGATAATTAGCCTTTTGGGATGCATCAAGCCTGAGGCCATTCGCAAAATAGGTAATCGCAATATTTGCGATTACCTATTTTGCGAATGTAGTTAGGGAATCGCAGTTTGCGATTCCCTAAATGCAATGCAAGAAGCATTCCCAGAATGCGACTTTGTATTAAGGAATCGCAAATTACCAACAACTTCAAGTTGTTCGCAATATGCGATTCCTTAGAAAAATGCACAAAATTGCATTTATCTAAGTGCCATGTGGCGCACACACATGTGCAGTCATGCCAATTGTGGGATTGTATCAGGGTGGCCTTTTGGCCCCCTGGCATCCTTGAAATTGCATTCTCAATTTGCGATGACCTATTTGGTCATTGCAAATTGCGAATGGTTTCCCATTCATTACTACGGGCCTCTTGGCGATTCGCTATTAGGAAATGTGTAGGAATCGCAATTTTTTTAGTGAAACCTACATGCATAGGCAATTGCGATTCCTTAATAATCGCTATAAGGAATCGCAATTGCTTAGCTTGATGCATGTGACCGTTAGCCCTTAACCATATTTATGTCTGGCACTTGAGGTTGCTTGTGCTTTCTTGTCACATTTTTTTAAAATGGATAATATATATCCATAGATAGACTTTTGATTGACAGGCTTCTTATATTGTTCTGTAAATTGTCGTTCTCATTTTTATTCCACCCACTACAGCATGCAGCTTGAGGTAATGGGTCAGTCCACTTTATCGATTTGCTTCCTTGACTTTTGAGCGTCTGTATAAAGCCTGTGCACATTGTTTACATACACCTAAATATCCCACCACTATAACTAATAGTTTCTAAATTATAGCCGCTATTGATTAGTGTACTTTGTAATGCACCATTTACAAAAATATTTCCAAAAAATTCGTCAGCAGAGAACCTCATACCTCCTACAATGTTGATTTTAAATCATATGCACTTTTGACTAATGTTACTGGTCCAATGTGACTAAAAGTTTCACATTTGACACATACTTCCCAACAATGTTCCCTAAGCCACTACGCAAGCTGTGTGCCTTGGGATGTTGCAAATCTCACTTCAAGAACGCTAGGCACGTTTGGGGCACCTGTGGCACTTTTCTTGGCTGTACGGGACTATTTTTAGTCACAATCAGACTCTTAAGGGGGGTGTTAGCTCTGGCAGTGTCCTGGCTGCTGCTGGCTGGATTCTGTCCCTTCATTTTCTAAAGAGCATTTGGTGAAACACAGATCCCGTAGAGCTCTGTTCCGAAAGAGAATTGTATATTTTCTAGCTCCAGTTCAATTAGTGTAATATATTGATGTTTTAGATTGATTGTATTTTATGCTATGGGTAGCCAAGGTGTCTTCAGATTGTAAGGTGGCTATACAACCTGTGAACGCCATGTCTTTTCAAGCAAATTTGGCTTACAACTTCAGTGAAGGTATGTCCGTGTGAAGGTCTTTTGCAAGATAAATGTTCTCGTTTGTTTTGTATCAGTCAAACAGTCTTTTATGAGTTGTACAGTGTTAGTGGAAGAGTTCTAGAACAGTGGCCCTTTCACCCGCAACGTTCTTTCCACAAAATGATGTATGCTGCCCTTGTGGATACCATGAGCCATATAAGGAAGGGCATCAGGGCGCAACAGGTGTTTGTGCCTGCCTCCCTCTTGCACCTCCAGGCACCTGGGTGTTATAGAAAGGGCTGCAGATGCTTTTGGCTCTCCTTTTATAATGCAGATTGCACCAGTGGTCAATTGGCATGGGTGCAATTATAGTGGGGTGCTCCCTCAGTTGCAAATGGGTAGGCACCACGCAGATCTGTTGGAACACTTTGCCTTGTTGTATTACAGACATGGGTGCAGACGCAAAGGAGCTGTCATTTGGATACAGTAACACACCTCCAAAGGAAGATGAAACTGCTGTTTCAAACTGCAGCACTGACTTTCATGAAGGGGTTCTCCTCAATTCAGGAGAAATCTGTCACCGATTGGGGCATACACTGGGGACATTGCATTTTTTTAGCTAATAGGTGCACTGCCTCGGTCTGTGTGGATCTCTTAGCAAAGCCAGGAGTACAAGATCCTCTATTTCTCCGCCATCCAGAGTTCCAATGTCACATCGGTTAGTGAACAAATCTTAGCTGATTCTATCTACCACATTTGTGAAATAGTAGACCTACTGCTGGTTTTTCTTAGCTCTCTGTTCATTTCCTAGCTTCAGAGACATGTGTGAAGACACATTTTGCGTGAGGCTGCTAACCAGATTGTCACCATAGATATGGAACTGAGTCAGATCTCTTCTTTATTTATTATGAATTAATGTCTCTATCGCAGTGTGACTCATTGGGTCTTATTCACAAACTGTATTTCATAGTATCTACAGTAGTACAACAAAATGCTATTCACAAACATAGTGCAGGAGAATTCTGCATTGCCTATCTTTTCTGTGCAGAAAGCTCCCCCGCACATGTAGGTATTCGTTTTTGTAGTAGATGTGGAAGGGACAAGAATGAGTTACATGAAATTGGGGTACACTTACCACTAAATGGGAGGGATTTAGGGAAATTTAAGAAGGAATTTAGTAAGGGACATGCTAATACAGACACATACTAGGACTTTGCAAAATTATAATTAAGATTAATTTGCCAACCATATATTGGTGGTACAAAATGTGATGTGATGTGATGTGGTGATGTTTGGTACTTACATAAACAAAACACATCATTTCCTTCACATGACTCACTATTCTGAAATCCGAGCTGCCCTGGAAGTCACAATGAGGGCTCATTTAAAGCTTAGATCCTGCTCTTGGCTCCCTTCTTTGGCCCATCATGTCACTTAGAGCTCGAGAGAGAGTACTGCAGGACTGGGCAGTGCTCCCCTGAATGACTGAGAGAAAAAGTTCAGACTGGGCCTACAGTTGAAGCTCAGTGAGCCCTCCTCACAGCTTGCGTCCAACTCTGGCTCTTAGAACCCATTCTCTGAAACCCATGTCGCTTCAAGGGTCAGCAGAATCTGATTCATATGACGTGGAGCAACCAGATGGCTGACCTTCAAGCCCAGGCAACTGGTCACACTTAGCCTGTCTGTTGGGTCGCATACAGTATAGGAATGAAGGGCAAATAGCTCCTTCTCCCGAACCAGCATGTGTGCGTAGAAGATTGAGCCATCCACAGTGGAATTCAAAATGGTTAATTAAATCACTATCGTTCCTTGGTTCGTTAGATCGCTCTATCTATCACTGGAATTATAGTGGTAATTCTAGAGCTAATAAATGCAAACAAGCACTGACCTTGGTCTGCTAGATGTTTGTATCCATCATGCTAAGATGAATCTGGACTCGCTGGCCACTTTGGTGACTCTAGATAACCTCGGGACGATGTCACGTCCCCGGGACAGTAACAATACATTCGGATGTCTGCCCTTTCAAATTTCAATGATACTTTCTCGGCCTATGATGGTGACCACGTGTAACAAGGAATCAGGCTTCAATTCCAGAGAGAGCATGATAAACAGCTACCACATCCAAGAAAGCAAGCAGGTGCGCAAATTACCCAGTCTCGACCCAGGAAGATAGAGACAAGAAAATAAAAATGCAGGACTCTTTCGAGGCCCTGTAATTGGAATGAGCAAACTTAAAATCCTTTCATGAGGATCTCTAGAAGGGTAAGTCTAGTGCCAGCAGCCATGGTAAATTTAGATCCAATAGTGTGTATTAAAGTTGTTGCAGTTAAAAAGCTTGTAGTTGGATGTTGGGACCGAGCTCGTGGCCTGCGGCAGGGAGAGCTACCAAGTGTCCTAGTCCATCTCTCAGCATCCCCTTGATGATCTTGACTGAGTGTGCTGGGGTTCTGAAGAGTTCAATTTGAAAAAATGTGAGTGTTCAAAGCTGGCTGGGCACATGTATACGTCAGCAAGGAATAATGAAATAGGACTCGGGTTCTATTTTGTTTATTCAAAGGTTAGCCAGCGGCATTCAAATTATTTGGCTAGAGGTAAAAAGCTTGGATTGGCGCAAGAACAGAAGCATTTGCAAAGAATGTTTCATTAATCAAGAACAAAAGTCACAGGTACGCAGGCGATCAGATTCCGTTGTAGTTCTGACCATAAGTGATGCCGAGTTGCGATACAGCGGCGGTATTCAAATGACCCACTGAGCCGCTTCTTGGAAATCAAAGGCTTTGGGTTCTGAGGGAGGTGAAGGTTGCAAAGCTGAAACTTTAAGGAATTGATGGAAGGGTACCACCAGGAGTAGACCCTGCGCCTTAATTCGTCACAACACAGGAAAACTCACCCGGGACATGGAAAGGACTGACAGATTGATAGTTCTTTCTAGATTCTGTGTGTGGTGGTTCATCGCCATTCTTCGTTGGTGGAACAATTTGTCTGGTTAATCCCGATAATGAAGGAGACTCCTCCATTCTAGCTAGCTAGATGAGCCCCAGCAGTTGGTGCTCAACGTCTTAGAAGCACAACTGGCATTCAACCACACGAGATTGAGCAATAGGATGTGTGATGCCCCTAGGTGTCCAGGGCTGCATGTGCGCTACACTAAATGGATCATGTGCATCTATCCTTCTCTGACAGTTACGGTAACCAATTGAACCCCGTTCATGATAGAGATTGGGGATTGCAACTATTTCCATGATGGCGCTAAACTGAACTCTTGGCTGCGTCCCATATGAAACCCAAAAAATAGGGTGCTGGACCTCCCCTAGATGGAACAGTCCATGGGCAAGAAACGGGTGTGGGCGGGATTCTCCACTTGTGAGGGCCTGAGTGACATGGGGGTGGGTAACATCCAGCCCCTCGGGCATGATACAGCAAAAAGTCCTCCCAAGACAGAATGCATGTTCACCCAGCGCAACCCCTGGGGAAACCAACTCGCAGTGCGTCCCCAAGTTTGAACCATCCCCCGGCCCTGCCACCTTGGCTCATCTGTGCCCGACCGGCTCAAGTTTTGAGCGAACACAGAGCAGCCCGTGGCAGGGCGGCTTGAATGAGAAGAAAGCATGGCCATGAGGGAACCCTGGCTCCTTTTTGCAGAGATGCAGTGCCCCTCAAAGTCAGTGTGAACTCCTTCTAGGGGTGTGAGGAGAAGATTAATTTCGTTATTAAGCGTAGGAAAATAAACTAACCCGGATTCTAACAGTAATAGTGAGTGAAGAGCCCAGCGCCTAATTCCCCTCCAGCTGCGCATGCGGGAAATGTGGTGTACATAAAACCGACTCCCCAGTGGAACTTTGAGATGTCCTCATGATCGAGGCTCCCACCGTGGATGGTGTTAGACTGATACCAGCCCCCAGCACTCCCCAGAGTGCTAGGATTGGGTTTTCTCAGAGTCAAGTTTCTTGGCAAGGCAGCCCAAAGCAGGAGGTAAACTCCATCTAAAGTTAAATATAGGTTCAAGACCAAAAGCCAGCAAGCACTGTAAGGGAAAGTTGAAAAGAACTTTGAAGACATAGTTCAAGATGGAATGAAACCATTGAGAGGTAGACGGTTGGGGTCCATGCAGTCAGTCTGGAGCATTGAATATGCTGTGAAAGCTGGCTGATCCCTTCCCTTCTGTATGTACCCGGTCCCTGCAGGGTGCACTTCCTCCACAGCTGTGTGCCGCTACTGGGTTCGGGTCAGCTGGGAAGACTTTGGGGTAGCAGGTGACTCTCCGCTTTGACGTAGAGTGTTACATTCTGCTGGCAGCAGCCTCACTGTGTCCAACGGGCAAAGAGAGATTGACAGCCTCAACACTCTCCTCTGGCAGCCACCCTGGCCCCTTCTGGTGTGTGTTAGGGTGAAGAAGGGGTGGTGATGTGGGAAGCAAACTCCTGACTGTGTTGCATATGCTGGGCTTGAGTAAGGGCTTGTTAGGAACCCTGTGGCACAATGAAGATACGGGCCTCACTGTGGGCATACCACCATCCCATCTCACCCCCCTGCCAGAGATGCTGAGCATAAGCATGTGTGATAGGGCCCAAAAGACTCACAGTGGATGCAAGACTGGTCCTTCCTGTGGATCAACTCAGCTGCGGTGGTCATCTCTTCCTGTCCTCCTCCTCAGAGTGTGGGCTGGGATTCTGTCTTTACAGACACATAGCAGCTGACCACAAAGATAACTGGATTATGGCAGAAAAGCTTTAATAGAGATGCCATCTTTTGAACCTTTGATGTTGATTCTTCCCATCATTGTGAAGCAGAATTCACCAAGCATTATATTGTTCACCCACTAATTGGGAAGATGAGATGGAATTAGACCATCATGAGACAGGTTAGTTTTACCCTCCTGATGATGTGTTGTTGTGTTAGTAATCCTGCTCAGTAGTAGGGTAACCGCAGGTTCAGAGATTTGGTGTATCTGCTTGGCTGGGGAACCAATAAGGAAAAGCTACCATCTGTGGGATTATGACTGAACACCTCTTAGTCAGAATCCCCCCTAAACTGTAAACGTAATGCAGCACTGCAGAGCCACAGATGACCTGGGATAGCCAGCCTCTGGGCTGGTGCATAGAGCTTCTAGTTTTGGACTTCAAACGGAAGCAGGCCACCTATATCGCCTTTAGTGAACTGATCCCTCACAGGTCAGTGGAAGGACCAGATTGCCAAGGCAGACACCAGCAGAGTCGTCTGGAGGCAAATATCCGGTGGGTGACTCCAGCATGGAGCCTCCTGAGTGCTGGCTTCATCGTCGGTTGCCGTGGGCCTGGGCACTCTGGTTGGCAAATCGGCCCGGTCCATGTGGTCTCCAGGCTGTTTCACTAGATTACTGGAGTGATAGCCAGCGCAGCTTATTCTGACTTGTGTCTTCCCTGGATTCTATAAGCCCCAACGAATAGTTGAGGAAAAATGTCTTCCTGGGCAGGCCCAAGTTGAAAGGGGTTGTTGGCTGGGAGCGTCACCCTCTTTAGCTTCCCATCTCAGTCACCACGAAGGTGGAAGGCACCATCCTGGGGCACCCTTTGCTGATGGACTGGGGTAAGAGTCCCTAACGGGGCATGGTGGCTGCAGACTGGGGAAGTATTTCATGTCCGTCCAAGGTGTGGAGTAGAGACGGGAACCACATGAAGGCCCAACCTCTGGGCAAATCCGGAGGCAGGGCGGGAAGACGTATGGGGCTCCTGCAGGCTGAACATTTACAGTAGTCTCCAAGGAGAGGCCGATGAAGCTATAGCTTTTGCCTGGGAAGCCCGGTCACCATGGGCCAGGCCGCTGGGCACCAGGCAGGACCCATTTCCTTACCTGGTGGAGGTTAGCAGGACCGGTGAGAAATCTGGGAATTCTGCAGGCTGAACAGCTCCAGTAATCAAATTGAATTGAATTGAAAGAATATTTATAGAGCGCATCCAATGCTTAAAAAGTATCCTGTTGCTTAGCCACTAGAAAGCCAGTTGGAGAGAGTAGCCAGTCAGAGAGAATTAGCCTCTGCATACTTTATAGTGGAAACAGTCAGGTTTTCAAAATCTTCCTGAACAAAAACAGGTCTTGATATACTTTTAGTGAAGGTGAAGTCAAGAGTTGATAGGCTCTCTTCGAAAAAGCCTGACCGCCATATCTAACTTTGAGAAATTTAGGGATGCATAGAAGATTTTCCTTCAAGGAGCGCAAGGATCTAGGATGTATGTAGCATTTGAATTTCCTTAGCAGGAAGATGGGACTTTTTTTCTGTACTGCTCTAAGGGTATTGCAGAGAGATTTAAAGATGACTCTTCGACAGGGAGCCAGTGTAGCTCTACAATAAATGGAGAGGACAATGAATGTCTAGGCATAACCACAGCCAATGTGGCTGCAGTGCATTGAACTCGCTGCAATCTCTTAAATAAATAGCTAGGAGAGCCTACAAATAGAGCATTTCAGTAATCAAGTCTGCTCAGTACCGTGCTTTGTAAAACAAGTACCTTAGTGGGCAACAGAAAGTATGGCAGAATTGTTTAGAGCATACGGAGGAAAAATAAATAGGTAGCAGCGGTCTTGTTGACATGGAGCTTACGAGAGAGATCATTGTAAAAATGAACCCCGAAATTGTGCACTGCTGAATATGCTTCCAGACAGGCACTATTAGTTCATGGGTACAAATTGGACGGCTGCCCAGATGTTAGCCTCCTCATTTTACAGCAGAGAATCTCTGTTTTATCTCCAATAAATTTTAAGGAATTACAGCCCAGTCATCCCGCGACCTCTCTCAGACAGTTATGAAACACCACTAAGGTATTTGGCTGAGAATGATCCAGAGACAGAATTAGCTGATGTCATCTGCATAATTAATAAAGCTAATGCCATATGACCTGGTGGGGGCAGATAGATATTGAACAAAGCTGGGATTAGCTCTGAACCTTGGGGCACCCCATGTTAAATTGTTTAAAAGGCAGAATAAAAAGATCATTTTTGTATAGCGTGCATTCTATCTTCTAGATAAGTTTGAATCCACCTAAGCGCATGACTGCTTACTCCAATCGCCAATAGTCTGGAGGCCAGCATCTTGACATTTACTATGTTAAAAGCGGCTGATAGATTGAGTAATACTAAGGTCGCTGTATGATACTAGCCCGGACTCAGTGCTGTGCGAAAGCCTAAAACCCGCTTTTGCCTCATCCAGGAGAAGATGTGTTTTCAGATAGCCCAACAGCTATTTTTTGTTGACAAATCTGTCCAGCACTTTGACTGGAAAAGGCAACTGAGAAATGGGACGTAATAGTTGATGACTAATTGTTCCGCCGTCGCTTTTTTCAAGAGTAGAACTACTACAGCCTTTTTTCATGGACGTTGGACATGACCATCCTCCACGGACTGAGTACAAATGGCTAGAAGCGGGGATAACACGTGTTCTGCCAGCATCTCCCATGCTTTAGGTGGTCTAAATGAGAGCCCCAGGAAATGGACAGAGACTCTAACCTAAAGCAATCCTTGGTCATTATTGCAATGGACTCAAAAGGGCATATCAACAACAACCGGCGATAATTATCACTGAGCGCACTTAGCGCTAGGATAATTATGGCCGGCTAGCGCCGATTTTTATCGCTGAGATAGCATGCTATTAGCAACGCTTATCTCATCAGCGATAAAAATCCTAGCGCTAACTGCCTAACGTGAGATTATCGCTGGAAACCCAGCGATAATCTCATGTTAGCTAGTTGATAGGGACTCACAAACTTAGCCATGATATCCACCTTCCATAGGATATCATGGCTAAGTCAGTCCTGAAGCAGGCGTAAGGAAAGTAGCGATAACAGGGGTTATTGCTACTTTTCCTGACGCTATGCTTCATAATGTTAGGCTTGCTGATAAGAGAAATGTCGCTTAGCGACATTTCTACTGTCATGCCAGGTCAGGAACGCCCACTTTGCATCTCATTAGAGATGCAAAGCTGGGCGTTACGAATCCTGACGCTAAAGCAAGGTTTCACGCGTTAGCGTGACCTTGCTTATTAGGCGATAAAATTATCGCCGCTTTTTGGCCGAAAACGGCCGCAAAAGCGGCGATAATGTTTTATCGCCTGCTTGTTGATATGCCCCTAAAGTACTAGGGCGAGCAGCTAAAGTTCCACACTGTAAGCAGCCGTCATCCTGTGGCGGGCTAAACATAACCAATGGAGACCTTATAGAGGAGATTATTGCATGAACTTTGTGGTCAAAAAGTCCACCAAAAAGTAACATAAAGCCTGCAGAGGTATAATATCTAATTTAGAGCACTCTGGACCTGATAGCTCATGTATGATTGCAAGAGACTTTCGAATAGTATTCCTCTTTTACACTATATACACATTTCTTTCTAATCCCCTGGGGGGAGGGACGAAGCCATGGCTTTGGCCTTGGATATCTAGACCCTGCAGACTGATAGTGCCAGACAGCAGGCAGAGCCTCCTACATTGGCCAGGGCAGGGAGGGGCACCACCTGAAAAGGTTTGACAAGTTTCAAGAAGTACACCAGTTAGCTTGTTGGCTTCATGCTGGCAAAAATATCACCAGTGACATTTCATTCTCAAAGCTAATCCAGCAAATAGACAAGTATGGGTGTGCCAACGTTAAATCATTTTAATTTATTCAACACAACTTTTAAAATGTTAGTGAGGGTGGGATTTATTAAATTATTCTTTAAAAATGATTTATGACTTAAATTAAGGTTTTTTAAAATTAATTATCTAATACCCATTTAAGTTGATAAATTAAAGTGCAGACCAATATTTGCATTTAACTATAGGTTAATAGTAAGTATTTTAACATAATGTAAATTTATATTATATATTAAGAATATTTTTATACTTATTTTAAAGAATATTAAACTTTAATAGTTTTCCCTATACTTTTCGATAGGGAGATCTCCACCACAGTTTGCAGATGCCTTCACTTTTGTGTGCAATGTTACTTACAGTAAATTAACACTTGTAATTCCTGTTGTGTGAGTCTCCACCCCCTGATTTCAGAGGGTGGAGACATGTAAGTGTACACCAAGGTCTAAATATATACTTGGACATGGTGAATTGCCAAAAAGTGTAGTAGTAAGCATATATGTGAGTAGATATGCACTTGTAATCAGGCCCTTTGTGCTACTCTTTTTTTTTTTTTTTTTAAAACCTTTATTTCGATATTCAGGACACAGCTATTCAGCCGACAGCCCGAAGGTTCGGCAGCATTGCAAGTTAAATACAGTAATGTGTCCCCGATACAGTACGATGAGTAATGCAAAGGTCCAATTTTAAATAAACACAGAAAAAACACACAACAAACCCCAGCAAGGCAGAACATTGAAGTCCCATGGCGAAAGCCCCCAGGGGAGGCAGGACCCCACTCATCTACTAAGTATAAGACTGTGTGCGGAGGAAGAAGGGGGACAGCAGAGGCCCAGAACGGTTACCAAAACCAAATTGTGCTGGAAGGTAGGTCAGGGGGAAAGCTGTGCCTCGGGAGGTTCCAGGTCCGGGGCAAGACATATTCCCCCCCCGTATTGGTTCCACCGCCCCCAGATGGCATGCCACTTCCGGGGGCGACCTCTAGAGCAGTAGACCGTCTTCTCCCTAAACATGCTCCAATCCATGTTCTCCTTCCACGCGGTCAGTGTAGGGGGTCCCGAGGAGCCCCACAATCGCGCGATATCCCTTTTAGCTACCATGTTACCCAGAGTCACCCATTGGGTCTGCGCCTCATCGAGATCAGTGGGCCCCCAGACGTTCAGGAGGCAACACCGCGCCTCCGGCTGTACCACAATGCCCGTCACCTCCCCCATAACTGCATGGACTCTCCTCCAGAACTCCACAATGACACTACATTCCCAAATAATGTGCAGGAAAGTACCCACCATACCACATCCCCTTCTGCACAGGCCATCCTCCGAGAATCCCATGTGGACCAGCCTTGGCCCGGTAACATACACCCGGTGCAGTATTTTAAGCTGCACCAGCCTCAGACGCGATGGGATCGCAACCTCCTTAGGCGAAGAAACCGCTGACTGCCAGTCCTCATTATCCAACTCGAGGCCATCCCTGGTCCACTGTTCTCTCAGCCCCAATAGCAAGTCTGCCCGGACGTTTATCAACTTCTTATATATGAGCGAAATCGTGCTCTCGGGCATATGACCATCAAGGACTCGGTCCTCAAGGGGAGAGGACTCCGGCACCTTCTCACCCTCCACGAGGACTGATCGGAGGGCGTGACGCAGCTGGATATACCTAAAATACTCTGAAGGCCCTAGCTCAAACTCAGTCTGCAACTCCTCGAAAGACTTCACCCTCCCCTTATGCAGCACATCCCCCACCTTGGATATACCTATCAGATCCCACTTATCAAAGCCCTTCGTATGCCAGAGTCTTCCCAACCTTTCCGATTCAAACAGTGGGGTAGCGAGGGTTAGTCTATCCTTCCAGCCCAGCGAGTCGGTCGCCATCTTCCCTACGCGCACCGCCACACCTGTGGGCCCCGTGAGGGACGAGTCTAGGGACCGCGAATACAACGCCCTGTAGTAGTTGCCGCCGCGCAGCAGCCACCTATCCATGGCATACCCAGGGCTGAGGGCAGGGCCTTAAAACCCATGGTTGATCGCGCTCAGCTGCGTGGCCCAATAGTACCGTCGGATGTCTGGGAGCGCAATGCCCCCATCGTACCATGGGAGCGTCAACTTTGAAATAGCTATTCGCGGCCGCCCGTCCCACAGCAACGTCCTTTGGAGGCCTTCGACCTCCCGAAAGTATTTGGCCGGTACCCAGTCCAAGGTGTTCTGGAGGGCGTAGAGGAAGCGGGGAAGAGACATCATTTTGAACAGGGCCGCAGGCCCAACAAGGGAGAGCGGCAGCCTCCGCCAACCTTCAACATCTCGCCTCAAACGTGCCAAGGGGGGGAGCAGGTTCCTCTCATAGCGCACAACAGGATCCATGGATATAAAAATCCCCAAATACACAAAACCTTGCTGGGCAACCTGTATCGAACATGTTCTAGGGATCGGTGGGACCTCGCCACTAAGAACGTACAAGTACGATTTGCCCCAATTAATCACCAGCCCCGAGTTCCTACCGAACGATGCGAGTACGTCACAAACCACTATAAGTGATTTCTTTGGTGAGGCAAGATACAGCAGGATATCATCGGCATAAAGCGAAATACGGTCCTCGTGATCAGGCGACCACCGAAGGCCCCGTATATCCGGGTGCCAACGTATCCACGCAGCCAACGGTTCAAGGGCGAGGGCGAACAACAGAGGCGACAGGAGGCAGCCCTGCCGAGTACCCCTACCAAGCTGAAACGGAGTAGATGCCCGACCATTCACCACAACATTCGCTAGTGGCCCCTCGTACAGCAACCGGACCCAACTCACAAACCCGCGACCGAAACCAAACTTGGCCAGCACGGCCCATATATATGCCGACTCCACCGTGTCAAAGGCCATCGTGGCATCAAGAGATGCCACGACAGCCGGTTCACGCAGCGTGCCCGCCCTGGCGATGACGCCATGAAGACGCCTAAGGTTCAATGCTGTGTTTCGGTGCGGGATAAAGCCAGATTGATCCGGGTGGACCAGATCGCCAAGTACCCTAATCAGACGGGTAGCCAGGAGTTTGGCCAGAATTTTCGGCTCGGCGTTGAGGAGTGAAATGGGCCGATAGGAGGCGCATCTATCTCGGGGTTTACCCTCTTTGTGTATGACCACGATCGACGCCAGGCGCTGATCCAACGGAAGGATCCCATCTCCCCGCGCCTCCAAAAACATGGCGCGCAGGTGAGGGGCGACCCTATCCGGGAACAGTTTGTACAGATCGATCGGCAGTCCGTTCGGTCCAGAGGCCTTACCCGAATTCAACGCGCGAATCGCCCCCGCCACCTCGTCAACCGTGATGTCGCCATCCAAATCGTCCCTATCTATGTCAGAGAGGCAGGGCAACTCGATATCACGGAGGAGATCAGACGAGTCTTCGGGCAGCCTGTCCGACACAGAGGAATAAACCCTATGAAAATACTCCGCGAAACACTCCACAATCCCTTCAGGTTCCACAATCGCCTCTCCCCCCTCTCCAATCAATTCTGGCACCACTCTATTGACCCGTTCCTTCCTGTCCAGCCACGCCAGGAGTTTCCCTGCCTTATCTCCAACATCATACAGACGGCCCTGTTGTTCCCTGCTGAGGGTCTTGGCGGCATCCGTCACCAGGTCCCTATACTCCGCCTGCTTCAAGCAAAGCTCATGCAATGAGGACTCTGTGACCTCCTCCTCCATATCCCCCTCAAGGGCCGCAATCTCCTCCTCCACTTGCCGCACTTCGCAATCCCTCCGATTCTTGGCAGTCACCACCAGGGAGAGGGCCTCCCCCCGAAGCACGGTCTTAAAAGCTTCCCACAGCGAGATCGCCGAGTCCACGGTTCCCAGATTGTCCTTAAAGTAATTATCTACCTTCTTTACCAGGGCGCTGCGCATCTTGGGGTCTCGGAAATACCATGGGTTAATGGGGACCACCCTCCCTCCTCCCTCCCGACCGAGATCCAGCCGGATCCACACTGGCGAGTGATCAGAGATACCACGTGCCATGTGCCGCGCCTCGGATATCAACGAGGCATGTGCGGCCAGAGTGAGCAGGTAGTCAATCCTGGAGAGGCTACCATGCGCACCGGAGTGAAACGTGTATTGACTCTGTGTGGGGTGCCGGAGCCTCCAGCAGTCTATCAGGCCAAACGTGTCTAGGAGGTCTGGAAGCCATTTCTGAGCCCCCCCTGTGTCCCTGGGCGGGTATCTATCCAGCAGTCCGGAACCCACAGCGTTGAAATCCCCTCCCACTACCAGCATGCCCCCCGGGAGAGTCAGCAAAGCCCTGCCCATTTCAGCAAATGTGGGGGCCTGCAGGGCCGGCGGGACATAAACCGAAACCAAAACCAAAGTCCTTCCTTCCCACCGCCCCGCCACCGCCACAAACCTCCCCCTATCGTCAACAATGGTGGAGTCCACCTCAAAAGGCAGCGATGCTCTAACGAGGATGCCCACACCCCTGGACCCAGAAGAGAATCCCGAGTGTGCAATGAATTTATACCCCTTCCTATTCAGGGCATAGCACGTATTGCCTATGAGATGCGTCTCCTGCAGCAGTACAACGTCTGGCATTGAGCGTTTCAGAAATTGCAAAACAATCCCCCTCTTAATGCGATCCCCCAAACCATTAACATTCCAGCTTATAACACTTAGGCCTCTACCCCCCATCCTCAAACGGAAAGAGGCCCACCCCACACCCGAGGCGCCACCATGGAACAGCCCTGAGGATAATCATCATGCCTTGCAGAAATAAACCCCCCAACAACAAACTCAAACTCCCCATAACTCCCCCCACCCTGCACCCCTGCTGCAGCTTAAAAAGCCCCCCCAACTTGCAGTGTGCCTGTCGCCCTACAAAAACAAAAATCTACAAAAAGTACCCTAAGGGAGGAAAAGAGCACCCCTCGTCCTCCCGCAACCCTCCACAGTTACTGCACTCTGTTCAAATCTTCAAATATGGTCAAATCAAGTCAGGCCGGCTTTGAGGTATCAGCCCTGTCCATCCCGGCCACTGTCTCCATGCTCAGCTGTGTCGTCCCCGGTCCGTCGCCGGGGCAAAGCGTCCAGCCATTCGTCGGCCATAACAGGAGAGTCAAAAAAGAATGTCCGATCTTCATGCACCACCCGTAGTCTGGCGGGGAAAAGCATGGCATACTTTAGGTCCCGCTCCCGAAGTCTTCGCTTCACCCCCAGGAAGCTCTGTCTCTGTCTCTGCACCTGCTGGGTGAAGTCCGGATAAAAATTCACCGACGCATTCTGGAAGGGAACTGGGCCCGTCACCCTCGAAGCTTGCAGGATAGCGTCCCGATCTCGAAAATGAAAGAGCCGGGCGACAATCGGCTGCGGCGGGGCACCCGCCTTGGGCCGTCCGCCCGGCACCCTATGGGCCCCTTCCACCGCAAAAAACTTCCCAAGGCCCTTAGGCTTCAGATGATTGAGGACCAAATCTTCCACAAGCAGGTCCACCGAAGCCTCATCCGAGGACTCCGGGACCCCGATGACGCGCACGTTGTTGCGCCTGGACCGGCTCTCGAAGTCCTCCAGCCGGCGGGCGGCGAGGTCACTCTCGGCCCTCAGCTTCCGGACCTCGTTCTGCAGATCCGCGACCTCATCAGTGAGGCTCGTGGTCCTGTGGTCCAGGTCCTTAACGCGTTCGTTTGTCTTGCCCAGGTCCGAGCGGATCAAGTTGACATCCACCAGGATGGCGTCCACCTTATGCGCCAGGGCCTCGAATTGCCTCCCCATCGAGGTCTGCATCCCATCAAGCGCGCCCATGACATCCTGCAGGGAGAGCTCCGGTGTCCCAGGCGAGTCCTCCTTCTGGGCATCCGGCGCCTGGCTCGATCCACTCGGCGATGTCTTCAGGAGGGCGTAGCGGTCCATACTGTTGACTTGGGAATACGTTCCCCGCCTGGTGGACTTAGTCTTCAGCCGATCTCCTTCTGCCTTGCCCGACATAATGGACTCCAGGCAGTCCAATGCAGTGAAGACCGTCCCCTCTCAGAGAGAGGTATAAAGAGTGAGCAGGTCCGCCTTGTGCTGCCAAAGTAGCCCACCGAGCGTCCCCGGGGTTATAAAGCCACCCAGAGCACTACAGTGTCCGGGCAGACAAAGGGAACGAAACCGAAAGTGAAAGAGCGAGGGCCTCCGTCCGACAGTTCACACCTCACCAGGCCGTTGTTGATCAACTAGGAGTTGGGCATCCTGCCAACTCTAGCCCCTGGCATCTCCGGGAGTTAGGCCGCAATCTTTCGCCAGTCATAAGTCCGGTTCCCGATGGGCGATCCAACCGCGGGTAGCATCAATCGCCTCCCTGACAACTCAGCAACACGGTGCCATGCATACCATCAGGATTAGGGACAGGATAGTCGACGGAGGGCGCGAGGGTCTCGGGAGCTCTAAGCTCACGCGGCCATCTTGGTCAAGCGCTAGGCTCCTCCCCGCCCTTTGTGCTACTCTTGACCTGTTAGTAACACTTCACTAATTCAGCATCATCCTGCTCTGATATGACTTAGGCCCTGATGACAAGAGTGACAGGAGAGGGTGGGAAAATTATTGTATACAAACACAAGGGGAGATGAAGAGGAGACAGACACTGTACATCCTCCAAAATGTTAACACTTCGAATCATAAAGAGTATGGTACATCAAAAGAGAGTGCAAAAGAACATAATGTTCCTTATTAAATATCTCTAGGTGGAAAGACCAGGTCCAGTTTTCCTGGATGAGGAAGCCTCACCCACACATGCTTCCTCATAGGCTACCTCACCACACCTGGGTAAGATGGTACTACATTTGGAGACAAAAAAACACATGCGCTCAATCGTGCATCCTCACTTATCCAACTAGGGTAGCATGTTACAATAGTCATTGGAGATGTAATTCATTTGAGGACATGGCCAAATGGGGAAACTACTGAGTGCCTTTTTCATTCAGGCTAAGAAAGGATCATGGAAGGAGTAGTTCAGTCTGCGTCAGACCTCGGACTGGCTCAGGGCTAATTCGCTGCAATTTAACGGAGGCAAAACTGAGGTGCTCTACTGCCCCCCAGCGGGAGTAAGAGATTTGCTTTTTGAGCTCAGAATGGCCCCAGATGTGGAACCCACTGTCCCAGTGACAACGGTGCGGAATCTGGGGGTCATGTTCGATAACGATCTACAGATGGCCTCTCAGGCTAAAAAAACAGTGGGGGTGTGCTGTGCTCTCATGAAAGCCCTACGGAAGATTCTACCTCTCCTGCCTGTGGAGAAACGACCTGTGGTGGTTCGTAGTATCATATTAAGTAGGCTGGACTACTGCAACTCTCTATATCTAGGAGCTCCTCTTTACATCTACCAGAGTTTGCAGAGGGTCCAGTCTATGGCAGCCAAACTGGCGCTGAATAGGAAACGCGGCGCCTCTACCACGCTGGCGCTTCAAGAACTTCATTGGCTTCCCATGATGGAAAGGGCTAAATTTAAATCCCTGTGCATTGTCTACAGAGCGGCACACGGTCTTGGTCCTATCACTCTACAGGAGAAAATATCCTGGTACAAGCCTCAAAGGACTCTCCGCTCATCAAATGCCTTCTTGCTAAACACTGTTAGGATCAAGAAGGCCAGGATGGGAGGTAGGGCCTTTAGTATAGTGGCCCCGCGACTTTGGAATGAACTCCCCCTGAGTATTAGACAGGCTAACTGCCTGATGGATTTCAGGCGAAGCTTGAAGACTTGGCTCTTTCCCAGGGCGGGGCATATGGCTTCCTAAGTCTCCCACTCTTTGATCGGTATCTGTTTTCTATCTTTCCTCGTTCTCTCTGTCAATGCTGCTACACACTTTGTTAGTTCAGAAGTTTCTCTCCATCACAGTCTGAGCGCCAAGATACCCGTTGGGTGATAGTTGCGCGGTATAAGTACAAAATACAAATACAAATACAAATTAAATGTATTTCTTCTTATTAAGTTACTGGTGACAAACTGAATAAAATTCTGAATCAAGAAACGTTTCCAAGATAAAGATGAATCTTTGTATATAAAACAAAGGCTGTATTAATACACAGGAAAAACATTACTTTTGCTCAAGAGTAAAGACTCAGAGGAGACTGAAGAAAATGTAGTCACCTCCCCAAAATACACTGGAGAATACATATAGATTAATCTGATATAGGGAATATTAGCTCCTTCATTAGGGAATTATTTGATCAAAGGATAAAAAGGAAAAATCAAGATGCACAGTTCCTGGTTATTTAGTATCAAAACCCTACATTTGTTAATCTCAACCAGACGTGTATTGGGCTAGTTTATAGGCAGAAATAAGTTGGTAGGTAAATAATTGTGTGGTTCACTGTGCCTCTCAGCAAAAACTCAGAAATGTGAGGGTCATAGTGCCCAGAAACATCTGTCTCAATTTGTTTAACCATACCTAGAGAATTATCCAGGAATTGTTTTATAAAGAACTTTCTCATACTCATGAGGTTGAGTCTGCCCTGGTAATACCATCATATCAGGCTAGGGTGGGGAAGCCTATGATGAAGCATACCACATTGCTTGGGCAATGCTTCCTCATCCAGAAAAACTGGATCTGGTCTTTCCACGTAGGGATATTTAATACGGAACAGAGTGTTCTTCTTCACTCTCTTCTGATACACCATACTCTCTGTGATTAGAAGTGTTTACGTTTTGGAGGACATACATTGTCTTTCTCCTCTTCATCTCCCCTTGTGTTTGTATAGCTCTGAACAACGACTCAGCTGTGAGATATACTAAGCTTGAATTACATACCCTCTGGATTGTTTCATAATCAAGTGGATTATTTAATTAGTTAACTACTATGGATGGTTCTCATTTGATGATGAGGAAGTCTCATTAATTTTGTCAACATCATCACTTACTGGAGACACATCCCTTACACAGATATTCACCCAATTGAACAATTGGGAGTCACTTACTGACCTTAAGAACACACAGGTGAAAACATTACTTAATGGGGCAGTGGTTACAGAGAACCTAAGGGGAAATTAACCCATGGGTTAATAGTAACCAATGAGCCAAGGATTTTTCTCGAAGATATGGACTTCAGGAGGGACTGGTCGCTTAGCACATTGAAATGAACAGGTCACTGGCTTTTCTTGATTATAAATACAGCTAAAATCTATCAAATGCATTATTGATAAAAATCAAGACCAACGAGAATGCACCTAAATTTCAGTTCAGCATATCTATATTTAAAAAGAAACTAGACGAACTTAACAAAAGTATCGCTGAGTACAAGGATTTTTTCATGCAATCTAAAATCAACAAATTCCACAAAGACCTTCAAACATTTTCCCATGAAACCACACATCCTTATTTGAAAGAGGATTACGACACCAAGAAATCTGATTATTCAGATTTGTCCTCACGGAGCAGGACATCCTCTCACTCTGATACCTCTCTGAATGAAAGAACAATGTCTAAAAGTAGACGAGTCCTGATGCATAATTTTTTTATGGGCAACTACATACCTGAACCTCTGCCCGAGCAGGACTGGAGGTGCCCACAATCATATGGTTTCCCACCCTATCCGTCCCACTCAACCTTGTCATGGCACTTAGAGAACCCCCTTTTTGCAATAGAAGTAGGAAGAGGAAAAAGAAAAGACATAGGGGTGACTTGGAAGGGCAGAGACCAGGATCAGAGTGAGCCACAACTGAGGGATCCAACTCTAGGAACAAGCCAGTTGTAGAACCTGAAACAGATATTGTGATTGTTAGACGCGTCCTCCTTAGGGGGGTTTTCCCCCAAACCTTTTGCTTTTGACCTCCACATTTTGCTGGATCTTTTTGTTGGCCTTAGCACTCTGAGCACTTTACCACTGCTGTCCAGTGCTAAGGTGCATGTGCTTCTCCCCTAAACATGTGTGCAATTTGTGTATACCTGACTGTCATATTTAATTTACTGGTAAGTTCCTTGTAAAGTAGTATACCATATACCTAGGGCATGTAGGGGGTCAGCAGCACTGATTGTTCTTCCCACACAAGTAAGCCTTCAAACCTGTCTCAGGCCTGCCTTTGTAGCGTCTGTGGGTGCAATTTACTGCCATTTTGACGTGGCATTTAAAACTACTTGCCAAGTCTTAAACTCACCTTTTACTACAAATAAGTCACTCCTAAGGTAGCCCTAAGAGCAGGGTGCTTTGTCAGGGTACTAAGTAGGACATGCACTTTTATGTTTTGCATGCCATGGCAGTGACAAACTGTCAAATTTGTTGTTCACTACTGTGAGGCCTACTCCTCTCTTAGGTTAGCACTGGGTACTCCCTTTTAAGTGGTAATTCCTGATCAGCAAGGAGTAGCTACTTCCTGTTTTATATCTTTGGAGTGGTAATGATAAATCCTCCTTACTGGCGAAGTTGGATATGACATTACTGTTTTAGAAATGCCACATTTAGAAAGTGGACATTTCTCTGCACTTACTGCTCTAAGTGCCTTGCAGCCTGTCCCTAGTACACGCCTTGGGTGGGTGACAGCTACACTTTGTGCATTCCCTGTAAACAGCCACAACCACAGGAAGTGTAGGTGTGTCTGAGTACCCATCTACATACATCTGCATTCTCATGAACTTGTCTGTGCAGGATAGAATGGATGGGCTAACCCTTCACTGAATAGGTTGCGTTCTGTTCCCACACAAAGGTCTGGTTTACCCCTCCCCCTGGCAAACATGGCTGGATTGAAAGGAGGACATGTGCAATTCAAGTAGATGGTTGATGTCACCCCCACATAAAAAGGCTCTTTTGGGTATAAGTCTGGGTCTCTGACCCACCAAAAGAAGACTTTACTGGACTCATAACTGAAGCTCTGCCAGAAGAACTGCTGTGTTGCTAAAAGGACTCAACTGGACTGCTGATCTGGAAGTCCTGCTTTTCTGCTTGTTTCCCTGCTGACTTTGCTGAAGGTGAGCTAGACTACGCCTTCACTCTAAGTGTGCTCTAAGGACTTGCATCCTGTTGTTTGAGACTCAGTAATATCAAAGTCGTTACCCTTTCCCCTGTGTCTAGCTCACTGGAAGTGGCCCAAATACTTGCAACACAGACTTCAACTCACTACCTGTCTGCCTGTAGCAGAACTGAAGCATCGCCCCAGTTGCGGGAGTACAATTGCTGCATTGCATCGAAACCAGCACATTGCCTCCCGAGATCAACATATTGTACAGCGTATCACTGCTGCTACAGAATGGAGAGATCAACGCATCCCCTCAACAGTGTGGAGAAATCTGGCGCAACGCTCAACTCCAGCACTTGTCTTATGAACCGATGTATTGCCATCGGCTCGTGGAGAAAATTGGCCTGTCTTCAACTTGAGGACCCGCATTGACGTTTCACATGATGCAGCTCTCTGTTGCAACCAAGAAAGGTACTTTGTTCACTGTGGCCTGCATGGGTCCCTTAGCTGGCCGGGACTCCATCATAGTCAACCTGAACTTTGACTTTGCCTCGGTCCAGCGAAACCTCAAGTAACTCCTAAAGCGCTATTTGCTTCTCAAGTGCTATTTTTCGCTAATTCTTTTTAAGTTCAATATCTCAACTTCTATACATTCTATTTTTGTTGTTTTGGTTTTGTTTTGTTCCATATATTATAATCTGTGTTTCTAACCCTGTGTGGAGCCTTTTTGTGGTATATTCTTTGTTTCACTATGTGTGTGTGTGTTGCACAAATACTTTACACATTGTCTCTTTGGTTAACCCTGACTGCTCTGTACCAAGCTACCAGAGGGTGAGCACAGGCTATCTTTTAGTGTGCATTCAGATAACCCTGACTAGAGTGGTGATTCCTGACTTGGCCTGGGTACATACCTCAGCCAACCAGGAATCCAAGTTCTAACAGAGATCAACATAAGTAAGAGAATAATACTAAATAAAACTAAGGCTTTGTTCCAACACCAAACGATGACCTGTTTAAACTTAACTTGGAAATTGCAGATTTTCTAAGGAAAGACAGATTATTACATAATAAATCGACCTTTACGCCAGCAATGCATAAAATGCCCCCTAAACTACTGACATTTAAGCAGGCTGTCTATCGAGAATTGGACGACTTTAAGGAAAAAGAATCCTATCAGAATATCAACAAGGAGGAGAAAATAGCCTTATGGAGATTGTCTGATGATCCCTGTATTGTTATAAAACCAGCAGACGAGGGTGGAGCGGTGGTTATTCTTCCTAAGACCATGTAAAATACTGGATGCCTTTGTCTCTTAAATGACGAGTACAATTATAAATGTCTACATAGAGATCCATTGAATAACAAGATATATCGAGAGTTTCCCAGATATATCAAAGGGGGTCTCAGGGAAATATATTTAAAGACCACTAGGTTTCTAATCCCCATCCTGCTCTGCAAATCACTAGGGTACCGACGGACAGAGCGGGGCCTCATTTCTCTGAGCGGATGCCAGGTGAGGTGAGGAGTTCTCACGTACTTGGACGGGATTTAGAAGAATACTCCTGAGAAATTCAAGGAGATCGTTTGGAAAATCCTCACTTTAAGTGGGTTATATAATTAACTTCACTGGTGTGCTTTATTATTTTTTTTGGATCTCACTATATATACAGCAGTAGCACGAGTTCTTATAGGTCCTGACGAAAGCCTGATTATCATCTAATCTTGAGGCTGAAACATGTAGACCCTCCCTTGTTGGACTTGAGCAGTTATTTTTTCAAAACTGCTTCTACACTGGTTTTAATTTTGTCGCTCGGACAGATACCATTAAAACAATTTTTCTGATCCCAGTAGGTGATTTTATTATTTCACTTTTCACTTTTCATTCGCACTGCTTCCACCACCACCACTTAAATAGAAGATAGCCATATCAAAACATTATGGCAGACACCAGATCTTAGATAGATAGGTTTTGTGTGCCTACTTAGTCTGTAGCCCTGATTCTTTGAAGGGCTCAGCAAGGGCTATCTAATCCCACGAAGACCCCGACCGACCCGCCTGACGTACTCCGCCGCCACCCTCATCGCACTCAACACCAGCCGACTCCCAGAATGCCATCAAGCCACTCCACGTCGTACCCACGGACCCTTCAGCTGCCACGCCTGCAAATTCACCTGCATCCGGACCTGTCTCACACCAGCACCCGCAAAGTCGAACACCAGCAGCACCCACCTCAAGTGCATCCTGCTCAACACCCGCTCCGTCCACAGACACGCCATCGAACTCTGGAACCTTCTAGACGCCACAGCCCCGGACGTTGCCTTCCTCACGGAGACCTGGATGAACGCCTCTTCAGCTCCCGACATCGCCATCGCTATCCCAGAGGGCTACAAGATCGTCCGGAGGGACCGCAACGCCAACCAGATGGGAGGAGGCATCGCCATCATCCACAGGAACACCATCCGTCTCACGACCAGCACCGACAACACCCTGACCACCGCCGAACACCTGCATTTCCAGATCCACACCAACCCGAACACCACCCTCAGAGGCACCCTGATCTACTGACCCCCTGGACCACGCACACAATTCAGCGAGGACATCGCCGACTTCGTCAGCCCGCATGCCCTCCCCTCCGCTGACTACATCCTCCTGGGGGACCTCAACTTCCATCTGGAGAACAACAACGACCGCAACACCAGCACCCTGCTCGACAACCTCACCAATCTTGGACTCAAGCAACTGGTGTCCACCCCCACCCACCTCGCCGGACACACACTCGACGCAGTCTTCTCTTCCAGCACAGACATCGACTTCAGCCACGCCACAGAGCTTCAATGGACGGACCACAGCTGCGTCCACTTCACCTTCAAGAGAACGACGACCCACCACCACCAGCAACAGGCCGCCCGCAGAAGCTGGAACAAGATCACAGCAGACCAGCTCGCCACCTCCCTGAGCCAGCACCCTCCTGCCAGCTCAGCGAACCCCAGCCAGGCCGCCGACAACCTCACGAAGTGGATCAGCATCTGCGCGGACGAGCTCGCCCCGCTGAGGACCCCGCCCAGCAGACCCGGCAGCAAGAAAGCCCCGTGGTTCACCGACGAACTCAAGAGCTCCAAGAAGAACTGCCGAGCCCTCGAGAAAGTCTGGAGAAGGGAACCTACACCGGACAACAGGACCTCCTTCAAGCTAGCCACCCGGAAGCACCACCAGCTGATCCGCGCCGCCAAGAAAACAGCATTCAAGGACCGGCTGGACAACAACGCACACAACTGCAAGGAACTCTTCAACATCGTGAAAGAGCTTTCCAACCCCAGCGCAGGAAACAACGACATCACCCCATCGCAAGACCTCTGCAACTCCCTCGCTTCACACTTCCACAACAAGATCGCGGACATACACAACAGCTTCAACAACCAACCAACGCACACCATGACCGAACAATCACCCCCCACCACCACCCTCCTCGCCTGGACCCCGATCAGCACCGAAGACACCATCCGCACGATGAACTCCATCCACTCCGGATCACCGACCGACCCCTGCCCTCACCACGTCTTCAACAAGGCCGACGCTGTCATCGCACCCCACCTGCGAGACATCATCAACACATCCTTCGACACCGCCACCTTCCCTGAGAGCTGGAAACACGCCGAACTCAGCGCTCTTCTCAAGAAACCAACAGCGGACCCCACCGAACTCAAGAACTACCGCCCCATCTCGCTCCTCCCGTTTCCAGCCAAAGTCATCGAGAAGACCGTCAACAAGCAGATGGCCGCCTTCCTCGAGACGAATGGATCCCTCGACCCCTCACAGTCCGGCTTCCGAGCCAATCACAGCACCGAGACCGCCCTCATCGCCGCCACCGATGACATCCGAGCCCTGATGGACAATGGAGAAACAGCGGCCCTCATCCTCCTAGAGCTCTCCGCGGCATTCGACACGGTCTGCCACCGCACCCTAGTACAGCGCCTCAGCAACATCGGGATCCAGGACAAGGCGCTGGAATGGATCATCTCCTTCCTCGACGGAAGAACACAGAGAGTCCGCCTACCACCGTACAAGTCAGAGGCCTCCGAAATCATCTGCGGCGTCCCTCAAGGTTCATCTCTGAGCCCCACCCTCTTCAACGTCTACATGAGCCCCCTCGCGGCCATCGTACGCAAACACAACCTCAGCATAATCTCCTACGCCGACGACACCCAGCTGATCCTCTCCCTGACCAACGACCCCACCTCCGCCAGAGCCAACCTGCACGAAGGGATGAAAGAGGTAGCCGAGTGGATGACGACCAGCCGCCTGAAACTGAACTCTGACAAGACGGAGGTCCTCATCCTGGGCTCTTCACCCTCCGCCAGGGACGACTCCTGGTGGCCTCCCGCCCTGGGCACCGCACCCAAACCGACAGACCATGCACGCAACCTGGGCTTCATCCTGGACTCCTCCCTCTCCATGACAAGGCAAGTCAACAACGTCTCCTCGGCGTGCTTCAACATCCTACGCATGCTACGGAAGATCTTCTGGTGGATCCCCACCGAGACCAGGAAGACCGTCACCCAGGCCCTCGTCACCAGCCGACTGGACTACGGCAACGCCCTCTACGCCGGTACCACAGCCAAGCTCCAGAAGAGACTCCAGCGGATCCAGAACGCCTCAGCCAGACTCATCCTCGACATCCCACGAACCAGCCACATCACCGGACATCTGAGAGACCTTCACTGGCTCCCCGTCAACAAAAGAATCACCTTCCGCCTCCTCACCCACGCACACAAAGCCCTACACGACCAAGGCCCGAGCTACCTCAACAGCCGGATCAACTTCTACGCTCCCAAACGCCACCTCCGATCAGCCAACCACGCCCTCGCCACCGTCCCCCGCATCCGAAGAGCGACTACAGGAGGAAGGTCCTTCTCCTACCTGGCCGCCAAGACCTGGAACTCCCTCCCGACCGACCTGCGCCTGACCCAAGACCACCTCTCCTTCAGGAAGAAGCTGAAGACCTGGCTGTTCGAGCAGTAGCGCCCCCCTCCCCCCCCCAGCGCCTTGAGACCCTACGGGTATGTAGCGCGCTATATAAGTGTCTCTGATTGATTGATTGATCCCAGATGATGTGGGCTACTTACATGGTGGCTGATGGGATTTATTACTAATGAGAAAGTGCTCTACTTGCTTTTTCTAGTATTTTTCTTGTATTTTTGACCCTAGGTTTCCTTGTTGTTGTTACAGTACATAGAGATCCAACCTCAGAAGTTATGAAAAAGATCACCTTCCTTGCAAATAATGGATTGGCGAACAACTGGATTACGAAAGAGGAAGCTGAATTTCTGATGAAGAAACAGCCTATGTATATACTTCCAAAGGTACACAAAAACAAGATTACCCCTCCTAGGTGCCCTATAGTGTCGGGGATAAATTAAGCACTAGAACCACTTTCTCAGTTCAGTGATTTTTTCTTACGACCATTGGTCCAACAGAGGCCATCAAACCTAAAGGACACCAGAAATTTACTCAACCTAGTGAATGGCCTGTAGTTCCATTCTGATAAAGATTTGCTGATAAATTTGGATGTTGAATCCCTATACCTAGGTAGATTTCTCAAGAATCTACCTTGTTGGTGGTTGAAAAGCTTCTGAATAATATGGATTAGGACTCCATCGGACTTTATATCAGACTGTGTGCACCTGGCCCTAACCAGGAACTTCTTGGAGTTTGAGGGGGATTACTTTTTAAAGACCGCAGTATTTCTAGCGCCAAGCCTGGTTTGCTTGTATGAACATTCCTTCAAAGTCTAACTTATTTACAGTAATGTGAACCCCTTCAAAGAACACATAATGTTATAGGAAAGATGTATTGAGGACATCTAAGTCATTTGGAGAGGCACAGTTGAGGAAGTAAGAGTGTTTGAGGAATGGATAAATGCATGCACTGGACACACATCTGAAGTTCACCATGATTGTGGGACAGCCAGATCTGGCCTTCCTGGATCTAAGAATCTATCCAGACAATGGAACATTGAAAACAGAGGTGCTTTATAAGGTCACTGACAGGAACAGCCTATTAAGGTTCAATGGTTTTCATCCTTGCTCATTGAGGAAACCTTCCAGTAGGAAAGTTCTTACACATATGACAAAATTGTACAGATAAGAGTACATTTGAGAAACATGCTGAGAAACTGATTGATAAGATGTATCCACAACCCAGGCCAGACTGGGAACCCAAAGCATCCCTGGCAAATTTTGTCAGGCCAGCCCCCATACAGTGCACAGTGATTGAGCCCAGTGAGCAAGCCTGACCTCTGTAAGGATTTGAAACATGTCTGCACTTTCTTCTTTTTTCCATTGAGGGATTAATAGAGACTGAACTTAGATATTGTTGAGGGATATTCAACACTGATTGAACCCCATCAGTTCTTAAGTATATCCCCAATGGGCAGCACCTCTTCAAAGTGATTATGAATTGAGTGTTATGAGAGTGCTTCATGTTTAATATTTTAGAAAACAACCGACTGGTGTATTGTTTATTGTTTGTTTGGTACAACTATCTGCACCATTTGTGACTGTTGTTTGCACTATTAGTGATTGTTGTTTTTCACAAACCTTTATTGTTTTCCATTTCGTATTCAAATAGTGTATCCTTCACTTCAAACTATATGAATTGTCAAAACGATGTATTGAAATCATGAAGTAATGGTAAAATAAAAAACCAGGACCAAGCAATTCAGATATTGGCCCTTAGTCTGTCTAAGAAAAAAGCAGCATTAGAATATGGTAGCCAGGTTCTCTTTTGTATCACTTTAATCATGCCCTACCTGGCGTTAATCACAGAGCATAACCCCTTTATATCACTTTTAGAAAGATGGCATTTCTCTGCTCTTAAAGCTCTGTATGCCTGCAGCCTGTTATCCAATACATGTTTGGGGTGGGTGACAGCTGAACTTTGTGCATTCCCTATAGACAGCCACATACAAGGGAAGGGTAGGTGTGACTGAGGGCCCATCTGCATCCTGGGCAGGATGGGAGGGAGGAACTGACACTTGCACTTGAATGGGCAGTGTCCTGTCCCCACATAAAAGGTTGATTTCCCCCCTGTAGTGAGTCTAGAGACAGGGCTGGGAAGGGAGTCTAATGTTGTGGGCCCTGGGCCCACACACTGCGTAAATAATGACACAGACACAGTATGTGTAGTAACTTGAACTTGATTTGAGCATGTGCACTCAGGCCCTTTTATTAGCAGTCTCACGTCACTCGTGATGCCTGTGTTGGATGGGTGTAGTGTGGGTGAATAGGCCAGCCCTCAAGGAGTAGCTGGTAAACTCGTGCCTGCTGAGACACTAGCATCCAGTGGGACACTCCATTCCTCCCAATCTTTATTACAACAAAAAACAAACACAAGTTTAACCTGTTGAAATAAACAACAATAAAATGAACATCACAGGGTCCATCATTCTCTAGAATCGATCAACCCCATGTTCACTGCTCTCCGGCTGATCGATTCTCTCAATTATCCTTGTTACATAGTAGACCGAAAAAGTATGAATTGCTTCTACACGGCAGCTTTGCTCATACTTTTTCGCTCTACTATGTAACAAGGATAATTGAGAGAACATTTTGGATCATCTGCAATAAAAGGACTAAACTTGGATGAAATTGGTGTATTTTTGATACGCAATTGGCATTGCAGTGCGCCCGAGCTTGAAGTGCGTTCGCTTCAACTTCTTTAATGTGGTGAAGATTTGCCATGATGGTTGGAGGTCATCGATCTGGAATCGTCGACCACTTGGAGTGATGGTAGCCAGGGGTTGCCTTTCATCAGGCAGGAAGGCATCTGCATCCTTGTGCTTGGATGCCTTGGGTTGCTGAGCTGTTGGCGACTGTGTCTGAATAGACGCGCCAAGAAGCTTGAGGCAGAGACTCTGTTCACTCATGCTTGCGGCTTACTCTCGGGTCTCCCACCACGTGGTTGCCAGGTCATTCTTGTGTTGTGTCACCTTGGTAGCTTGCTGCTTGTGTGTGTGGTAGCTCGAGTTTTCTTCAGCTTCAGGCCTGGCCTCTCACAACTTTCCCGCCTAAATTTGGTCAGTCATCAGATTCCCAAGTGTAGACCCGCCAGTCACACTTCCATCACTACTTCTGGGTGTGGTGGCATGCACCATCTTTGGTACAGGCCAACAGGGCCTCTCCATGTTCAGTGGTCTCTAGACCATGCAGGTAAAACTTCTGGTCGCTTTAGTTTCTTCTTCTGGGTGCAGGGGCATGTTCCCTTCTCTGGGGTTGGCCAACAGAGCCGAGCAGTGGCCGACTGTTTGTGTAGTCCGCCGACTGTCCTTGGGTGTTGTGCTCCAGTGTAGCAATGATCAGGGCAGTTGCTGACCTGGTTCACCTCTTCCTATTGAGGGCTGTGTGGCATCTGGCCACATGTCTCGGGTTCCCTCTTCAGGGACCTTCTTGAAGTTCGATGTTTTCCCTCTCTAAGGAATTGCTTCTGAGGCAGTAAGGAGCTGTGATGGTGGCAGATTGCCAATAAGGGTGTATGACTCTCCTCTTGCCTGTATTGGGCCGCAGGTGACTCCATCTTGAGGGAGTGTGGCGGGTGCAGGAGCTGCGAAGTTTATTGGTGGCAAGCAGATGCAGCTTATGTCTGCCGCATTATGTGGGGGTATGTCCTGTTGTGGGCCCCATCATGCCTTGATGTGCCAGGGCGCATCAGTTGACTGTGCTACTTTCTCCTTTACTGCACTACCCACCTCACTTAATCTCACAGTAGGTGACCGATGCGCTGCTACAGGGTCTCAGTGTCCTCTTGGTGGCACTGCGGTCAACACTTCTTTCAGGCCGAGGGCAGCACCACAGATGAAGCAGTGCTGAAGTTGCAGGTACAGGGTTCTTTGTAAGTTCTTGCTGGCCAGCTGGTGCTCTTCCAGCATTGTTTCACCCTTCAGGGATGCCTCAATTCCAAAGCACAGCATGGAGCGCTTCAGGCCATGTGGGTGTTGCTACCAGTGCGGGAACACATGCTTTTTTTCTAGGCCAGCCTGGGGGTAGCAGGCGGCTTCCAGGGTTGCACGGCAGCCTCCATCTACCTTTGCGGTCTCGTCCTCCTTTTTGCAGGTTTAATGCTGCTTTCTGCTCCCTAGGGCAGTCTTCTTTTCAGCTGTAGGCTGCGTAAGGATTTGTAGTGCAGATTGGGGGCTGGCGATTCCAGTGCAGCGGCTTTGCTCACATTAACCCCGGTCAGGGCCATGGCATACAGGTTAGTCCATGCTGGTGCTGCACATGTGGGCCCCAGCAGCATCTCTATTGCTGGGTCTGGTGGCTCGGTGGACTAATGCATCTACTGCAGGGGCCTGTGTTTGACCTCATGGTCACAGGTGCAAATCCCAGTGGTTCCACTCAGCCTTTTATCCATCTGATAAAATGAGTACCATTGAGTTGGGTAACAATAAACATCTGTTATTCAGCACCAAGATACCCTGTTAGGGGTGAACGTGCGCTTTACAAATACACATGTTGTGTCATGTTATGTTATGTTATTGCGGTGGGCCACTTCTCTCCTGCTGGTGCTGAAGCTACAGGTGTGGGGCTTCCTTTCATGCCAGTATTCGAACAGCTGCTGAGATAATATTAACCCCGGTGCACTGTACAGGGGTGGCCTTGAGTATGTTTTGGGTATACAAGTTGATGCAGATACTAGTGAGTGCGCACCACTCTGTGAGTGAGCTCCATTGTGCGCCTCTTACAATCTCACCTCCCTCGTGACAGCACTGCTAGATGTCGAGTGCAACTTCATGGGCCAGTAGACACTGTCTTTCTCTTTGCTGGCAGCTGGGCAAAGTCTCATACCCAATGCGTGCATTGGCGTTGGGGGGTGGGCACTTTGCAGTGCGGCAGCACTTCACCCCCTTTTTCTCTCCAAGCCCGATCGTGTGCCAGCTCGCAGCTGCAGAGGCATGCCTCACAGCAATGGATAAGGGGTACCCCTGGTTGCATTTCCCCTCAGGGCACAACAGAGCTGCAGCCGGTGTTAACGTGGGGTCAGACCTGCTCGTCGCCAAATGTAATGTCGTGGGCCCTAGGCCCTCATACTGCGGAAATAATGACACAGACAAAGTATTTGTGGTAACTGGAACTGGCTTTGATCATGTGCGCTCAGGCCCTTTTATTAGCAGGCTCATGTCACTTGTGATGCCTGTGTTGGATGGGTGTGGAATGAGTGTATAGGCTGGATATCAAAGCCTCACCTGCTGATCCTGTGCCTGGACCATTGGAAGTGGTTCCAGGTGCTTGTTCCAGTGGAACCGACGCATCTCTTTCCTGCGTAAAGCAGAATCGACGCATTGCCATTATAGCGGTAACAGAACAGAGCATCGCCCTGAAACCAATGCATTACCTCCAGAACCACTACATCGGAAATGCCACATCATCGCTGCTGCAGTGTGAGAAGATAAACTCCTCCCCTCCACTGTACTGAGAAACCAGGCGCATTGGCTTCGGAACCAATTTATCTCGGCTTCAGTGATTCATCTCTGGAACCAGCGCATCATCATTGTTGAATGGAGAAAATCAACGCATCACCTCGACTGTAGGGATCGACCTCGCATCCCTCTGCTGAACCCCTCACTTCTCTGTTGTGACTAGGATCAAGGTACTTTGTTCAGCGGGCCCTGCGTAGCTCCTGTATCCGGCAAGCGCTCATTCGCAGCTGGCCTGAACTCTTGGCTTTGCTCAGGTTCAGCGTGACCAGATACCCCCATAGGTGCCTTCTGTGTCTAAGAGCTATTTTTACATTTGATCTTTAAAAATTCAGATTGTGACTTCTACTCATTGGATTTTTGTCATTTTAGTCTTGCTTTCACAATGCACGAAGCACTATCACCCGTTCCTTGGTTTTTTAAGATAAATGTAAACTACCTAAAGAGAGAGAATCGAAGTACTGCAACATACTACTTCATATACCCAATTGCCCTCCTTTCTAAAAATAGGCAGCATTTTATTTACAGGTCTGCCCATCCTGATTATTTCATCGTTTGAAATACATTTTTTTAAAGGGATTCAATTGCGTCACCCAACACTGATTATGATAGTATTCTCTGGGTGATCATCTCCTTGCAGGCAAGGTGGGAATTCCTTGTGACACCTGCATGTAGAGGTGTTATGTCAGTTAGGAGGGATTTACTATCTCTACCTTTGTTACTGAGACCATGTATTAGGCTTGTTTATGGGAAGAAACAGGTTGGTAGGAAATAGTTGCGAGGGTCACAATGACTCTCAGCAAAACATCATTGATGTGAGGGTCATAGTGCCACGAAACATCTGTCTCAGTTCTTTTTACCATACCTAGGGTACCTAAGAATAAAGGGACTTCCTTTTAATCCCCCCCCCACCCTACCTGTATTAGGTCTTTATAACTTTATAAGCTGTAGAGGGGATCTCACTATTATGTCTGAAGTGACTTCTCTCATCGCTGGCTAAGAGGGAAGATAAAGTAATTTTGGGGACCATAAAATCTTCATCTGTGAAGGCGCATTTTGTTAATTTATGTGGTTTAACCACTGGTGCTGTGGTTGCTGAGCACGTTGTTTAGTCCCAAAGAACTCAGGTCTTCAATTTGAAAGGCAAGCAAAGCATCTAAGCTTCCAGACCAAATCTTACTGAACTGTATGAACATTAAAAAGGACATTGCTCCCATCTAACATTGTGACTCCAGGAAAGTTGCCTAAATGATTTTGCCATGTCAAAACATAAACAAAGTGCCTATGGAAGCGTGTTGTGGTTCTTTAAGTCGTGACCATGTATACTTTTTGAAAACCAGATTACCAAGAATGTCTGACGAAAAAGTTATTTTTAAAATAACTGTTTCTACAGAAATTGTCCCAATCGTTGGCGTTGCTAAGTTAACTTATTATTTATTAATGAATGGTGTACGAATGCGGCTGCCTTCAAAGCTGGTAACGAGATGGAGCGTGTCTCGGAAGGATGCGAACGTCGGGGAATGCATTGAAAAAAGTACAGCCTGAAATTGATACTGCAGCCCAATGAGTTGTCATGGTTATGGGCACTGACGCTCACATAAACTCTCATCTTTTTCCTCGTCTGACTTTTAAAGGGCAGTGTGCACTGACGAAACAGCTTAGGTTGAAAGTCTCTATAATTCTCTCCGAAAATAAATGTGAGGTTTGTGTTAGAGTATTTTCAGAGTGATCTGTGAAGTATAACGCCGGTGTCTAAAATGGGTGAGATTGGGGAGAGAGGTGGATGAGAGGTCGACGTAAGGAGAGGAGGAAGATTGGGAGAAAGAGGGGGGACTGGAGAAAGAGACGACTGTCAGAAGGGAGGAAGAAGCGTGCAACAGAAAGAGCGCTCAGATATCGAGTCATCTGTAGAGTGAGGGCGACAAAGAGGAAGTGATCCTGAGGGGGTTCGAGGGCTTCAGGAGAAAGGGTTGTCAGAATCAAAGAGACAGAGGGGCAGATTTATGAGCCCCTTGCGCCACTTTTGCGTCACTTTTAACCTGGGAAAAGTGACGCAAAAGTGGCGCAAGGGGCTCATAAATCTGCCCCAGAGAATCTAGGTCATCGCCCATGAAAACAGAAGACACAAGTTGTAGTTCTGCATCTCCGTTAGACTATAATTGTGTGATCCTGGGCAAACATTGGGAATGACCTGCCTCGGGAGCTGTCTAACCACAATATTTATTGCTGTAGAGAGCTGCACTTTGTTAAATGAGGCACAGCTGATTACTCATTCACAGACCCATGCAAAGCGGTGAAATGTGTCCCAGGAAAGGGAATTAGCTAGAGGCATTGAAACTATTGTATTTGATATCAGGAAACTGGCATTCATTTGGGGTTCTCTATTCCTAGATCGAGTGCATGAAACAATATGGCTGATAATGGACAGGTCATAATAATAAACTGTTATTGAAAGTGAAAATATACTCAAAAATAGGTGATAAAACTGAAAACGGAAAGGCAAGTCGAGAGAGAGCAATACGGTGAAGGGAACTGAGGGGCATATTATCAAGCCAGGCGATAAAATTATCGCCGCTTTAGCCGCAGAAAACTGCCGCTAAAACGGCGATAATGGGCTTGATAATAATATGCCCTTGAGAATTCCCATAGAAGACCATGTTCTGGTGTGAACATGGGCTTCTATGGGAATTCTCTGTGGCATATTATCAAGCCCATTATCGCCGCTTAGCGGCGATAATTTTAACGCCGTGCTCTATAATATGCCCCTAAGAGAGTACATAATTGTTCTCGTTCAAGGAGTCTGTAGACTACTTGTGTACCATTTGAGTCTTGTCTCGCGTGGTACCGTTTACTATCATGCCCTAGTATCATTATTAAAGATGTGATGTGGACCGTGTCGGTACAGAGATTTCATCAGTGTCTGTGTAATGCTCTGCCAAGGATGGGTGGAGCTGCAGACAACACTGCACACGGCGGGGAGCTACACTACTTCTTTTGACTGAGCTCTGTAATACTTGAAAAAACCTGCATCAAGTTCCTCTTCTGAATGGGAATTACTAATAGACACAATTCCCACAATAAATAACATAAAATTTCTACCACGTAAGACCGGATCAAACACGACGAGCGCCAAGCCAAGCAGTTCAACTAGCAAATTGCACAGCACTGCCCCATAGCTGCATGAATGCAATCTACATATGAGAAAGACAAGCCCAAAAGACACCTATATTAATCAGAAACGAAACATTAAAAAAAATATATATATCTCTAATGTGCATCACTGTGAATCCATATGAAGGATACCACACATCCTGAGTATACCTGCTTCAGCACATGTCTGGTGAGGACTTGTGCATGTGCGCTCCAACAAATGTGGTAATGTGCGAATGTGCAACTGCATGTTCCAGGAAAGTGGAACAATGAGGCTCTTGGCAGACATTTTCACTGTGCACTACATTGAGCACACTGTGCCTCTTTCAATGGTTGTTTTGTGCACAAGGGAGGTCAAGAAGGGGTGTTTAACGACCAGGTGTGCATCACTTCCAAATACCTGAATTGAACACATATCGATGAAAACAATCTGTCAATCTAATCACTTTGGTTGGTTCTATTCGTGGCTGTCTCTGTGATTAAGAATATTTCATTTGTTTGGGATGAAATATGTGAGAAATTGAGTTGTTGGTTGAGAGGGGCGATGAGAGCCCTTCTCAAACAAAAGCTGCAATCCATGTCAGGGTGAACCACAAAAAGTCAATAAAATAACCTATGCTTGACCCTCTGGTGTTACAAAAGCAGTCAGGCTTAATTTATGGGCAATGTGTAAAGTGTTTATGCTGAACTTAATAGTAAAGTGAAAACACAATACAAGTAAAATCCCACACTAATTTTGAAAAATAGAGTATATTTTAATAAATTACTTGACACCAAAATGACAAAAATCCAATCAGGAGAAATGGTGATTGTTAGAACTGGGGGTCTCTAGTTGGCAGAGGTAGGTACCTTTGGCCAAATAGGGACCCTTGCTTCTAGTCAGGGTAAGGCGGTACACTCCTAAAATAACCCCTGCTCACCACCTTGGTAGCTTGGCATGAGCAGACAGGCTTATCTCAGAGGCAGTGTGTAAAGCATTTGTGAACACATACAGTAACCCAGTGACAACACTGCAGATGGACACCACACAAGTTGTAGTATAAAACTAAGTATTTTTATATAGACTTAACACAAGACCACAAACGACAAAAATCCACATTACAGCACTTTAAAAATGGTAGAAATAGCTTAATTCTCTTAAGATGGTAAATGCGACACTTTGAGTTCAATGTACCTTAGGGTGCGTAACGCTATACAACGAAAGTGTTGCAGGGAAGGTGATGCGTCTGTTCCTTACACGCAAGAACGTTGATGCATCGGGTCCCTACTGATACGTAGGGGATGCATTGGTTCTCCTCTGCGAGGGGAGGAGATGCGTCGGTTTCTTACTGCGCTTTCGTGGTGATGCGACCCGCAATGCCGTGATGCTACGAAGATCCGGTGCAAGCGAAAAAGATGGCGTCTTTTTCTTGATGTGACACGATGCGTGCACGCCTGACGGCCGTGCGGCAACTCAATGATTCTTCTGAGCCTCGACAGGCCCTGCGACACGCTTCCCGGTGATGCGACGACATCTGATGCGACGTCGACACTCTTCTCCGGCGATGCGAGGCGCTTCGGCGATGATGCGACAGCTGCAGCTGCGATGACACGCTTCTTCATTGATGCGGCGGTGTCTGATGCGACGTCGATCCTCTTCTCTGGCGATGCGACGACAGCGGCTGCAGCGGCGACACGGTTCTTCTTCCTGAGTCACGCTTCCAGCTCCTTGCGACACGCAGTCCCTCAGAAACCCCAGCACAGCAGCAGGCACTTCCAAAAGACTCTTGGGGAGCTGGTTGATGAAGTCTGTTGTCCCTGAGACTTCAGCAGGTGGGAAGCCCTATCTCAAGCCCTTGAAGATCCATTACAAGTTGATGAAAGTACACACAAAGTTCCTCTCTCCTTTCTTTGGCAGTCAGGCAACCACTGCAGGCCAATCCCCAAACAGCACTCAGCTTAGCGATAGTCTCTTCCTCAGTTTCTCTGGTTCCTCTCCTCAGCAAAGGTTTCTTCTTGTTTCCCAAAAGTGATCCAAAGTTCTGGGGTCTGGGTCCCTCTTTTTATACATAGTTTCTCTTTGTTCTCTGAAGGCAGAGAGGCCTTTGCCTAGTCCAAACCAGTTCTGGTCAGTCCTGGAGCACTCTGTTTATATGACTCCTTCTTTCCTTTCACAGTGCAGGGGAGGGACATCAGACGCACCACAGGAGGTGGAGCCAGCATTGTGGAGGGAAAGCACAGCCCTATTCAGGTCCCAGGTGCAACTTCTCCCACCCATCTACATGCAGATCTCTCTATTCAGCCCTGTGCTGACTCACCCTGTCTCCTGGAATCCCCCAGCCCCTGTAACTCAAACTGCAGACAAGGAATACACAACCTAGCAGAGGCAGGCTTGGATGGTTAGGCAAGAAAATACCTACTTTCTAAAAGTGGTATTTTCAAACACAGAATGTTAAAACCAACTTCAGTAAAAGATGCAATTTATCATTCTGAGTTCAGGCATACTAAACTCGAATTTCTACCTAGTTCTCTGAGTCAGTTAGGATTATAAGATGTAATAATCAAACTGCCCATTCTGGCCTATGGGGAACAGGTAGCCTTGCAATAGTGATACACAAATGGCTGTAATTCACTATTAGGACATGCCACACACATCAGGGCTTGTCCTAACTTTTACCTACAATGCACCCTGCCCGTAGGCCTAGCATAGGGGTGACTAATATGCAGAAGAGGGAAGGTTTAGGGACTGGCAAGTGGGTGCACTTGCCCAGTCAACATGGCAGTACCAGACTGCACATAGGTTCTGCAATGGCAGACCTGAGACACACTTTTACAGGCTGCTTCTGTGGGTGGCACAACCAGTGCAGCAAGCCCACCAGCTTCTCAAAAGAGAAAAAATCTAGCTGGACATTCAACCACTATCAATCACTGCAAGACCAAACTATTAATTATAATGATCCAATGATTTAATCATATCAATATTTAAATATTTTTGCTATGTCCACAAAAAATTTTTTTGGGTGTTGGATAAGGAACAACAATGCACACTTCTCATTATTTACACAACATTTACAAAACACATATTATATTTCATCTACAATTAGACAGAAATGAATTTAGACAAAAATCCACATTACACAGAAAAAACATCCAATGACTGTTCAACATTGACATGTAATCACAAATATATACAAATATACACTGCTACCACTCGTAAGCAGAGCTCAACAACAGCTGCCCAAAGCTTATGGTTCAGGGCAACCACCCAACGGGGATGTATTTTATAAGCAACCTATTTTGAATTAATTTCTTCAGTTGCTGCATTATTTCAAACACATAGTCCCCTGTTGGTGAACAAGGTGCCAACGCGTTGTAAAGCCCTTTTAATCAGGTGCTTCTCCTCAGGGCCGTGACTGGAATTCTTTGAGTTCGATGCTCTTTAGATAAATGAAGGATTGTTGTTCATTTTAAATGTGATTTTTTGGACATTGCACAACCTGCATTGCAGATCGATTACTCGTGCGGTGTGCCTTCATATTCCTATTAGTTGGCGAGTGGTTTTCTTTACAATGACCTCCTTCATAAAACCAGGTTGAAAGGCAGAAACAGACGATGACTAACAGCCGATTTAATCTTTTCAATTTTAACACTCCTAATAGTGCTCTCAAAACGGGCTTCGTCAGTAACAACACCGGTGAATTCTCCTTCAGGAAGCAATTGATTTACAAGCCCTGGGCACACTAAGTGCACTGTACTAGGGTCTGACAAGTAAACCAAGTAAATGTAAATGTAGTTGAGCTTATATAGCGCACAGCTACCCGCAGTGGGTTTCCCGGCACTTGCTTAGGGAACCCGTCCTGGTATTCCCCTGTGAGATAGCAGGGTATCCACAAGGTGAAAGTCAGGCATCCCGCCGCGAGGGGCCGTTGTGGAGATTAAGCAAGCTATTGCCCAGAGTCACAGAGTGTGAACCCGTGAGTCGAGGAGGCACCGGGGCGAGAATTATCGAGTCCGTGGAATTTTTAGCCCAAGACCCGCCGAGGCAGGGAATTGAACCCTGGTCCAGGACCGATCTCAGCTTCTGGGTCTGCCGCCTCTAACCCCTGAGCCACGCTTCTCCACAAGTCAGCCAATCGCACTTTAGCACTGATCAGCAGTGGTAAAGTGCCCAGAGTCATAAAACCAACAAAAACAGGTCAGACAAAATACAGGAGGAAGGCAAAAAAGTTCAGGGATGACCCTGCAAAAAAAGGGCCAAGTCCAACACAACCCCCTTCCAGCCAAAACGCAGAGGAGACCAAACACTACCCTGATGGGCTTCTCTGCTTTGGGCGATAGAACATGGACCCTGGCCCGCAACAGCATGGGCATATTCCAGTTCTACGCCAATCTGAACTCATGTGAATTCCTCTGTCCATACTATCAGGGTCCACCAAGCTAACCCATGTGGAACCCCTCTCCCCACCTGTGGACACCACCTGTGCAGCACCTAACCTTAGCTTGCTCACAGGTGTGTCCCAACAGACAGACAGCAAGCCATAGTGGCCACTGACAGTAGTCAGTGATGAGACCCAGGCCTTATGCATCTCAGGGCTCTCAAACCTCTGTGGTGTCAGAGAGCGGGGGGCAGTAGCCCCAGGTGCTTGGCACCCTTTGTCCACTCTCCCTCCTGTTAGGTCAGGTATGACATCCTGACACTGACCCACCAGCCCCAGGCCTGTACCCAGCGGCTGGACAAGAGACTGGGTTGGGCTCTCCCACACCCGGTCCTCCTCCTTGGGGCTCTGTTCCCTCCCACCTGGAGCGGTACCCCCTTCCAGAATTGTCAGGGTGCCTGTAGCAGGTGTCCTGCACAATTCGACCACCAGTTCAGGGGTTCTATCCTGCAACTGGGCTTCCAGGTCAGGGGGGACACCCTGAACCTGGCCCTTCAACCTAGGGTCTAAACCCTCGGGCTGCACCGGGGTCAGAGGCGAGGACTCCCTCCCTCTGTACCCCCCTTCCAGAGCACTGCACCCTCACAACTGGAGTGGTACCCCTGGAAGCGACATCGGTCAGGACACTGATTACAGTTGCCCCTTCCTCCAGGTCAGACAACACCTGAACCTGGCTTCCCAACCCAGGGACCCACCCCTGTAGTTGAACACTTGCCCGGAGTACCAGGACTTCATTGGGAGCACATGTGCCCCCCCGAGGGTTACACATAACTCATGTGTCGTGTGACAGTCTGCCTGGTGCAGATCTCCCGAGCCCTGTCCATCTGACAGCATGTAAAGATCCCCCAGGACAGAAGTGGTGTCACCATTGTCACTCACCGGTGACTCAGCCCTTCTGGCTGGCCCCTGACCCACTGGTTCTTCCACTGGGGACTCTTTCCCCCTCCCACCCCTCAACCTGGACTTTTGCACCCTCCACTTAGGAGTGGCACTGCCAGACAGCAGAACTGATGGAGGCCTGCTCATAGACACTCCCAGTTCACCAGACACTAGGGGATCCCCCTCCACGGGCGGCCCATCAGGACAGACTAGGCTCCCCACCTGGTGTTCCCTTAAAGAACCATCCAGGCCTTGCAGAGTCAACATGGCAGTATCAGACTGCACATAGGCTCTGCAATGGCAGCCCTGAGACACACTTTTACAGGCTGCTTCTTTGGGTGGCACAACCAGTGCTGCAAGCCCACCAGCAGCATTTGATTTACAAGCCCTGGGCACACTCAGTGCACTGTACTAGGGACTGACAAGTAAACCAAATCAGCCAATCATGGAGTCGCTAATCCATACATCAATTTACAATAGGGAGAGCATATGCACTTTAGCACTGATCAGCAGTGGTAAAGTGCCCAGAGTCACAAAACCAACAAAAACAGGTCAGACAAAATACAGGAGGAAGGCAAAAAGTTCAGGGATGACCCTGCAAAAAAAGGGCCAAGTCCAACAGTGATTATGAATTTTTAAAATTAAAAGAGTAAAATAACGTCTAAAGGATCAAAGCGCCAACCACGGACACCTAGTCGCTCGAGACCAGGGCAAAGCAAATAATTATGGCCGATTGCGATGGAGCGCCCTTCAGATGCACAAAATGAACTGGGCCTAGTCCCGTAGTGAGAGTTGCCACAAAGTTAGGCCTATTAGCGATGCACTTTGGGCGGATTGGCAAGCAGGTATGCCCCGGTCTCCTTTTGGTTCTCAGAGGGCATTTTGGCAGAAAGTGTCTGGGCACCGTTATCACCACTTCCAAGGGTCCAGGACTGGAGGGACATCCCTTTGTAGGGTCAGGACACGCTCAGGTGTGGTTCAGGTGTGGGTTCAAGATAAGTTTGTCTTGGCCCAGCTAGGCGGGGTACATGACCAGCATCTAATTTCCGAGTGGACCCGCCAGAGGGCGGTCTGCTCCAATGCTTGGGCACAGCTGTTTAGAGAGCCCAGGTGAGAGGGGCTCAGTGTTGCACCATGTTGGTGCCTTTTTCGAGGCACGTTGTCGGTGCTTGTGCTGTGCGGTCCCGCCATTGCGGGCCGCTCCAACATGGGGGCAAGTCTATTTAGAAAGCCCATTAGGGGCCCATAGGGCACCGTGGTGCCAGGCCTCTTTGCAGATATGGTCACAGTTGCCCCGCTTGACAGTGGGCAACTGCAGCGATGGGGAAAGTTGATTTTCAGAGGCACAGAGGTACCAGGGCCCCTTCACTTGGTTGGTACTCAGCTGCCCCACACCAGCGCGGGCAGCTGCCACTTTTGCATATTGCTCAGAGGGCATAGTGAGTGCCGAGGCCCATTTGATGTTCACAGCTGCACAGCACTTAGCGTCAGCTGCTACGTTTAGGCCAACAGTTCTTTGGGGGCATGGGTTATGAGAATAGGAGTGAGGTACACTCCTCTGCCTCAGCGCAATGGCGCACTTTGGATTCCGCTGCCTTGGCAGCAGCCCTGACATTTAGGACATAGGGCATTTGAGTCCCTTTGAGAAGGCCACTTGGCCAGGGGGACTGTGAGGTTTGTAGGGAACCAGGCCCTAATGTGATTTATGTGGTGCTAGGAAATGTGATTCATGTACTATGATTTACGCACCCTGTTTTATGCCTCTAACTGTGATTTATGTATGAGGTTATTTGCATACTGTGGTCTATGCTAGTGAGATTATTCTCTTACATGAGTTATGCCTCTAATCTAAGAGTTCTGTTTATGTGCTACTGCATAATGTATTTATGCTGGTGAGGGTATTGTCTAAATGCGTTTAGACTTATGAGATGGTTGCATAATGTGTTTATGCTGGTGAGGTTGGCGCAGAATGTATTGCACGCCTACATCTGATACTGTGCATAATATGGTTTATGTTACAGGATGATGCTGAGTACAGTGTTTGCCAGTGATTACTGGTTGTACATTTCTGATATGTCCTACATTTACTATGTTCACTAAGTGATGGTTCTGACAGTGGTCCAAATGGCCCTGTCATATGTATATAATCCCTTGTAGATATTACCTAGTGCTAGAGGGCACAATGTATATTATGTGATTACTATTCTAATGTGTTATGAGAATACAAAGGCTATTATTGATATACCTTGTGTGGAGTTCCTTTTGTGGTGTGCCTGTTATGTTGTTGCTGTGTGCATGCACAAACGCTTTACACATTGCCTCCGGGATAAGCCTGACTGCTCGTGCCAAGCTACCAAGGGGTGAGCAGGGGTTATCTTTGGCGTGTAACTCCCTTGCCCTGACTAGAGTGGTGGTATCTGCCTGGCTTTGGCGCAAGCCTTAGCCAACCAGAGATCCCATTTCTAAGAAGATGTTTTAATTATTTTCCGTCACTGAGGTTCTGATCAACAGGCCAGCCAACTAGCCCTTGGAGTTACTCTGGAAGTCTTGGGTTCAAGCAGGAAAGCAGGGCTCAAACAGCAGGACAGCCCTCTGAGGTCTAGGGGCAGGCTTCAGTCAGCAAGCAAGTCCTCTTGGCACAGCAGGACAGCCCACTGAAGTACATAGCGGACAACAGGCAGCAGGGCAGTCCTCTGAGAGTCCTTTTCCAGGTATAGAATTGAACTGAAGAGTTGGTCTGCAAGTCCTATTTTTTATACCTTGTGTCCCCTTTGAAGTGAAAGAAACATCTGGAGGTTTCCCTCTACAGAAATATCTGGAATTTTCTGCCTCCCTGCCGTGGTCCCAGCCTGTTTTTTTTTTTATATTTAAGTTTGTAAAGCGCTCAGCTACCCGTAGGTTTCCCGGCGCTAAAAACCAAATGAGAGGGGGAGAGTCAGAAAGGAAGGCTGTTACATATTGAATAACCAATTTTTAAAACTTAAGGTAGCAGGGTTCAGTTCGCAACCGGAGAGGAAGGGAATTCCAGAGTGAGGGGACCAGCCAGGTGAAGGAGCGGCCACCCATTCTGGATCTTTTGATTCTAGGAACCGAGAACAAATGCTGATTAGATGATCGCAGTGTGCGGGGGGGACAGTAGTGCTGTACCAAGGAGTTAAGATAGGGTGGGGCCAAGCCAGCATTTATTCTGTACATGAAGCAAAGGGCCTTAAATTTAGTATGGCTTTCAATGCGGAGCCAGTGCAGAGTGCGTAGAGAGTTGGAGGTAGGGGATGTATTGGGGAGTTTACAGAGCAGTCGCGCTGCCATATTCTGGACTGTCTGTAATTTACGAATCACCTCTTTGCAATCTCCCAGGAGAAGAATGTTCCCGTAGTCCAGTCTAGAGGTGATTAAGGCCTGGACCATGGTTTTCTGAGTATCTTGGGGGAGCATCCAGATGATCTTACGCAACCACTTAATGATAGTGATGCAAGTGGAGGAAGTCTTAACCACGTGGTTTTTCATAGATAACTGGTCGTCAAAAATGACGCCGAGGTTGCGTGCTGTTTAAGATGGAATAGGTAGAGTGCCCATTTGAGAGGGCCAGTGTTGGGGTCCCCATAAGGTGGTATTATGGCCAAACAGAAGAAGCTCTGATTTCCCCCCGTTCAGTTTCAGTTTGTTATCATATATCCAAGCTGCGATGTTACTGAGTCCTATGCAGAGGGAAGAGGGGGAGGAGTGAGAACCCGTAGAAAGAGAGTAGATGACCTGGGTATCATCGGTGTACGAGTAAATAGTGAGCCCAGCTTGCTCCGCAATAGTAGCCAAAGGGCTGACATACAAATTAAAGAGCAAGGGGCTCAAGATGGAACCTTGCGGAACACCGTACGCCGATTTATAGGTTTGGGAAGCTGATGAGGAAGAGAAGACTTGGAAGGTACGGTCTGATAAAAAACTAACAAACCAGTTGAGGGCTGAGCCGGTGATGCCAGATGATCTAAGGGCATTGATAAGAATGGGGTGGGAAACCGTGTCAAATGCGGCACTCAAATCAAGCAAAATGAGTGCCACGGTTTCCCCCCCTATCCACTCGGCATCGTATGTTTTCAGAGACCCCCAATAGAGTAGATTCCGTCGAGAAACCTGACCTAAAACCGTATTGGGATGGATGTAAAATTCCCCTGGATTCAACATGGGAAGAGAGTTGAGAGTTGATGTGCTTTTCCATAATTTTTGAGAAAACTGGGAGAAGTGAAATAGGACGGAAGTTAGATGGAATGCTAGGGTCAGCATTGGCCTTTTTTAGCAGAGGCACTATCATCGCATGTTTCCATGCAGAGGGTACTGTAGCTTCTCTAAGGGAGGAGTTAAGAAGATCCATAATGAGTTCAAGGGACGAATTGTCCAGCATTTTTAATATTTGAGGGGGAAAAGGATCCAATGGGGAGCCGGATTTGATTTTACTGATAATATCAGAGAGAGTATTGATGTTAAGAGGATCCCATGTGTCGATCAACTGTGAAGCAGGAGGACAGGTATCCCATGGGACCCCTGAATCCTCAAGACAGGAGTTGAGTTTCTTAAAGTCCAATTTGTTCCAATTTCTGGATAGTCTAGATTCTGTAGAATTAGAGAGGGTGTTCGGTGGACAGCCAATGGTAACAGAGAAAGTCACCATATAGTGGTCAGACCATACAATAGGTAAAGGAACCTCACATATAATAGTTTCTAAATTAGAAAGAATGGGGTCCAGCAGGTTCCCTGCTTTATGAGTAGGACCAGAATTATGTAAAATAATATTTAGAGCAGCCAAGTCCTGTAAAAGATTGCTGCTGGTGGAGCAGGAAAGATCATTCAAGTGCAGGTTCAGATCACCAATAATTGAAAAGTTTGTCGAATACTGAATTAAAGGTGCTACGTACTCAGGAAAGGTGGCAGCCCAGGAACTCGCTGGGCCAGGTGGGTGATAAATGAGCATCCCAGAGAGAGTAAAGTTGGGAGATAGCGAAAGTTTGAAAAGACCGGCTTCGCTGTTAGGTAGTTCAAAGTCTTCCCATTTGCAGGAGTACAGTCTATTATAAATTATGGCTATCCCTCCACCATCCTTCATTAATCTGTTTTTACCAACATAAGTGTAATTGTCAGGGAGAGCAGCAGCAATATCCGGGCCAGAGTAGTCTTTTAGCCATGTCTCAGTGAGGAATAAGGCTACGAGTTTCACCAAGACGAGTAGATCAAAGATCTCTCTCTTATGTTTGACTAATGATCTACAGTTTAAGCTAATCAGCGTCCGAGTCTGAGGCAGGTCTATAGATGTAGGTTTTGGGCGTGATGGCGGAAAATCAGATGAGGCTATGTTGGTTAGGGAGGGGAAGGATGTAAGGGGGAGAAAGCAAACCGGGCAGGTTAAAGGAACACAATGAGGATTCATAGTAGTACAGTGAGAACACTGTGATGGCCTGAGGCTAAGGAGAGCCTCCCTAGAGTAAGTATGAGGTAGACCAGAGAGTGTAATACCAGGGGTCATAGCCCCTAGTCCCGGTCCGTCGCAGACGGGCTTGCCTTAGGCACATTTTTATATGTGACGGAGGACGGTAGGGGGGGCGTGGCCTCGAAAGGGGCGTGGCCAGCGGCCTCGCCGGTGATGGCGGCGGGGTGTTCTGTGTAAGCGCAAGGTCCCGTGTCAGCGCTAGATCCGCTGCACGGTGACAGTAGGAGCGTGTGACCCCAAGCGAGTCAAGATCCAATCAGGTAGGTTTCTTAGAATAAACACACACTAATTTTAAAAATGATTGCAAGCTCAGCCTACTCCCGGCTTTCCGCCTCAGGAGAAATGGTTTCTGATGGCGCTCGTATTCAGTGTCGATTAAATACCATGGGCGGGGGGCGTGGCCCCGAAAGGGGCGTGGCCAGCGGCCTCGCCGGTGATGGCGGCGTGGTGTTCTGTGTAAGCGCAAGGTCCCGTGTCAGCGCTAGATCCGCTGCACGGTGACAGTAGGAGCGTGTGACCCCAAGCGAGTCAAGATCCAATCAGGTAGGTTTCTTAAAATAAACACACACTAATTTTAAAAATGATTGCAAGCTCAGCCTACTCCCGGCTTTCCACCTCAGGAGAAATGGTTTCAGGAGAAATGTTTGTAATGCACAATAGGTGTAGAGTTCTTTGTGTGTGAGCTGAAGCAGTCGTTGTAGAGCAAGTGAGGGTGTGCATAGCCCTGCCCCCCCTTCCTGCCTTTGATGGCCCATCTTGCCAGCACCCTCTCTATTGTGTGGCTGTATGGGAGGAATACTCAGTCATGTGACCTAAGAAACAGGTTGCAGGCACCAAATGGTTAAGGCAAGAAAATACCAAATTTCTAAAAGTGATATTTTAAGAATTGCGACTTAACAACTGATTTTATAATTATAGAGGATTTTAAATTACTGTTCCCTAGATGCCAAACTTGAAATTTATACCTGCTCCCAAACACAAGTTATCCTTTACTAAATGCAATAAAGTAACCCATATTATCCTACAGGGGAGGTAGGCCTCACAGTGGTGAGGAGAAGTATGCATTAAAAAGGGATTATTAGATTTGGCAAAAGGGCTATTTTGCCACATTGAATTGGCAGTTTAAAACTTCATACAGGCTGCAATGCCGGGCCTGAGAGATGTTTTAAAGTGTTACTTAAGTAAGTATTGCAGTCCCACTTACTAGCGTTTAATTTACCAGCCCTTCGTATATGGTATACCACTTTACTAAGGACTTCTAAGTAAGTTAAATATGTCAATCAGGTGTAATCCTTTTACCATGTTTTAGTAAGTGAGCACAAGCACTTTAGCACTGATTAGCAGTTGTAAAGTGCACAGAGTCTCAAGGGCCAACATAAATTCGTTCAGAAAACAGGAAGGGTGAAGACAAAAAGGTTTAGGTGTAATCCTGCGGAGAAGGCCAGTCCAATAAAAGCCCTCACCACCCATAGGTGCCATTCTTCATCATAGAGTTCCTCCTCACTCCTCTCCCGAAGTGTTCGATGGGGTCGACACTTAACTCGTACAGAGGAGGAGCACTCAGAGTGTTATTTTAGAATGAGAAGTTTATGTGAGATGTGGTTGTGGGTGAGTGAAGAAGAGTGCAGTGAAGTGAGCATGGGAAGATAAAACTACCTCTTAGTGGACACGCACAAAACTTTATTATGTGTTTCCAGGGGATAGAGTAAAACTAAGAGGGGAGTAAAACTTCAACTCAATAATGATAAACGGGTCCGCATGTTTCTGCTAATCTCAACACTCTTTAAAAAGATTCTGGGCATTATTTGGGACCAATGTATTAAGTCAATCTGCCATAAAGTGTAGGAGGAAGTGTTTGAATCATATGTGTAAAAATAAAAAATCTGTAATAATAATTGATTACATCCAGTGTCCCACAACATATGGGCTTTGTTCACTGTTGTTGTCAATTGAGGAACCCAGCAATCAAGACACAGACAGTAAACATTAGTCATTGTATCCTAATGGGCAAATTGGCACTTGTGTGCTTCAGGAAGAAGTAGGTGTTTGTGTTGCACATTGTGATCACTGCAAAAACATGTTAGATTAAGTGAGCTAAAATATTTACAACAGTTATAACAATGGTGAACATCCACACTTACCCACACTTGTCTGATATTTGTCCTCAACTCAAGCTTTCTCAGACAAACCAAAACAAGGCTGATTGTTGAACCACAGAAAAAAAACAATAATATAACCTTGAGTGATCCTTAGGTTGTTGAAGTCCAGTAGAGAGTACAAAAATATTTCCGGATGGCTTGTACCATGAAATGTGAGGGCAGACATTAACTTATGTTTTTCTGCCATGTACCCAGAAAGTATTGCCATATGAGGTATAGGTGCATGACGTCCTGCTAATGCCTCATAAGTCAATACTTCCCTATGGGATTTCATTTAAATCTGGTTGGGTAGACTAGCCCAATGAGGTATCAGCAAGACACCACACACTCGTACCTCATAAGGCAATACTTGTTGGGTACATAGCAGAAACACAAAAGATACGCATTTCATTTAAATCTGGTTGGGAATCTGTATCAGTCACCCATAATCACATCTCATGTAGTGTTCTCATTCTAAAATAACACTATAGGTCCTCCTCCCCCAATACAGAGGAGTTGTAGCCCACACCAAAAGCTGTGGTTTGACGAGGAACCCTATGATGAAGCATGGCACCTAGGGTAGATGTGTGTTTGATCCTAAACAAGGTAATTAGTCATAATCATGGACACAGCCTCAATCAGAGCCATCCAATGGGATTGGCTCCCCATATCTAGTGCATCCATGTGTGTTTGATGCCTGATTCTATGGTGCCAGTGCACATTCTTCAGGTTGTAAGCTGTGCCAACTGTTGGTGTTTACCACACAGGAGGGGTGGGAGGGGTTTCGGGCATATACTCAGGCAGTATAAGGATAGACACGGACACTGTAGTTACTGGTGTGAACCGGAAGTCACAAGCGACTCCGGTCCCTTTATTTAAAGCCTTCTGGCCACGCCTGGCCAGAAGGTGATACATTGTAAGTATCAGGTTCCGGGTTGGGGTCTCCACTTCGTACTAGCGGCCGACAACTAGACCGCTACATCCCATCCCAAATCAGTTCGAATAAACAACATGAAATTAACATACATAGTCATTGAGCCTTTGATTGGGCTTCGGATGGGGGTCTTAGGTTGTACCGATGTCATTGGCTGACATCTCTAGGGTTTGCTGGTTCTTCTGCCGGTGACCTATCTTCTGGTCTCAGATCGCTGGGACTTTCCTGACCCACCACGTTCCTGCTTGGGCTACTTGTCGCGCTATGGTTTCCACATAGCTGACCATCGTCTCTGCAGGAAGCCTCCTCGACCATTGGTCTCTCTACTACTGAGTCAGGCACCCTTTTGAACCACGATATGTTTCGGGTGATGACTTCCCCATCTCTCTCGGCTGTTATTGCCGTGCCCTTCACACCCTTGACTAGCCACAGTCCTGGTTCATATGGAGTGCGGAACTTCCCTCCGCTACGATGATTTCTCACAAGGACGGCACAACTGGTGTTATTGGCCGAACCTGCGCTCTTCTCTTCCTGCTCGCTCTTTCATTGTTGGTTAGTCTTCTCGCTTGGGTGCTTGCCGGATCATACGACTCAGGTTCCAAGTTCTCTGCTACGGGAATGTTGTCCCGCCTTTGCCCAGCTAGCATCAGTGACCATGGGGACCTTTGAGTGGTGCAGTGTGGAGTGCTCCGATACTCCCGCAGGAACCTCTGAAGCGAGACCTCCGGGTTGGACTGTTCAGCCACAGATATGCGCAACACTTAGTTCAGCGTCCGCATGAACCTTTTGGCCTCTCTGTTTGCTTGAGGCCACTGCGGTGTGATGCGGTGGTGTTTGATGCCTAGGTGCGCCAGAAAGTCTCGGAATTCGTGCCCTTGGAAGGGGGGACCATTGTCTGTTTTGACAACGTGTGGTAGTCCGAAGAGTGCGAACGTCTTGTCCAGCATTGGTAGTAGGTGGTCGAATGCGGTCGACGGTAGCACTTTCACTACGGGGTATTTCGTATACCCTTATCAGAACGGCGGTTACTCGCCCATCGGGGAAGCTCCCGAAATCGAGACTGATCCACGACCAGGGCGACGGGGCAGGCTCCGCGGTGATCACCGGAGCTGGCGCTTCCGAGCCCCCCGTCAGTTGACACGCCCTGCACCTGCGTACAAACTCTTCTACAGTTTCTTCTAGGTTTGGGAACCAGACCTTTTCCCGCAACCTGACTTTCATCCGTCGGGTGCCTTGATGACCCTCGTGGGCTAGGGCAGTCACTTGATCCTGGAGTGTTCGGGGCATGACAATGCACAATCCTCTTAACACCACCCCCTTACCTGCAGCGCTTAGTTCTTCATGTACTCACCACACCTTCCCGAGGCGAGCTCGGTCCGTTTTGGTCCATCCACGTACGTCATGGAGAAAACCAGCCCACAAGCCTTTTCGCAGTGCTTCCAGCACCTTATTCAGGACCTTGTCAGCCTGGGTATGTGATTCAATCTCTGACATGGTGAGGGCTTTTGGGCACACCCACTGAGCGACAATGCTGATGAATTCTTCCGTTCATTGATCTTGGTCATGGGCTTCTTCTGGGGCAACGGCTGGGTAGCGTGATAAGAAGTCCGCTGGATTTTTGGCACCCGGCCTGTATACTAGATCAAATTGATAATGCTGGAGTTGGATCGCCCATCGTTCGATCCGTGGCGGTGGGTGGGGTGCAGTTCCTCTGAAGAGCGGGACAAGGGGTTGGTGATCCGTTACCACGCGGAATGGATGTCCACTCAGATATAGATGGAAATGGTTGCAGGCCCATTTGATGGTCAGCGCTTCCCGTTCAATTTGGGAGTACCTTGTCTCCGTTGCTGTCAGTGACTTGCTGGCGAAAGCTAGTGGGACCCATGTCCCTGGACTTGTTTCCTGGGACAGCAGTGCTCCCAGGCCTACGGGGCTAGCGTCCACTATTAGTTCAGTTGGTCGTTTGGTGTCAAAATATGCCATAGTTGTCTTTTCTAACAGTGTGGATTTCATCTTGCTGAAGGCTTCCTGTTCTTCCGGGCCCCACTTCCATACGCTGTCTTACTTGTTTAGGTTTTGCAACGGCTCTGCAACTGTTGCTAGGTTGGGTATAAACCTCCCGCAGTACGTTGCCATACCTAGAAAACTTTGAACTTCTGATGCCGATGTGGGGGCTGGAGCTAGTTGAATTGCTTGCGACTTTCGGGAATCCACTTTGACACCTTCCTGGCTGAAAACGTACCCAAAGACTTCGATAGTCTTTTGGAAAAACTGGCACTTGTCTTTATGGAGAGTCACCCCGTGCTCTGCGAGGCGGTGGAGGGTGGCCCTGAGCCGCCGGTGATGGTCTTCCAGAGTTGCTGAGTGAATTAAGATGTCATCACTGACATTTAATACTCCTTGGAGCCCCAACAGGACTTCCTGGACCGCGTTTTGGAAGATTTCGGCAGCCGATGATATTCCGAAGTTGAGTCTTTTATACCGTCTGAGCCCCAGGTGTGTTGAAAAAGTAGTTATGTATCTACTTTCCTCGGCCAGCCTCAACTGGTGGTATCCTGCGTTGAAGTCTAATTTAGAAAACCACCGGGACCCATTTAGATCTGCGAGGATGTCATCCACGGTTGGTGTCAAATGTCTCTCCCGCCAGATTGCCTGGTTGGGCATGCGCATGTCTATGCAGAGCCTGATCTGTCCCGGCTGCTTCGGCTTCTCCGCAATTACCATGGGTGACACCCAGGAGTTGGTCCGGTTACTTTCTCTATCCCCCTTGCTGTTCAAGTTTGATTAACTCTTGCTCCACCAACGGTCGTAGATGGAATGGGATGCGTCTGTGCCTTAAGGCCACCGGCTTCACTGATTTGTCTATATGCAGTTGCACCGGAGGCCGTTTCATGCTCCCTAGTCCTTTGAATAATTGTGGGAAGAGTTCCAGGATGTCTTCTGTCTGCAGTGTTCTCACAGCATTTGCGAACGTTACTAAGCTCAGGTCTTCTGCGGTGTGACTCCCCACGAGGATGTCCGCTTCTCTATCGACCACGTGGAAGGTAGTTGATACTTCATGATTTTATGACTTCACTTGCACTGTCATTTTTCCTTTTAGCGGCAGGGGCGTCTGACTCCCATACGTGAGAATCTTTACCTTGAACGGCGTGAGTTGGGGTCTTGGGCTTAGTTTCTTATAGTGTTGGTTCCCCATCACATTGACCGAGGCTCCGGTGTCAATTAGGGCCGTGACGGGAGATCCCGCGATCTCAATTGCACACGTCGGTTGAGGACGTCGCCTCCATTTTAGGTCACTTGTGAACGATATGAGGAGGCATTCTTCTTCGTTAGTGGACGGGTCTTCGAGGTATGCTCTGTGTTGCGAGGATACCTTCAACATCCGCGCCGCATCTGGTTCTTCAAGCGAGAGGTGCCTCACTGCTTTCGTCGGTGGCCGTCGTCCGGCACTCCGTCTGCCTCGCATGCCTTCTCGGCATACACTGGAGAAGTGGTTTGGAATCCCGCACTTCAAGCATGTCTTCCCTCGGGCCGGGCACTCGTTCGGGCGTGCTCTTCTTTGCTGCAATACCTGCACTGCGACTGGCGCGGCCTTCTTGTGGGACACCTGCCCCTGCTGCCCCGCCCTGAGGTATATGCTGCATCCACCCGTTCTGTCTTGATGGCCACTGCTGGACTCGCTGTGGGAATGAGAGCCGCTTCCATCGCTGTGGACCGGACCTCGGACAGCTCGTGGGACTGCGCAAGGACGAGCATGTCTTCCAACGAGATTCTGGGTTGTCTGAGGATGAGCGTCCTCAGTGTTTTATTTCTGCATCCTTGGATGAGTTGCGCGTGCACTTCTTTGACCGGATCATCTTCCGTGCAAGTGTTGGCCAGCTCCCTCAAGCGTGCGTGAAATGCATCCATTGACTCTCCCTCTCTTTGATGGGCTTGCCGCAACTTGAATCGTTCATAATCGGGGTTTAGTTGCAGGTTGAAATGGGCATTGAGTGCCCTCACTGCTGCGTCGTAATCTGTGGGGGCCCTTGTGTTCGGTAGGTGCTTGAATAACTTGTATATCTCATCCCCTGCGAAATGTAACAGCAATGACCTCTTGACGGCGCCATCCGTTTCTCTAGTGGCGGTGAAGTAGTTGTTTAGCTGACCTTGGAGATGCAGTGGTGGGGTCAATTAGTTCGCTAAACGGCGGTAGCGCGCTGACTTGAGAATGTACGGGCGTGGCTGGGGCTGCCGCTGCCGCTTGCAGTGGGGCTGCTGCTGCTTGGTCCGTCATGGTTGTCCCTGGCGATACCCCCTTCCGGTTCGGTCGTGATTACTACTGCCTGTGATGTGGTGGTGTTGATTACTTCCTGATTTGTGCCTTCCGTTTACTGCAGTGTCCCTCACTGATGTGTCTTTGCCATGTAAAACGTTCCCCTCTTTCACCAATGTCTCTGTGCTACACCCAGACAAGCTAAATGTTATGCTCCCTTTGAGCCTGGCATTTGCTACCTTGCCATGCGTGTTGCCTACGTGGTATTATTCTGTTAGCCAGGGATGCTGCTTCAGGTAGGGTGCTAGCTACAGCCCTGCTAGGGCACTGACTTCTTAGGTAGCTGTTATCCCACTTGTTGGGCTCAGGTGGGTTCTCCTGCAGCCTTAACCCCCTGCTTGCTGGTGTGGGTGTAGTTGCACCTGCCAGTGCTTGATGAAAGCCTCTGAAGCAGCGCATGCGCGCTTGAGCACAGCTTCTCAGACGGCCTCCCCCGAAGGCCGGTATGGTCCCACAGCGCATGTGCGCTTCCCTTCGACGAGCGCAGGTCTCAGCGCGCTTCCGGATACTCTGCTGGACTGTGTAGAAATGCCGACAGGAGCGGCGCTATCCTGAACGTCGCTGCGGAGCATTGGATGTTGATGGAGGTCACCTCTAGCCGCCCGCGGGCGGTGCTGCACACGCTGATCCCCCGACCGTGTGGCTCTATCAGGCATTGATCACCGGGGCAGCCAGAGCGGGGACCTCAATGGGCATAAAGGTACAGCCGCAGGGTTGCTGGGTCCCGAGCGCCGACACCCTCGTCGCCAGTGTTGGGGTTTACCACACGGGAGGGGTGGGATGGGTATCGGGCATATACTCAGGCAGTATAAGGATAGACACGGACACTGTAGTTACTGGTGTGGACCGGAAGTCACGAGCGACTCCGGTCCCTTTATTTAAAGCCTTCTGGCCACGCCTGGCCAGAAGGTGATACATTGTAAGTATCAGGTTCCGGGTTGGGGTCTCCACTTCGTACTAGCGGCCGACAACTAGAACGCTACACCAACCACAAGGAAAAGATCACTCATCAAGCATACACCGCGGGGTCAGAACAGTGAGATTAGTGAATTAGATCTACGGAGAGTAGTGTGCTTGGCTTGGGTGGAGTGTTCTGTCTTGGGGACTGATGTACGAGGTGCCAATTAGACTAAAACTCAGTTACTTTATATGTGATGCTTATTGGTTTATAGCAATCATAGTGGTTCGCACAGCAACTGCATTGGTTTATATATGAAACATATTGAATGTATCTTTCTGCTTACTGCACTGGTTCACACATGTTTTATTGGTTTGCATGCTCTGTACTGCTTGGTAAACAGAAACATTGGGATGAGGAATCAAGTTTGTTAATGCAAAGGTAGAAACCAATAAAGCACATTTTTTTACTTGAGAAATCATACAGTTTAATGTGTGCTTTTTTTAATCACCGCATATCGGTTTATATTAATAACATACAGCTTTTTACACACAGAGCACCACTGTATCCATTTAGTGAATTATGCAAAGTACAGCATACTGATGTGCTTTCACAATGTGGTGTGCAGGCATACTCTACTGGTGTGCCTCATAAAGAATTGGTTCGCATGTATAACGTAACAGATACAATGGCCAAATACTATGCCAGAGACTTCTCAGACCAATATGCAGTGCTTCTACAATTGTCTGCCTCTCCACCATCCAAACAACACAGATGGATTAAGGATAAAACCCTGTTTTGGTAAAGGATAATATAAGGAAGATTAATTTAGCCATAAACATATACTACCTTTGGAGGCTTAAAGATCAGTCAAAATGCTTATTATTCAATACGAATCCCGAACTTCTGCCAGCAAGATAAAAAGGAAACTACAATAAATACTATGGGGTATTCTTTTCCAAACACCAGGCGATTTTTTCTCAATGATTTGCCGCACTAACATTAGAGCTATTTTAAGTATGGAAATGTATTTATTTGTCAATTATTGGGAGGATAGTGCTTTTGACTATTTCTTGTAAATTAGACGCCACCTTTTTGCTAAATGAGAAAGGGCCTTAGCTTCCATTATATGGAATTAGAAGTGTCCACGAGTTCAGATAAATATTCTGAAATTATTTAAAGAAGACTGTGGACTCGATCTGCTGGATTTTTGTTTGTCTAACAAAGAAACTTTTGTTTTACCGGTTTGTTTTTTCTCTATGACTGTTTTTTATTTCGATAACTCATTTGTCGTAATCATGCTCAGTAAACATTGCAGACATAATTTACCTTGTGTAAACAATCCAAAGATGCCGAAGAAAGTCAGATTCAAAGTTTTGAATTATATATGGACAATGAGGCTGACAACTTTTGAATCCTTTGATATATATTCTGGTTGTTAACGAGCTTTTAGCTCAGGGTGTAGTATGATTTAATAACATAGTCAACATGGAAATACACTGTCACTTGATCAGGATTTTTGATTTATGTATCTGAACCTTAATATATGGAATAGTTATAGCTGATCCATTATATATCTTCCTTTTAATCTTCATTGTATAGCTTATTAAGCACTGTAACTTTAGTAGAGTTTAATGTTGCTTGCTTTCAAATTTGATGATGAGGATGCACCTTTTCAATAATTTTATATATATAGATATATATATTCACGCTCCAAAGTTGCCCCTAAGCAATGAGAAGCACTCGAACCAGCAGCAAGGTAAAAACCTTTATTGGGTACAAGCGGAAGCCGTCAAGCCGATCCCTTTAGCAGCTTTACTGTCCGTGATTGCCTGATGCGTTTCAGAGATAAACTCCTTCCTCAGAGGCTGTGACAGTCAAGTATGCGCATTATCGACACCGCCCACTCATTTAAATAACACTTTGCACGTCCGTTAATTCGACTGCTCTGAATGAGACTGTGCATGGAATTCTGGGTATTGTAGTATCCACAAATGATTCCCTGAATGGGAGCGCCAATCTTCCTGCTGGTAATTTTTCGAGCCCTGTATGAGCCTCAGCTTGCGGGTCCGCTTTAAATCCCTCATTGCCGTTTCACATAAGGCGTCTTCTTTGATAGTAGACCCTCGTGGCTCCCACATTATCAGGATGGTGCTCCTCGGCGGCCGGGTTGCCGCCAAATATTCATGCTCCAAAGTTGCCCCTAAGCAATCAGAAGCACTTGAACCAGCAGCAAGGTAAAAACCTTTATTGGGTACAAGCGGAAGCCGTCAATCCGATCCCTTTAGCAGCTTTACTGTCCGTGATTGCCTGACGCGTTTCAGAGATAAACTCCTTCCTCAGAGGCTGTGACAGTCAAGTATGCGCATTGTCGACACCGCCCACTCATTTAAATAACACTTCGCACGTCCGTTAATTCGACTGCTCTGAATGAGACTGTGCATGGAATTCTGGGTATTGTAGTATCCACAAATGATTCCCTGGATGGGAGCGCCAATTTTCCTGCTGGTAATTTTTCGAGCCCTGTATGAGCCTCAGCTTGCGGGTCCACTTTAAATCCCTCATTGCCGTTCCACATAAGGCGTCTTCTTTGATAGTAGACCCTCGTGGCTCCCACATTATCAGGATGGTGCTCCTCGGCGGCCGGGCTGCCGCCAAATATTCACGCTCCACAGTTGCCCCTAAGCAATGAGAAGCACTCGAACCAGCAGCAAGGTTAAAACCTTTATTGGGTACAAGCAGAAGCCGTCAAGCCGATCCCTTTAGCAGCTTTACTGTCCGTGATTGCCTGACGCGTTTCAGAGATAAACTCCTTCCTCAGAGGCTGTGACAGTCAAGTATGCGCATTGCCGACACCGCCCACTCATTTAAATAACACTTCGCACGTCCGTTAATTTGACTGCTCTGAATGAGACTGTGCATGGAATTCTGGGTCTTGTAGTGTCCACAAATGATTCCCTGGATGGGAGCGCCAATCTTCCTGCTGGTAAGTTTTCGATCCCTGTATGAGCCTCAGCTTGCGGGTCCGCTTTAAATCCCTCATTGCCGTTCCACATAATGGGTCTTCTTGGATAATAGACCCTCGTGGCTCCCACATTTTCAGGATGGTGCTCCTCGGCGGCCGGGCTGCCGCCAAATATTCACACTCCAAAGTTGCCCCTAAGCAATGAGAAGCACTCGAACCAGCAGCAAGGTAAAAACCTTTATTGGGTACAAGCGGAAGCCGTCAAGCCGATCCCTTTAGCAGCTTTACTGTCCGTGATTGCCTGACGCGTTTCAGAGATAAACTCCTTCCTCAGAGGCTGTGAGAGTCAAGTATGCGCATTGTCGACACCGCCCACTCATTTAAATAACACTTCGCACGTCCGTTAATTCGACTGCTCTGAATTAGACTGTGCATGGAATTCTGGGTATTGTAGTATCCACAAATGATTCCCTGGATGGGAGCGCCAATCTTCCTGCTGGTAATTTTTCGAGCCCTGTATGAGCCTCAGCTTGCGGGTCCGCTTTAAATCCCTCATTGCCGTTCCACATAAGGCGTCTTCTTTGATAGTAGACCCTCGTGGCTCCCACATTATCAGGATGGTGCTCCTCGGCGGCCGGGCTGCCGCCAAATATTCACGCTCCAAAGTTGCCCCTAAGCAATGAGAAGCACTCGAACCAGCAGCAAGGTTAAAACCTTTATTGGGTACAAGCGGAAGCCGTCAAGCCGATCCCTGTAGCAGCTTTACTGTCCGTGATTGCCTGACGCGTTTCAGAGATAAACTCCTTCCTCAGAGGCTGTGACAGTCAAGTATGCGCATTGTCGACACTGCCCACTCATTTAAATAACACTTCGCACATCCGTTAATTCGACTGCTCTGAATGAGACTGTGCATGGAATTCTGGGTCTTGTAGTGTCCACAAATGATTCCCTGGATGGGAGCGCCAATCTTCCTGCTGGTAAGTTTTCGATCCCTGTATGAGCCTCAGCTTGCGGGTCCGCTTTAAATCCCTCATTGCCGTTCCACATAAGGGGTCTTCTTGGATAGTAGACCCTCGTGGTTCCCACATTATCAGGATGGTGCTCCTCGGCGGCCGGGCTGCCGCCAAATATTCACACTCCAAAGTTGCCCCTAAGCAATGAGAAGCACTCGAACCAGCAGCAAGGTAAAAACCTTTATTGGGTACAAGCGGAAGCCGTCAAGCCGATCCCTTTAGCAGCTTTACTGTCCGTGATTGCCTGACGCGTTTCAGAGATAAACTCCTTCCTCAGAGGCTGTGACAGTCAAGTATGCGCATTGTCGACACCGCCCACTCATTTAAATAACACTTCGCACGTCCGTTAATTCGACTGCTCTGAATTAGACTGTGCATGGAATTCTGGGTATTGTAGTATCCACAAATGATTCCCTGGATGGGAGCGCCAATCTTCCTGCTGGTAATTTTTCGAGCCCTGTATGAGCCTCAGCTTGCGGGTCCGCTTTAAATCCCTCATTGCCGTTCCACATAAGGCGTCTTCTTTGATAGTAGACCCTCGTGGCTCCCACATTATCAGGATGGTGCTCCTCGGCGGCCGGGCTGCCGCCAAATATTCACGCTCCAAAGTTGCCCCTAAGCAATGAGAAGCACTCGAACCAGCAGCAAGGTTAAAACCTTTATTGGGTACAAGCGGAAGCCGTCAAGCCGATCCCTTTAGCAGCTTTACTGTCCGTGATTGCCTGACGCGTTTCAGAGATAAACTCCTTCCTCAGAGGCTGTGACAGTCAAGTATGCGCATTGTCGACACCGCCCACTCATTTAAATAACACTTTGCACGTCCGTTAATTCGACTGCTCTGAATTAGACTGTGCATGGAATTCTGGGTATTGTAGTATCCACAAATGATTCCCTGGATGGGAGCGCCAATCTTCCTGCTGGTAATTTTTCGAGCCCTGTATGAGCCTCAGCTTGCGGGTCCGCTTTAAATCCCTCATTGCCGTTCCACATAAGGCGTCTTCTTTGATAGTAGACCCTCGTGGCTCCCACATTATCAGGATGGTGCTCCTCGGCGGCCGGGCTGCCGCCAAATATTCACGCTCCAAAGTTGCCCCTAAGCAATGAGAAGCACTCGAACCAGCAGCAAGGTTAAAACCTTTATTGGGTACAAGCGGAAGCCGTCAAGCCGATCCCTTTAGCAGCTTTACTGTCCGTGATTGCCTGACGCGTTTCAGAGATAAACTCCTTCCTCAGAGGCTGTGACAGTCAAGTATGCGCATTGTCGACACCGCCCACTCATTTAAATAACACTTCGCACATCCGTTAATTCGACTGCTCTGAATGAGACTGTGCATGGAATTCTGGGTCTTGTAGTGTCCACAAATGATTCCCTGGATGGGAGCGCCAATCTTCCTGCTGGTAAGTTTTCAATCCCTGTATGAGCCTCAGCTTGCGGGTCCGCTTTAAATCCCTCATTGCCGTTCCACATAAGGGGTCTTCTTGGATAGTAGACCCTCGTGGCTCCCACATTATCAGGATGGTGCGCCTCGGCGGCCGGGCTGCCGCCAAATATTCACGCTCCAAAGTTGCCCCTAAGCAATGAGAAGCACTCGAACCAGCAGCAAGGTTATAACCTTTATTAGGTACAAGCGGAAGCCGTCAAGCCGATCCCTTTAGCAGCTTTACTGTCCGTGATTGCCTGACGCGTTTCAGAGATAAACTCCTTCCTCAGAGGCTGTGACAGTCAAGTATGCGCATTGTCGACACTGTGTTGTATTCTATGTAATGTAATGTTTTATCATTCATCTCCTGCCAGCTGAATGTGTATGTGATGTCATCAGCTGATGTCACATGTGGAATGTTATGTGCAGCTTAACAGACTGGCTGAAGATGAAGGTGGTTGGCAGTTCAAGAGCTGTGTAGAGTTATCAAATAAATCTACTTTAATTCAACTGTTCCTGAGTCAATTATTACAGATTTTTGGCGACGAATTTTCTACACAGCTGAACCCACCATTTGCCTTTTCAATTCAAGCATGAACTTTCTTCGATTCAAGTTAAGGATTTTATCAAGTTTCAATCTACCCAGCCTGGATTTAAAAGTTTCTACTTTCAAGAATTTTTGCCTGGATTTTGTCTTTTTCAAATCGATTTTGGGAGCTGCTGTGTTTTGCTACTCTCGCTTCTACACCAACACTGGGTACTTGCTCTAGCGGAAAAGGTCATTTTTCGAAACTATTTCAAGGTGCTGCTGGGCTCTACTGTACTCGTTTCCTTTTAAAGACTTGGATCTAGCAAGCTGAAGAGGCGACTCGTTTTATTGGGAAGCGCTTCGCTCTGGTGTCCGGTTTCGGGAGATTTCGTTGGATTTTCTACCCGTGAGCCGTGTGCTTTGGTGTTTGTTTTTTTTTCTCCCTCCGTGAGTCTACGTCACACTCTTGGGATTTTCGCCCTACTGTTGCCGAGGTTGGTGAGCCCATTTACTATCGTGGAGGAAAAATGTATTTGTTTTCATCAATTACCTGTTTGTGGAACGCGCAGTCCTCGCGCTGATGTTTGGATTTGAACTTGCAGTTTTCTCCTCGAGGATCGCCATTCTGTTGAGCACCCGCATCCAGCACTCGCGCATGTGCACGCGTGTTCCAACACTCGCGCATGCGCGTGAATGCAAATGTACGTCTGGTAGCGTCTCTGCAGAGAGTCTGAGCACGGATCTCTTTTGTCACAGCACCTACGTCATCCGCGTTCATCAAAAGGATTTCTTGATCAACGAGTGTTCTGTTTCCATGGAAACCATTATTCTCTGACTTTTGTTTGTTAAGCTCTGTCAAGCTGAAAGAGTTTTATCGGATCTCTATTGTCACAGCACCTACGTCATCCGCGTTCATCAAAAGGATTTCCTAATCAACGAGTGTTCTGTTTCCATGGAAACCATTATTGTCTGACTTTCGTTTATTAAGCTCTGTCAAGCAGGAAGAGTTTTGCCAACCACGTTTTTTTTCTTTTGCCAACCAACAGACTGTTTATTTATGAAGAGGTTTATTAACCAATTTGTTTTTTGGGTCTTTCTCTTTCTTTTAACACTATTCTTGTTCAAAATAGTATATTGCTATAGAGATTTTCGTGTGGAGCATTTTACAGCCTGTTTTTTTCAGGGTGTGCTATTCTATGGTTATTTTTTTCCAGTTTCAGGACTTATTCTATTTTAATGTTGTTTTCTAGGTCATATATTCCTGTCACTCTTAATTCTGCTTTCAAAGGGGTACATAATACTGTAATCGTTCTATATTTCTATTCTTGACTGTTTCTATATTTTTTTTTTTCTCTAGTCATGTCAACTATGCAGTCAATTAATGCACCTCCTGCTTTTTTAGAAAGCCCAGGGGATCCGCCTGTTAAGTGGGATGTTTGGTTCGACGCTTTCGAAACCTATTTGGGTGCTATTGGGGCACTCAGATATCGTCCAGAAAGGAAAAAATATCTCCTATTACATTCTCTTGGGTTCGAGGGCAGGTCAATTTTTAAACATCTACCTGATTTGGCAGATAATGGGGCAGAATTAGATGAGTATCAAATAACTGTATCGAAACTTAAAATTCGTTTCGACAAACAACCCAGTTTGATTGTACTTAGGCACAAATTTTTCAAGAGAAAGCAAGCGGAAAATGAGGATGTTGATGCTTACATTTCTGTTCTTAGAAAGTTAGCTGCAGTATGTGTATTTGAGAATTTTACTGAACAACTAATTCGTGATCAATTTGTGTGCCATGGGAAAGACAAACAGATTAGACAAAAATTACTGTCAATGGACAATCCTACACTAGATGAAACGATAAAGGTGGCGAAGAGTATTGAGACTTCTCAAGTTTCGTTAAAGGAACTTGAAGACAAACCTCCTGATGCTATTAACTTTGTAGGGGGGGTGAAGAAGGATAAGAGCAAATTTAGTAAAAGTTTCAACAAGAAATCTTCAAATAGCAAACCTAATGTACCTATACCAAGCAATGTCTGCTTGCGTTGTGGTTATGCGTCACATGCTAAAGGGGGAAATTGTCCAGCTGTCAATTCAGTTTGCAATTTTTGTAAGAAAGTGGGACATTTTGCGACTGTGTGTCTAAAGAAAAAATTTCAAAAGAAACCTGTAGCTTGTGTGGTAGAATCTGCTGATGAATCTGAAGGAGAAGTTGTGTCTGTTGTTCATCAGGCAGTTTCTGGTGAGGAAACATCTATTCCCCTCACTGGTGATCCCTCTTGTTGTGTCGATCCTGTGGTGGAAATAGTTGTAGGAGAAAAGAAAATCAATCTCCTTGTGGATTCAGGTGCCAGAATCACCATGATAACTCAGAAGTTATTTCATGAGACCTGGGGAAGTAGAGAATTGTTTCCACCTGATCGGTCTCCAGTTTCTTACGAAGGACGGAAAATTGAATTGTTAGGTTTTATGGAAGATTTTTTAAGTTTCGAGGGAAGGAAGATCAGAGGGAAAATCTATGTAGCGGTCAAGGGTTTGAACATTTTGGGGTGGTTCCACCAGGGTCTGTTTGGTATGATTCTGAGACCTGGAACAAAAGAACAGGTCATGCTTGTCACCTGTGAAGAGGAATGCTCTAGGTGGAAAAATGATTTCCCTTCTGTGTTCTGTAACGATCTGGGTAAAATCACTGGATTCAAACACAAAATAATTGTAAAGGATGGAGCTATTCCAATCAAACACAAGCTCAGAGGTGTTCCGTTTAGTATACGAGAAGATCTGAACAAAGAACTTGAATCTTTATGTGATAAAGGGATCATCGAACCCACCGAGTCTTCTCTCTGGTTGTCGCCTTTGGTGGTTGCCAGGAAAAGGGATGGACAGTTGCGTGTGTGTGTGGACCTCAGGTCTCTCAACAAAGAGATCTGGGTTGACTCCCATCCTTTGCCTAGAATATCAGATTTGTTCACATCCATCAAAGGGGCTGCTGTATTCTCGAAATTAGACTTGGCTAGCGCCTATCATCAAATAGAGTTGCATCCGGATTCTTGTGCCCTAACAGCTTTTGTGTCTCCTCTGGGTACGTTTCAATATCGAAGGATGCCATTTGGTCTGGCCTCCGCGGCTTCAGTTTTCCAGAGGGTTATGCAAAATATGTTAAAAGATGTCGAAGGAGTTATTGTTTTCCAGGACGATGTTCTTATTTATGCCAAGGACAATGAATCACATGATGTCATTGTCAGACGGGTCCTTGAAATATTCAAGGAGCGTGGTGTTGTATTGAAGTCTGAGAAGTGTAAATTTTCGTGTAGGGAAATAGAATATCTGGGACATATGTTATCTCACGAAGGTGTTAGGCCCAGACAAGGTCTGATTGATGCAATTTTGGAAGCGCCTGTGCCAAAGGACAAAACTGGCGTTAAGTCTTTATTAGGGCTTTTAGAGTACTATTCAAGATTCATTCCGAACTATGCGTCTATAGTAAGGCCTATTAGCAGTCTTCTTATGGGTTCGAGGAAGTTTCTGTGGTGTACAGGTTGTGACCAGGCGTTCAAGGAAGTTAAGAATATTTTGAAAGACAGTGAGGCACTTACTCCTTTTGACCCAAATCTTCCTTGTTGCATAACTGTAGATGCAAGTCTGGCAGGGTTAGGAGCTATACTTACTCAACAGGATGGTAGTGTGGAAAATACCGTGGCGTTTGCTTCTAGAGTGCTCAGGAGTGCTGAGACACAGTATTCTGTTATCGAGAAGGAATTGTTGGCCTGTTTGTGGGCTATAGACAAATTTCGACCATATGTCTGGGGAAGACGGTTTTACTTATTTACAGATCACAAGCCTTTAGTCTCTATTTTGTCTTCAGGTCCGAGTAAGTGTTGTACTCCTAGGATTACTAGAATGGTCAGCAAACTTCTGCAGTATCAATTTGAAGTTTTCCACATTGCTGGGGGTAAAAATACCAGAGCAGACTTTTTGTCTCGATTTCCTCAGAGTAGTGGACATAGTGAGGGAACTAGTTTTCAAGATTTGAATGATGAAGATAAGGAAGACTGTTTTGTAGCTTCATTAGATATTCCGGTTCTGGCAGTTGGTTCTGAATCTGACTGGAGGAGTGCATTGTTAGAGGATCCTCTGCTGCAAGAGGTATGCAGACTTTCTAGAGTTGGGTGGCCCAAGGAAAGATCTTTGCCCACAAATCTTCAAGCTTATTGGAAGGTTGAATCTGAGTTATCTGTGGAAGATGGCTTGTTGATGAGAGGTGACAAACTTATTCCACCACATTCCTTGCGGTCCAAGATTATCAAAGAGGCACATGAGGGACATCTAGGAAGCACTCTCACCAAAAGACGAATACGTCAAGACTTTTGGTGGCCCAGTATGGATGTTGAAATTTCAACATTTGTTGAAAGCTGTTTGGTGTGTCGTACATCGGAGAAAACTATGAAAGTCGTTACACCTCCCTTGCACCCCATTGAGTGTCCGTCTGGCCCTTGGGTTAAAATAGGGATTGACATTATGGGTCCTTATGAGATACTTCCATTAGGGTTGAAGTACATTTTGGTAGCCATGGACTATACGTCTAAGTGGCCAGAAATCAAAGTAGTCAGAGATGCTACGTCTTCGAGTGTTGTCAAGTTCCTAAAAGAAATATTTTTAAGGGAAGGGTTTCCACAGTATCTTGTGTCTGATAATGGGACGCAATTTCTGAGTGATGAATTTCAGTCTTTTCTAAAACTCAGTTCTGTTAAACACCTCAAGAGCTCTCTTTATCATCCGCAAACGAATGGTCTCGTTGAGAGAATGAACAGGGTTGTGGGTGAGTGTATCAAATGGGCAGTGAGCGGGAATCACGATGTATATAAGTCCCTTGAGAGTATATTATGGTTCTATAGGACCACGCCTCATTCCTCGACAAAAGTGTCTCCTTTTGAGATACTTAGGGGTAGGAAGGCTAATACCAGTTTCAGACCAGGTTGGATGAGTAAATGGGTAGACTCTTTGTGTGATGTGGAGGTATCATGGAAAGGGTCAAAGTCAACTCAGATATGGCTCAGAGTAAAGAGAAATCATGGTTTGACAAAAAAAGGGGTGTTAAATTTGTTGCTTTGTCTGTGGGCGATTTTGTACGCATCAAGAATCCTGGGCACACTAAGAAGGGGCATTGTAAATTTGGTAATCCTGTTAGGGTTACTCGCATTTATAACAATGCTGCCCAGGTGGAAGGGGGTTGCTGGTGGAATTTATCCAGATTGATTAAAACAAGATATCGCCCAACATCAGAGAGTGCTAATTTTACATGTAGAGAGGACAGTTCTTTTGAGCCTTCTGTGGGTCAGAGTAGGACAAGTTCGAGGGTTCGTGTTGTTCCCCACAGGTTTCGTGACTGATGTATGTTACGATGTATTGACTATACATTTTGTTTAATATGTGTATTGGAGAAAAGGAGGTATGTGATATTATTTGTTTTGACATATTGTTATTTGCATTGAAATGTTTATTTTATAGGTTTGTGTACATTTTGTTCTGTAGGTTTTATTATGTAAGGTAGGAAGTTTGTTATGTTATTGTTCCTTTTCTTAGGAGAAAAGGAGGTATGTTGTATTCTATGTAATGTAATGTTTTATCATTCATCTCCTGCCAGCTGAATGTGTATGTGATGTCATCAGCTGATGTCACATGTGGAATGTTATGTGCAGCTTAACAGACTGGCTGAAGATGAAGGTGGTTGGCAGTTCAAGAGCTGTGTAGAGTTATCAAATAAATCTACTTTAATTCAACTGTTCCTGAGTCAATTACTACACACTGCCCACTCATTTAAATAACACTTCGCACATCCGTTAATTCGACTGCTCTGAATGAGACTGTGCATGGAATTCTGGGTCTTGTAGTGTCCACAAATGATTCCCTGGATGGGAGCGCCAATCTTCCTGCTGGTAAGTTTTCGATCCCTGTATGAGCCTCAGCTTGCGGGTCCACTTTAAATCCCTCATTGCCGTTCCACATAAGGCGTCTTCTTGGATAGTAGACCCTCGTGGTTCCCACATTATCAGGATGGTGCTCCTCGGCGGCCGGGCTGCCGCCAAATATTCACACTCCAAAGTTGCCCCTAAGCAATGAGAAGCACTCGAACCAGCAGCAAGGTAAAAACCTTTATTGGGTACAAGCGGAAGCCGTCAAGCCGATCCCTTTAGCAGCTTTACTGTCCGTGATTGCCTGACGCGTTTCAGAGATAAACTCCTTCCTCAGAGGCTGTGACAGTCAAGTATGCGCATTGTCGACACCGCCCACTCATTTAAATAACACTTCGCACATCCGTTAATTCGACTGCTCTGAATGAGACTGTGCATGGAATTCTGGGTCTTGTAGTGTCCACAAATGATTCCCTGGATGGGAGCGCCAATCTTCCTGCTGGTAATTTTTCGAGCCCTGTATGAGCCTCAGCTTGCGGGTCCACTTTAAATCCCTCATTGCCGTTCCACATAAGGCGTCTTCTTTGATAGTAGACCCTCGTGGCTCCCACATTATCAGGATGGTGCTCCTCGGCGGCCGGGCTGCCGCCAAATATTCACGCTCCAAAGTTGCCCCTAAGCAATGAGAAGCACTCGAACCAGCAGCAAGGTTAAAACCTTTATTGGGTACAAGCGGAAGCCGTCAAGCCGATCCCTTTAGCAGCTTTACTGTCCGTGATTGCCTGACGCCTTTCAGAGATAAACTCCTTCCTCAGAGGCTGTGACAGTCAAGTATGCGCATTGTCGACACCGCCCACTCATTTAAATAACACTTCGCACATCCGTTAATTCGACTGCTCTGAATGAGACTGTGCATGGAATTCTGGGTCTTGTAGTGTCCACAAATGATTCCCTGGATGGGAGCGCCAATCTTCCTGCTGGTAAGTTTTCAATCCCTGTATGAGCCTCAGCTTGCGGGTCCGCTTTAAATCCCTCATTGCCGTTCCACATAAGGGGTCTTCTTGGATAGTAGACCCTCGTGGCTCCCACATTATCAGGATGGTGCGCCTCGGCGGCCGGGCTGCCGCCAAATATTCACGCTCCAAAGTTGCCCCTAAGCAATGAGAAGCACTCGAACCAGCAGCAAGGTTATAACCTTTATTAGGTACAAGCGGAAGCCGTCAAGCCGATCCCTTTAGCAGCTTTACTGTCCGTGATTGCCTGACGCGTTTCAGAGATAAACTCCTTCCTCAGAGGCTGTGACAGTCAAGTATGCGCATTGTCGACACCGCCCACTCATTTAGATAACACTTCGCACATCCGTTAATTCGACTGCTCTGAATGAGACTGTGCATGGAATTCTGGGTCTTGTAGTGTCCACAAATGATTCCCTGGATGGGAGCGCCAATCTTCCTGCTGGTAAGTTTTCGATCCCTGTATGAGCCTCAGCTTGCGGGTCCACTTTAAATCCCTCATTGCCGTTCCACATAAGGGGTCTTCTTGGATAGTAGACCCTCGTGGTTCCCACATTATCAGGATGGTGCTCCTCGGCGGCCGGGCTGCCGCCAAATATTCACACTCCAAAGTTGCCCCTAAGCAATGAGAAGCACTCGAACCAGCAGCAAGGTAAAAACCTTTATTGGGTACAAGCGGAAGCCGTCAAGCCGATCCCTTTAGCAGCTTTACTGTCCGTGATTGCCTGACGCGTTTCAGAGATAAACTCCTTCCTCAGAGGCTGTGACAGTCAAGTATGCGCATTGTCGACACCGCCCACTCATTTAAATAACACTTCGCACGTCCGTTAATTCGACTGCTCTGAATTAGACTGTGCATGGAATTCTGGGTATTGTAGTATCCACAAATGATTCCCTGGATGGGAGCGCCAATCTTCCTGCTGGTAATTTTTCGAGCCCTGTATGAGCCTCAGCTTGCGGGTCCGCTTTAAATCCCTCATTGCCGTTCCACATAAGGCGTCTTCTTTGATAGTAGACCCTCGTGGCTCCCACATTATCAGGATGGTGCTCCTCGGCGGCCGGGCTACCGCCAAATATTCACGCTCCAAAGTTGCCCCTAAGCAATGAGAAGCACTCGAACCAGCAGCAAGGTTAAAACCTTTATTGGGTACAAGCGGAAGCCGTCAAGCCGATCCCTTTAGCAGCTTTACTGTCCGTGATTGCCTGACGCCTTTCAGAGATAAACTCCTTCCTCAGAGGCTGTGACAGTCAAGTATGCGCATTGTCGACACCGCCCACTCATTTAAATAACACTTCGCACATCCGTTAATTCGACTGCTCTGAATGAGACTGTGCATGGAATTCTGGGTCTTGTAGTGTCCACAAATGATTCCCTGGATGGGAGCGCCAATCTTCCTGCTGGTAAGTTTTCGATCCCTGTATGAGCCTCAGCTTGCGGGTCCGCTTTAAATCCCTCATTGCCGTTCCACATAAGGGGTCTTCTTGGATAGTAGACCCTCGTGGCTCCCACATTATCAGGATGGTGCGCCTCGGCGGCCGGGCTGCCGCCAAATATTCACGCTCCAAAGTTGCCCCTAAGCAATGAGAAGCACTCGAACCAGCAGCAAGGTTATAACCTTTATTAGGTACAAGCGGAAGCCGTCAAGCCGATCTCTTTAGCAGCTTTACTGTCCGTGATTGCCTGACGCGTTTCAGAGATGAACTCCTTCCTCAGAGGCTGTGACAGTCAAGTATGCGCATTGTCGACACCGCCCACTCATTTAAATAACACTTTGCACGTCCGTTAATTCGACTGCTCTGAATGAAACTGTGCATGGAATTCTGGGTCTTGTAGTGTCGACAAATGATTCCCTGGATGGGAGCACCAATCTTCCTGCTGGTAAGTTTTTGCTTAGGGGCAACTTTGGAGCGTGACTATATATATATATATATATATATATATATATATATATATATACATATATATATATATATATATACATATATATATATATATATTCACTGAAAAAACCATAGGTTTCACACATGTTATAGTTAGCGGAAATTTTACTGATAAAAAACCAATGAAATTCCCCCGTTATAGTTAGTGCAGGCAACTATAACTCACGCGACCGCAATCCTCTGCTGATGCTAATACTGTATTTAGACACTTATTTGCCCATGTCTTCTTCCATACATTTTTAGCTATACATATATTACAAATATTTTTTTTTCATAAAGACACATATGTCATCAGCAGAAGATTGCGGTCGCGTGAGTTATAGTTGCCTGCACTAACTATAACGGGGGAATTTCATTGGTTTTTTATCAGTAAAATTTCCGCTAACTATAACATGTGTGAAACCTATGGTTTTTTCAGTGAATTTGCAATGTTTTTTAAATGCTAATTCCTAACTATAACGTGTGTGAAACCTATGGTTTTTTCAGTGAATTTGTACGGTTTTTTAAATGCTAAGTTACTTTACGCCATTCGTGGCGTGCGCGCCCACTTAACGCAGTTCGTTCCGTGCGCGCACGGTGCGCTTCGCGCACCGTGCGCGCACAGTGAGCACGCGGTGCGCTTCGCGCACCGCGCGCCCACTTTACGCAGTTAGTGCCGTGCACGCACGGTGGGCACGCGGTGCGCTATGCGCACCGCGTGCCCACGTTACGCTAGATGGGCCATGTACGCACGATGCGCTTCGCGCACCGTGCGCACATGGAGGACATATGATGCACTTCGTTTTGAAAGGTAATATTTTCATTTTTCGTATATGTTATAACCCATACACAAATGGTGCCCTTCGGGCAACATTTGCACACGGGGTGGAGAGAGTGTGGATAATTTTTTTTTTATTATTTTTTTTTAAAATATTTTAGTTTATCTCATCTGTGATAAGCCATGCACAATTGGTGCACTTCGGGCACCAATTGCACACGGGGTGGGGAGAGTGTGGATAATTTTTTTTTTTTATATTTTTTACCGTACGCGTACGGTAAGCGTAATCGGCGAAATTAGCGAAAAAATAAAAATTCAATTTTTGGCCTTGGGGGATCTTTGGGGACTCCCTCAACATGGCTATGTGTGTGGGAGCTGTCTAAACAGCCCCTTTACATGTTTTTGTGCTTTATATTTTAAACATCACTCTCAGCGCGAAAGAGAAAATGGCGGCCGCCGCTTCCTGGTTTCGGCCGATTCGAATGTTTACTAAGATCTAAGAGCCAATCAGAATCGCGCTCGGGCACGCCACCGTACGCGTACGGTAAGCGTACCGTAAGCGCACCGTAAGCTGGCTCAGATATATATATTGATTTAAAGGCTATTTTCTCAGAATCTACTGAACAGATTTACACCAAACCTACAAAAGGCACTTCCTTGACCTGAGGACTACCTCTCTGCCAAATTTCTAGTAATTCTGTTCAGCCGTTCGGGCTGTAGCCCTGTCTAAAGGTCCTATGGAAAAATGCATGGGAAAAACGCGTTTTGGGACCCCCCTTTTATCTCAGCCCCCGCTTGACGAATCCCCCCGAGACTTTCAGGGTAGGAGCGGAGCGTAGCGCCCCACCTATTTTGAAAAATTCGCGAGGATTCGTCGACCGGCGCCAAAGTTATTCAAAATAGAATGTTGCGGATTTCCTATGGAAACGTGGTCCTAACTATAACTACCTACTGGCGACCGCCAGTAGGTAATATATATATATATATATATATGTATATATATATATATGCACTGAAAAACCATAGGTTTCACACACGTTATAGTTAGCAATTAGCATTTAAAAAACCTTGCAAATTCACTGAAAAAAACATAGGTTTCACACATGTTATAGTTAACTGGACATTTCACTCGTAAAAAAACAATGAAATTCCCCCGTTATAGTTAGTTCAGCTAACTATAACTCGCGCGCCCGCAATCCACTGCTGATGACGTCACATATTACATCACTCATGACATGGTCAGTGACATCACTCATGACATCACTGATGACATCTCAAATGACATCACTGATGACATCACTGATGACATCATCCGTTGAGTATGTGTTTCTGAACAATTTTAATATGTTTAATATATATAAGGAAAGGCCTGTTGAAGAATGAGTGGGTGTACAAGTGTGTAAACGGATGATTTCCTGTGGTGCGTAACTGACTCTATAAGTGAGTCATTAAATGTATCTTACTGCAGACTAGTGACTAAACTGTGTAAATGTCTGTATGTGTCTGTATGTTGGTGTATAAGTGGCTGCATGGTTTTGTGAATAGCTATATGAGTGTCTATATGAGTTATTGATTGCTTGTCTCAGTATCTGTATGGGTTCCTGAGTGTTTGTGTGGGTAGGGTGTGTGTGACTCTATGCACAGATGTGTGAGTGGGTGATTCTATGGGTGCATGGTTTTAAGAGTGCATCTGTGATGGACTGTATGGTTGAGTGAGTGTATGTATGGGTGTGTTAGGGATTGAATGTATATCTCAGTGGTACATGTGTGAGTAACTACATATGTGAAAAGCAGTATATATGCGTGTAAGAGTATATAAGTGGGTAGATGTGAGAGTGTGATTGTGAGAGTGACTGTATGGATGAGTGTGTGCTTGTATCAAAGATTCTATAAGAGCGTAAGAATGTGGTACTATTTTTATGAGTAAGTGAACTTGAGTGTGTATAACCGCATAGGTGAGTAAATGGGAGTGTGATTATTTGCATGACTGACTAGGTGTGATAGTACCTCTATGGATGATTGGTGGTGTGTGAGTGTCTATATAGGTGTATAAATGCATATGATAGTCTTGTATGGAGTGACTGTAAGTATGAGTGACTGTACAGGTGAATGAGTGGAGGTGTATGTAGACCTAAGAGTTAATAAGTGGGTATGTAGTTATTGGTATTGGAGTATGTATGGTTTTGAGAATGGAACTCTGAAATTTTGAGTCGGTGTATCAAAGGTTATATTAGGGTGTGAGAAGATGTGGTCATTTATCACATGGATGACGTCATCAGTGATGCCATCAGTGATGTCATTTGAGATGTCATCAGTGATGTGATGAGTGATGTCACTGACCATGTCATGAGTGATGTAATATGTAACGTCATCAGCAGTGGATTGCGGGCGCGCGAGTTATAGTTAGCTGAACTAACTATAACGGGGGAATTTCATTGGTCTTTTACGAGTGAAATGTCCAGCTAACTATAACATGTGTGAAACCTATGGTTTTTTCAGTGAATTTGCAAGGTTTTTTAAATGCTAATTCCTAACTATAACGTGTGTGAAACCTATGGTTTTTTTCAGTGAATTTGCAAGGTTTTTTAAATGCTAATTCCGAACTATAACGTGTGTGAAGCCTATTGTTTTTTCAGTGAATTTGTAAAGTTTTTTAAATGCTAATTTATGTATGTATTATTATATTTTTTATATATTTATTTTACAACAAACTACCTATGTATATAGTTATAGATTGACTGCATCCTGTAATATTGAATGGCTCAGCTCTTTTTTTTTTATTCGGATAAAGTTGAACAGCATATCTTCTATAAACTTACAAACACTTTAATTTTTTAATTTTTTTTAAGGGTTTTTGACCGTGCGCGCACCGTGCGCGCATGGTGTGTGCTCCACGTGCGCATGTGTACGTCGTGCGTGCTCCGTGCGCGCGTGCTCCCTACGCGCGTGCTCCGTACGCGCATGCATTCTTGCACCGTGCGCGTACGGTGCGCGCACCTGCATGCTCCGAGTGCGCATGCGTAAGTCGTGCGTGCTCCGTGCGTGCATGCTCTGTACGCGCATGCGCATGCGCGAGTACTCCCTATGCGCGTGCTCCGTACGCACATGCGTGCGTGCACCGTGCACATACAGTGCGTGCACCTGCGTGCTCTGAGTGCGCATGCGTGCGTGCTCCGTGCGTGCTCCGAGTGCGCATGCTTGCATGCTCCATGCGCGCACGGTACCCGTACGGTGCGCGCACCGTGCGCGCACGGCAAGTCATGTGATTACAAAACAACACTTTTCATTGGTTCATATTAGTTTCTGTTTCAGAATCTTCAAACACCACACACACCCCCCTCACTTTTTCTACTAATTTCCTGGGAGAAGGAGCAAAACAACCTTTTCAAGCAAAAACTTCAAGTGAAAATGGCAGAGCACCACTCCACTTCAGAAAGTGAGGAAGAGACCTTTTTTGAAACAGCAAGAAAAAAGAAACAGAAACACTCCTTCATTTGGAAATTGTTTACATTTCCTGATGGACAAAAAAAGGTAAATGCACCAAAAGTTACTTGCACTGTATGTGGGACAGTCTTATTACGTGGAGACCCAACCAAAAAATACTCTTTCAGTATTTTTTCAATGATTCGACACTTTAAAAAAATGCACCCTATAGCATATGCTAAGGAGTCGACACGGGCCATGAGGGAGAATCCTGAATCTGCTCAGCCGAGCACTTCATCTGCGGCTGCAGAATCACCATGCTCCACATCTCTGGACATCCGTCCTGTCTTCAAAAATGTCCACATTCATTGCAACATGTGCAATGTCACACTCTGTTACGGAGAGACCAGCATCAATCTTATAGAACAGAAGATCCAGCAGCACACTTGCTCCCCCATTAATTATTTTTTTAAATAATTTTTGTTCCTGTTGAACAGGTTTTTTTTGTTGCTCTAAAAAAAATCCACAACAAAATACAAAATTGTTTAAAAAAAAAAAAAAAAGTTCTTTTCAGAACTCACTTCACTTCTCCAAGAAGAGCTATATTCTTAATATATATACTGTGTTGTAAATTAATTGAATGAATGTGTAGTGTATACATGAATGATTGAAATGAATGAAATGACTGAGTGAAGAGGAGGAAAGGACTGACAGAATGAGAGTAACAAGGAAAGTATGATCAGTCATGAAAGGGAAGTGAGAGACTGACTGCAACAAAAGGACAAAGGGTAGAGGATACAGGTAAGAAGAGTGAATGAGTAAGGGAATGGCAGTGAGTAATGGAGAGTGAGGGAGGGGGAGTGAGAAAAGGGGAGTAAGGGACGGAGATAGTAAAAGGGAGTAACAGACAAAGCGGATGAAGTACAGCAGGGTAAAGGGATTGAAAGTAAGAGAAGTGGAGTGATGGTGTGATAAGGGGTGTGAGGATTAGAAAAGGTGGTAAGGGAAAGTGAGAGATGGGGAGTGAGGGGATGGAGGGATTTAGGAAACTGGAGTGAGAGAAAGGGAGTCAGGATTTCAATGAGCAAAGCAGAGTGAAGGAGAGTGAATGAAAGAATGCGAAAAGGTGAAGAGGTGTGAAATACAAACAGGAGGAAATGAAGTAGGAGAATAGGAGTGACTATGAGTAAAGGATAGTGACAGTTAGGGAAGGTGAGGGAAGGAGAATGACAGAGAAGGTTAAAAAATTAACATAGATGGAAAATGAGTGATGGAGAGAGGAGGAGTGGTAGAAACAGAGGGGCAGATTTCTAACAAACTAATGCAGCACGGTGCAGCAAGTAATTTTGCTGTGCCATGCTGCGCTAGTTTCGAAGCATGAAAAGTGACGTAGTGGTGGTGCAGGGGGCTTCTAAATCTGCCCCAGAGATGTTTAGGAAATTAAGGGTAAGACAGACAAAGGGAGAGAGACAGAAACAGAGACAGAGAGCAAGGAACTGAGAAGGAGTAAGGAGGTTAGTGTCAGGTTTAACTCTGCAGGATTCAAACCCAGCAATAACCTCCACGTCCGGACCTTCCAAACACCCTGAGTCACAGATGTATACAGGGTATTCGAATGATACGGCGAGGGAAAAAACTCCAAAGGGGAAAAACCACAGGAAGGGAAAAGGAAGGGACGGCAGGGAGAGGAAGCTGTAAAACAAAAGCACATAGGTTAGCACATAGTAAACTTCCTACTCTCAATAATGTCTCGCTAAAGATGGAGGTATCACCTGAGCAGCCTCTGGAAGGAGCCTCTAAGCGATGGAGCTCTCCTTGTCTTCTTTATCCTACACAGTACAAGACAAAACCCCATTAGTAGGCACAGGGTGCATCACTCTCTGGACAAATCACATATTTGATGGCAAGCCACATACCCCTCCGTAATGTACTGATGCAATCCCATGTATGAATTCGAATACCCCCAAAGTTGTGGTCTAAGTTATTTGTTCCTTAGTTCCAACAAAGGCAATACTATCCAATGATATGGAGGTTCACTGTGTATATTCCTTCATATACACCGGAGCCCACTTGACTCCTCCCCTCTCAATTGTCCGCCAAATACGGCAGGGCGTAGTGTCTGTACTACCGCCACCCGCTTTGGCATTTGTAATCCAATACACAAGCGTTACCTCTTCGTGTCGGTAGTGCGGAGTATTCCTTCCCCTGCACTTCGCCACTTGCATTAAACTAACACGAATTCCTGTACACTTTGAATCTTGGTTTGTTACTTCGCCATGAAAACCGACAGTCCAACAGTTTCTAAAGATCAAGGGTTAGACAGCCTGCCTCCAACGTAAATATTCGAGCGTTCCGCTCTGAACCAACCAGTACCCGCACGGGGTCTCTCCCGATAACGATACCTTTGCAGGACGCTGGGAACCTGCACAAATCCTCTGAGAAATGCTCCGTCTTAATGAAAGCCAGAAAACGGGAGCAGCCGCTCCCGCCGTGTTCACCAAAATCACGAACACTTCCCAAACTGCCACGCCTCACTATATCCTGTCCGGTCGCTCGGGCTCCTGGGAAATGTAGTCAAAGCCCTGTTGGTCATGGGAACTGTAGTTCAGGCAGGCGCCACGGCTAACTCCTGACAGTTAGAATGACTGTGACATATGGAAACAGGGAGAGAAACATGGTTGAAAAAATAGTGATGGAGGCAGTAAACCTAGGGGAGTAGTAGAGAAGGAGTGAGGGAGTTACGAAAGAGCAGTAGAGGAAGAAGAGAGAGGTAAGGGGAATGAGAAAAGCAGAGTGAGGAGAAGTGAAGAAAAGGGAGCATGAAAGTGAAGGGGTGAGAAATACAGATATTTTAAACTTACCTGACCAACAAAATAACTTAATTAGAAATAAATGGTTTATTTTAATTGCTAGAAAAAAGGATTACATTTCCTGCGTTTTCTTTCTTGATCTGAAAAAAAAGAAAAAAAGTAGTAATATTTAACAATACATTTTAGAATACAGTACACATATTTTCCAAAAGAATTTTTTGCCCTTTTTTTGCTGTTTTCAGAATATATTCAATTTCACTGAAAATAGTGATATCAATTGCATTCATCACTTAACAGCGGGCAAAAAAATTAACAATCTGAAAGATTGTTTAAAAAAAGCCGTGAATCTATCCTCAGTAAAACATACCTTGATAGAAATGTAATATATATATTAAAAATATCTTCTAAGAACAATAACTATTTGCAATAAATAACGTCTGTAAATCTTGTTGCTTAAGCACATACACCAAAATAATATCTGTCAAAGAAGTCCACAATAGAAACAGTTACCTTTCCATGCCAAATGGTAATTTTTAAATTCTTTTTTGGTGAAATATCCAATGGTAATCCAATAAAATCGAAATAATGGTTTCTTCAGATGCTGCAATTTGTATCTAAAATTTTGGTTTTAGAAAAATTAAGTAGGAATTTAGTAATTCTGCAGGCAAACGTTGCTTGAAAATCAATTGTGAATCATTACACAGTGTCCAGCCTTTTTCACATTTTAGATAAACTGTGTAATGACCAGAAGTTATAGAAGGTCCATCATGGAAAATTATTGCAACTGCAACAAAAGTCTTTCCTGATATTGATAATTGATTTCCTGTAAACTTCTTTATTAAAGTGTCCAATTTTGTTCCATCAGCTCTACAAAGTTGCATCATTAAAATTACATACTGTCCATATTTCTTTAAAAATAACGTTGATAACATTTCTGATTTACATTGAGAACATTCCATGTTGTGATTTGCATCTTTAACTAATTTACTAAAAGTCACTGATTTACTCTCTGGTAATGTTAAATATAGGAACCTTTCAGAATCAACATTAGTGCTGCATGTGTTCAAACAATTTTCACAACAATGTTGCCATTTATAAGAGAGACCAAACATATTTTATATTTCTACCCCTTCATCTTCCAGTACCATAAGCATATACATTAAGAATTCCTGTGCATCTTGCTGGACATTTTCTGTAAACTGTATACATCCAGTACATATATCTAATTGATTTCTAACATCAGAAGCACTTTCTATTTTAGTTTTATCATTACTCAGCTTCTCATAAAGGAAACTCAGCAGAGAACAGAATCTTTTTTCATGATTTAGTATTATCTGCTCTTTCAAACTTTCAAGATAAAATACAACATTCAGCACTACATTAGCAGAGCAGTTGACACCAGAGCTATTTTCAAAATGACAACCAACAACCTCTTCAGCATTGTCCTTTTTCTTTTTGCTTGCAATCACATCAGTCTCTATTTGTTTACTCTTCTGTACATCCTCATTACAGATATTCTCAATTCTCCTTTTCCGACAAACAACACGTTTTACAAACACAGGATACTGACCTAAATGAGGAGCATAGCTTCTTCTTAATCTATTATACTCCTTTACACAGTTTGCATCAGCACTAACTTTTGACTCATCAAAGTCTATTATGAATAAACCAGATATTTTTTTCACGCGTGACAAAGCAACATATGCCATACCTTCTTTAAACACACTAGATCCAATGTTTACAAAAGCACTATCTACAGTTAATCCTTGAGATTTGTGAATAGTTACAGCATATGCTAGAGAAAACGGAAACTGCTTCCTACGTACATATAAGTCTTTCACAAGCAAGAAACGAACTGAACAACGACTAATGTCTTTAACCTCTTCAATCTGATCAAATTTTATTTTTAAAAATTCAATTCCATCTTTGTTCTGGTAATTAACAAAACCCACAACTTTACCCATAGCTCCATTCACTAAACCTTTTTCTACATCCAAATTACGTCTTAAAATTACCCGACAGTTCATACATACATAAAGATTCTTTTCTAAACCAGCTGTTTTCGATATGTTTTTCTCTAGAGAATCCAATTTAGTTGTCAATTTGCTTGTCAATATAATAGTTATTCCTTCATGCTGTATTTTATCCACAGCTTCCAGTTTTATAATCTCTTCGTTTTCCAATTTCAAAAGTTCTTGATTGAATATAGAGCATTCATGTAGTGTTGGCATTAAGCAGATTACAGTATTTTTTCCTGCAATTTTCTTGTATATTTTCTCTGGAACTATTTGTTCTGTTGGAAACAAATTACATAGCAATCGATTCTGTAAAGCTTTTCTGCCATGTTCTGTGAGTAGTCCAATTCCGATATCTTTGAGAATACTTGCATAATCATCATCATTTGCTTGCCGCATATTGGTAATGAGTTCTTTGTACTCAAAGAATGACCAAATATTCACATTACCTATACTTCCTAACGACTTTTTCGTGTCTTCATGTGTAAGAGTATGAAATACTGGTTGTCCTTTAACTGGAGTGAGCTGCAGTAGATCCCCAAAAACTATAACATGTTTTCCTCCAAATAACACGTCATAGTCTGTCTTTAGAATTTGCTGCATTCTTAAATGCACAAAGGCAAGCATTAAGTTTGATATCATGCTTACCTCATCAATAATGAGAATTTTCATTTTCTTCAATACTCTTGAAACTTCAAAACATGCTTCTCCTGTTAGCTTGTGGTATTGTATTTTGTTCTCATGCTCTACTGGTAACATTAGCAAACAATGTAAGGTAATTCCTTTTATGTGATATGCTGCTAACCCAGTTGGAGCAGTAACAACACAAGACAAAGTTGAATCAGTTTTTTTCTGTAGGTAGCTTCAAATTACTTTAATTAAGAAACTTTTTCCAGGTCCAGCTTGTCCACTCACATACATTCTGATTGGTTCAAATGATGTGCATGAGCACTCTTTATTTTCATGTAGTAATCCATGATCAATTTGTTTTGTGACTTCCTCATAAATTTGTTGTTGTTCATCATTCAGTTGTTGTTCCAAATTTGGTAAGTTTATTAAATCTTCATGAGCTTGTTTCATAGCTGTTTCCACTTCAGTCATCGCTATTGCAGCTTCATTTTCTACGATTGGTTGTCCTAGAGGATCTTGACTGAGCGTCCCAGAACTTTGACTGTCTTGAGAACTGTCTCTAGCTACTTCAGCTGCAATTGTAGCTTCTTGTTCAATTTCTTCATTTAACATTTGTACATCATTTGTGAAAGTACTGCATTCTATGCTATCTTTGCATGCATTAAAGGAATCTTCATAGCTTTGTAAATGTCCAAGTAATTCATCCTCTGAACGCCATGGTTTAAACAACTGTAAAAGTGCTATGTAGTAAAATTCCTTCTTGTCAGTAGTGTCGCAACCCAGCTTTCTGTGATTAATCAAACTCCCTTTTGTTTGTTTTACCAAACATCCTTCCTCACCAATGACTTTATATTTTCCATTGTTGATGTCTTCTGTGGTATTCCGTTTAAAAATGTAGTTCTGCAGCACTTCATAGAGACACATGTTCTCAAGATGATGACTTTTCTTTGGGTAATTAGTGTCCAACATGTTTGTTCTTAAAATGTCTGTACTTTCTGGTTCGTACTCTGCTAAATATTCAATTTCTCGAATAGATTTCAAAACCCGATTTCGCATTCCTGCAGGGCCTAAACTTACCCAAATTATTCTTCTGGATTTGGAGTACAGACTTGCAGATGATAACCTATCTGAGCATTCGTATGACCCATTTTCTCGATGCGATAACATCTTTAAACTGAAACTGTATAGCTTTTTACTGACTGTCTTCTCGTGAGAAATCTCTTCCCACATTTCTTTCAATTCCGTTTTCTCAGATTTAGTGATGTAAGATGTGACATACCGCGCAACAGCAATAGAATTGTCAGCTACATACTGAATATCCATGTTAGCATTCCACATGGATAAAACGACTGGGTTGTAGTCATTTACATATTTTGACTCTTCTTTTCTTCTTAGGTTGTAGGTATTTTTAGGCGATTTTCTTGTAATAGTATGTCGCACAGCTGGCATAAAACTGTTTACACTTCCTTTTGAAAGAACAGGTCGTGGAAATCCAAATCGACATTTTGTGTAGAATTTATCTTTACTCTTGTACTTTCGTCGATAGTATTTTCCACACTGATGACTTTGAAAACGTAAAACTTGCTCTTTTAAGTTTTTTTCTTCTGTGCTTTTAGGTATAGCACATGTTGCATATCCTTCAATGAAAGATAAAACTGCATCATCAGAATCTGTTCCAAATTTTGGGGCATCCTTGATCCACAACAGCATATGAATATGAAGATCACCTCTTGCTTGGTACTCTTTTCTCCAAAAGAAATCCACAACTTCTCCAAGAGGTGGATTTTTTTTTATTGCAGATGAAGGACATCATAGCCTCAAATCTATGATTGAAATATCTGCAAACATTAACCGGATCCAATGAGCACAATTCTCCTGCTGTCTTGTATTGGATGTTTTCAATATTTGAATTTGCCTCTCGAAGAAAATCCAGTAAATCATCCCAAGCGTCCTCAGCACAGCTTAGGGTAAGGAACCATGTAGGAGTTCCTAAATTCCGTAACATACATTTCAATTCTCCATGGCGTCGGTACCAATATTCATTAGTCCCACGCTGACAAGCCATCAGATTAATCAATTGAGATTCCAAATGATCATCTCGCTGTTGCACTTTGTTCAGAAAATCCTTTGCAGACACATTATGTAGATGTACTCCAGTTTTTAAAATGTGATTTACTGCATAAGATAGTGCAGACAAGTCACTTTCAAATAAAAGATGGAACAAATAAGGAATACTTTGACGAAATCTTGGATCTTTTGCATATAATCTTGTAGTCCGATACTCAGAAGCAGGAATCTGTACTGGATGTTCATCATATCGTCCACCTTTTCCTGTAGGAAACAGCTGGGGAAAACAATGAGCTTCCAAGCTCTCCTCCCATACACTCACGGGAGTTCCTTTTGCTTTTTTCATCTGAAACAGATCAATAGTGTTTCCCATAACTTCTTTAGAATGAAGAGGATGTATGCTGAAATGTTCATAAATTTCTTCTTTTTTTGATTTATCCACTTTTTCAATTTGCCCAGTTGGTATTCCTGTGTCTGCTAGTAAAACTTCTTCATCTTCATCCATATAAATTGATTCATACCATTTATTATTTCTTTTCAAATATAAATTTGCTCTTTGTAGTTTTCGTACATCTACCAGCTCCTGCCAAATTTTCTTATTCTTTGTAGGTACACCATTAACCAGAATTACTAATGGTTCAGTTTCCAAACTATCTGCATCAATTGTTTCCATATTTGTTTTCAAATCTAATGGCAAATAGACAACTCTTCCTTTTAAACCTCTTTGTAAATCTGAAGGAGGTAATATACCTGTTTTGGGCTCCATACGAACTATAGTCTGAAACGGATGGAAACATTGAATGAGTATAGACTCATACGTATTTAAATCAGAAAGTTCTGCAGGAATATCAACCAATTCTAAATTATTATGTACAGCTCTAGCTGGAATTTTATTTTCTTCTAACTTGTTATAACAGTATTTACAAATACGCTGATCTTCACCCAAATTAAAACAATTTCCAGAAATAAATATGTAGCAAAATCCTTCCACTTAGAATTATTTTCTTTTTCACTTTTTTTTATAGAGATCAACATTCCTTGTTTGAGTTTTAAAATGGCTTCTCCGGCAACAAATACAAGTAATATTTGGTCTTTTATTAGAGATGATAGTAAATTTTGTCATTTGATCTTCAACATTTTTACTAACAGTGAGTTCTACATTCTATTCCACATTTTCTTCAATAACTGTGTCATTTCCTGCACTTTCTTGCTCTGGACCAAAGTAACAAAACTCAATATCCTCACAAACCTTCTTCACATCTGATACAGATCCACGGAACAGAGCACTATTCAACTCATTTAACTTTAGTGCTGGACTTTTAGCAAAATACAATCTTCTCACAAATTTTCTCATTTCAGTATGATGAACTGCCAGCATCCTAAAATGGTGAAAAACACTTTGACAAACTTTCCTAGAAAGACAAGCCAGAGAATGTCCTTGCAAACCAGTATTCTCTCTCACTCTGCATGGATCTAGTCTTTGAAGCACCTTAATCTTCTGTTTAACACTTTTTTTTATTATATTCTCTTAGAAAGTCACGTAATCAATAGATTCCTGTCGTACAGTACAAATACTACTAAAATTCCAAGTGTACACTGGGGCTTTAGGACGTCTCCCCATAACCTCATCAGCTAACACTTCTTCCTCATTTCTTGGAACCATTTTCTCCTTTTCCATTACACAACCATCTTAATGCTACTGGTGTCAACTGCATGCAGCAAACTATTACTTTGAAGATAACTCTCTTCATTAAAAAATGGTTCAGTACTTGAACTATGCTACCATTCTCCTAAGAACACTTTACAAAAGTTTTTTTTTTTCACTTCTCATTTTCTTTTGCTTTTTGACTTCATTACATTCACTAATTTATCTAATGTACGGATCCTGTTCAAAATTAAAATGAATAGTTTTCTTTTTAATTCCAAAGCCTTTGCAACAATTGATTCAATATGTTTCGTTTTGTATTAAATTTGACTTTCTTCCTATATTTTTTCACATCCTTTAGCAAATTGAACATCACTCTTCTCTGAAACATTTTTCTACGAATGTTTTAACATCTATTTTTCTTTTTAAGTCATTCTTTCTTACTTCTTATTGTACATTAGCATTTAGTATATTCTGTCGATTGTCTTGCTATTTTCTACTTGAAACACTATTTGCAGTGGATATATTTTTTACATTTTTTCTTTGCTTGAGGATATTTTTTATAAAATCCTTAGTCTGCTTACCAGAAGACTTTTTCTTTTTTCCAACATGAGGTTCTTAAACTAATTTTTGTTGTCCAGTTGTCTTCAAATATAGATGTTGTTGCTGTTCTTTTCTCTTTCTTGATTTTATAGGCATCTTTAATTTATTTCAGTGTTGTTCAGCAATACCTGAAAGAAACTAAAAAAAAATACCTTTATGTAATTTAAATATATTACTATATTTTTTATGAGCTTTTCAAATCCTATCATATGAGCTGTCCCTTTCCTACGACTGCAAGTCTTACACAATAAAAGCTACACAAATTAAATCTCTGACAACAATTCCTGTGTGCAGACAGACTAATGGTGTGATTCTAGGCAGAAAACAATATTTAATTGGCAATTTCAAACCACATTTACTACTGTGGTAGAGTAAGTAATAATTACTGTAACAGCCTGACACATTTTCCTTATAGTTTAGAGAGGCAGAAAAGAGCACATGTCCTAACAGCTACTTGAGACCATGAGCATGTTGAACCTGGGTGAGTAATTAGACTAGAGCAAAGGAAATGAGCCTTGGTGACGTTGAATGTGTTAGCGTTACACACTGCTATCTGAAATACCACACAGTGCTGAATACTTAGCATGGGAGTGCAGGAGAAGCAGCTGCCTGTGTGCTAAAAGTGTGTTTCTGGAGACTGTGTATTGTCAGGTGCAAGAGAGATCTGCATGGACGCTTGCACAACTGCATGAAGACTGCACAGATGTATGTAAGAGCACATGTGTGGTAAGTTTTAATTGGAGTTTGTAACATGTAGGAACTACCTCACCCATTGCAGGAGTGGAAGGAAAATCTACCATGTTGATTTCAAATGTGTTAGCAATTGCCTTTCATCTGTGAGATAGTGATTTGTGCTGAATGCTAACCATCACAGTTCAAGAAAACAAGCTGCCCCTTTCCTACGAGTGCAAGTCTTACAGAACAAGAGCAACACAAATTAAATCTCTGACAACAATTCCTGTGTGCAGACAGACTCATGGTGTGATTCTAGGCAGAAAACGATATTTCATTGGCAATTTCAAAGCACATTTACTACTGTGGTAGAGCAAGTGATAATTACTGTAACAGCCTGACACATTTTCCTTATAGTTGAGAGAGGCAGAAAAGAGCACATGTCCTAACAGCTACTTGAGACCATGAGCATGTGGAACCTGGGTGAGTGCTTGGACTAGAGCAAAGGAAAGGAGCCTTGGTGACATTGAATGTGTTAGTGTTACACACTGCTATCTGATATACCACATAGTGCTGAATACTTAGCATGGGACTGCAGGAGAAGCAACTGCCTGTGTGCTAAAAGTGTGTTTCTGGAGACTGTGTATTGTCAGGTGCAAGAGAGATCTGCATGGACGCTTGCACAACTGCATGAAGACTGCAGAGATGTATATAAGAGTACACGTATGGTAAGGGTTGATTGGAGTTTTGAACATGTACGAACTACCTCACCCATTGCAGGAGTGGAAGGAAAATCTACCATGTTGATTTCAAATGTGTTTGCATTTGCCTTTCATTTGTGAGAAAGTGATTTGTGCTGAATGCTAACCATCACAGTTCAAGAAAACAAGCTGCCCCTTTCCTACGAGTGCAAGTCTTACAGAACAACAGCAACACAAATTAAATCTCTGACAACAATTCCTGTGTGCAGACAGACTCATGGTGTGATTCTAGGCAGAAAACGGTATTTCATTGGCAATTTCAAAGCACATTTACTACTGTGGTAGAGCAAGTGATAATTACTGTAACAGCCTGACACGTTTTCCTTATAGTTTAGAGAGGCAGAAAAGAGCACATGTCCTAACAGCTACTTGAGACCATGAGCATGTGGAACCTGGGTGAGTGATTAGACTAGAGCAAAGGAAATGAGCCTTGGTCATGTTGAATGTGTTAGCGTTACACACTACTACTCGAAATACCACACAGTGCTGAATACTTAGCATGGGAGTGCAGGAGAAGCAGCTGCCTGTGTGCTAAGAGCGTGCTTCTAGAGACTGTGTATTGTCAGGTGCAAGAGAGATCTGCATGGACGCTTGCACAACTGCATGAAGACTGCAGAGATATATGTAAGAGTACATGTGTGGTAAGGGTTAATTGGAGTTTTGAACATGTAGGATCTACCTCACCCATTGCAGGAGTGTAAGGAAAATCTACCATGTTGATTTCAAATGTGTTAGCATTTGCCTCTCATTTGTGAGATAGTGATTTGTGCTGAATGCTAGCCATCACAGTTCAAGAAAACAAGCTGCCCCTTTCCTAAGAATGCAAGTCTCACACAACCAGACCAACACGAATTAAATCTCTGACAACAATTCCTTTATGCACACAGACTCATGGTGTGATTCTAGGCAGAAAACGATATTTGATTGGCAATTTGAAAGCACATTTACTACTGTGGTAGAGCAAATGATAAGTACTGTAACAGCCTGACACATTTTCCTTATAGTTTAGAGAGGCAGAAAAGAGCACATGTCCTAACAGCTATTTGAGACTATGAGCATGTGTAACCTGGGTGAGTGATTAGACTAGAGCAAAGGAAAAGAGCCTTAGTGATGTTGATTGTGTTAGCGTTACTCACTGCTATCTGAAATACCACACAGTGCTGAATAGTAAGCATGAGAGTGCAGGAGAAGCAGCTGGCTGTGTGCTAAGAGCGTACTTCTGGAGACTGTGTATTGTCAGGTGCAAGAGAGATCTGCATGGACGCTTGCACAACTGCATGAAGACTGCAGAGATGTATGTAAGAGTACATGTGTGGTAAGGGTTAATTGGAGTTTTGAACATGTAGGATCTACCTCACCCATTGCAGGAATGTAAGAAAAATCTACCATGTTGATTTCAAATCTGTTAGCATTTGCCTCTCATTTGTGAGATATTGATTTGTGCTGAATGCTTGCCATCACATTTCAAGAAAACAAGCTGCCCCTTTCCTACGAATGCAAGTCTTACAGAACCAGACCAACACGAATTAAATCTCTGACAACAATTCCTTTGTGCACACAGACTCATGGTGTGATTCTAGGCAGAAAACGATATTTGATTGGCAATTTCAAAGCACATTTACTACTGTGGTTTTGCAAGTGATAATTACTGTAACAGCCTGACACATTTTCCTTATAGTTTAGAGAAGCAGAAAAGAGCACATGTCCTACCAGCTACTTGAGACTATGAGCATGTGTAACCTGGGTGAGTGATTAGACTACAGCAAAGGAAATGAGACTTAGTGATGTTGATTGTGTTAGCGTTACTCACTGCTATCTGAAATACCACACAGTGCTGAATAGTAAGCATGAGAGTGCAGGAGAAGCAGCTGGCTGTGTGCTAAGAGCGTACTTCTGGAGACTGTGTATTGTCAGGTGCAAGAGAGATCTGCATGGACGCTTGCACAACTGCATGAAGACTGCACAGCTGTATGTAAGAGCACATGTGTGGTAAGTTTTAAGTGGAGTTTGTAACATGTAGGAACTACCTCAACCATTGCAGGAGTGGAAGGAAAATCTACCATGTTGATTTCAAATGTGTTAGCATTTGCCTCTCATTTGTGAAATATTGATTTGTGCTGAATGCTAGCCATCACACTTCGAGAAAACAATCTGCCCCTTTCCTACGAATGCAAGTCTTACAGAACCTGTAGAAACTACCTCACACAGACTAATGGTGTGATTCTAGGCAGAAAGCAGTATTCCTGGGTGATACCAGTACACCTTAACTCATGGTGAAGACATACTCCATAATATCTTATAAGTTCAAGGCAGTTAAATATCTTCCAAAACATAAAATGTAAAACACAACTTTAAAACAAGAATCACATTTCTATTATGTATATCAAAATGCACCACATACATCCCCTCTCAAATTCATAACTCACCTTTAAAAGTAGTTAGTTGAGAAAGAAATGTGGCACTCACACAGCAGATTATCAGAGCCAGAATCTCTGAGCTGTACACCTCTCACCAGAACCAGTAAATGGCAAACTTTCCCTCTCTTTTTTCACACACATGTTAACTTCAAATCACAGTGCTTCCCACATTTTTTCAAATGGAAACACACATTTCTATTGGTTGCAAATTTCAACCCTTTCCAAATTATCCCTACCCCCAACATGACTTCTGCCTGCTACCTGTTACACCTTAAAACCTGGTCTTGGTCCCTGACCCCTAACACCCTTTAGAACCCGGTCCAGATCCTGTGTTAGCCAAAAAAACTACATCTCCCAGAAGGTAGTGGGAAGAGGGAGGAGGTTGTGTGCACTCGCAGAGATCACCTGATTTGCGAGGCGGATAAATAGCGTCACTCTACGTCACTCTACGTGATGCCGGTGCTTGACAATCCCTCCTTGTGATGGACCACGCCTCCCGCAGCTGTGTATCAGACCTTTGATTGCTGTTGGAATTCGTCAGGCGGCGTGTTGCTGCTTTCCTGATTTGACCACGTCTGTTCCACTTGCTTGTTGTGCGTTACCGCAAACCCTGCCCGTTTCCTTTGTCCTTGGCTACTTTTTTTTTCCTCCGCGGTCTCGCGGACTAGCGAAAATATCTTTGGACACCGCCGGAGGTCGAGAGTCTGCAGGTTCTCCATCTGGTTTCTCATCCTCCAATTGCCGTCAGTATTTTCCCCTGCCTCAGTCTGGCCTCTTTCAGACTGCCTCCGGTTTCAAGACCCGCACCTGGTACAATCCACGTAGGGTGCCTGACTTTGCTACACCCTCATTTCCCCCTGACAGTCAGTACAGGACCTTCCTCTCAGTGCTGCTTGGTTGGATACGATTATCCCGCTTCCAAGGTCGAGTGCGTGGCTTGCACTTCCCAAGGAGTTAAAGACTCTCAATAAGAGCCCTGGTGACCCCCGTGACTCTGCCGACGTGAGCGTGCATCTTCTCCAGCTCTCCTGCCATTCCTGTGGATTATATTCGTCCTCAGACTCCTTCCAGTCTCCTGCTGTTGCCAAGACATCACCTACATCATCACACCCCGGTGAGTCTGAGAGAGCACACAACCTAGGGGGGGGGGGTGGCTACGGTAGGATTAGAGAGATAACAGGCGGGAGGGCGGAAAGACATTAGAGAGAGTTTCCTGCCATATTCTTTCACTTACCTGCTGTTTCCTTTCTCTCTCTGTAGGAACATTCCCACTCCTGAGAGTCTTACATCTCTGCAATCCCTTCTCGAAGCCTGGTGGTCCTTCGCTGTCTCTTACCTCCCTGTGGGGCAGGTGATCTGTTCTCAAACTTATATTTGAGTCTGGTCGTGCCCTGAGAGGAGCGTGGAGAATATTCTTCGCTCCTGAGGTTTTGTATCCTTTGTCTGAAATCGTGCCCTGACAGATTGTCAAGCCCACGTTTTTTAAAAACCCCCGAGCGAAGATGGATAAGGATATGACACCGATGGCTGGGGCCATGGCAGACCCTAACCATGTTTTCAATATGTCTGAGTTGGCCGTTTTAGTCAGTAATTTACAACAAGAGCTCCAAACCGTAAAAAACGAAAATATACGTCTCCACCTAGAACTAAACACTTTAAAAAACCAATCCATGCCCAATTTCAGTAACCCAGATGGGTCAGTTAAGCAAAAAAAGACGTATATTCAGCCTGCCCGGTTTCAAATGCCTTCTCTTGCGGCAGACCCCTCCCTAGGGGTTAATCCGGCGCCGGTGAATGTAACGGTTCTGACTCCTCCTCAGACTCCCCTTGCTATGCCAGAGAGGTTCTCTGGAGAAAGTCAGAAATACGCCGTGTTCATGAACCAATGCCACTTGCAGTTTCTATGACGATCTGCATCTTTCCCGGACGATGCGGCAAAAGTGGCGTTCATCATATCATATTTGTCTGGCAATGCTGCCTTATGGGCGGTTCCGCTAATTGAAAACGACGACCCCGTTCTGTATGATTTGACCCGCTTCAAAGAGCATATGAAAAACCTTTTCGCTCGGCACGCATATATGCAGGCAAGTGATAATGAGTTGTTAGGGCTGAAACAAGGCTCCAAAGATTTGGTGACTTATATCACTACCTTCAATCGGCTGGTGGCCGAGACTCAATGGCCAGAAGAGAAACGGACTTCTTTGTTTTATAGAGGACTCCGAGATGACTTGAAGGACATCCTCTCACAAATCGTAGATCCACCTAAAGACTGTCCTTCGTTCATTGATTTAGTGGTCAAGCTGGACCACAGAATTAGCGAGAGGAAGGGAGAACGCACGAAAGGAGACTTTCCTTGCTTGCTGGTGACGCGTAATGAGAGAAAAGAGGTGAAAGACGGAGTAGAGCCTATGCAAATAGGTGGTATCTGTGGACCACTCAGCAAAGAAGAAAGAGAGAAGCGTAGAAAACTCGATCTGTGCTTGTACTGTGGGAAAGGAGGACACTACGCCAAAGATTGTTTGGTTAAACCCAAGACTAGCGCTAGGGCGGGTGTGGGTGAAATAGGATCATCCGTGCAGGCGGAAAACTAGTTGACTTGGAGAAACACGAGACCAGTTCTTCAAGTCCGCTTACCTCTTTGGTCTCTAGTTTTTTAGCTAACACCTCCTCTTCTACGCCCAAGCACTTAACTTTATCGGTGGTGTTGTTTTTATCCTCCACCGATAAGACCACGCTGTCGCTCATGTTGGATTCCGGGGCTACCGGTAACTTCCTAGACATTACTTTAGCCAAAAAATTAGGGATAGAATTCATATCCAAGACACATCCTGAAACAGTCAAGGCTGTGGACGGTACTGAGTTATCCTCAGGTAGAATCACATACCAAACACCTGTAATGGTGATGGTGTGTGATAACGGACATACTGAGAAGGTCCAGTTTGACTTAATCGCGGCTCCAAACTTCGGTGCCATAGTTGGAGTGCCTTGGCTTCAGACACATAACCCTCACATTGATTGGGTAACGCGGAAAGTTATGCTTCGGTCTCCCTATTGCTTGCAGCATTGCTACCGGGATACCACGCCCACCACCACCTCTGTTACCTGTGCCCTCGCAGAGTCTCTTACCACCACTTTACCTGCAGAATATCACGACTATGCTGTGGTGTTTGATGAGGTCAAGGCGGTGGCTCTGCCACCGCATAGACCATTTGACTGTCGCATCGACTTAATCCCAGGTGCAGACATGCCCGTGAGTCGAGTCTATGCGTTGACTGAACCTGAAAGCAAATATTTGCAAGAATACTTGGAGGACATGTTAAAAAAGGGCTTTATCCGCCACTCGACCTCCCCCGTCTCTTCCCCGCTTTTTTTCATACCGAAACGGGAAGGGGGTTTGAGAGCTTGCCTAGACTACAGAGCCCTTAACAAAGTAACTATAAAAAACAAGTATCCTCTTCCATTAATTCCTGGACTGTTAGACCAAGTCCGAAAGGCTAAGATATTCACGAAACTAGACCTGAGAGGCGCGTATCATCTCATTCGCGTGAAAGAGGGAGATGAATGGAAAACGGCATTCCGCACTAAGTTTGGACTCTATGAGTACTGCGTAATGCCGTTTGGCCTCTGCAACGCTCCAGCAGCATTTCAATTTTTTATCAACGAAATCCTGCATGAATACTTGGATGTGTGTGTCATTGTCTATATAGACGACATTTTAGTATATTCACAGAACATACAAGAACACGTCTTTCATGTAAAGAAGATCATCCAGATACTCCAAGACAACCATCTCTTTGCCAAATTGGAGAAGTGCCTGTTTCACGTAGAGAAAGTAGACTTTTTACGATTCGTGATTTCCCCTGAAGGCATTTATATGGATCCAGCTAAAATCTCGGCCATTACACAGTGGGCCAGTCCCTCGTCCGTCAAAGACGTACAATCCTTCCTTGGCTTCGTCAATTTTTATAGGCGTTTCATAGATCATTTCTCAGATCTCATCACAGCCATCACCAGACTACTAAAGAAGGGAGTGGTGTTCAATTGGGACGATAAAGCTGAAGATTCTTTCCAAGCCTTAAAAGACAAATTCGTGTCAGCCCCTATATTGAGACACGCAGATGAAACCCAACCCTATTACGTGGAAGCTGATGCTTCGCAATATGCTGTGGGTGGGGTACTGTTGCAGAGAGACCTTTTGACGGGAACACTCCATCCCGTGGCCTATTTTTCAAAAACTCTTGCCCTCGCTGAGCAAAATTATACCATAGGAGAGAGAGAACTCCTAGCGATCAAGTTGGCCTTCCAGGAGTGGAGGCACTATTTGTTGGGCTCTCCTCATGTCATAACCATATATTCAGACCACAAGAACCTGCAGTTTTTCAGGTCAGCGAAGGCACTCACTCCTCGCCAGATGCGATGGGTGTCTTTCTTTTGTGAGTACGACTTTGTCATAAATTTCAGACCCGGAGCAAAACATGGCAGAGCCGACGCCTTATCTCGTTTAGATAAGGACTCCAAACACACTATAGAAGAACCTGTGCCTTTGATACCCACCAATAAGATCATAGCAGTGGGGGAAACGTTAGAAGAAGCAGACACCCCGTTTGTGGAGAAATTGGTGCAGGCGTACAAGGCCCTAAAGGAAGAAGACTGGTTACTGGACCCTTTGAATAAAATCGAAAATGCCCTATTCTTTCATGACGGATTGCTGTATGTTCCTTCTACGGAATTACAGAAAGGCATAATCCAGTGGTGTCATGCTCTCCCTCTTGCGGGACACCCTGGGGGTGATAAGACTTTACAGTTATGCAAAAGGTGGTTTTGGTGGCCTAACATGTCTCTGTGCATTCACGACTATGTTAAGGCCTGTCCTGTCTGTGCGCGACAGAAATCTCTCCATTGTGTTCCCCCAGGGTTGCTACGCCCCTTACCTATACCCTCAAGCCCCTGGTCATCCATCAGTATGGATTTTATTACTGATTTACCCCGTTCCCAGGGTTATACGGCTGTGCTTGTGGTAGTTGATATGCTGACAAAAATGGCGCATTTTATACCACTCAAAAAACTACCCTCATCCAAGGATTTAATAGAGGCATTTATCATACATGTAGTACGGTTGCATGGACTGCCCTCGATCATTGTTTCCGATAGAGACCCCCAATTCGTTTCCAAATTCTGGCAGGGAGTATGTACAGCTCTTCACTTAGATCATCGCCTATCTTCTGCATATCACCTACAAACAGATGGGCAAACAGAACGCACCAATCAGACGCTGGAACAGTATCTAAGATGTCTGTTGAGTACTGTTACAGGGGATTGGGTACAAGCGCTTCCGTTGGCGGAATTTGCCTACAACAATACAAACCACTCTGCCTCTAAAATCTCTCCCTTTTTCTTTTCCTATGGTTATCAACCAAGGTTCTTGCCCCTGTCTCGTCCCCCTAGTGTAACGAAGTTCCCTGCAGTAACAGAACATCACGCTTTACTAACACAGATTTGGAAGCAAGCAATACATGAGCTCGCTGCAGCTAAAGACAGAATGAAGAAGCAGGCTGACACACATAGAAGACCGGCTCCCGAGTATCAAGAAGGTGATCAGGGGGGCGTGGCCAGCGCAATGGCCGAGTAAGACGTGCTCTGCGAGAGCTCCGACAGAGCTGCTCTAAATCCAGCGATTTACATGCATCTGGCTGTCTGCAGGACACGGGAATCTCATGCCCCGAGACCGGAGGCATTCACGGTGGCGGAGGAACGACTCACGGAGCGCCTGGTAGCCAGATCCCGCGCGGAGCTGCTCGAGGGGTGACCGAGGCCTGGAGGCAGCAAGATGGCGGCGGCCGTCGCGACCTCGGAGACGGAGCCGCGGCCAGACGGACGGAGGTGCAGGTAGACCAGAGGCAGACTGATTGCCCCAAATGAACAGGTGGGGGCCCGATTGCACAGGTGAAACGGGTCGGGCTGGAGCGGGGGGGCTGGGACGCGTGTCGCCTCCCCTCGGTGCTCCGACGATCCGGGGACAGCGCCCGCATCGGACTGCTTCTGCGGAAAGACTCGGCAGGCCTCTGGGGCGAGGAGCGAGGCACCTGATCCGCTAGGCGTGCCACTGTCTTGCGCCGGCTGCCCCGGGTGCGGAGCCGCTGAGGACAGACGACGAGGGACACTCGATCAGTCATCAGGCCTTACGACCACTTGAGGCCCCGGCGAGACGACGGCCCGGGACACTGGTGGACCCTGGGCCCATCTTTCAACGGCCCGGAGCGGCGCGGCTGGACCCTGGTTTCTACTCCCCTCCCCCCCCTTGCCCGAAGCGCGAGCGGCGGCCGCGCCTGAACTTGCACCAGAGGCCCACCCGGGAGCACGGAAGGGGTGAAGGAGGAAGACGCGGGCCCCCCCACGGAGATCACGAGGCAAATTACTGACCGGGAGGGGGCCCGTTGGGAACTGGAGCCCAAGGTCGGGGATGGGGAAGAAGGCCCCGCCAGAGAAGCCTGCCCGGCAGGGGCCGATGGACGACTTTACCCACACCCGGACGCAAATGGGGGCACCACCTCCCCCCCCCGGCGGCGCGTTCGGACACAGAGCTGCTGATGGAGGCCATACAAGCCTCCAGGACGGACATTCAGGAATCCAGGGCGGTGCTGGAGGTTAAGATCGGCGAGGTGGGCTCCGAAGTCACGCTGCTGAGACAGGACTTTCGCAACCTGTCAGAGAGGGTGCAGACGGCCGAAACTCGGATCAGTGAGGCTGAAGACACCATCACCCATCTCCGCAGAGATTTGGCGGAACTGCAGGCCTCGCACCGACAATTATTATGGAAAGTGGACGACGCGGAAAACAGGGCGAGACGCAATAACCTTCGCTTTGTGGGCTTTAGGGAAGGCATTGAAGGGTCGGACATGGCGCTGTTCCTCCGCACCTGGCTGAAAGACACGTTCCCGCTGGCTCCATTCTCGAACTGCTTTATAATCGAAAGGGCACATAGGGCGCTCCTGGTGAGGCCGCCGGTGGGGGCGAGGCCGCGTCCAGTCATTGCCCGGTTCCTCAACTTTGCAGACAGGGATCTGATCCTGCGGGAGGCCCGGAAGAAAGGGGCGCTCCGGGTAGAAAACACGAACATTATGATCTTCCCAGACTACAGCCAGGAGGTGCAAAAACAGAGGAGGGCCTTTGACGCGGTCAAAGCGTAGCTCAGAGACCGCCGCCTCCAATACATGCTGCTTTTCCCGGCAAAGCTAAAGGTGATCTATGATGGTGGTACGCATTTCTTCACCCACCCGGAAGAGGCTTGGCAGTGGTTGGAGACACGACCGACAACGGGCGACCGCCCCGCCGACGGGGAGGAGGGCCGGGTGCGGCCGAGTAGCAGTGGAGCACGCCCAAAGGAGCTGACACTCCGGCGATCCCGGGGACAGTCGGGGCGGAGAACTGGGAAGAGGTTGCGTAAAACGCCCTACTCGGCGGATGGCTCGCCGCGTCGCCACCAGAAGGACTCCCCGTCCTCCGGAAGGGCTGGAGTACCGGGATCTCGCTTTGGCTGCCTGGCGGACAGTGGTAGCTCGGAGGAAGACCCTGAGGACACGGCCCACGGGCCGAGACGAGAGGGGACGGCGCAGAGTTCCATACACCCGCTGGAAGTAGCGATCCGAGATCTAGAGCGGGATGTACCCGATCCTACGGAGGAGCGGAGGCCTGACACCCAAGACTCCCACTCCTGAGAGAGACTGGACCGGACAATCTTGATTGCAGCTCTGGTCAGATGGAGCACGCAAGTGGTCACACACCCCCTTTCCCTTTTGTTTTTTGGTTGTTCTTTCTTGTTTGGGTATTTCGTTTGGTAGTCTTCCCATTTGGTCGCTGATGTATGGTGCTCCTGGATCGGGTAGACTGAGACGGTCTAGTGTGGTTCCCATAGTGGGCACGAGATAGGTTAGCGACGGGTGGGATAGCGAGGGAGGGCGACAGGCCTACTCCGCCAGCAGTCCTGTGCCTGTGGGAAATGGGACTGATGGGGGGGGGAGGTGGGGAGGGGGTGGGAGTGGGAGAGTGTTGGTGATTGGCAGTTGGGGTTTGCTTTGGGATGGGAGGGGGGAGGATGGGACAGTTGGGGACGGTTGGGCACAGAGGGGTGGGAGACAGGTCACTTCAGGCACACACGCAGCACCACGGGGCTTGCCCGACAGCGCGGTACACCCGGGACAGCACACACGGTTTGAATTGCAATGCCTACCGCGACGATAACACCAGGTGTAGCAGAGGGAGGGCTCTCAGTCCTAACGTGGAATGTCAATAGGCTTGGGAGCAAAATTAAGAGAGGACTGATAAACGCATACATTAGGAGGGCCGGCCCCGACATAGCGTTATTACAGGAAACACACCTGCTGGGGACTAAATGTGGATTCCTCGCCCGGGGACGCTACACGGTTCTAGCACATGCGGGCTTTACTCAGGGTTCAAGAGGGGTGGCGATACTGGTCCGGAAAACTAACCCGTTTCAAGTGACACAGACATGGACAGACCCGCTGGGAACTTACGTTGGGGTCCGGGGAATGTGGCGCCGAAGGGAGTACACGTTAGTTTCGGTCTATGCTCCACCTAAACTGCAGGCGTACACATTAAAAGGCGTGGCGGAAATATTGCTTGCCACATCCGACACAGTGCAAGTGCTCGGGGGCGACTTCAATGATGTAATGGCGACGGCAGTGGACAGGACGGGAGATAGGGGAAGGGACCGGCATCGGACGGCCCTCGCCACCACGATGGAGACTTTAGGCCTGACGGACGTATGGCGCTGGTTACACCCTACACGGCGGGAGTACTCCTTTTTCTCAGGGGCCCACAGGGTGTATTCCCGGTTGGACTATCTCTTCATGGCGCGTCACACGTTGCACGAGGGGGTGCGAGCTGAATATCAAGCGCGGGGCCTATCGGATCACTCTCCCCTTCTGGTGACGGTGGCCCCCCGGGTACCGGGGAGGGGGCAGTGGCGAGTCTCAGCATGGGACCTCCAGAATTCAAAGGTGCTGAAGGGCATCCGGGCAGATATTAGAGTCTGCCTAGCTGACAATGTGGGCTCGGTGTCGTCGCCGGTGACCCTCTGGGAATCTATGAAGGCGGTCATGCGGGGTAGAGTCCAGGATAGGATTGCCGAGGACAATCGGGAACGGCTCAGGGAGTTGCAGGCGCTAGAGAGACAGGTTCTCCAGTTGGACGGGGAGTACCTTGCGGACCCGGCACGGGAGACGCTGCGCCGGTTGCTGGACACTCAGCGGCAGTACCGGGATCAGGCTACGGGAGCAGCCAAGCAGCAGGCGTTGGCCACACTCCACCGTTTATATGACGTCGGTGACAAGTCGGGCAAGCTCCTGGCGTGGCTTAGTAGAAAAGAGAGGGATGCCAGGTGGATTGAACGGGTACGAGATGATAAGGGGAATTTAGTGAATTCAGACGCGCAGATCGCGGAAGCCTTTGCGGAGCACTTCCGGGCATTCTATGCTGCTCAAGACCTGGGCTCGCAAGAGGACGTGCTACAGTACATGGCGGATCTGGATCTACCGGCGCTCGCAGATGGGGACATCAAGGAGTTGGAGGCCCCCCTTACGCTGAACGAAGTTACAAAGGCGTTGACCAGGTTGCGGGTGGGGAAGGCGCCGGGCCCGAATGGGTTCCCCGCGGAATTCTTTAAAAAAACGGCGGATCTTCTGGCCCGCCATATGCTGGCATTATTTGAGGGGGCACGAGAGGAGGGGTGTCTCCCCCCGGATCTTAGACTGGCCACGATTGTCCCGATTTTCAAGGAGGGAAAACCGCCGGAGGAGTGCACGTCGTACCGCCCGATCTCGCTGCTTAACACTGAGGCGAAGTTGCTGGCGACGGTGCTGGCCCTCCGGCTGCGGCGGGTGATCCCGGACCTAGTCCACCTGGATCAGACGGGTTTTCTCCCCAGTAGGGCGACGAGATTGAATCTGAGGCGCTCGCACAATTGGCTACAGGTGGTAAGGGGCCGACGGGACCCTCATTGGTTTCTCTCCTTGGACGCGGAAAAGGCGTTCGATGCGGTGCATTGGCCCTTCCTGGAGGGCGTCCTGGGGCGTCTGGGATTTGGACCTATCTTCCGCCAATGGGTGAGATTATTATATACGGGCCCGAGGGCGCGGGTGAGGGTCAATGGGGCTACGTCGAGGGAATTCCCTATTTGCAGAGGTACGCGGCAGGGATGTCCGTTGTCCCCCCTGCTCTTCACATTGACGATAGAAGTGCTGGCGGCGCGGGTCAGACAACACCCAGAGATTCGTGGTTTTCGAAAGGGCCCGCTGGATGACCTGGAGGAAAAAATTTCTCTCTATGCGGACGATGTCCTTCTATATGTTACGCAACCCGATACGACAGTCCCGGTTATCTTCTCCGAGCTAGAGCGCTATGGTGCCCGCTCGGGTTACAGGGTGAACTGGCATAAGTCAGTGCTATATGCCCCGGAGGGAAAGGGGGACTGGCCGAGTCTCCCAGACAGGCTCCAGGCGACGACGGAGGGGTTCCAATATCTGGAAGTGTATATAACGCTAGACCGGACTGTCTCCTACGACAGGAATGTGGGAAGGGTTCTGTCCAATTTCGTGGAGGATGCGCAGAGATGGCGCCGGCTGCTGCTTACGTTGCTGGGGCGTGCCGCCATGTTTAAGATGATAACGCTGCCCAGGTTTCTGTACGCGTTACAGAACGAATATTATCCGGTCTGTCGGCGGGTCTTTCGAGAAATTGACTCGGAACTCCGGAGTTTCCTATGGCTTGGTAGACAACCTAGGGTAGCGATAAAGACCCTGCAGAGGCATCAATATAGCGGAGGGATCTCGCTTCCCAACATTGAGGCCTACTACTGGGCGGAACACCTGGTATACATTAATGACTGGCTTCACGCCCCGGCAATGCACCCGACGTTTGCCTTGGAACGACATGTCATGGGCGCCCACTCGTGTCATTATTACCTATATGGTGGCAAGGGTACGGGAAGGCTACTGCAGGCCACTAAAATCACCCTGGCGATTTGGAAAAGGGCGACCCGGGAGATTGGCTGGGATAGGAAACTGAGTAGACAGACGCCCTTATGGCACTGCGCATGGCTACCAGAGCTAAACAAATTGAGGGGGTTCAAGCAATGGGATAATATCGGGGTGTCGACACTGGGAGACGTGCTAGTGAGGGGGGAATTGAAATCCTTCTCGGTGCTTCGCAGGGAATTTGGACTGCTCCCCACGCAGTACTATAAGTACGCGCAACTGAAGCATGCTTGGCAGGCAGGAGGGATACAGACGGCTTCTCTTCCCGAATATGCACCTCTGGAGGGCAGACTGCTACAGGAACACATGGTGGAAAGGGCGGTGTCCCTCACATATCGGACCCTCATGAACAATATGCCTGATAGTATGGGGGCGCTTAGGGCAACCTGGGAGGCGGACGTGGGTGAGATGGACGAAGTGGACTGGGATACAGTTCTCATGCACCCGCGAGAGGTGGCGATTAAGTCCCGGCTACGGTTGATCCAATTCAATATTCTGCATAGAACGTACTTTGATAGACGACGACTGTTCAAAATGGGACGAGTGGGGGACACGTCATGTCTGAGATGCGGGCGGGAGGGAGGGACTTTCTTTCATATACTTTGGCTCTGCCCGCAGATTCAGGGGTACTGGCGGGGGATCCTAGGGGAGCTGAGTAAGGTGCTTGGGGTGCAACTACAGGAGGACCCCAAGTTAGTGTTACTGGGTATGACACGTGATGTGGACCTCCCCCGCCCGCTGCTGATTTTCCTTGTGCTGGCTCTGGTGGTGGCAAAGAGAGACGTAGCAAAATACTGGGGGGCGCCCTCGCCTCCCCGCCTGGAGGAGTGGAGGAGGGGTCTTGACATCTACATGGCGGCGGAAAGGGTCACGTATAAGGCGAGAGGCTGCCCCAAGAAATTCACCAGGGTGTGGTCCAAATGGCGGAGATATCACGGCCTGGAGGGGGGACTTTAGTGGGGGCCGACATGGTACATGGAGGACGTCCACAGCCCTAGGGCACAGACAATTGCATATATTGAGGACGCTGATGTCAGCCGCGGCATAGGCCCGAAACAGACTTCTGGTGTGCTGAGAGAGGGGTGGGGGTGGAGGGCGGACGAGGTGGGGATGGTGCTCAATATTGACCTGTCTGTTTGGATGTTTTATTTTGTGTGTAGCTATATACCAAAAATGCCAATAAAAATATTGTTAAAAAAAAAAAAAAAAAAGGTGATCAGGTCTGGTAGCCACAACGAATCTGAGAATGCCGGGACCACGCAAGCTGCAACCCAGATATATAGGTCCTTATGAGGTGAAACAAGTCATCAATCCCATAGCGATGAAGTTAGACCTCCCTGGAGAAATGAAGATCCATCCAGTGTTTCACACTTCATTGCTTAAACCCTATTTAACGCCCTCTTGTACAGAACCTCCTCCTCCACTTATCATTAATGGAGAAGAAGAGGATGAAGTCATTCGTATTGTAGACTCTAGAAGGGTACGGGGCAAACTACAATACTTAGTCGATTGGGTAGGCTATGGCCCTGACGACAGAACTTGGGAACCAGCTGCACATGTACATGCCCCTACTCTGGTTAGGCGATTTCACGCACTGCACCCCGGCAAGCCTAGACTAGTGGGAAGATCTTTAGGGAGGGGAACTGTTACACCTTAAAACCTGGTCTTGGCCCCTGACCCCTAACACCCTTTAGAACCCGGTCCAGATCCCGTGTTAGCCAAAAAAACTACATGTCCCAGAAGGTAGTGGGAAGAGGGAGGAGGTTGTGTGCACTCGCAGAGATCACCTGATTTGCGAGGCGGATAAATAGTGTCACTCTGCGTGATGCCGGTGCTTGACAATCCCTCCTTGTGATGGACCACGCCTCCCGCAGCTGTGTATCGGACCTTTGATTGCTGTTGGAATTCGTCAGGCAGCGTGTTGCTGCTTTCCTGCTTTGACCACGTCTGTTCCACTTGCTTGTTGTGCGTTACCGCAAACCCTGCCCGTTTCCTTTGTCCTTGGCTACTTTTTTGTTCCTCCGCGGTCTCGCGGACTAGCGAAAATATCTTTGGACACCGCCGGAGGTCGAGAGTCTGCAGGTTCTCCATCCGGTGTCTCATCCTCCAATTGCCGTCAGTATTTTCCCTCGCCTCAGTCTGGCCTCTTTCAGACAGCCTCCGGTTTCAAGACCCGCACCTGGTACAATCCACGTAGGGTGCCTGACTTTGCTACACCCTCATTTCCCCCTGACAGTCAGTACAGGACCTTCCTCTCAGTGCTGCTTGGTTGGATACGATTATCCCGCTTCCAAGGTCGAGTGCGTGGCTTGCACTTCCCAAGGAGTTAAAGACTCTCAATAAGAGCCCTGGTGACCCCCGTGACTCCGCCGACGTGAGCGTGCATCTTCTCCAGCTCTCCTGCCATTCCTGTGGATTATATTCATCCTCGGACTCCTTCCAGTCTCCTGCTGTTGCCAAGACATCACCTACATCATCACACCCCGGTGAGTCTGAGAGAGCACACAACCTAGGGGGGGGTAGCTACGGTAGGATTAGAGAGATAACAGGCGGGAGGGGGGAAAGACGTTAGAGAGAGTTTCCTGCCATATTCTTTCACTTACCTGCTGTTTCCTTTCTCTCTCTGTAGGGACATTCCCACTCCTGAGAGTCTTACATCTCTGCAATCCCTTCTCGAAGCCTGGTGGTCCTTCGCCGTCTCTTACCTCCCCGTGGGGCAGTTGATCTGTTCTCAAACTTATATTTGAGTGTGGTCGTGCCTTGAGGGGAGCGTGGAGAATATTCTTCGCTCCTGAGGTTTTGTATCCTTTGTCTGAAATCGTGCCCTGACACTACCATAGCAACAGGTCATGGAACACTGGTGTGAGCAGAGAGGTCAGAAGTTCAGCACACAATGTTTCTAATCCAAAGAGCAAGAGTGCTTGACTTTTCAAACCTAACAGCAAATCCAAAGTAATGTTCTGTGGGAACACATTTTTCTGAACCAATACAAAACATGCTTTTGAAAATTTAAACATACAGCCTAGTTTTTAGTGTTGAATGGTCTGAAACAGCCAATGATTTCTTTTTATTAAAAAAAAGTATGTAAGCCTCCATTTTACAACTATCTTTCTTTTCATATTGCCATTCTACTGAAAGACACCTTCTGAGTGCATCCAGATCTCCTTGAAAGATGTTCACAGTGTGGATTGTAGGTCATAGCTATGTCTTCAGGAGTGAAAAGTATGCAGAAAAAAGAGGTATTGCGAAAGACCTTGCTTTGCCAAATGTAGACATTAAATGGATTGGTCAGAGAGGGTTAAAGTGGCACCAATTAATGCCTTTGGTGAAATCCTTTCTACATCTCCCACAGCCTGACCGTATAATTGTGCACTGTGGTGGAAATGACCTAGGCACTTTAACAGGGGTAGGTCTGGAAATGCTTGTTAAGGACACCTTTGTGCAATTGATGTCACTTTTTCCACAAACTACCTTTGTATATTCTAGTATATGCCAAAGGCAAAAGTGGAACTGGTCCAACCAATATTGTCTGCAGATTGACATAGCAAGAAAGCACGTCAATATGTCTGTTTCTGCTTTCCTCAGAGACTATGGTATGGGTTCTATATACCACAACAACTTGCGTTACAACATGCAAGGCATTTATAGAGGAGACGGTGTACATTTCACAGATGAAGGCAACAGAGTCTTCCTCTTGAACTTTAGACTGTGCATTGGTACTTACTTGTAGGTACAAAAAAACACTCAATGAACACAACGGCTCTTTTTAGAGCCAACCAACATCTAAACACTTAGGGCCTTTTGTAGGTGGCCTGGCATTTACCACTTCATAAATACCGAATCATACCGATTCGGTATTTATGAAGTGGTAAATGCTATGTAGGTATTCATTCGGTAAAAATTACCGATTCGTAGAAATTCGGTAATTACCCTGTTGCACCCCTGATTCCTGCATGTGTGCACATGTGGCACACATACATGCCCTAAGGGCATGTATGTCTGCCACATTGCACACTTCTAAGCGCTTGAAAATGCTTTTACAGAGCCATTCTTCATTTACCACCAACTATTAGTTGGTGGTAAATACCGACTCCACACGACACCCACACACTCCCCCTACATATCATTACAGGATTCGGTATTTACCGAATCGGTAAAATTACCGATTCGGTAATTTTACCGATTCGGTAAATTACCGAATCCTGTAATGTGCCCCCTACATTGCAAAAGCCTAAATACCGGTCGGTAACGGTATAATTACCGAAAATCGGCCGTTACCGACCGGTATTGGGCTACCTACATGAGGCCCTTAAACTTGATTTTTAATTCTATTTTTTTTAATGAATTTATTGCCGCCGTGCATGCTCCATGTGTGCACCGTGCGCGCACCCCGCGATAATTTTTTTAAATTTTTTTTTTTGGGACCTAAGGGGTCTTTCATGGTCCCCCTGAGAGGGCCTAGGGGGTCAGGAACTCTCTACCCTGCCCCCTTTTAACGTTCTCCACTTGTGTTTTTAACTCTCTTCTGCCTCTAAAACTCAAAATAGCGGCTGGGGGTGCGCGCACGGTGCGCGCACCCCGCGAGTTTTTGTAAAAAAATAAAATGTTTTTTTTCACCCTTCGGGGTCCTTCAGGGACCCCCTGACAAAGGCTAGGGGGTCAGGAACTCTTTACCCTACCCCCTTTTCACGTTCTCCACCTTTCTTTTTCGCTGTCACACACACAACACACAAAATGGCGGCCGACACTTCCTGATTTCGACCGATTCGAATGTTGACTGACATGTAACCACCAATCAGAATTACGCTCGCGCACGGCACCGTGCGCGCACGGTGCGCGCATATAGATATTTATGTACTTTTAACTGTAATTTTCTCAGGAACTACTGAACAGATTGACACCATATATGCAAAAGGCACATGCCTGACCTGAGGAATACCTCTTTGCCAAATTTCAAGTAATTCTGTTCAGCCGTTCGGGCTGTACCTTCGACTAAAGGTCCTATGGGAAAATGCATAGGGAAAACGCGTTTTGGGACCCTCCTTTTTTCTCAGCCCACGCTTGACGAATCACCCCAGGACTTTCAGGGTAGGAGCTGAGCGGAGCGCCCCATTAGTTTTGAAAATTTCGCGAGGATTCGGCAACCGGCGCCAAAGTTATTCAAAATAGAATTTTGAGATTTCCTATGGAAACTCGGTCCTAACTATAACTATCTACTGGCAACCGCCAGTAGATAATATATACATATATATAGACATATATATATCCTCACTGTATTGGTTCCAAGTGAGAGAACGGTGCTCACACTCTCAGCGGTGTGTTTTCTCCTCCGGCAGAACCATGCCAGTTACAATTTTTACAACTGACGCCTCACCACCAAAAAGGAGTGCTCCTTTTTGGTGCTGAGGCATCAGTTGCGGAATATGTATATATATATCATAGTTGTTTACTGTTTCTCAATCATTACCTGCTGGTTTGCATGTTTAACATACTGATTTGCATGGTAAAGTACTAGCAGGCATGCACAATTGTGTGCTCCCATGAATACCACATTAGTTTGCAAGCAAATTGTATGTGTTTGCATCCAAAATATTCTGTTTTCTAAACATCACGTACTGATTTGTGTGCACGATATACAGGTACATTTTTTAGAAATTGTCCATTGAATACTATTTATTTCCCCAATCACAGGGGTTCATGAGCAGCAAACACCTTTGTATGAATGGGTTTTACATTGAAGGTTGTGCTTCATTCATTTGCTTGTTTGCACAACAATATAGGTTGAGCCCAGCAAATAAGGGGGATGGAGACAATGCCAGGGCTCACAGGGTCTCTGGAAGCTAATTTTTTTATGGGAAGCCACTTCCTGTGAAGCTGAAAAGCACTGGCTTTTAGCCTTCAGAGAGAAAGGCCTTGGATCTTTTTCTCATATTATCCGATTACAACTGCACGGTTATGTTTTTAAAGGTAATGTTTTATATTTTAAACTTTATTGGTTTGCCCATTTGATATGTGATTTAGAAGATTGTAAAATAGCACTTAAGCATCATTTCAAAGAGTGTGCTGTCTGTTACCGCCTGCACCAGTGTTGAGTCCAGGTAGTGGGACATTGCTTAAAAAGCAGCTTCAAATAGTTTACATGTTCAAAGTGTATATAGAAAGCAAATTGAATGTAATTACCTTACATTATTGCTTAAGGAACCTCGTCCTCGTGTTTACCTCGTGTTCTTATTGCCATTCTACCCTGATTGCCTGCCATTGTTTCCTAAACACCTATGTAAAGCCCCCTGGTTCGCACTATATAAAATTACCCAAACACCAATAAAAATAAAGTGTTGAATCTTGGATTAGAACCCATGTTTGAAACATCGACAGCTTTGGCGCTTCATTTCCAAAGCCTGAGTGGCTCTGAGCACAAAACATAGGTGTGAGTGTAAAAACTGTAAGGAGCCAGGAAACACGGCCTGCCTGCTCCTCTCGCCAGGCCAGCTCTTGATCTCTCCCAACACCATAGGTCATGAGATAATAATTTGTAATTGTGCTCTGCCTCCTGTGTCTGAAAGAAGTGTTTGAATGGGAGCGGGTTGAGATTACCAGGAAAGATAACGCCTGAGATCGAAATCATTATTTGGACAATAAATAAAACTGTAAGATACATGATACTTAATTCTTCACAGGCAGCAGGGCCTGCTTAACAGTGTCTATAGCACACCCACTGCCGTGGGAGAACCTGTTTGCATCCTTAATAAAGGTCAATTGAGCTGAGCTAAATTGATAGCGATGAGAAGGGACCGCATGTAATGAAGTCAGTGCTAAGAAATTGATATTGTTAAGAAAAGACCACTGGGCTATGTATTGATCTGTTCCAGTTCAATCCATCGCTCTGCGCTCTGTTTTTTTAGGCTTTATTTCTGTTACATATGCGGTTGCCTGTCAGCCATTCCCCTACAGACCCTCCTGATAATGCAATGTCTCACACTGCCTTGCTGCCTGGCCGTCCTGCTGCGGAGAGGGAGAGAGAAGCGAGGAGACACTGAGAGCAGTCAGTGTTTCCTTAAAGACAGTTGAGGAGCAATATTATTTATTTATTTACTCATTTATAGAGCGCAACAAATCATCCCCAGGGGAATCTCTCGGCTCTTCGAGAAATGGGTACTCATGAGCAAGGCCTCCTAAAACAGCCAAGTCTTTAACAGTTTCTTAAAACTAGATAACTCGGTGCAAGACAGAATCTTATCAGGTAGGTTATTCAAGTGACTGGGCGCCAGATAAGAGAAAGCTCGACCCCCCGTTTTCACCTTGTTTATTCTTTGTATACACACGCAGTTACGGTTGCTAGATGTTAACTGTCGTACGGGTTGATATCGGGTAAGTTTCTTTTTGATGTAGGCTGGGCCTTTCCCCTGTGGCGACCTGAAGACCACGCGCAGCATCTTAAAAATGGCTAGTTTCTTAACCGGAAGCCAATGAAGTTGGCTCAGGAGGGGTGCGGAAGGGGTGCGTGCCAGTTTATTAAGGGCGAGGCGAGCTGCAGTGGTTTGCACCACCTGTAGTTTAGATAGTAGATCTTCCCTTATTCCAACAAGCAACGAGTTGCCATAGTCAAGTCGACTCACCAAGAGTGACTGGATAAGGGTTTTTCTTTCTGAGACTGGGATCCCGGGGGAAGATCTTTCTAAGCATCCTCATGGTTCCGAAGCAGATGCCTGACAGTGTCTTCACCTGCTCCTCCATTGATAGCTTATTATCAATCCTGATGCCGAGGTTCTTAGCCCAGTTTTTAGGGGAAGGGGCCTCTCCCAACTCTAGAGGCCACCAATCAGGGGACCAGATTTCTTCTGCCTTCCGGAACAGCAGTATCTCTGTTTTGGATGAATTGAGCAGTAGGAAGTTCTTCTTCATCTATATCGCAATGCTAGACATGCAGTTTTAAAATTTTGATTGAGCTGATACAATGTCATCCTCAATGGGGACGATCAACTGCATGTTGTCGGCATACGAGATGGTCTTGAACCCACAGCCTCTGATGATTTCAGCCAGGGGGGTCACATACACATTAAATAGGGTGGGACTCAGAACAGGTCCCTGAGGAACACTATGGTCTGTGACACGAGGGAATCTAGCTGGATGATTTGGGTGCGATCTGATAGATAGCTTTGTATCCATTTAAGGGCCAAGCATTTGACACCAATCCCTCGCAGTCTGTCAAGCAGAATCCTATGAGAGGTGGTATCAAAGGCTGCCGACAGATCAAGAAGGACTAGGATCACCAGGGTCCCCCTGTCCAATATCATCCTTATGGTATCCATGACCTCCGGCAGTGCGGCCTCCGTGCTATGTGAGGCACGGAAGCCGGACTGGGAAGGATCCAAAACCAGTGATTCCATTACCTTCGAGCAGCAAGAAAGGAGAGAGATCGGCCTATAGTTTTGTAGATCAGTCTGATCCGCTAGCGCCTTTTTGGGCAATGGTTTTATGCGTGCGCTTTTCCACTTCCTAGGGAACGTGGCGGTGTCTAGCGAGATGTTACAAACCTCAGCAAGCGCGTCAGCTAAGACCGGACTGAGTTCTGACATGATGGTCGGTGGTGCAGGACCTAATTGGGATCCTGATTTCACGAGGCTCAATAAGGAGCCCACTTGTTCACTCGTAACATGAGGGAAGATTTCTAGCCTAAGAGGAGTTAATGTTTCCTGTGAAGGATCTACAGGAAGGTCTACTTCCACCACATCTGCTTCCACCAATTCAAAAGAGCGGTAGATTGTATCAATCTTGTGGGTGAAGTAGATGGCTAGGTCATCACAAAGCTCCTGGGTGGGGGGGTGGCAACGGATTGTTGGCCTTCGGGTTGGTAAATTCCTTCAAGATCTTAAATAGCTCCTTAGAGGAGTTCTTTGCCTCTATAATGCGAGAGCCCAGATGTGCTCTTCTGGCTACATTGCAGCTGTTGAGATAAGATCTATGTGCCCTTCGGTAGAGCTGTTCGTCTGGCTCTGTCTTGGACTTCCTCCATTTCCTTTCCATGGCCCTGCATGTAGCTTTTTCTCTCTTGAGGATGTCTGAGTACCAGGGGGCAGGAGCTGCCCTATCCTGAATTTTTACCCTTTTGAGTGGAGCTATAATGTCCAGAGCTTCTAGGATTGAGCCCTCCAGCCTTCCCAAGGCTGAGTCGCAGTCTTCGTCCAGGCTGAAGGAGGGGGCTAAAGGCAGCGGAGGTTACCCTTTTCCAGGTTCTGCGGAGATCTTTGCGGCCTTGCACACATGCGGCTGGGTTCGAAGACGACATAGAGAAGCTTAATGCCATGTGGTCTGTCCAGCCTAAGGTTTGAGCGGGTTCGACCCCTAACTCGGGAATGTTTGAGAAAATAGTGTCCAGCATATGGTCAGCAATATGGGTGGAGCTGGCGACTCTAGATGATAGGTCGAGTGACTCCATCGCTGCCACTAAGCTGGCAGAATCTACATTAGAGAGAATCTCTAGATGATGATTGAAAGCCCCAACTAATAGGAATTTGTTAGTGTTTAGAATATACGGAGCCAGTCTATCAAGTAGTGCTGTGCAGAACTCTTTCTTACTGCCACCGGGTGGATGATATTTATACTAGCGCTCCCGTCCACTCTATGGTTTGGTCGCGTTCTACTCTGAATATCATTAGCTCTAGATTTAGGTAGGAAACCGTATCCAAAGTCTTAATATGATAGGGGGGGGGGACGAGTGGTGATAGCTAGCCCGCCACCCCGTTTTATTGGACTATACAACCGGGTGATCGAGTAACCTGCCGGGAAGGCCATTGCCAGTGCCGGAGTGGAATCATTATTCAACCAGGTTTCCGTGAAGAGACATATATCTGGTTTAGTATCATCCAGCAGGTTCCAAATCTCAGCCACATGTTTTGGGATGGATCTGGCATTGAGATATAGCCCCCACAGGCATACTCTGTCCTTCCATACTCTGCTCCTCAGTTCTCTTGTTCTGTTTCCCACATCTTTGCGAGTTACAGGGGGGAGGATTTGAGTTAAGGGGAGCTTGCTGCTGTTTGATCAAGGTCCAGCCACAAAGCCCACACCCCTCACATCTCTCCAGCAGATTGACATCCTCTGCTTGAATTTTGTTGTTGCCCCCAGTGCATGGGGACAGAAGTCTGAGCCTCAGCAGTGCTTCTCGTGGATAACTCATCCTACGGATCAAAGATACCTGCCGAGGGACAGGCAGCATCCTCCGGCAGCTGGCAGCGTCCTGGCGTGGACGGGTGCAGACGGGCTTGCCTTTGACGCGCCGGCGGCGCGCCTGCTGCGCACACGCTAACGCAGTCAAATTTATGCCCCAGGAGGGCTGTCCACTAGAGAACTAACTGCTGCAATGGCGCCCGGTGTGTAGGAGGACTAAAAGATAAACTCTCTCCACTCAATCAATCGCCGAGCGTGATTGCGGTGGACCAGAGAGTTGTGTTGGTTATGAGGCAATGAAAGTAATGTCAGGTATGAATTAGACCCTTTTAAGCGAAGTACAAAGCAGAATTTCCCACAATAACAAAAAGACGATCTTTTAAAAGTGCTGCATAATTTAAAATCAGGATTTGAGGTTGCTGCCCCTGAATACCTGTTTCTCCGCTGCACGCACGCTAACGCGGTCGAATTTATGCCCCAGGAGGGTTGTCCACTAGAGCGCTATTCGCTGCAATGGTGCCCGGTGTGTAGGAGGACTAAAAGATAAACTCTCTCCACTCAATCAATCGCCGAGCGTGATTGCGGTGGACCGGAGAGTTGTGTTGGTTACGAGGCAATGAAAGTAATGTCAGGTATGAATTAGACCCTTTTAAGCGAAGTACAAAGCAGAATTTCCCACAATAACAAAAAGAGGATCTTTTAAAAGTGCTGTTAATTTAAAATCAGGATTTGAGGTTGCTGCCCCTGAATACTTGTTTCTGGTATTATGGGTGGAACAGCGACTCAAGACAGAGCGAGGTGGGTAGGGAGTAGTAAAGTAGAACTAAGATTTTAAAAATAACTGAAAGAAGGGAGGTAGAGAACATTCTTAAGCATGTAGAAACAGAATATGAGAAAGAGCAATGGTGTAGCAACATGGGCACAAGGACAAATAAAGAGCGAAGGAAAGGATGGTGCTTAATTTGTGCCGGTGTTTTCCGGTGCTCGTCACAGATACTTATTTCTAACAGCAGAACCTTTTGCTTGACAGCCCACCTTATGGTGATGCTGTCTGCCTATTTTCAGCGGAGCACATCAGTTTGACAATTAAACATACACTAAATAATATCAACAGGTTGAGGCCACAAGTAGTGCCAGTCTGCAGCACCAGCACTGGCTAGGGCGGTGTGTGGGGTAATCTGCATTGCTATCCTAAGTGGTAGCTTAGGCCCTGGCACTTATTATTGTAGAAATTAAGTATAGGTGAAGGACAATTCAGAGGGACACGCCTGCACAGAAATATCCCAAGATTCTAAGGCCCACTACATGTTAATGCATTCCCCTAGAATAGCATGACTTCACAGTATGGGAATTAAGCACAGTAGTCCTAGTTTGGAAAATGTGTATTCGTAACATAAGCTCACTTCTAATACTGGAGTACTGCTAATACCGCACTGCTGTATCCACCTGGACTCAACCTTCTCACACTGTTGAACCGTCATGCATTGTGCTCTGGCAGGTAAAGGAACACGTGTACGTTTACAAAGGTCTTGCAAAGAGCTGCAGCACCTGGCAATTAGCATTCAAATAGGCTTTACAGAGACAGACAATTAGCAGCACTGTAAAGCGATGCACTGAACACTCCACAACAACAGTAATCGTCAAGAGCTGTATATCACAAGAGCGAGTAGCTTTTCACGGTCCAGGTTTCGCGTACCTACATTTCTGCACAGTATTGAGAGCGCTGTGTGATTACCATCTCTGCTCTTGACAGTGAGCAGGCCGTATACAAGGAAAAACACAGTTTTCCCAGAATCATTATGTTCAAACCTCACCTGTTAGGGACGCTGCGATTACTTACTGGTAATGGTATGACTTGAGTGCTTCTCTCGCCGTGATGAATCATAATGTGAGGCCCCTGTGCCCCCCTTCACAACCCGCCGAAAGTTATAAAAGCCCCCGCCCCCTTCCTTACTTCCTGTTACTGTACCAAGTACATGGTCTCCCACAGTTGGACTGGCCGACAGGGCAGGACGGAGAGCTGGTTCACCACAGTGATAGAAGGACTCAGAGTAATGCCATTACCGGTCAGTAATCGCAGCATTACCTCCTTGTCCCTCTCGCCGTGATGAATCACAATGTGAGATGTACCCAAGCCACAAACCAGACCAGGACAACTGTAAGCATATACAGAAACCAAGTGTAATCAACAGAAGAGCAAACTGTTACAATACAGATGCCAACACATTGGAACCCAAAAGATCCGGCACCTCTGGGCCCTGGACCAACAGATGATGGTTAACAAAAGTAGAAGGAACTGCCCAAGTGGCAGCTCTACAAATCTCCCGCAAAGAGCCCCCCTGAGTCTCAGCGACTGAAGCAGACATGCCCCTTGAATCCCTCCCTTGGATACGCAGAGGAGATGACAAACCAAACTGCCTGTATGCCAGCAAAATCACAGATCTTATCTACCTTTTCAAGGTTTGAGTAGAAGGCTTACCCCCTTTACTAGTGGGACCAAAATTTATAAGCAAAGTGTAAGCACCTTGAAACTTATTTACCAGTTCCAGATAGACCAAAACCGCTCTACGAACATCAAGAGAATGAACCGCCAACTCCTCAGAAGACTGAGGCTCCAGAAAAAACACAGGAAGAATCACGTCCTGCTGATATGGAACATTGATTTCACCTTTGGGACAAATACAGGGCCCAACTGAAGGACAATCCTGTCATCAAAGACCAGAAAAAAAGGAGGGAGACAAGACCGAGAATCCAACTCCCCCAGGTGGCGAGCCGAAGTAACGGCCACCAAGAAGAATACTTTTAAAGTCAGAATTCAGAGCTCCACAGAAGACAAAGGTTCAAACAGGGGATACTAAAGAGCCTTCAACACCAGCTGCAGACCCCAGAAGGGACACACCATATATGGGACAGGACGGAGATTAGAAAACCCCTTAAAAATCCTGAAGGCCAGCCCCTGCTCATTCACCAGACAACTCTACAGGGAACGAAAAGCCTTAACAGCCACTGTTAGATCTGGGGGTCTCTAGTTGGCAGAGGTAGGTACCACTGTCCAAATAGGGACCCTTACTTCTAGTCAGGGTAAGGGGGTTACACTCTTTAGATAACCCCTGCTCACCCCCTTGGTAGCTTGGCACGAGCAGACAGGCTTATCAAAGGCAATGTGTAAAGTATTTGTACCAACACTCACAGTAACACAGTGAAAACACCACAAATGGACTCCACACCAGTGTAGATAAATAAAGTACTTTTATATAAACTACACAAGACCAAAACGACAAAAATCCAACATACACAGTTCAAGAATATGGTTTCAAAAGAGTTCTTAGCATAGCGACAAAATAATCCACATTAGCGTCGATTTTAGCCAACAGTACCTGGTGATGCGATAAAAGTTCCTAGCGGCTCTCAGGCGTCGAAAAACAAGCAACAGCATCAGTACTGAGATCTTGGAGAGGCGATGCGACAACCCTGCTGCACGCAGAGGGCATGTGCGACGAATCCAGTCTGTATGGGGAGTGAGGCGATACTTGTATGGATTCCAAGGCGTAGCTTTTCCGGTAGAAATTTACTCGCAAAGTCACAATACGACAATCTTCGATGGCTCTGCGACGATGTTCGCAGCGACGAAATGCGGCCCGCTAACGAGCGGTGCGACTATCTCACTCAGCGGCGACAGGCTCTGCGACGATACTCGCAGCGACAGGAATCTTCCCACTCCGGGGGTGATGCGCTCCAAAGACGAACGTGCCGTTGACGTTGCAGCGGCGATAGGCGCTGCGACGATCTTCGCGCCGACGGAAATTTTCTCGCTAAGCCGGCGGTGCGTGAAAAAGTTACAGATCTTTTACTTCTTTTCTCTTGGTCAGCTTCCCAACAGCAGGCACAACTTCCAGAGGCCCCACAATTGGATCAAGCACTCTAGGAAGGGCAGAACTCACACAGCAGAGTTCAGGGGGAAGCTGGTGGTGAAGTCCTTTTGTTCCTGGGACTTCTTAACAGGAGGCCAGTTCTACTCAGGCCCTTGGAGATTCCTTCAAGCAAGGGGACACAGCACACAGCAAAGTCCTTCCCCTCTCTTTGGCAGCAAAGCAACTGCAGGTCAGCCTTTCAGCAGATCAGTCCTTCTTCTTCAGTCTTCCAGCTTTCTCCTCGGCAGAGGTTCCTTCTTGATTCCAGGATGATCTAATTTCTTGGGATCAGGGTCCCAATATTTATACCCCCAAATCCTTTGTCCTCTGAGGGCAGAGGGGCCTTTGCCCAGTCCAAACCAGTTCTGGAGCACTCTGTTTATATGACTCCTTCTTTCCTTTCACAGTGCAGGGCAGAAACATCAGACGCCCCACAGGAGGTGGAGCCAGCATTGTGGAGGGGAAGCACAGCCCTGGAGCACTTTGTTGATATGATTCCTTCTCTCCTTTCACAGTGCAGGGCAGAGACATCAGACGCACCACAGGGGGTGGAACCAGCACTGTGGGGGGCAGGCACTGTCCTATTCAGGTCCCAGGTGCAACTCCTCCCACCCATCTACATGGAGATCTCTCTATTCAGCCCTGTGTTGACTCACCCTGTCTCCGGAAATTCCCCAGCCCCCTGGAATTCCCCAGCCCCTGTCACTCAAACTCCAGACAAGAAATACACAACCTAGCAGAGACAGGTTTGAATGGTTAGACAAGAAAATACCTATTTTCTAAAAGTGGTATTTTCAAACACAGAATGTTAAAACTAACTTCACTAAAAGATATATTTTATCATTCTGAGTTCAGGCATACTAAACTTTAATTTTCTATCTTGCTCCTATGGGAAGATATGCAGGTAAACATTATACTCAGCATTCCCCATTATAGCCTATGGGCAAGATAGCCTTTCAATAGTGAAAAACGAAAATGGCTGTAATTCACTACCAGAGCATGTCCCCACACCAGTACATGCTCTACCTTTCACACACACTGCACCCTGCCCAGGGGGGTACCCCGGGCCTTCCATAGGGGTGTCCAATTTGTACAGAAAGGGAAGGGTTAGCCTGGCCAGTGTGGACACTGGTCAGGTCAGCATGGCAGTTAGCAACTGCACCCAGGCACTGCGGTGTCAGGCCTGTGACACCATTTTAGGGCTACTCCTGTGGGTGGCACAATCAGTGCTGCAGACCCACTAGTAGCATTTGAATCACCAGCCCTGGCACACTCAGTGCACTTTACTAGGGGCTAACAGGTGAAACAAATATACCAATCATGGATAACCAATCAATATAACAATTTACCTAGGGAGCACGTGCACTTTGACACCGATCAGCAATGGCAAAGTGCCCAAAGAATCTAAACCAGCAAAAACGAAATCCAGCACAGCGTAAAAAATACAGGAGGTAGACGCAAAAAGTCAGAGGAAACCACTCCAAAGATGCCAGGTCTAACACGTGTCCCCTCCAGCTGAAAGTGGAGAGAACTACCCACCCTCTTGGGTGTTCTCATCGCTAAGGTGGAAAAACCTGGACAGACCATCAGCGTTGGCGTGTTCTGTACCGGGACGGTGTTCCACCGTAAAGTCCATTCCCTGTAGGGAGATAGACCACCTCAACAGTTTTGAGTTCTCACCCCTCATCTGCATTAACCATCTGAGGGGCCTGTGGTCTGTCTGAACCCAGAAGTGATTCCCAAACAAGTAGGGCCTCAGCTTCTTCAGAGCCCAGACCACAGCAAAAGCTTCCCTTTCAATCGCTCTCCACCTCTGTTCCCTGGGAAGTAGCCTCCTACTAATGAAAGCTACAGGTTGGTCCAATCCCTCGTCGTTGATCTGTGAGAGTACCGCTCCCACACCATGCTCAGAAGCGTCTGTCTGCACTACAACTCACTGGAGAAATCAGGCACCTTGAGCACCGGTGCCATGCACAAGGCAGTCTTCAGGGCATCAAAAGCAGTTTTACAGGCATCGGTCCAATTCACTCTACTGGGCTGTTTCCTTGAAGTCAGCTCTGTCAAGGGATCAACAATGGTGCCATATCCCTTGACAAATCGGCGATAATACCCGGTGAGTCCTAGGAAGGCTCTCACCTCTGTCTGGGTCTTGGGGGGCTCCCAAGCCAGAATGGTATCAATCTTCGCTTGGAGGGGCGCCACCTGGCCGCTCCTTACCTGGTGCCCCAAGTACACCACTGAACCCTGCCCTATCTGGCACTTACTGGCCTTGATAGTGAGGCCTGCCCTTTGCAGAGCCTTCAACACTTCACGGAGGTGCTGCAAGTGTTCCTCCCACGTGGAGCTGAACAGAGCAATGTCATCCAGGTATGCGGCGCTGAAGTCCTCCAGCCCGGACAGTACCTGGTAGACCAGTCTCCGGAATGTGGCAGGGGCGTTCTTCAACCCAAAGGGCATAACTCGGAACTGGAAGTGCCCCTCTGGCGTTGAAAACGCAGACCTCTCCTTGGCCCCCTCAGTTAAGGCAATCTGCCAGTACCCAGATGTTAAATCGAACATACTGAGGTACTGGGCAGCCCCCAAACGATCCACAAGCTCATCAGCTCTTGGGATGGGGTGCGCGTCAGTCTTGGTGACTGCATTGAGCCCACGGTAGTCCACACAAAACCGGAATTCTGGGGTGGCACCGGGCGCAGCAGCTTTTGGAACTAAGACCACTGGGCTAGCCCAGGGGCTACTGGAGGGCTCAATTACCCCTAGCACCAACAACTTGGAAACCTCTTCCTTGATGCTGGCCCTGACCTTGTCAGCTACCCTGTAGAATTTCTGCTTTACAGGTAGACTATCTGCAGTGTCCACATCATGGACGCACCAGTTGGTGACACCTGGGGTCAGGGAGAACAGGGAGGAAAATTGACCCAACACCTGGCGACAGTCACTCTGCTGTTCTAGGGTCAGGGTGGGCGAGAGGACCACACCATCCACTGACCCATCTTGCTCCTTGGCTGCCAGGAGGTCAGGAAGAGGGTCACTGTCATCTTCTATTCCAGCATCTGTAGCCAGGAGCATGGTTACATCAGACCTCTCAAAGTGGTGTTTGAGGCGGTTCACATGTAAGACCCTCAGGGGCTGCCTGGGAGTCTGCAAGTTAACCAGGTAGGTTACTTCGCTCTTGCGCTCCACCACCTCATATGGCCCAGTCCACTTGTCCTTGAGCGCACGAGGCTCCACTGGCGCCATTACACACACTTTCTGCCCAGGTTGAAATTCGACCAGAGTGGCATTCTGGTCATACCATCTTTTCATTTCTTCCTGGCTGGCTTCTAGGTTCTCTTGGGCGGCCTTCCTGAAGCGCAGTGTCTGGTTGCGGAAGGCCAGCATATAGCTGAACACATCCTGGGGGGTTTTCCCGGGGGATTTCTCCCACCCCTCCTTCACCAGAGTGAGAGGTCCTCTAACAGGGTGGCCATACAGAAGCTCAAAGGGACTGAACCCTAAGGACTTCTGAGGCACCTCCCTGTAGGCAAACAACAGGCATGGTAAGAAGACGTCCCACTTCCATCTCATGGGCTCCGCAAGGCCCATAATCATACCTTTCAGGGTTCGGTTGAACCTTTCAACCAACCCATTTCCTTGAGGGTGGTAAGGAGTGGTGAACTTATAAGTTACCCCACACTCCTCCCACAGAGACTTCATGTACCTAGAGATGAAGTTGGTACCCCGGTCGGAGACCACCTCTCTGGGGAACCCCACACGGGAAAAGATCCCCATCAATGCACTGCCCACCACGGGTGCGGTGATTGTCCTGAGAGGGACTGCTTCCGGGTACCGGGTGGTGTGGTCCACCAAGACCAGGATGAACCTGTTGCCTAAGGCTGTCTTGGGGTCCAGTGGCCACACAATATCGATGCCCACCTGCTCGAAACGGGTGCTCACCACAGGAAAGGGTTGGACGGGTGCCTTGCACTTCCCTCCGCTCTTCCCACTTGCCTGACAAGTCTGCTAAGTCCTACAGAATGTCCCGACGTGCTTCTTCATCTGGGGCCAGAAGAAGTGGGTGACAACCCTTTGGAAGGTCTTGTCTTGCCCCAGATGTCCTGTGAGAGGCACGTCATGAGCCAGACCCAGTAGGAAGTCTCTGAAGCGCTCAGGTACCACCAGCACACGGGCTGCACCGGGCTCAGCGAACTTAGGCTCACTATAAAGCAACCCATCCTCCCAGTAAATGAGATGATCCTTGGCCGCTCCACCTGCTGCCTGGTCTGCAGCCTGCTGCTGCATACCAATGAGGAAAGGGCATTCCTTCAGCGTCCTACAGAACTCCTCCCTGGAGGGGCCACCCTCTTGCTGCCAATGGGTCAGCTCAGGTAGGTCCCACAGTTTGGCCACCTGTTCCCCTGTAGGTTCCAGGGCATCCCCCTAAGGTTCTGCTCCTTCCTGGACTGTGGGAATGGTGGGGGCTGGTTTCCCATGCCCTCTGCTCCTTCTCCTCTGGGCAGGTACCTGGGCCACTGTTTCAGGCTCCAGGTCTGCTGAATCACCCCTGCTGGCTGCCATAGACCGCATGGTCACACAGATTCACTCAGGCAAACCCAACATCTCCATGTGAGCCTGGCGTTCCACCTCCTTCCATGGGGAACTCTCCAGGTCATTACCCAGCAGACAGTCTACAGGCATGGATGGACTCACAACAACTTTCAAGAGACCTGAGACCCCCCTCCACTCAAAGGGAGCCTGGGCCACTTTACAGAGGCGCACTGAGTTGTCAGCTGCAACTCCTGGGTGAAGTACATTGGGAATGACCTGCTCTTCAGACACCCACTGACACCTCACAGATGTCACGCTGGCTCCTGTGTCTCTCAGAGCCTCCACCCTCCTCCCATTGATGGTCAACCACTGCCCGTATTTCTTAGTGTTATCGGGCAGGTAGGTTTCCTGGACAATCTCTTGGGCTCCTAAAGAGACAAGGGTCATAACTGCTGGTCCCTCCCCTTCACTAGAAATTAAATCCTCCCCCAAAGCTACACTCACTAAACTCGGTGTAGGAGCACCAGTGGGTGCTGGAGGTTTCTTGGGGCAACTAGGGGCAATGTGCCCCACCTCTTTGTAGTGATAGCAGGTAGGTGGGCCACTGGGGTCCCGCCTGCCCCTAGGGGGCCAGGTCGGTTTGGGCTTGGGGGGTTGGGACTCCTTTCCCTGGGAACTGTTTTGGGGCCCTTGAGAGAACTCCTTTTGGTTACCCTTCTCCCCCCCACTCTTTTGCTGGGGACCCTGCCCTCCTTTGGCTGTAGTACCCACAATTCCTCTGTGGACCCTGGTACTGGTCCAGCAGTCCGCCTCCTTAGCAAGCTCAATGGGGTCCGTCAGCTTGCTGTCTAAAAGATGCTGGCGCAGCTCTGGAACACATAGACTACTCAAGTGCTCCCAACTAATTAAATGCAACAACCCCTTGTAATCAGTTACTTTGCTGCCCTTCATCCAACCTTCCAGTGCACGCGAGTACAGATTCACACACTCCATCCAAGTCTCAGACTCTTTCTTCTTGGAGTTCCTAAACTGCAGTTTATACTGCTCTGGAGTAAGTCCATACCTGAGACATAGGGCCTCCTTCATTTTGGGGTAGGTCATGGCACCTGCTAATTCTAAGGGCTCTAGAGCACTCCTCCCAGAAGTCTCAAAATGTTTCCACAGGCCCGCCCCCCAATGCTGATCAGGCACACCATTCATCCTCAATGCAATCTCATACGAGGTAAACCAGGCATAGATATCCTCACTCCTATTATAATTCTGCACCAAATCTTTGGGGATATATACTTTACCCCCTTGCACTGGCTGTGCGCTGCCACCATTGGAACTGGTCTCCATCTGTTTGGCTCTGATGTCCAGTTCCCTCATGCTCAACTCATGAGCCAAAAGCCATCTTTTCTCTTCTTTCTCTACTTCCAATTGCTTCATCTTCATTCACATGATTTCCAATTCATGCTCTCTCACCCTTTGGTACTCCTCTAACTCTTCTGGGGTGAAGCCCCTACTGGAATGGTTACTGCTAGCCCTTGAGACTGGTCTGCCCACGGGCAGATCTTGGGGAATAAAATCATTCTCTTCACCTGCATCATTGTCGTCTTGGGCCTCCCACCAGGCCTTCAAGACTCTTTGTAGCACATCCTTTCTAGATCCGCTTTTCACAGGGCAACCAAGGTCTTTGCAGTATTGCTTGAGCTCCTCAACTGTGTACGAATACAGATCCTCAATGGAAAACTCCAATCCTGCCCTCTCACTTGTTGCCACCTGAGACATGATGCTCTAGGAGAGTTACTCAAAAATAGAACCAAAAACACAGTATGTGGTTGCGTAGTGGTCTGCACTTAAATTAGTGATGTACACCAATTACTGTGGGTCAAGTACAAATACAAGTTCTAATCCTCACCGCTGACTGCCAATGTTAGATCTGGGGGTTTCTAGTTGGCAGAGGTAGGTACCACTGTCCAAATAGGGACCCTTACTTCTAGTCAGGGTAAGGGGGTTACACTCTTTAGATAACCCCTGCTCACCCCCTTGGTAGCTTGGCACGAGCAGACAGGCTTATCAAAGGCAATGTGTAAAGTATTTGTACCAACACTCACAGTAACACAGTGAAAACACCACAAATGGACTCCACACCATTGTAGATAAATAAAGTACTTTTATATAAACTACACAAGACCAAAACGACAAAAATCCAACATACACAGTTCAAGAATATGGTTTCAAAAGAGTTCTTAGATTAGCGACAAAATAATCCACATTAGCGTCGATTTTAGCCAACAGTACCTGGTGATGCGATAAAAGTTCCTAGCGGCGCTCAGGCGTCGAAAAACAAGCAACAGCGTCAGTCCTGAGACCCTGGAGAGGCGATGCGACAACCCCGCTGCAGGCAGCGGGCGTGTGCGACGAATCCGGTCTGTATGGGGAGTGAGGTGATACTTGTATGGATTCCAAGGCGTAGCTTCTCCGGTAGAAATTTACTCGCAAAGGCATGATGCGAAGATCTTCGATGGCTCTGCGACGATGTTCGCAGCAACGATGTTCGCAGCGATGAAATGCGGCCCGCTAACGAGCAGTGCGACGATCTCACTCAGCGGCGGCAGGCTCTGTGACGATACTCGCAACGACAGGAATCTTCCCGCTCCGGGGGCGGTGCGCTCCGAAGACGAACGCGGCATTGACGTTGCAGCGGCGACAGGCGCTGCGACGATCTTCGCGGCGACGGAAATTTTCTCGCTAAGCCGGCGGTGCGTGAAAAAGTTGCAGATCTTTTACTTCTTTTCTCTTGATCAGCTTCCCAACAGCAGGCACAACTTCCAGAGGCCCCACAATTGGATCAAGCACTCTAGGAAGGACAGAACTCACACAGCAGAGTTCAGGGGGAAGCTGGGGGTGAAGTCCGTTTGTTCCTGGGACTTCTTAACAGGAGGCCAGCTCTACTCAGGCCCTTGGAGATTTCTTCAAGCAAGGGGACACAGCACACAGCAAAGTCCTTCCCCTCTCTTTGGCAGCAAAGCAACTGCAGGTCAGTCCTTCTTCTTCAGTCTTCCAGCTTTCTCCTCGGCAGAGGTTCCTTCTTGATTCCATGATGATCTAATTTCTTGGGATCAGGGTCCCAATATTTATACCCCCAAATCCATTGTCCTCTGAGGGCAGAGGGGCCTTTGCCCAGTCCAAACCAGTTCTGGAGCACTCTGTTTACATGACTCCTTCTTTCCTTTCACAGTGCAGGGCAGAAACATCAGACGCCCCACAGGAGGTGGAGCCAGCATTGTGGAGGGAAAACACAGCCCTGGAGCACTTTGTTGACATGATTCCTTCTCTCCTTTGACAGTGCAGGGCAGAGACATCAGACGCACCACAGGGGGTGGAGCCAGCACTGTGGGGGGCAGGCACTGTCCTATTCAGGTCCCAGGTACAACTCCTCCCACCCATCTACATGGAGATCTCTCTATTCACTCCTGTGCTGACTCACCATGTCTCCGGGAATTCCCCAGCCCACTGGAATTCCCAAGCCCCTGTCACTCAAACTCCAGACAAGAAATACACAACCTAGCAGAGGCAGGTTTGAATGGTTAGACAAGAAAATACCTACTTCCTAAAAGTGGTATTTTCAAACACAGAATGTTAAAACTAACTTCACTAAAAGATATATTTCATCATTCTGAGTACGGGCATACTAAACTTTAATTTTCTATCTTGCTCCTATGGGAAGATATGCAGGTAAACATTATACTCAGCATTCCCCATTATAGCCTATGGGCAAGATAGCCTTTCAATAGTGAAACACGAAAATGGCAGTAATTCACTACCAGAGTATGTCACCTACACCAGTACATGCTCTACCTTTCACATACACTGCACCCTGCCCAGGGGGGTACCTAGAGCCTTCCATAGGGGTGTCCAAGGTGTACAGAAAGGGAAGGGTTAGCCTGGCCAGTGTGGACACTGGACAGGTCAGCATTGCAGTTAGCAACTGCACCCAGGCACTGCGGCGGCAGGCCTGTGACACCATTTTAGGGCTACTCCTGTGGGTGGCACAATCAGTGCTGCAGGCCCACTAGTAGCATTTGAATCACCAGCCCTGGCACACTCAGTGCACTTTACTAGGGGCTAACAGCTGAAACAAATATACCAATCATGGATAACCAATCAATATAACAATTTACCTAGGGAGCACTTGCCCTTTGACACCAAGAACTCAAAACACTCTTATTTAGAAACTAATCCCCCCTGCCCCCCACTACCCGCAGAACCGTCTTCCTTCCATTACCAGCGCTTGGATGCCTTCGGGCAGTAGTCGCGCTCTACAAAACCCCTTCACTTCACTTCACTTCACACCGATCAGCAGTGGCAAAGTGCCCAAAGCATCTAAACCAGCAAAAATGAAATCCAGCACAGCGTCGAAAATACAGGAGGTAGAGGCAAAAAGTCAGGGAAAACCATGCCAAAGATGCCAGGTCTAACAGCCACTGTAGTGAAGGTAGCGATTTAGATGCATACATTGCTATGTTAGCATAAGCGCGTTAGCTTTTAGAAAGCCATCTTGCCACTTTTGCTGCTTTTGAACACGACACTGCTGAGACATGTTATTATTTGAGAAATGCTTGCTTGCCTTTTCTTCACATGAGAACTGTCTGTTGTTCACATCCCTAGACGTTCACTGCGACCTTGGTCTGAACATTGTGTGCAAAACACTCTGAGCTGCCAGACAATGTATGTTTTTGAGTCCAGGTTGATCGGCCAACTCTCTAGTCATAATATGCACACAGCTGCAAATACCTGAATGTCGAGAGCCTTTAATATTACAGTTTGCATGCATTTGAAACACATTCTGGAGAAGAACATTTCCAGGTGCAGAGCAAAGCTGATCCTGTGATGTGATTCACCTAAGCTGATCTTTACAGTATGGGGTTCCCCATTCAAGCCTAGAGACCTTCTACTAGTCTAATAGTATTAGTTTACTAGCGAAAGGAAGGTGGCTGTATTCCACTGTCATTAATACTATGATTTCTCCTTTCATTTTCTATGGTATTGTAACAATGCTAATGGTTTTAATTATAATCATTTGTCTGCTTATGTTAGCTAAAGTACTGCATCTTAGGACACGTAGTTTATAAAATAAACCTTTTAAACTTTACCGTGTCTCTGATTACTTCTGTTGTGGATTGATATATGAATAATAGCGAACAGGTATTTCTGATTCCCACCATTCCTGAGAATACTCTATGTCACTTGTTCTGGGTTGTCTATACATTGGGACCTCCGAGAAAATACGGATAACGAATGGGACACCGATGCTGGTCGGATAGTGGTTCTGGGTACTGAGGTGAGTTTTTTGGTACACTACAATTCACTGAGGTCCTGGTTTCCTGCGCATAGTTCTGTGCATGAGCAGAATCCCTGCAACATGGCGCACCTAACGTTTGGTCTTTTTATTTGAAATGCCTTAGTAGTGCTTATATTAGTCCACAACACCCTCACTCTTGTTTCCGGATAGCGGGAGTGACGGATTGCACCTACCTGTTAATAACCTAATAGGTTCATACAAGCTTGTTAATTAAAAAGGTGTTTTTATATTTCTGAACCCTTGTGCTACTTTAAAATCCGTTGTTGTTCTTCTCTGTGTCCTTATGGCGGTTGAAATTGCAGAGCATAGTCGTACTCCATTGCGGCGTCATTTGATGCAGTATGGGGTACCGGACGATGGGATGGCCGTAATTTTTGTGGTGAGTGCGGACGCGTCTCACCCTTACGAGTTGTTTTACTCTTGGGTGAAGCTGCCGGAAGTGAATGCGAATGATAAGACGTTTCACTCGTATACTCACACACGGGTCCCAGCAAATTATACACCATACTGGAAACTGGAGATTCCCCTTTCAGCCTGGCAGCATAGCATTTGGTTTAATGGCGCCCTTCCCCATGCGGTTGCACCGGCTAGACTCAGCCCTTTGTCAATTCCAGGGGCCACGTGGCCTGTGCTGGCCGGATTTACGCCTCACCCCCGCTATTTCACTATTGTGGTGGATGAATTGCGTACACTCCATACTACCCTAATTACAGTTTATAGGGATTTGGTGCAATACGTTTCGCTCAATGTGCAGGTGGGGGCACCTGCTGTTGCGGGTCTACCAGCTGGTCATCCTGCGGTTGTTATTAGCCCAGTCATAGTTAATTCGGTGATGGGCAAGCGCCCCCAGAATAAGGACGATTTGCCTTATTGGCTTGCCGAAAAATTTGACCAACTGGAAGCGGTGTTTCCACACTCTACAACAGTGGAGAAACACAGAATCCTCACCATTAGTTTGCAGAAAGACTTAGTCCCAGAAGTGTCCGATTGTGACAACTGGGGTAAGGTTTTTGCCGTGGTCTACTCGAAGTGCTTTGGCACTCCGTCCATGGCTGTGCTTCCCTCCGTCATTAAACGTGTTCAAGATAACCACGGTCCGGAGGCGGCTGTTGAGTTGGGAATGCGACTTGTCGGAGTATTCGACGTAGTTGCCTCTCTCGTCCTTGGTAACCTCAAGGGAGATGCGGTACAATTCCAAGTGGCTAATGGCTTAGCCCATGTCGATGAACTCGATAAGCCGAAAGAGTTGCCTAAAATTATTGCGGAGGCGTATAGAACAATTGGCCGCAGTAGTTTAGGGGTTAAATCAACTATAGTCATTCCTGACGTGATACAACAAACTAAGTTGAGCTTGTCTGTTAAAGACAATCGTCCAACTTTTCCAAAGCAAAATTGGCGACAAAAGAAACAGGGAAAGCAGCAACAGAAACAGGGGTCTCGTCCTGTGTCCCCCGTAAAGCAGAATAGTGAGCGCACATACGATTTCAGGTTACTGAACGTTCTCCTCGTTCTTCACAGGAAACATCGGCCTCGCAGTTTGGTGGAGGAGAACGTGGCAAAGGTCGGGGTGCCCAGCAAGGACGTGAGCAACCCCGTCAGGCTGAAGGTAGAGGCAAGCAAGACGAGTTTGCACGTCATCGTCCCCCGTTTCAAAAGAAGAAGGTTGCTGCGCTAACAGCGAGGTATGCCACAGATAGTGCGGACGCAGCTTCGGAACCTGACATGGGCGATAACGCTGCTCAACAGCGCAGCAGAGGTTACAGTAGTGCGGCAAGCACTACGTCCATTTCTGGAGGCGAAAGCTACTGACACGTTCATTACTGTAGAAACTGCGGACAATGGAGTGGCTCCCCCTGACAGACTATATGACATAGTCCTCTTAATCAAAGGTGACATACACCGCACAATACAAGGGATTTTTGGGGATAATCTGACCTCTTCCTATGACATTCTCTTGACGGAGGCGGACTGGCCCCCGACTTTCATTTTAGATGCTCCTAGAGGGGAGGAGGTTATCCTCCCGCCCTTTGCGCATACTGTGCCGAAGGTGCATGCTGAAAGGTTTGCCGAGGAATGGGCTCAGGTGCTTGCACCGGCTTTGTATCGTACTCAGGTAGGCTGGGATAAATTGTCCCCCAGCCATGAGATTCCCTTACGGTCTATGCCTCAACCACAACCCCAATATCCCATGCGCCGCGAAGCTAGATCTCACGTCGCGGAAATCCTTGAGCAATTGGAATATCAGGGTGTTATTGAAACATGTGTGTCACCAATGAATAATCCTTTATTCACTGTAACAAAGCCTGATGGGTCGTACCGCCTAGTTTTGGATTACCGGCACCTAAACTCTCTTTGCCAGACATGTGCAGTACAGAACACCCACAGTTCTGCCCTAGTTGATAGTCTTGTGCGTAAAAGGTTTAAATCCACACTTGACATATCCAATGGCTTTTACAGCCATAACCTGTCCTCTATTAGTAGTCAGTGGACAGCATTTACATTGGGCGGCAAGCATAAACAATTAAAAAGATTGGCCATGGGCTATAAAAACAGCCCTGGCGTCTTTGCCGCACGTGTAGTCTCTCTGTTAGAGAGCATTGACCCGGATGCGTACTCGTATGTGGATGATATCTATCTCACGGATGATGAGTTGTGGCCGCATCTGTGTCGCGTTGATCGCATTATTGTTATGTTTGCAGACTTCGGTTACAAATTCAACTTTGCGAAGTCTCACATTGCGGAATATACAGTGTTGTTTTTGGGCTACGAGCTCAACAATGAGGGTCGAGGCTTAGCTCCTCACTTTCTGGAGAAGTGCGCATGTCTGCGTGCTCCCACAACATTGAAAAAATTACAGTCTTTGCTGGGCTTTCTGAATTTCGGTCGTACGTACATTCCTGATTATGCCCAGCGTATCAAGCTACTATATGCCTTGGTACAACCTATTTTTTTCCAAATCTAGCTGGCTGCCAGAGCATTCAGCCATTTTGCAATCATTACAGGCTGATCTTCTTGCTTCAAAATACTTACTGACGCGTGATAACCACACAAACCTAGTAATAAGAATTGTGCCAGGCGCAGTGGGTTTCACGTACTTAACGTTCAATGAGGGCGATACAGCCCCCATTGCATACAAATCGCACCTGTACATTTCGGCTGAAATGCGCTTTTCCTCTGTCGAAAAAGTTTTGACTGCGGTGCAGATGGCAATTCTTAAAGAACGAGCGCTGTCGCAAGGAAAACGCATGTTGGTGGTCACACCGTATCCTGCCCTAGAGGCAGTTACGAAAGCCAGTTTACCCAATTCGAAAGCTTTGCATCCACGTTGGATACAATGGGCCACTTCTCTGACATCGCCAGATGTCACTTACATCTTTGATGCCTCATTACAGACGCAGGAGTACTTGCAATATGAATTAGTTCATCCGGCTCCTCTGTCTTTGCGCCGCACGAAGATTACCATTGTGTCATTTATACTGACGGCAACCAGCGATGGGATCGAAGCACGCCTATTCAGCAGCTTGCGCGATTGTAGCAGGTACTTTCGTAAATGGTGAATTCCAATCTGATATCGTGCATACGCAGTCATTGGGTGATTGTACCGCGCAATTGGCGGAGCTACGTGCTCTGGTGTTTGCACTGGAGTTTGCTGATCCTCGAGTTTTACTGTGTTCAGTCATTCAACGACAATCTATTCTTTTGTTCTCAAAATGAATATTGTGATTCCAAAGGTAGCACAATTAAGCATAAAATGCTTTGGGGTCGAGTGGCAGAACTTAAAGAATATCTGCCTCTCGTGAATGTAATTCACACTCTTGGGCACCAGCGAGTTGGAAAAACAGCAGTGGCGACATATTTAGTAGCAGCAGTTACAAGATCCAAAAGTAAGATCGATGATGACATCTTGGCAGCTATTGCTGCTACAGAGAAGGGAAGTAATTACCCGAGAGGGTTCCCTTCTCGTTACTATTATCACTTAAGTCCTGATAAAGTCCCATTAGTGGGAATTAACAACGTTGGTGACAGATTGATTCCCAACGCGGACTGCAGACCATCTCTGATATCAGCGGCTCACGAGGGTATGGCGTCTGCCCATGCCGGCGTTGCAGCAACTGTTTCTCTGCTACAACAACGTTACTGGTGGCGCGGGTTATATAAGCAAGCTCGCACGTATGTTCTTGATTGTGACATTTGCCAGCAGATTATACCTTGAACTGCTGTGCGTCCACCACAAACTCAGTTGTATATATCCAATAAACCACTTGGGTATGTTTATTTGGATCACTGCCGTCCATTCTCCTCTGATACTGCGTACAAGTATATCTTAGTTGCAGTGGATTCGTGCACACATTTTCTGTGGGTATGGCCACAAAGGAGTGCTGATGGCCGTACTGTCATCAGGGATTTGCGTGTCTTTGTGGGAAGTTTTGCGTGTGGTACCTTTCATTCTGATCAGGGCCCTGCATTCGCCTCTAAGGCGTACAAAGAAGCCATGAAAGATTTGGGGGTCCAAGTCAAATTTTCGTCTCCATACCGACCTGAGGGTAATAGTGTAGTGGAGCGGATGAACCGTGACTTAAGGCAATCCTTGACAGCTAGGGTTTTAGGCACTGGCCGGAACTGGTTAGCCCATCTGTATAACTTCCAACGTGCACTTAATAATCTCCCTAGAAGGTCTCTGGGTGGGTGGACCCCAAACATGATGCTCTTTGGCATAAATATATTTGCCCCGGACCTTGATGGTCTAGACATGGCGGCGTCTGCCGCACCCTTTCACGTAGATGATCACTGTGCTGTGTTACAGACTCTACAAGAGGCTAGAGATAGTCTCGCGAAGGAACACATGCCCTCCACATCTGATGCTGCACTTCAGATTCCGGTAGTCGGCTGGCTACCTCGAGTTGGTGACCTGGTCCGTGAGAAGGTGGAGAACAAGAAGGACTTCGGCCCCTCTTATCGTGCCCCGGTTCCAGTGCTTGGCGTGCAGGGTACAAGAACAGTCATTTTACCTCCACTTCCTGGTCGCAAGGATAACAGGTACATCTCCATTGACAATGTCAAACTACAGCGAGTGGCCGATTCTTCTTAGTATGACTCTAGCGGTCTTTTGCCCTGCGATGCTGAGAAATTCTGTTTTGGCTCCGGCTCCTAACACCATGCCTGATGTTGCCATCAAGATGCACACAGTTACTGATCCTTTATTGCTACCACCGGCTGGTGGTCTACCTGAAGATACTGAGTATGCTTATCCTGCAGATGTAACATTACCCGTTTTACAATCAACCACAGTTACACAGTCACGTTTCTCATTTGATACTAACTCTATGACTTCCAGGGCCCAATCAAAAGTTTCTATTTTTGCTGTTTGGTTTAAAAGACATTTTTTGATTCCCCCTTGGACTTACATTTGGCTGATGCTCATATGTATTTTTTTATTTATGTCCATCGGATTTGTGGTGGTATTTTTTCGTCTTGTGAATGGACACTACCTGAAAGAGAGATCTACAATTAGACTAATTGATGGAACTTTGGCCCCTCACTCCTCATCACACATCATGAAAAGAGACCAGACTTTTGTGAATATTACTGCCTGGCCTGTGTTAGATGGGATTGCGTGGGATGCTGTTAAATTTCAAATTCATGGTCCGACTGAGGTTATCAATGTACCAAATGTATTTCGTGTTTCTATGGGAGATGTGGTCAAACAAAACTTCCGCTCTGATGATTGGGACGTTCAGGCCATAGAAGCACTGTTTTCTGATATATTATGCCGCTATTGATGCTGAAGATTTGTATTTAGACACTGCTAATTATGGAGAGTTATTTTGCTATCAGCATTATGGCAATCATTTCCTACATAAATCCAATACGTTTACTAATTTTGTAAATTATACACAATGGGAACATTGTCCAATGCCAATGTTAAGCAGCTCCAGCACATTGGTGAACAAATTTGCCTATTTTACTGATTTCATTGTTTCAAAACCTGCCGCCTTTTATTTTAAAATGGCAGCGGAGTCTGCCTCGAAGGTTAGGCTGACACACACTAAATTATTATATTCCAAATCCTTTATGGATGATTTAGCGGTCAGGGGTTATGATCTGTGGAAAGATACTATTGATCTTAAATCTGTCTGGGGTTCTAAACCATGGCAGGTACAAGGAACAGAAGCTTTGCATCATGCCTGCCTCATCCCGAACCACATGTTATTTTTGAATTCGACTATTTTTCAGACCACCTGCTTTGGATTGGCTACTTCTAAAAAACTGAATTCCCTGTCTATTCCAGATCTGGGTGCTTACCCAAATTGGGCTAATCATACAGATCTGTCCCTTGATGCGTTGCAGTCGTACATTACTAATTCATCCTTCAATATTTCTAAGTTCCACTCTGAAGGATGGTTGACTTGGCAGACGAGTTCAGATTCCTGTCAACATCGTTTTTTGGGTCTGAAGCCTGGGTATACACAGGATCGTGTAGACTCCCGCTTTGAATCTTCTCATTCAGTTACTACCTACTCCGTTGGGAAGTTATGCCAGTCTTGGCTGCAACACTCCACCTTGGCATCTGTTAAAGTTAATTTATCTAAATTACATGACAAAATAGATTTAAATGATTTTGTTAAGGGTCCTGTGGGTGGCAGGTCCAAGAGATGGGTGTATGCTATTTATAACGAGGTTTGGAAGTTATCACAAATTGAAGCGGCTTCCAGATTGAGAGCTATTGATCAGGCCAACATGGAAAAAGTGCTAGCTGTTATAGATTTCTTCCAGAATTTACACATTAGATAATATTGTCTCATCTGTTGTTGATATTGTGCAGGATAATGTATCAGTTTTATATCATGGTCAGAATCAATTGCGTTCTATAATGCAGTTTGCATGGACATTGCAAACGTTAAAAGCTGGGAAAGTCCCCTGGGACTATATGAATACTTCATCATTATTCCTTCCTTTTAATATAACTGCGAAACAACAATTCATGTCCATGAAGGATGCAACATACTCATTACTGCATATTGAATAGTTAGAACCTTTACCTTTCTCAGTGGCGGAATTGAACTCAGCTGTGTGGCTTATCCACGAGTTAATCACATTGCCATTTCCATTGTTTAAATTCAGTTTGTGCATGAAACATTATTCCCTAGGCAGATATGAACCATTGGGTACTGCTTTCCTGCATGAAGTATGGTCACTCCCATTTACATACAGGTGCATCAGAGAAGGTAAAGACGTTAATTTGAAGGGTGAGGAATGTTCTTCAACACCTGATCATTCTGTAGTCTGTAGGCACAATCAATTGCATGGCGCGTGCAATGTGCAAGCGCCTAATCTAGCATGCGTCCTGAAAGGGATTCCAGTGCCAGCTATTACACCTTCTTTTACGTTGCTAGCTAACAGTAGTTATTTGCTTTTGAATAACAAAGCTTGCTGCGGAATGCTAGTGGGAATTCCCTACATAGTGACTGTTTCACAGAGAGTAGTCTGCTGTAAAAATGTCCTTTTCCCACCTCCGCATGGGCGGCTGGATGTATCCATCTGGCCTTCCATTTCAACCTTGAAGGCAGATTTAACAAGATGAGCAGAATAAGGGCTCTATTGTCTCAAAAAGAGGTCGCTCTGACTTCGTCCCGTGAAACATTTGTCCTTCACGTAGCTAACACCCGTACAGAGGTGCAGGCACTTTTAAATACTGATCTCCCACTTCATTTTGGTGCCTTGATTTAAACTATATTTAACGCCTCGTCAACAACTGGCTTGGTGCATTTTTTCAAAATTGTGGGCTCCGGCCTCGTGACCTCCTTCCAAACTATTTTTGGTGTGATACCGGCCTTTTTTCATTCTATTTTTTCCAGCGTCTTTGAAGGGCTCCCATTGATTCTCGCCCTCGTGGCTGGCGTGCTGTTGTTGGTCTGCGTACTGCGCAATTGCTGCACACTGTGTGTCACGCAACAGCCTGTCCTGGCTGCTCCATCTTCGTAACCGGATGCTTGAATACTATGGAACTTTACCACTGGCAACCCTGAGCATAGCCTATGGATTATCCTTCCGGTTTGCCTACTTTACATGCGTACAACCTGTTTTTCATTGCCTAGATTGTCCTTTCCAATGGGCTCTGGATTTGTGCTTGTCAAACTCGGTGTCTCATGCCCCGGATTATGATTGACTAATGAGTCCATTAGTGGCTCATGAGTTGGACTGTTCTGGTGTTAGGATTATGGCCTGTGGAGCGGCACATGGAGTCCTTGGGAATTGGGACATCGGAACGGTCTTCTTGGCACGAAGTTATTTAGAAGAACACTCCATTTGTCCTCTGAACGTGCTAGAGGCTCCAGTGGTCGAAGAACATGTATGTTCGTTTACCTTGTTGGACTGGATGGTGGACACTTTTGCAACTCGTTCCAATGACTTCCTTTTGGAAGCTGTTGCTACGTACTGTGCTTACAGGTTTATGGATTAACTTCATTATCGTCCAGATTCCCTTGCACAAACCACACATATTTTGTGTGTTCTTACATCTGGGCTCGTTGAGCTTTTGCATGATGTATTGACTTCCCTTTTTTTTTTTTCCCCTCCATTTTTTTTTGGGGGGGGGGAGGGGTTTCGAACTTTCACTGCTCTTTATTTGGATTTCCAATACATGCACTTGGTTCTGCTCTGTCGAACTTGAACTCTGCGTTCCTTTTTGGATCCCTATTTGTTCATGGTCCGATCAAGGGGGGGTGTAGTGAAGGTAGCGATTTAGATGTATACATTGCTATGGTAGCATAAGCGCGTTAGCTTTTAGAAAGCCATCTTGCCACTTTTGCTGCTTTTGCACACAACACTGCTGAGACATGTTATTATTTGAGAACTGCTTGCTGGCCTTTTCTTTACATGAGAACTGTCTGTTGTTCATATCCCTAGACGTGCACTGCAACCTTGGTCTGAACATTGTGTGCAAAACACTCTGAGCCGCCAGACAATGTATGTTTTTGAGTCCAGGTTGATTGGCCCACTCTCTAGTCATAATATGCACACAGCTGCAAATACCAGAATGTCGAGAGCCTTTAATATTACAGTTTGCATGCGTTTGAAACACATTCTGGAGAAGAACATTTCCAGGCGCAGAGCAAAGCTGATCCTGTGATGTGATTCACCTAAGCTGATCTTTACGGTATGGGGTTCCCCATTCAAGCCTAGAGACCTTCTACTAGTCTAATAATATTAGTTTACTAGCGAAAGGAAGGTGGCTGTATTCCACTGTCATTTATACTATGATTTCTCCTTTCGTTTTCTATGGTATTGTAACAATGCTAATGGTTTTAATTATAATCATTTGTCTGCTTATGTTAGCTAAAGTACTGCATCTTAGGACACGTAGTTTATAAAATAAACCTTTTAAAATTTACCGTGTCTCTGATTACTTCTGTTGTGGATTGATATATGAATAATAGCGAACAGGTATTTCTGATTCCCACCATTCCTGAGAATACTCTAAGTCGCTTGTTCTGTGTTGTCTATACATTGGGACCTCCGAGATAATACGGATAACGAATGGGACACTGATGCTGGTCGGATAGGGGTTCTGGGTACTGAGGTGAGTTTTTTGGTACACCACAATTCACTGAGGTCCTGGTTTCCTGTGCATAGTTCTGTGCATGAGCAGAATCCCTGCAACACCACTAACTGAACTTTAAGAGTGGCAGGACTTAGGACCAACTGATCCTCATCATGAAGAAATTCAAGGGTCTGGGGGAGAGATACAGAAGGAGGAAGCAGGAGCTTCCCATCACACCAGCACTGAAAAATCTTCCAATGCAGGGCATATGAAGACCTGGTGGACAACCTCCTGGAAGCCTGCACAGAGGAAGAGACAGCCACCCTCATAGACATCAGAAGAGGAAACCAGATAGAGCGGCGGCATGCCAGAACTACCGGAATTGCCTGAGCCCTCTCTCTCTGACCCCAAAGCAGAAATGTCTGGATTAAAGGAAACTGAGGGATAGCTTACATCTGGCCAGATGGCCAAGGACATGTCAGGGCATCAACTCCTGAAGTCGACCCCTCCCATCCCCAGAAAAAATAATGTGGAAGAAGGACATTGGAAAGACTCGCAAACAGATCTAGCCGGGGGAATCCCCACTGCTGACACACCTTGGCAAACACCTGGGGAGAGAGACAGAACTCCTGCTGAGGTAATCGTCCTGAAAATTCAGAAGACCCTGATTGTAAATGGCCTAGAAAGCCCCCCATGAGAACAGCTGATCGCAATCTGAGACAATGAAAGTGCTGTTGTGCACCCCTGCCAGTTGACATAGAGTTTAGCAGTGGTATTGCCCATCTGAATGACCACATCGGGCAAAAACAAGTGGGAAAAGTGAAGGAAGGCTACATGAATCGCCTTCAGTTCCCTCCAATTGAATGACAGACAACTCTGGCTGACAACGCAGAACCCTTTGTAACCTGCAGGGCTCCTGACCATGCCCCCCAACCACTCTTGCTGGCATTTCTCGTGATAACCACCAGAGCAAGAGAAGACAAGGGAACACCCTTTAAGATGTTGGAAGGAACAAGCCGCCATTCAAGTTCTCTCTGAACCACCATCGTCACCGGAATCAGACACAACATATCCTGTACATTGGGAACCCAGAGAATCAGGATGAATCTCATTAGGACATTGAGATGCCACCTGGCCCAGGGGACTAAAAACACAGTGGCAGCGAGATCACCCTGCATCCTTAACTGGAGCTAGACCACCTGAGAAGGAGCAAACAACAGGTCCCTCAAATGAGAGTGAATCTTGACCACCCTCAAATCCAGCAGAGTGACCAATCCCAGATCCATCCAGAACCGAGCTCCTGTGAAGATGCAATCCTGCACTGGAGTCAGCTGGGATTTCTTTGCATTCACCAAAATCCCATGAGAAGACAGAAGAGTCAGAACAGTGGCCACATGAGAAGAGGTCAGGTGAAGAGAGGCCCCCTTCACCAGGTACTTGCCGAGGTAGAGAAAGATGAATATACTCTGCGGGGGAAGAACAGCTTTCAAAGGAGTTAACACCTTCATAAAGGCATGGGGTGTAAACTTCAGCCCAAAGGGCAATACCCAGAACTGCAAATGAGCTGTGCCCACAGCACACCTCAGAAACCGCTGATGACTCAGGTGGAGAGGGACATGCAGATATGCATCAATAAGGTTGATGGTCACCATGAACTCTCCTGGAGACAGAGCTGCTGCAACGACAACATCTTGAAAGGGATGGTAGGCATCCTGCAATTTGAGACGCTTCAGGTCCAATACAGGACAAAACTCCCCTGACACCTTTGAGACCAGAGAGAACATCGAATACAATCCCTGACCGACCCTATCGAGATTCGAGAGGCATGTGGATGACAGGGTTTTTCTGCAGCAGAGCACTGATGCCTGCCAACAGAGCCTCCCTCCATTGCGGATTCCTTGGAGCAGGAGTTGTGATGCACCCCATATCAGGAGGAGGAGAGATGAAGTCGAGAAGATAACAGCTCCAAATGATATATAGTACCCAGGAGTCTGTAATGGAGCCCACTCATAAAATAAACCTCCAATCCTGCCTCCCACAGGACCTAGAGCTGAGGGTCTGGCCATATTCAGGACCGCTGATTCAAAGTCCCCCCGTCTTAGCAGAAACATCCTGTTGCTTGTTTCTCTGTGGCTTAAATTGTCTCCTGCAGAAGAAAAAAGAACAAGTATGCTTACAAGACGAGTCTCTCACCTCACTAGTATGCACCCAATTCCAGAGCTTCACAGATGTTCCAGAAGAAGACCTTTAAGGTGAGGTATGCTTTTTGCCTATAAAGGACCTTTTGATAAGCCCATCGAAACGCTCACCAAACAACCTGCCACTCTTGAATGGTAGTTTCAGAAAGGAAGATTTCTCATCCAGTTCAGCCCTCCAGTTCCTCATCCAGAGATTCCGTCTGCCCACGACTGTAGACAATGAAACTGTGGATGCTGATTTGATAACACCCGCCTACACATCAGCCAGGAACTTCAACAGTTGTTCCATGTGCAGCACAACATCTGCCAGATCAGAGCCTTCTTGCATGGCCTCCGCCTGTATCTCGAAATCCTTAACCAAGGACTGCGCAGTCAAGGCCCCATAGGAGGCAGCCCTCAGAACCAGATTAGAAGCTGCAAAAGTTTTCTTAAGGCCTCCATCAACCTTGCGATCCAGTTGATCTGAGGGAAAACAGTCAACCAGATTCAAATAGTTCATACTCTAAGGCATAAGATTTCTGGAGGAAACATGGAACTTGGCTGTGTTCATGCTCCTCCCATGACCAGAAGATGACATCATAAATCTTGGTGTGCAAAGGCAACCCCAGCATTTCAGGCCTTGCAAATTGCGGGAAAAACTCCTCAGCTGCCCCCTCCACTGAAGGCTGCACCATACCCCAAGTTATCCCTGATATTGGGCAGGATATCCAACACCTCCTCTCTGGATATGATTTTTCCCCAGTTGTCACAGGCTTCTCAGGTTTTGTGTCCACTGTGGAATCTGTACCCATACTTCTGTCACACTGAAAGGAAGTCTTCTTAGACCTGTTTTGGGTAGCCAAAGCCTTAGCTACTGCTGCATTGATCATCTCCTGGACTTCCAGCACTGAGAGGGAAACAGATGCAGCCACAGAGGCACCATCCACACCTCTACACAGTTTATCCCATAGAATATCACCTTCTCCCGCAGAAGAAAGAGACTGAGAACGACGTCTCTTAGCAGAGAGCCTCTCCATAGTAATGCATATACCATTTTGCAGTAGAGAAAACATCCCTTAAATACCATTAAGTGAGGCCCAATTAAAGAATATTTTCCGCCAAAAATACGGACTCTGCAGAAGTAATCCAACTCCAGACAAGCATAAAAAAGAAGCACCAATTAAAAGTCACCAACGAACATAGAAAATATGCCCCATAGAATATTCTGTAAATTTCCTGTAAAACAGCTGTGAACCAAGGAGTCCAGTCTCTCAGGCAACCAAGACACCGCCCCAGCCAGTTGGATAGAGGCACCGCACTCCCAACCCCAGACGCAGTGAAATGAGCAAAAAGTAAGGAAGAGACGCACACACTCAAGCCTGTGGCAAATCAGACAGGTGAGCCACACCAGGAATAAGCCCTCTTCTGCCCATATACTCACCAGCATGCTGGATAAATCCAGCAAATCTGTCATACCTACGATCATCTTTCCACTGGCACCGCGAGGCAGTAAAGCAGTCGATTATACACTGGAGCAGGTTCACCACACAAGCCTGAATGTACAACCAAAAAACAGGTAGTAAGGAGTGGGAGGGGGCTTTTATAGCTTGAGGAGGCCTGGGTCGAGTTCACAGAATTCTGCTACATGGAACACCACGAAGTGCCGAAAGAAATCCGCTGCACTTCATGGAGTTCTGCGAGCTTCGAGTGCGGAAAGTTGGGCTGCTTGTGCCGATTTTAAGCAGCAAGAATTTGTCCAGTGCTGTAAAATCAGCAAGAGGGTGCTATTTCTTCCTGCCACTTGAGTAGATGTTCTATTCAAGTTGCAGTTTCCTCAATGGGAGTGGCAGTTTCGCAACGCGAGCAGTAGCGGCCTGCTACAACTGCCCGCATTGAGAAATCTTGTCTGGAGGTGGTCTAGCATAAGATTTTTCTCACTGAACAACTTAATGTTGATGAGCCAGCCCAAGAGGAAAAACTCTGCTCTGCGGTGTTTTTGGGAAGTTTGCGTGGAGTGCGGTGCGTAGAGCGGGCAAAACTCTGCGAACTCTGCCAGTGAAGCGAAATTCATCACCCACCCCTAATTGGGAAGGGAGGCACAAGAGCCTCACGTTGTGAGTCATTACGGTGAGAGAGACATGGCGGTAATGAAGATATTCTACAGCATCTGCTCTCTCTGACAGGGCCATTAAACTCTGCATCCGCTCTCTCTCACACAGAGCCACTAGACCCTCCAAATTAGGGGGTTTGTGAAATTTACAAATTGTTACTCAAACTACTTCTAATTCATGTGAAGTTACACTCTCTCTTGAGTAACTTTTCACAAGGAGTCCCCCAGAGGCAAAAATCGCACAAAATGTAGTGTTTTCGAAATAGTAAATAATTTTGTCTCTTTCTAGTGGTTTTGAGATGAGCATAGTGCTTAATTTGCAACAAAATGACTACTGGTGCCCGCCATCCTGCTCAGTATTCTGTGGTTGACACTTTTACATGTCAGTACACCATATAGTAATACAGCTTAGTCAGGAATCCACTTCATGCCAACTACCAGATATCCTCTGCCCCTTTATCTCACTCTTACGTGTTCCTGCTTTCTCCTTTTTTACGGGTTTCTGTCTTTCACTTGCTCCTTTCACTTTTGTTTGATATTCCCTTTCTTGCTTGCTGGAAATGACTGATGAGGCAAAATAAGTGCCTGTCCCCAAAAAAGAGTGTGGACATGCCCACTAGGAACCACCAGCTCAAGTTAAGCCCTTGCAGAGCACAACTTGACTCTACAATGCCTGGTATCCATTAGTGGAGGTTGCGTGCTGCAGTGATGGAGTCTGTTGACGTTGGCAGAGAGGTTGTGCTGAGGGAGTCGATGAGAAGTTCCTTGGTATCCTTGGTCCAGTTGTGACGGGGGGAGGTGAGGAAGGTTGTGTACGGCAGGAGTGGCGAAGGTGAAGTGCACACAGTGGTGGTCGGTCCAGTGGAGTTCAGTGGTGTGGCTGTAGGTGATGTTCCTGCTGGTGGAGAAGATGGGGTTGAGCGTCTGTGGGTCGGTGCAGTGACCAGCTGCTTGAGTCCGATGTTGGCGAGTTTCTCCATTATAGACTTGGTGTTCTGGTCGCTGGGGTTGTCCATGTAGAAGTTGAGGTCTCCGAGTAGGGTGTAGTAGGTGGATGCGATAGCCTAGGGTGCGCTGAGGTCTATAATGGCATTGGTGAACGGCGGTCAGGGTCCGGGGGCGCCTGTAGATGAGGGTGCTGCAGAGGGTGGTGTTGGTTTTTAACTTGATGTGGAGGTATTCCATGGTACTCATAGGGTTGTTAGAGTACGTGGTGTTATTGTGGACCATGGCGATGCCACCTCCTGGGTGGTCAGGCGGTCCTTGTGTGTCATTTTGTAGCCGTATTGGATGGGGATTTTAGGTCCGGAGCAGGGGTTAGTCCAGGTTTCCATGAGGAACACGATGTCGGGGGAGGTGGCGTCAAGGAGGTCCCAGATTTTGTGGCGTGTTTGTAGAGGGATCGCATATTGAGAAGGATGCAATTGAGCCGGTCAGGTGTGCTGTTGGTCAGCTGGGTGGTTAGAGGAGCTGGTGCATTTTCATGGGTGAAGGCGTGGTTGCAGTTCCAGCAGGTGAAGGGTCCCAGGGTCTTCTTCGGTGATGCTAGATGGCAGGCGGCGTGGCGGCCAGGGTCTAGGGCGAGGATGGTGCTAGTGTTATAGTGATGGAAGGTTGGAGAACCAGGGTCCCTGGCGCTGAGCACGGTCCAGGCACGGACAGGTGCAGACAGCCTTGCCTTTGGCATGCCTTTGGCACAGCACGCCTGCTACGCAGCCGTGCAGCAGCCGCCGTTAAGTATTGCTGCAGGGAGGCTGAACAACTGGGAGGCAGGAAAATGCAGTAGCGGGTAAGAACACTGGACAGGGCAGGGCCACGAGGGATCGCAGCGGCAGGGGTGACAAAGAGGAAAAACCATCAGGAAATGGAAAAGAGGAAAACCAGAGGCAGAGAAAAGAAAAAGAAGAGAGAAAAGCAGCAACAGGGACTTTAAAGGCAGAAAGAGGGACAGAAAAAGCAGGTAGAGAGACAGAAAGGCAGCCCTAGCAGCAGAGCAGTGCCGCTCTGCCACTAGACCACCAGGGATAAGGTGCAAGCAGGAGCCTGTGGGTGGAGGACGGCCCTGACCAGCAGCAGATGATGGGGACAGCAGCAGCTACCAGACGGAGCTGCGCTACGAAGGGGTAAGTTCACTACACAACATATTATTATAAGGACCAGCCATGGAACGTAAGTGTGTAAATACTACTTTAACTCAATGCACACTTTCATAGTAGAGAAGGTTATAAAGCATATGAGGCAAATCTAACTGTGCTGTTTGTTTTTTGATACACTCGCTCGAAAGTACCTAAACACATTACTGTGACCGGTCCTCTCAATGCACCTGTCCTCACAAACATAGTGTTTATCAGGTTCTGACAAGGTTAACCCACGCTGTGAGGAACAAGTCGGTCCCCACAGCATGGGTTATACACACACATACACACAGACACTCTTTTTATTAGCTGGTCACCTGACCGGTGATGTCTGTGTTGGATGGGTGTAGGGTAGGTGTATGGACCAGCCCTCGGGTGAGTGGCTGGTAAAACCAGTAGACTGTGTCCAGCAGGACACAACATAACTCCCAAATGTTATTAAAAACAAAAACAAAAAAAACAAAAAAGTCCAACCTGTGGGAAGAAATGAAAAACAACTAAAACATATTACATCTCAGAGCTTTGAGAGGCAGTCCGCAGGACAGTGGTGGACAGCTGCTGCTGCGAGCATCCAGGCATCTTGCATGCATGCATAATTTAACTAGGTACATCTGGACATGAACACTGTGCTGATGAAGTACCGACCCTATTACATCACGTCATTTGGGTGACAGTACACCTATATGATATTGATCAGTCCAGTGTGCTCTCACTGTAATGCAGTTGGTGATTAACAGTTCAAACTTGGAGCATTAGAAGCATCGGTGGAGTCCAATGTGACTGCTTGACAACGGTGTTGCTTGATTCACTGAAGACCGTCTTGGTGTGCTGCGACCCATTGATGTCTCTTTTACACGGCCTGGCTACCTCTTGAAATCCTGCTTAGTCAAGTCCATATCTCGCGCTTGGGGGAGGCCCATTGGTTAAATTGCCACAGGACTGCCTGTGGGCTGCACTGGGGCTGCATACGTGTCTGCATCTGGACAGCCGAAAGACCACCTCTAAGCCACTGCCTAGTCACTCGTGCAACGTCAGGGGTGGATGTGTCCTGGTCAGAATATGCTCTTGGTACCGGAATCAGGATGCAAGCATCATGCCACAACATTCAACAGCACACCACATAATTAAACTCTAAAGCATACCTCTCCACAACACAAAATATGATTCCACATGATTACGCAATCCCACTCCACATAATTTCAGAACACTCAATACCACATAATTACTATCCAAATAATGGATGCCACATAAGTCCACGCCACACAATTCCACAAATAACAATTCCAATCCAACCAACGTAATTCCACTACACTCCACATACATACACACCATAACACATAGGTAAAAGCCTGCCATTTATAACGCCAATAGCTCTAACTCAAGCAAATGCGAGACCTATTGCATTTCTAATGCTTTTTATTATTTACAAGGTTTAAGTTGTTTACATAATTAAATTGTTCTTGCTGGAGGGCGAAAACCTGCGTCTTGGACTGATTGTTCAAGCATTCAAAGGTCTGCGTTTGTGAAGAAGACCTACTGAAACATTGCTGCATCTGTTGTTTCATTTCGCTCCCTGTTGGACTTGGCCCTTTTTGCAGGGTCATCCCTAAACTTTTTGCCTTCCTCCAGTATTTTTTCTGACCTGTTGTTGGCTGTTTTATGACTCTGGGCACCTTACCACTGCTGATCAGTGCTAAGGTGCATATGCTCTCCCTATGGCAAAATGTATACATTGATTGGTTTCCATGTTTGGCTTATTCGGTTTACTATCAGCCCCTAGTAAAGTGCACCAGGAGTGCCAGGGCTTGTAAATGCCAATGCTGCTGGTGGGCTTGCAGCGCTGGTTGCGCCACCCACGGAAGCGGCCTTGTAAAGTGTGTCTAGGGTCTGCCACCGCAGACCCTGTGCGCGGTCCGGGACCGTCGCGCTGACTGCGCAAGTGCCCCCACTTGCCAGTCCCTAAACCTTCCCTTACCTACATATTAGCCACCCCTCTGGTAGGCCCAAGGGCAGGGTGCATTGTAGGCATAAGGTAGGACATGCCCTGATGTGTGTGGCATGTCTTAGTAGTGAATTACAGCCATTTTCGTTCTTCACTATTGAAGGCTACCTGCTCTCCATAGGCCAGAATGGGCTGCCGGGATCACGCCAACGCTGTGACCCCAGTGGACTCAGAGAGCATGGTAGAAGTGTCAAGTTTGGTATGCCTGAACTCAGGATGATAAAATACTTCTTGTAGTCAAGTCTATTTTAATATCCTGGGTTTGTAAATACTACTTTTAGAAAGTTAGTATTTACTGACCTGACCATCTCAGTCCGCCTCTGCTGTGTGTATGTGTTCTGCCTGGCAACAGTAAGGAGCAGGGTTGGGGAATCCCCAGAGACAGGTTGGCTGCCAGGTGGTGGGTAGAGAGGTGACACCTGGATGGGTGGGAGGAGTACACCTGGACTCTTGAATAGACCTGTGCTCTGCCACCACAAAGCCGGCGCCACCCCCTGTGGGGCGGCTGATGTCTCTGCCCTGCTGCTGAAAGGAAAGGGCAGAGTCACCATAACAAAGTGCTCCAGAACTGGACTGAGCCAGGCCCAGGCCCCCTGGCGCTAAAGAACAAAAGAATTATGGTATAAAAGTAGGAGCCTGGCTCCTAAGAAATCAGAATCCTGTTTACCACAAAGAACCTCTGCCCGACTAGAAGGAGAAGAAGACGCTGGAGGAGCTGGCCTGCTGCTTGCCTTGCTGAGAAAGGAGAGGAAGAGACTTACTGAAAAGACTTTGCTACTTTGTGCTTGAACATTCTCCAAGGGCTTGATCTGAGCTTGCCCCCTGAACTGAACCCCAGGAACAGTGGGTTCTCTGTGCTTCTTGCTCATCCTCCAATCCGAGCCGTGTGGGCATCCCGCTGGAAAAGAGACTGCGCCCCTCATCGCCCCTCCTAGGGCCGTGACACTCAGGAGCTCGCCTGCCGCAATCCCGTGAGAGCCCCGCTCCGTCCGGAGCCGCTCTCTGTCCCCGGGCCAGGCCGCCTGCGCCCCTGTCACCGCCTGCCATTGGAGTGCGCTGAACGCGCTATCACCCCTCCCGCCGGAAGCCGTCCGACGACTGTGATCTACGCCGGGTCATCCAGCTGCACTGACCGTGCCCTGCGACCCCGCTTCGCTATCCCCGGACATCTCAGGCCGCGCCGCCCCCGCTGTGGAGACCCTCCTGCACCGCCGTGCTAAAGGGTCGCTGGCCGCGCCTGCCTACGTGCCCACACCTGCTGATTGAGGACCCAAGAACACTTCCCAAGCTGAGAGTCGCACCGACCTGTGCCGACTCTCCACATCAAGAAAGAAGTTCCAGTATCGGGCTCGGGGCCCGCAACGCCTTATTTCCCCGTTCGCAGGAGACGATCTCTGTGAGTACTGGAACTACAAGTAAAGAGACTACAAAGTATCCATTTGAAACTACGAACCAAGAACATTTGCCTGCTGTATAACCTGGTGGCCTAGCGAAAACGTTATTGGTCTTGTGATAAGTCTGTTGAGATATATATACCTTATTTTTACATAAAGAATCGTATTTTTATATATATCCAAGTCTGGTGTCCGTTTCTGGGGGGATTGATGTATTTACTGTGTGTACGATTGTAAGTGCTTAACCAACAACGCCTGAGGAATCGCCTTGGCTGCTCACGCCACGCACCTAGAGGGTGAGCAAGGGTCATTCGCGAGGGGTTATCCTGCGCCCTGACGTGGAGGAGAGGGTTCCTGCTTGACACAAGGGCAACCTTGCGCCAACCAGAGATCCCCGACTCTAACATTGTTGGCAGCGGTTGGGATTTCGGATTTGCACTTGTAATTTGCATACAGTGAATTATTAATCACCAGATAGTGAGAGCAGACCAAATAACGCAACCACAGGTTTTCATTTGTTGAACTTTGTTGAGACATCTGCCATTACTGCAACCATGCCTGGCTCACACTCCGCTGGGAGAGCACTCTGTGATTTCTGGAATCGATGAGGTGGATTGGGAGAGACTGGAAGGCTACACGATGGAGCAATTGAAAGGCTACAGTGTAAAATTCAGAGTCCCCATGCTGGATGCAAGAGGAAGAACCAGTACCTCAAGGCGTTGAGAGCCTGGAAAGAGTCAAGAGACCCACAGAATGCGGGGGACATCGTCCCACCCGACAACCTTGGGAAGCCCAGCAGAGTCCTGTCCCCAGAGGAGCTGGCAGACAGGGCAGCAGACAGGGCGCATGCAATGGAGATGGCAAAGTTGGCAGGACAAATGGAAATGGAGAAGCAGAAGTTGGCCTTGGAGGCACAACGACGCCAAATGGATCATGATCTAAAAATGAGGGAGTTGGATCGCAAGATCAAGAGTTTAGACCGCTCTCCCTCTGGTGGCAGCAATATTGAGTTTTACAGTGCTGAGAGAGTAGTACGCACACCCAGAGATGTGGCGCCTGACTTGAAGGAGGGGGTTAACATACACCAGGAGGTTCAAGGGCATGAGGTAGCTCCAGTAGTGCGCAGTGTCCCTGAAGGGAATAGGGTAACTGGCGCAGGGGTTCATAGTCCTAGTGGAGGGAGGGACACTCTACTGACTCTAGCTGAGAGGTACAGGGAGAGGGGTTCCCCCAAAATTGAAGTCCTGGTGGGTGAATGTGAAGACCGCCCAGAAGAGTGTGGGTTGTGGGACAGAGACAGCCCGATACTGTCTTGCCAGTCTCAGGAGAGTGGTGTGGAGTACGTGTGTGAGGCACTGGATGGTAAGGTGAAGGATAGTTTGGTTAACCCTGCTAGGGGGCTGTGTGATTCAATTGTGGGAGAGCATATTTTAAGTCCCTGTTTTCCAGAGCTATGCCAACACCTGTTGGAGAGTGAGTTCTCTGACCGCAGGGAGCTCACATTGGAGGCAGACCTTTTGGTGGAGTCCGGAGGGTCTGGAAAGGCATTGGGGAGTGATCCCACGATGAGTGGTCCAGGTATCTTCAAACCCAGTGTGGTGGAAGTGGCTCAGAGTAGCCCAGCTAGGTCCTGTAATAGTGAGAGGGGTGTAGGGCCTCACGTCCTGTCTGTAAGGGGAAGGAGTGAGAATGGGTTATGTCCCGGTAGTGCCCAACCTTAGTCTCAGAGCTTGGATGGTTCTTTGAGGGAACACCAGGTGGGGAGCCTAGTCTGTCCTGAGGGGCTGCCCGTCGTGCGGGATCCCCTAGTGTCTGGTGAGCTAGGAATGTCTGTAATCAGACCTCCATCAGTTCTGGTGTCTGGCAGTACCGCTCCAGTTGGGAGGGTGCAGAGGTCCAGATTGAGGGGTGAGAGGGGGAAAGAGTCCCCAGTGGAAGAACCAGTGGGTCAGGGGCCAGCCAGAAGGGCTGCGTCCCCCGTGAGTGACCATGGTGACACCACTTCTGTCCTGGGGGACCTTCAGGCACTGTCAGATGGACAGGGGTCGGGAGATCAGCGCCAGGCAGACTGTCGCACGACACAGGAGTTATGTGTCACCCTCAGGGGGGGCATGCGTGCTCCCCGGGAAGTCCTGGTGTGCCAGGTGAGCGTTCAGCCGCATGGGTTGGTCCCAGGGTTGGGAAGCCAGGTTCAGGTGTTGTCTGACCTGAAGGGTGGGACTACTGTAATCAGTGTCCTGACCCAGGTTGCTTCTTGGGGTACCACGCCAGTTGGGAGTGGGCAGTACTCTGGGAGGGGGTGCAGAGGGAGGGAGTCCTCGCCTCTGACCCCGGCTCAACTGACGGGTTTAGACCCTAGGTTGGAGGGCCAGGTTCAGGGTGTCCCCCCGGACCTGGACGCCCAGTTGCAGGATAGAACACCTGAACTGGTGGGCGAATTGCGCAGGACACCTGCCCCAGGTGCCCTGGCAATTCTGGAAGGGGGTACCACTCCAGGTGGGAGGGTACAGAGCCTCAAGGAGAAGGACCGGGTGTGGGAGAGGCCACCCCAGTCTTGGGTCCAGCCGCCGGGTACAGTCCTGGGGCTGGTGGGTCAGTGCCAGGATATCATACCTTACCTGACAAGGGGGAGAATGGACAAAGGGTGCCAAGCACCTGGGGCTACTGCCCCCCGCTCCCTGGCGCCACAGAGGATTGAGAGCCCTGAGAGGCATACGGCCTGGGTCTCATCCCTGACTACTGTCAGTGGCCACTGTAGCATTTTGCTGTCTGTCTGTTGGGACACACCTATGGGCCAGTTAAGGTTAGGTGCTGCACAGGTGGTGTCCACAGGTGAGGAGAAGGGTTCCCCATGGATTGGCTTGGTGGGCCCTGAGAGTATGGACAGAGGGAGTCCGATAGGTTCAGATTGGCGTAGAAATGGAGTCTGCCCCTGCAGTTGCGGGCCAGGTCCTTGTTCTATCGCCCCAAGCAGGGAAGACCATCACGGTGGTGATTGGTCTACCCTGCGTTTTGGCTGGAAGGGGGTTGTGTTGGACTTGGCCCTTTTTGCAGGGTCATCCCTAAACTTTTTGCCTTCCTCCAGTATTTTTTCTGACCTGTTGTTGGCTGTTTTATGACTCTGGGCACCTTACCACTGCTGATCAGTGCTAAGGTGCATATGCTCTCCCTATGGCAAAATGTATACATTGATTGGTTTCCATGTTTGGCTTATTCGGTTTACTATCAGCCCCTAGTAAAGTGCACCAGGAGTGCCAGGGCTTGTAAATGCCAATGCTGCTGGTGGGCTTGCAGCGCTGGTTGCGCCACCCACGGAAGCGGCCTTGTAAAGTGTGTCTAGGGTCTGCCACCGCAGACCCTGTGCGCGGTCCGGGACCGTCGCGCTGACTGCGCAAGTGCCCCCACTTGCCAGTCCCTAAACCTTCCCTTACCTACATATTAGCCACCCCTCTGGTAGGCCCAAGGGCAGGGTGCATTGTAGGCATAAGGTAGGACATGCCCTGATGTGTGTGGCATGTCTTAGTAGTGAATTACAGCCATTTTCGTTCTTCACTATTGAAGGCTACCTGCTCTCCATAGGCCAGAATGGGCTGCCGGGATCACGCCAACGCTGTGACCCCAGTGGACTCAGAGAGCATGGTAGAAGTGTCAAGTTTGGTATGCCTGAACTCAGGATGATAAAATACTTCTTGTAGTCAAGTCTATTTTAATATCCTGGGTTTGTAAATACTACTTTTAGAAAGTTAGTATTTACTGACCTGACCATCTCAGTCCGCCTCTGCTGTGTGTATGTGTTCTGCCTGGCAACAGTAAGGAGCAGGGTTGGGGAATCCCCAGAGACAGGTTGGCTGCCAGGTGGTGGGTAGAGAGGTGACACCTGGATGGGTGGGAGGAGTACACCTGGACTCTTGAATAGACCTGTGCTCTGCCACCACAAAGCCGGCGCCACCCCCTGTGGGGCGGCTGATGTCTCTGCCCTGCTGCTGAAAGGAAAGGGCAGAGTCACCATAACAAAGTGCTCCAGAACTGGACTGAGCCAGGCCCAGGCCCCCTGGCGCTAAAGAACAAAAGAATTATGGTATAAAAGTAGGAGCCTGGCTCCTAAGAAATCAGAATCCTGTTTACCACAAAGAACCTCTGCCCGACTAGAAGGAGAAGAAGACGCTGGAGGAGCTGGCCTGCTGCTTGCCTTGCTGAGAAAGGAGAGGAAGAGACTTACTGAAAAGACTTTGCTACTTTGTGCTTGAACATTCTCCAAGGGCTTGATCTGAGCTTGCCCCCTGAACTGAACCCCAGGAACAGTGGGTTCTCTGTGCTTCTTGCTCATCCTCCAATCCGAGCCGTGTGGGCATCCCGCTGGAAAAGAGACTGCGCCCCTCATCGCCCCTCCTAGGGCCGTGACACTCAGGAGCTCGCCTGCCGCAATCCCGTGAGAGCCCCGCTCCGTCCGGAGCCGCTCTCTGTCCCCGGGCCAGGCCGCCTGCGCCCCTGTCACCGCCTGCCATTGGAGTGCGCTGAACGCGCTATCACCCCTCCCGCCGGAAGCCGTCCGACGACTGTGATCTACGCCGGGTCATCCAGCTGCACTGACCGTGCCCTGCGACCCCGCTTCGCTATCCCCGGACATCTCAGGCCGCGCCGCCCCCGCTGTGGAGACCCTCCTGCACCGCCGTGCTAAAGGGTCGCTGGCCGCGCCTGCTTACGTGCCCACACCTGCTGATTGAGGACCCAAGAACACTTCCCAAGCTGAGAGTCGCACCGACCTGTGCCGACTCTCCACATCAAGAAAGAAGTTCCAGTATCGGGCTCGGGGCCCGCAACGCCTTATTTCCCCGTTCGCAGGAGACGATCTCTGTGAGTACTGGAACTACAAGTAAAGAGACTACAAAGTATCCATTTGAAACTACGAACCAAGAACATTTGCCTGCTGTATAACCTGGTGGCCTAGCGAAAACGTTATTGGTCTTGTGATAAGTCTGTTGAGATATATATACCTTATTTTTACATAAAGAATCGTATTTTTATATATATCCAAGTCTCGTGTCCGTTTCTGGGGGGATTGATGTATTTACTGTGTGTACGATTGTAAGTGCTTAACCAACAACGCCTGAGGCATCGCCTTGGCTGCTCACGCCACGCACCTAGAGGGTGAGCAAGGGTCATTCGCGAGGGGTTATCCTGCGCCCTGACGTGGAGAAGAGGGTTCCTGCTTGACACAAGGGCAACCTTGCGCCAACCAGAGATCCCCGACTCTAACACTCCCGTTGATAATTTACTGATGGACTTAATATCCCTCTGACATTACATTTGACCTGTGCTAATGACATCTAAGAGTGACAGCTTTAATAAATGTGCATAGTGCTTACACATATTATGTTGTAAATAATTTTTTTAGGATATTGAAGAGAAATACAGTCACGAATGATTAACATGTGAGATCTATGACGATATGGTTTATAAGGTTTATTTTAAACCAGCGTTAAATAAACAGAGAAGTGCATCTGCCACTACCACTAATGCCTTATTGCCAGTGGCAATATGTCTTGCAACTCATGGCCACAATTCTCTCAATTAGTATAAACTTGAATTTGTTAGCCCAAAAGAATAAAAAGAAATGCACAGATACATATAACTCTATATTTCCTCACTTTCATAGTTTTATGTAAAGAGAATACCTCCGATTCAACTTTTACAGCAATTAAGAATTTTGTATTTTAATATGTGCTTCTCTAACATAGCTAGTGGAAGATTTGCCAGACTCGGCTGGGTTGGCACACTGAAAAATCCAGTGCCAAAGGCACAGTAGCTCCTCTGCATACCAAAGTATTGGAATTCTATGTCAGGACTGGAGGCGAGGATTATGCCTTCTTTCTTCACTTTATTGACATAGCAGTGTTGAAAGAAACTAACAAAGACTACATTTCTCATGAACCATAGGGAAAAAAGTAGTCAAACACAATATGTTAAACAGCCAATCCAAGAGAGGATCAACGTCCAATCAGGGTATTCCAGGAGCCATATAGTCCTTTGTTAGTGTCCTGTCCTCCTCTTTCTTCGCTGCTGCGCAGCCAGATAAGTTCTCCTCAGTTTTTTTCTTACTGTTTGGGGGCTTTTATTCTGGTTGTATAGTTTGAATTTCATGTTTTATGAGCGTGCTTGTTTTCTTTGGTGCGCAGCGCCGCTTCTCAACCGCGGGCACTGTGTGTTCCTTTAGCGGTGATTCCACTCGTACTTCTTAATTTTTGCTGGCGCACTGGTTGTTTGTTCTCGTGCTTACATTGCGCTTCGTTTGTGTGTATTTCATCACAGGAGCAGGTTTCCCGTTCCTACGTGGCATTTAGCTGTTTTTTTCTTGGTTCCAGTCCTCCCGCCGCCTGGGGGCGCAGGAGGCAGTGGTAAGCGCGACGCGTCCGCTGGGGTTTTTGTAACTAACGTCCCAGCGACGCGCGCGTTTGTTCAGTCAGGGTGCCCTGGTGCTGAGGTTTGAACACCGATCACGGTCTGTACTCGGCCGGCGGGCCAATAAATCTTGCTCGCTGCCTGTTTTAGCGTTTACGCTCGTTTCCCCCGCATTGTTCAGAAGGGATTCGAGTCAGTATTTGCCTACTTATTGTTAACGCCTCGCTAAGAGGTCCTGTACCAGGCCGTTAGGCCTTGCACAAAGGGGACATATCCCAGCCCAGTTTTTCGTTCTTTATTTAAATAGTGTGTTACCAGCAATTGTCCCCTAGGGCTAGAAACCCTGTAAAATTGTGGTTCCTGCCATCCATATTTTAGCTGACACCCAGCTTTACTTGAGGCCTACAGTTACCGGCCCGGTGTTCTCACCTTTGATACGCTGTTACAGTGTTAAGTACCCTGATTCTTCCTCACTCTCACGATGGAGTATTATGAAGATTACCAGGAGGAGGAGGAAGACCCCCTGGCTGACATGCCTTGGGCGAGGCATTCTATGAGGCAGTAGACACCTCTATCTATAGGGCAGTGGATCAAGCTATTTATCCTTTAGAGGACAGGCTTACGCATAAGATAGAGCAGGCTTTCCAGCACCTGGAGCGTAGAGCTGCCCCACTCCATGGCCCTCCCCCACCTAAACGTCCGTGTGCACCGGGGGTTGATGTTGACGCTTTCGAGCGTTTGAAGCAGGCTTTCATGGACAGCCAGCCTGCAAGGGTTTCTGGGGATGCCCTGTCTCCGGCCCCCGCCCTTTCGCCAGTATTAACGGGCCCTTCAGGGGACCCTGACTCCAGCTCATCTAGGCCTTGGCTCCCATCCCGGCCCTCTCAGGTTTCTCAGACCCTTCCAGTACCCTCTGATCCACAACCCCCTCCGGTTCCATCTAATATGTTGGACCCTAACGATATTGTGCACCCACGCTCTTCGGACTGGGTTCCAGCTGAGAAAGTCGCGACATGTGTCGCAGAGCATATCCGACGCCCACTCGAGAAGGAAGCTCGCAACTGCCTTCGGGCTGAATGTCCCCGCCCATCCCTGGAGGGAAAGGTAGCCCTTACCCCGGAAATTGACCCTAGGATGTAAACGTTTTTGCAAATATTCATTAGAGACCCCAAGAAGGGCATTGACAGATCTTGGAGGGCGTGCCAGGATAAGCTCCTGGACGTCTTCGGCCCTGCCACTAAAATTCTGGACATGGCCGAAGAGGCCAAAGCGTCAGGCTCTATAATTTCCCCAGAAACGCTATCCGGTTGGGCTTAGCGTGTGGTAATATTTTTGGGCAATGCCAACTGCGCCCTTTCTATCGAACGCCGCCGGTCCCTCCTCATCAAAATTGACCCGAAACTTGGTGACCTGGCGGATTCAGAGGCGTGCGCCATTGCCCAAGGGGGCTTATTTGGTGAACCCTTCATAAAGGAGCTGGGTAAATTCATAAATACTTTTACTTCATTAGACAGGGCCCAGTCTACAATTAAAAAAGTGTTTCCCCGTGTTTTTCGGGGGACCGGTCGAGTCAGGGGCTGCTCGACCGGTCGGCAGAACCATGAAACCAACCAAAGAGGCCCAGGACAATATCAGGATCAGTCCATGTTTTGGAATTTCTACCCCACAAGAGGACACGGCGGCAAAGGTAGAGGCTTCAGGGGAGGAGCGTCCAACGCAAACTCTGGTGAGTGTTCTACCTTTTTCCCCACAAAGCATATGGGGGCGCTTGGCCAGCTGTTACGAGGCATGGTTGACCGTCACGCACGATGCGTGGGTTCTTCAGACGGTAAGGGGTTTCCATATAGAATTCTTAGGGGACCCAGTGCAACGTGTTCCTCCACGCCCAATTCATTTTTCGATGCAGCCCTTGTGAACGAGGAAGTGGCATCCCTTCTCCACAAAGGCACCATTTCGCTTACTTCTCCCCACCATCGCGGTTTTCTCAGCAACATCTTTTTGGTCGACTAGACCGATGGAGGCAAGAAGCCTGTCATAAATCTAAGCGAATTCAACGGATGGATGGTTTACCGCCATTTCCAAATGGAGGGGATTCACCTCCTTTGAGATGTCCTCCGCCCTCACGATTGGATGGTCCGCTTAGACCTCAAGGACGCCTATCTGGTGATCCCAGTTTTTCCATCGCACCGCCGGTTTTTGCAGTTTGCCTGGCATCATCGGTTTTACGAGGTCGCCGCCCTTCCTTTCGGGCTCTCTTCCGCACCCTTGTTCTTCACCAAGGTGCTCAAGCCAGTGGTGGAGTTCCTGAGAGCTCGAGGCGTCAGATTGATTGTTTATCTCGATAACCTCCTCCTGATGGCATCCTGTCCCCGTTTTCTGACAGAACAACTTCAGATGACAGTGACTCTGCTCCAGAACCTCGTCTTCGTGATCAACGACAAAAAGTCTCTTTTACGGCCGGCACAGTCTGTTACCTTCTTGGGGTTCGTCATCGACTCCAATTCCTCCACCCTCAGTTTACCAGCCAGAAAGGTTGCAAAAATTTGCCACGAGTTGCGTCGGGTTCTGGCCAGGCAGCAGGTATCCCTGCGCCAGTTGGCTCGAGTGGTGGGGCTGCTGTTCGCCTCTATTCAAGCTATCTTTCTCGGCCCGCTCCACTACAGTGCCCTCCAATGCCTCAAGGCATACTTTCCCTGGAAAGGGTATCCGTACTCTTACAAAGTCGCCTTGTCCGACGAAGCGAGGTGCGAGATCCAATGGTGGTTAGCTCATATGGAGTCCTGGAACGACGGAGCGATCTTCGGGTCGGTTGCGGATCTGGTTATTGAGTTGGACGCCAGCAGGCTCGGCTGGGTATGCACGTTGCGGAGATCTCTCCACGGGAGGTTTGCGGTCTCCCAAAGAACAGAGGTTACATATAAACTGTCTCGAACTCCTGGCAGGCTCATTCGCCGTGTGGTGCTGGACGAGAGATTCTGTGTAGTCGTGCGTAGACATCATCTCGGCAGTCCGTTACATAAATCATCTAGGGGGCACCAGGTCGAAGACCCTCTCGGACCTAGCGGCGAGCTTCTGGCAATATTGCCTAGACAGCCAGGTTTCGGTCACAGCGGAGTATCTGCCGGGTCGGGACAATGTGGAAGCAGATTTTCAGTCCCGCCATTTCCGCGATTCCAGTCCCTGGAAGCTGGACCAGTCAGTTTTTGCATCTCTCCACGACCTTTGGGGTCCTTTCATGGTGGACTTATTTGCGTCCAGACTAGACCACCAACTTCCGAGGTTTTTCAGCTGGAGGCCCGATCCCCTGGCGGCAGCCACGGATGCATTCCTCCAGGATTGGGGCAGGGAACAGGGCTATGCGTTGCCTCCCTTGGCGATGAGCACCCGGTCGAACGCTCCAGTCCGAAGGCAGCTGGCGGACCTAGTCCTAATCACCCCTCTATGGAGGTCTCAAGTGTGGTTTCAAGTTCTTCTGGAACTTTCATGGGATTTTCCAATTCTACTCCCCCGGTTTCCGGATCTTCTCACAAGTCTGGACGGCACTGCTCATCCTCTAGTGTCCACGAACTCACTGTGGCTCATTGCGTGGAGGATTTCAGGGGTAGATGGCAAACCCTGGGCCTTTTGCGAGCGGCTGAGGAGCTCATCTCCAAAGCCTGGTCAGACAGTACTGTTAAGAGATACAAGTCAGCGTGGGGCAGATGGTCCCGTGTGTTGTTTGCGAAGGGGTTTCAATCCCTTGGTCGCAGACGTGGTCCACGTTGTGAATTTCTTGGCGCAACTTGCGTCGGACGGAATGGCCTATTGTTCTATTAACACCTTTAGGTCAGCCATCTCCTCGGGTCATGTCCCGGTTTGTGGCTCTTCTTTGGGGGAGCATCCCTTGGTTTTGCAGGCTTTTGCGTGGTATTCGGCTATCTTTACCGCCGGAACCGTGGTATTCTGCATTATGGGATGTTAACCAGGTTTTGAATCTTTTCCTTTCTTGGCAACCTCATAGGTTTCTATCCCGAAAGGAGCTGTCGGCAAAGCTCGCAATGCTTTTGTGCCTGGTGTCTTGCCGACGGGTGTCTGATGTTCAAGCCCTGGATATTTCTAGTCAGGTGTTCACTCCAGGTGGGGTGACGTTTACTCTCCTACGACGTACTCAGTGCCACACCAGAGTTATCTCTTATCCAGAGTTCCCTGACTCTTCGAAACTTTGTGTAGTTCGTTGCCTCAAAGCGTATGAAGAGATGGCGGAGGAATACCGCCCTCCAGGAGAACGCCAACTCCTCATTGCGCTCCGGAAGCCCTTTAAAGCGGTTTCTTCACCCACCATTGCCAGATGGGTTCGTTGGGTGATGCAAGAAGCTGGCATCAGTCTCTGCCACTTCGGTGCGCACTCTGCAAGAGGAGCCATGGCTTTTAAAGCGTTTGGCTTGGGTGCCCACTTAGAGGATGTCCTCAATGCGGCGGACTGGTCCTCGGATTACACCTTCAAGCTCTTTTACTTCAAGCCAATTCTTAATATGACTCATTTGGTTGTGGGCAAGCTTTAAACAAGCATAATCCTCGCCTCCAGTCCTGACATAGAATGAAAAATGTAAAGCTAACGTAACGGAAAGTTTCAATTCTATTAAGGACTCGGAGGCGAGGATTATCCCGCCCAGTGCTCCTGGAGGAGATCCATCCCCGTACTTCAGTAAGTATTTGTTTTTCCTTCAACCCTAGGTGGGAAGGTTTGAGTACTATTGCTGTTCTGATAGGATATGCTGAAATTTGCTACTGCCTCTGTGTTAATATGCAATGTTTGCATTATAACTGGGCTCGTAGTTTCCTCTGGTAATACGTCCTTGTCGTTGCAGGTTCTGATACCCACAAACAGGATACCTGAAGAAGAGGATTGGGCTGTCTTCGCGCTCCGAAAGAGGAGGACAGGACACTAACAAAGGACTATATGGCTCCTGGAATGCCCTGATTGGACGTTGACCCTCTCTTGAATTGGCTGTTTAACATGTTGTGTTTGACTACTTTTTTCCCTATGGTTCATGGGAAACATAGTCTTTGTTAGTTTCTTTCTATGCTGCTATGTCAATAAAGTGAAGAAAGAAAGCATAATCCTCGCCTCCGAGTCCTTAATTGAATTGAAAATTTCCGTTACGTTAGCTAGGAAATTTTTCCTTCTTCATTAGTTTGCTCTCAAATGGGCCTATAAAGTCTATGCATTTTATTTAATATATTTGGAAATCTTTGTTGCTTTAGGGAGAACCCTCTCAAGCCTCCTTTGAGTGGGTCAGACTCAGTTGCTAAACTCACCTGTTCGGTGCTATTTGCGACTAGCATTACAATATTTTGAGGGTTGCTTGCTCTTTTAGTGCAGTCCTTGTCTGTGCATAACATGGGGAGTAGCGGCTCCATCGAGGCAATGGGTTGACACCTCAGGGATTGTCTGACCTACTCAAGGACTCAGGGGCATATTTATGGCCTGGTTTGTGCCGCGTTTCCACCACACAATATGGTACATGTGTGACGCAAACCTTAAGTGAGATCTATGAATCCACGCAAGGCCACTTTGTGTGGCTTTGAGTGACTCCATAAATCTGGAGTAAAACAACGCAGAGAAAATCGCTGCATTGCCTTCATCTGCGCTAGGGAGGCATTCCATGAACGTTACATGGGGGTTCCCAAGCAACTCCCATGTTTTTACAAAAATTGGTCAACCTGGGAATACGCCAAAAAGGTAATCCATCACAGGAGATGAGTAGCAAGGAGAAATATGCCTTTTAGGATTATTTTTGTGCAGGAAGATGCCCCTTTCTGCACAAAAACAATCCTGCATGCAACAGAGGCACCCTTGCATCGTGCAAGGGTGCCTGTGTTGGTGCTAGGCTGTCAAAAGGGCGCTAGCGCAGAGGAAACTGTAGCAATGCACTGTATTTTTTTAATACAGTGCATTCCTCCCCTTTCCCTGTCACGTAGTGCAGGGCAGCAAAGTGTCTTGCTGCGCGGCACTACCTGGCGGTCGCGTACATCTGCCCCTTAATCCATGAGCGCTCGTCCAGCAATTGTGAAATATTTAGGTCCCTTATCAAATTTAGATAGGGCAGGGGGCATCTGTGTACACTGCATTAATGTCTAGCACATAAGATTCAATTTGGTTTAACTTGTAAAGTAAGACGTGGCAAGAGATTTCAACCGTGAATAATGTGTTATTCAAAGGAGTTGCTTGCACGAAGGAAGCAGGACAGAGGTGTGCTAAATTATTATGTGACAAAAAAGACAGGGCATGTAACGAGCACGCCTGACCACGGCAAGTCTGGCTTGGGGGATGCTCCCCGCAAGACATTTCTGGGAAAAAATGCAAATACGGTACATTTTACAACAGATTTGTAATTATTGAACCTTGTCCAATCATTGAATGAATGGTTGGAGTTGGAGACAGGGCTGCATAGCTCAATGAGAGGCTGGATGGTATAAAGTAGGTGCATGAATTAATTCAAGAATGGGTGACAATTAATGAAAACCTTTAGCAGCGAGAAGCAAATGGCCGCAATACAATGACCAAAGGTGGGTGCTCTGGTTTTCTTTTTAGCTTCCGCATTAACTGGAGCGCCTTAAACATCTAGGGATCGGGAACAAGGGGGCAGATTTATGAGCCTCTTGCGCCTCATTTACGCCGCCGTTGCGTCACTTTTGTGACGCAGCGGCAGCGCAAACCCTGCGCCATGCTGCGGGGTATTTACAACGTGATGCATCTGGGAGATGCGTCACGTTTTAAAGCCCTGCGCCAGCAGTAGGCATACCTGTGCAGGGGGGGGCGTTCCGTCGCAGGAACGCCTCCTAAAAGTGGCTGAGTGAAATCTACAAGATTTCACTCAGTCAATTTTGAGCCCATGCTGCGTCAAAACCCTGCGCCTGCTTGAAGCAGGCGTAAGGATAGACGCAGCATTGTAATGATAGGGCACCCCCGAGCCTTGCTGGAGCTGCGTCGCGCTTGCGACGCAACTCCAGCAATGTGCCACCTTTCCGACAGGAGATGCGTCACGCATCTGCCCATCCGAGTGCCATGCTGTGCCGCATTGTAAAAGTGGTGCATCAATGGTGGCGCACGGGTGGGCAGATGCGTCACAACTCTTCTGGTGCATCTCTGCTGATTAGCAGAGATGCATCAGACGTCATAAATCTGCCCCGAAGTGTTTAAACTTTTGATTTAGTTTTAGCTACTAGAACCCAAACAATTACTCAATCGATTTCGGTCAGCACCATATTCTCTGCCATGTGGAGTGCCTCGGGATTCATCTTTGAGCCCCACACTTTCAATGTGAATTCATTTAATTGAAAGATCACCATCCCTAAACACTAGACCACCTAACCTTGTGAAACAGGGTGCATTTAACACTGTTCATGCCTCAAAGAATTAAACGCAAAACATTAAGCTTTGAACTAAAATTGTAGTGCGAATGAGATAACCATACAGTGGTTGAATAGCTCGAAAAACTCCCACTTAACCACATTGTGTGATCCTACGTAATTACTTTTTTCTCAGGGCCTCCTTCTCTTTTATCAGCTCATTGGAGTACCTTGAAAAACATCAGTTGAGGGAGTGATGGGCACAAAAGCAAACCCCCTCGGCCAAGGATAGGCAACAAAAGGCAGCTTTCCTCTTGGTTCACTAATAGCATCGTGGCCAGGGAGGCGGTGGGGACATGCATGTTTCTAAGCTCATGATTAGAATCTGCCACTTCTAACAGTTGCCACCCAATGCAACGGTATATCATACTAAACTGAAATGCGTTGCAATAAGCACATTGTAAAGCTATACATTGTTTTGAATTTTGAAGAGTCTTTATCATACATGTACTGCCCTCTCTGAACCAAGTAACAGCAGACCACTCATCCCCTCTCCCCTAAAGCATGAAGGTCAGCACTGCTCCTGGCCCCCCTGCAGGAGACAGGGACCCCCCAAATGCAAAACCAAATGGTTTTTGAAGCACACTTTAAAATCATTTGTTTTTCTTTGTGTATTTATAAGCACTTCAGGCAGGAAATTCGGCCAGTCAGTCAGTCCCCCGGCAACAATACCGGCCCCCACCAACAGTGAACTCGGCCCCCACCGTGCCAGCCCACCGGATGAACGTTTAGGGCCTGGCAGCCCAGTTCGGGCCTGGACATAAATAGTGTACAAGGTAGGAGATGTGCCGTGCTACACAACAGAACAATGAAACATAACGTGGAATGAATAGAGCAAGAACAATAATCAGAAAGTTAAAATGATCTGAGCTCATACATTTGTCACTATAAATAATATAAAGAAAAGTCATGTTAAAAACTGTGAATTTGCCCGTCAAGATGGTAAAAGAAAATTAACATTCTGACGCCTAGAATGATTATTGGATTTAATATAATGAAAAATATGGTATGGAGTAGGAGAAAAACGTCATAAGATAAACATTCTGCTGGCTGTTCCCTTCCACAAGGCTGCACATAAAAAATGTAGTAGTCTATCTTGTAAATATTGTGTCGTAAAGCATTTGTGTTGCGCAGTGCAGTGCTGTAATGTAACTCAATTATTTTTTCGTGCTGTGTCAGGTGTACTTCGCTCTTTGCACAAAAAGTACAGACTCTCAGACCTGCAGTATCCCTGCCTCCTTAAAATTAATGAGGCACCATTCTATCTGCAGTTCCTCTCAAATGGCTGCAAATTCAGGCATGAATGCCTGCGAGTGACTGTAGATCACAGCATGCATTCAGAAAATGCCATCATTGCTTCCCCCGTCCATTAAAGGGACAACAACTGCATTAAAAACATTTTTTTGCCAAAGCCAGTAGATCCGACCTTGGCAAGCCTATGCAAGTGTGTCATAAATAGACAGAAAAAAATATGCAACCGCTTAAATGTGTAGCAATATGCCTTCAATGAAGCTTTTAAGTTAAACAAAATATTGCTGAATATAATTTTCATAGAAAAGTATTTTCAAAAGAAAATATGATTTTTATTGGCGAGAAGAAATTGACTTTAAATTCCTGTAACCCAAAGACATTGTTTAAACAGACAGGGGTGACTCAAAAAAATTAAATATAAAAGTAAATTATTGGTATAGCAGTGCTTCTTGTTAGGTGGATGTGCACATGTGAATACACAAAATACCATCAATTTCAGTGTGAAAGAGTGTTGTAATTAAAAGATACGCTCTTGGTAGCCAGGAGTCTGGTAGCCAGCTCACATAGAATAACCAGTTGTAGGTTTATTGAAGAAGTTATAGCTTAGGTTACATTGTAAATACCTCACCAGGTGTAGCATCCTCACTACTCAGCCTACTCTCCCTAACTGACCCTCCTCCTGGCACTCATCAACATTCCATGACATCACACGCTGGCTGGACAGCAGGGATCAGAGAATCTATGGAGAGAATGCATTACAACTAACGGCAGGTTATAAGAAGGAGTCATTGGATGAAGTGACTGAACAATTGCCCCGTGCTATCATCGGAAGGAGCATCATGTGAATGACAGTTGATTGGATAGACCATTGGATGAAGAGAGCTGACCTGAAATTATTTTTATATTTGCAATTTGTTTTTCTTACATTAGGCTCTTGGCTGGTGAGACAGTTAATGCTGTTTCTGGGCCAGAACTGAAAAATGTGGCCCCATTCAAAGCAACATTGGAGAGACCTTCCAGAAGTTGCATGGACTGCAGCTTGCTTCCTCCAATAGCCACGGCTGAGAGTCACATTGTGGGAGCTGCCTCTTATGTTCAGCCACCACTTTGAGAAGGGACACCACTGCCATGCAGGTGTCTGTAATTTGGGCCCTTCGTCTACAAAGTTAAACATTTACCAAGGCAAAAGAAAATCTAGAGGACATTGACACTAAAAAACACAAATAGACAAATACAAAAAACAAGTAGACATATAGAAAATGCTGTTGTAAAATGATGTATACAGTAGCGGAAATCTCTGACCTTTGGGACTATTTTAGGATATGTTATACAATACCGAATCCATACAAAATAAAAGAACCAAAGATCTTGAGCAGATGTCAATCAATCAATCAATCATAGGCATTTATAGAGCGCTCTACTCACCCGGAGGGTCTCAAGGCGCTGGGGGGGGAGGGGGGGGGGTACTGCTACTGCCCGAACAGCCAGGTCTTGAGCTTCTTCCTGAAGGCGAGGTGGTCCTGGGTCAGGCGCAGGTCGGTCGGGAGGGAGTTCCAGGTCTTGGCGGCCTGGTAGGAGAAGGATCTTCCTCCTGTTGTCGTTCTTCGGATGCGGGGGACGGCGGCGAGGGCGTGGCTGGCTGATCGGAGGTGTCGTTTGGGAGCGTAGAAGTTGATGCGGTTGTTGAGGTAGCTCGGGCCTTGGTCGTGAAGAGCTTTGTGTGCGTGGGTGAGGAGACGGAAGGTGATTCTCTTGTTGACCGGGAGCCAGTGCAGGTCTCTTAGGTGTCCGGAGATGTGGCTGTGTCGTGGGATGTCGAGGATGAGTCTGGCTGAGGCGTTCTGGATCCGTTGGAGTCTCTTCTGGAGCTTGGCGGTGGTTCCGGCGTAGAGGGCGTTGCCGTAGTCCAGTCGGCTGGTGACGAGTGCCTGGGTGACATTCTTCCTGGTCTCGGTGGGGATCCACCGGAAGATCTTCCGTAGCATGCGCAGGGTGTTGAAGCATGACGAGGAGACGGCGTTGACTTGCTTGGTCATGGAGAGGGAGGAGTCCAGGATGAAGCCCAGGTTGCGTGCGTGGTCTGTCGGTTTGGGTGCGGTGCCCAGGGCGGGGGGCCACCAGGAGTCGTCCCAGGCGGAGGGCGAGGATCCCAGGATGAGGACTTCCGTCTTGTCCGAGTTCAGCTTCAGGCGGCTGGTCGACATCCACTCGGCTACCTCTTTCATTCCTTCGTGAAGGTTGGCTCTGGCGGCGGCGGGGTCTTTGGTCAGGGAGAGGATCAGCTGGGTATCGTCGGCGTAGGAGATGATGTTGAGGTTGTGTTGGCGTGCGATGGCCGCGAGGGGGCTCATGTAGATGTTGAAGAGGGTTGGGCTCAGCGAGGATCCTTGAGGGACGCCGCAGATGACTTTGGTGGCCTCTGACTTGTACGGTGGTAGACGGACTCTCTGTGTTCTTCCGTTGAGGAAGGAGATGATCCATTCCAGTGCCTTCTCCTGGATTCCGACGTTGCGGAGGCGCTGCACTAGGGTGCGGTGGCAGACGGTGTCGAAGGCCGCGGAGAGGTCTAGGAGGATGAGGGCCGCTGTTTCTCCGTTGTCCATCAGGGTTCGGATGTCATCGGTGGCAGCGATGAGGGCGGTCTCGGTGCTGTGGTTGGCTCGGAAGCCAGACTGTGAGGGGTCGAGGGATCCGTTCGTCTCGAGGAAGGCGGCCAGTTGCTTGTTGACGGTCTTCTCGATGACTTTGGCTGGGAACGGGAGCAGCGAGATGGGGCGGTAATTCTTGAGTTCGGTGGGGTCCGCTGTTGGTTTCTTGAGTAGAGCGCTGAGTTCGGCATGCTTCCAGCTCTCAGGGAAGGTGGCGGTGGTGAAGGAGGTGTTGATGATGTCCCGCAGGTGGGGTGCGATGACGGCGTCGGCTTTGTTGAAGACGTGGTGAGGGCAGGGGTCGGTCGGAGATCCGGAGTGGATGGAGTTCATCATGCGGACGGTTTCTTCGGTGCAGATCGGGGTCCAGGCGCGGCGGGTGGAGGTGGGGGGCGGTGGTTCGGTCGGGTTGGACGTGGCGTTCGTCGGTAGGGTGTTGAAGCTGTTGTGTATGTCCGCGATCTTGTTGTGGAAGTAGGAGGCGAGGGAGTTGCAGAGTTCTTGCGATGGGGTGGTGTCGTTGTTTCCGGCGTTGGGGTTGGAGAGCTCTTTCACGATGTTGAAGAGTTCCTTGCTGTTGTGTGCGTTGTTATCCAACCGGTCCTTGAATGCAGTTTTCTTGGTGTCGCGGATCAGTTGGTGATGCTTCCGGGTGGCAAGCTTGAGGGTGGTCATGTTGTCCGGGGTTGGCTCCCTTCTCCAGGCTTTCTCGAGGGCTCGGCAGTTCTTCTTGGAGCTCTTGAGTTCGTCGGTGAACCATGGGGCCTTCTTGCTGCCGGGTCTGCTGGGCGGGGTCCTCAGTGGGGCGAGTTCGTCCGCGCAGTTGCTGATCCACTTCGTGAGGTTGTCGGCGGCCTGTCTGGGGTTCGCTGAGCTGGCGGGAGGGTGCTGGCTCAGGGAAGCGGCGAGCTGGTCGGCTGTGATCTTGCTCCAGCTTCTGCGGGCGACCGGTTGCTGGTGGTGGTGGGTCGTCGTTCTTTTGAAGGTGAAGTGGACGCAGCTGTGGTCCGTCCAGTGGAGTCCTGTGGCGTGGCTGAAGGCGATGTCTTTGCTGGAGGAGAAGACGGCGTCGAGTGTGTGTCCGGCGAGGTGGGTGGGGGCGGTCACCAGTTGCTTGAGTCCGAGGTTGGCGAGGTTGTCGAGCAGGGTGGTGGTGTTGTGGTCGTTGTTGTTCTCCAGGTGGAAGTTGAGGTCCCCCAGGAGGATGTAGTCAGCGGAGGGGAGGGCATGCGGGCTGACGAAGTCGGCGATGTCTTCGCTGAATTGTGTGCGTGGTCCCGGGGGTCGGTAGATCAGGGTGCCTCTGAGGGTGGTCTTCGGGTCGGTGTGGATCCGGAAGTGTAGGTGTTCGGCGGTAGTCAGGATGTCGTCGGTGTAGGTCGTGATGCGGATGGTGTTCCTGTGGATGATGGCGATGCCTCCTCCTATCTGGTTGGCGGTGCGGTCCCTCCGGGTGATCTTGTAGCCCTCTGGGATGGCGATGGCGATGTCGGGCGCTGAAGAGGCGTTCATCCAGGTCTCCGTGAGGAAGGCAACGTCAGGAGCAGTGGTGTCGATGAGGTTCCAGAGTTCGATGGCGTGTCTGTGGACTGAGCGGGTGTTGAGCAGGATGCACTTGAGGTGGTTGCTGCTGGTGTTCGGCTTGGCGGGTGCTGGTGTGGGGCGGGTCCGGATGCAGGTGAACTTGCAGGTGCGGCAGCTGAAGGGTCCGTGGGTGCGTCTCGGGGTGGCACGGTAGCATCCCGGGACTCGTCCGTCGTTGAGTGCGATGAGGGTGGCGGCGTCGTAGGTCCGGCGGGGGCCAGGGGTCCTGGCACTGGGCGCGGTCCAGGCGCGGACGGGCGTAGACGGGCTTACCTTTGGCGCACCTTCGGCGCTCATTCGGTGCTCCCGCTGCGCGCGTCCGCTGCGCGGTCGCTGAGGGGGCGTCATAAGAAGGGAGCCGGGAGGGCGGGTCAGCTGGGAGGCGGGGAGCGCGTGGTCCTATCAGCAGGCGTGGGGGCGGGGTCGCGGCAAAAACCGGCGCGAAAACGGCGTCGGGCGGCCCTGCGGCGGCTGGGGCGCCGGGCTGGATCGGCGATCGAGGCGGGCGGCCCTGCAGCGGCTGGGGCGCCGGGCTGGAGGCGTCAGCAGGTGGCAGGTAGGCAGCTGGAAGGAGACAGGCAGCAGGCAGTGGGCGTGGGGGCAACCAGGCCGGGGGCACAGTGGTCGCTGTGGAACCTGGGTCGGGGTCCCCTTAAGAAGGGAGCCGGGAGGGCGGGTCAGCTGGGAGGCGGGGAGCGCGTGGTCCTATCAGCAGGCGTGGGGGCGGGGTCGCGGCAAAAACCGGCGCGAAAATCGGCGTCGGGCGGCCCTGCGGCGGCTGGGGCGCCGGGCTGGATCGGCGATCGAGGCGGGCGGCCCTGCAGCGGCTGGGGCGCCGGGCTGGAGGCGTCAGCAGGTGGCAGGTAGGCAGCTGGAAGGAGACAGGCAGCAGGCAGTGGGCGTGGGGGCAACCAGGCCGGGGGCACAGTGGTCGCTGTGGAACCTGGGTCGGGGTCCCCTTAAGAAGGGAGCCGGGAGGGCGGGTCAGCTGGGAGGCGGGGAGCGCGTGGTCCTATCAGCAGGCGTGGGGGCGGGGTCGCGGCAAAAACCGGCGCGAAATCGGCGTCGGGCGGCCCTGCGGCGGCTGGGGCGCCGGGCTGGATCGGCGATCGAGGCGGGCGGCCCTGCAGCGGCTGGGGCGCCGGGCTGGAGGCGTCAGCAGGTGGCAGGTAGGCAGCTGGAAGGAGACAGGCAGCAGGCAGTGGGCGTGGGGGCAACCAGGCCGGGGGCACAGTGGTCGCTGTGGAACCTGGGTCGGGGTCCCCTTAAGAAGGGAGCCGGGAGGGCGGGTCAGCTGGGAGGCGGGGAGCGCGTGGTCCTATCAGCAGGCGTGGGGGCGGGGTCGCGGCAAAAACCGGCGCGAAAATCGGCGTCGGGCGGCCCTGCGGCGGCTGGGGCGCCGGGCTGGATCGGCGATCGAGGCGGGCGGCCCTGCAGCGGCTGGGGCGCCGGGCTGGAGGCGTCAGCAGGTGGCAGGTAGGCAGCTGGAAGGAGACAGGCAGCAGGCAGTGGGCGTGGGGGCAACCAGGCCGGGGGCACAGTGGTCGCTGTGGAACCTGGGTCGGGGTCCCCTTAAGAAGGGAGCCGGGAGACTAAAGAAAACAAGACCTTTTTTTGAATTGACACTTACAGGAGAAATAGTGGCCAGCTGGAAATGATTAATTTGGAATGCTTACAAAACAATGTAGTGAAGAGCTTGAATGTGTGGGAAGCTTGAAAACTTTTATAAGAATGTATTCATTCGAATTATAAATAAGGTTACATCATCACTGGTGCGCCAGAAGAAAGCAAATTTATGCCAGAAGATATGTAATATTTTAGGCAATTTAATATGTCTCTTTGCCAATCTGTAGGCACCGTGAAAATGGGAGTGCTGCCACATGTGCATTTATTTTCTACGCATACGTTGGTTCAAAGTTAGAGACCCCTCATACATCTGACAAGTCAACAATACTCATGCAACCCCCCCCCGCCCCATATTATACCTACAGCAGATGAGATCGCATTGTGGTAACAAGAGATGCCAGTGCTATGATACAAAAAGTGCAGTACTTAAATGAATTCCTCTCCAACCACTTCCTCCTATTCATGAGCTGTGAGGGTAGTGGGTGGAGAGAGCAGCTATCTTTTTCGAGGCAGACCTCAGAGGCTCTGAGGGATATAGGGGCAGATTTATGAGGCCCGTTGCGCCATCGGAACGTCACTTTTTGTGACGTTCCGTGGCGCAGAAGCCTGCGTGATATTTATCAGGCAGCACTGAGCCACTTTTTGTGGCTTAATGCTGCCTCATAAATATCAGTCCCTTTAACGCAGTGTTCTGCGTTAAAGGGGCGTGCAATGGGTGTTGACGGGGCGTTCCCAGCAACATCCATGGCCTTTTGACACTGCCCCAGATTTACGAGAAATCGTAAATCTGAGGCAGCGCCAAAAGCTTACACCTCCCCAGGGGAGGCGTAAGGGAGGTGCAACGGGGAGAAATATCTTTATTTCTCCTCGTTTTTCCTTTTTCTATGTGTGCTGCATTCTGCAGCACCCATACAAAGAGGAAAAACCTCTTGTGATTATTTTTGTACAGAAAGGTTTCCCTTCCTGTACAAAAATATTCATCTCCGCAACGCAGGCACCCTTGCACCATGGTGCAGAGGTGCCTGCGTTGGCGCAGGCAGCCCATTGTGCGCCGGCGCAGGGGAAAAGGACAGGAATGCGCCGCATTTTATAGATACGGCGCATCCCTGCCCTTTTCTTTTGCCGTAGGGAAGCGCAGCAGGAAGGCCTGCTGCGCTTCCCTACGGCAAAACCTCATAAATCTGCCCCTATGTGTTTTGTGTGGATATTGAGAATGCTCTAGAAACATACCTGGAACACCACTGGGGGCCTAGAGGTGAAAGAACGATGGAATGAAAGGCACTAAAGGCAGTGCAGGGCTGTATGTCTATTCTCTTCTATTCTGTAGTTCTTGTAAAGCACATAGCTATCCGAAAGCCTCCCAGCACTAGAACAGTTTTAATATTTCCAGCTCACCAATAAGTGCTAATTGGTGTAAAGCCAGGTTTTCATGGCCGTACGAAAGGAGAGATCATTCGACAACTGGCGTAATTCAAGAGGAGAGTGTTCCAGAGTTTGGGGACCTGATGGGAGAAGGAGCTGCCTCCCCAATGGGATTTCCTGAATTTAGGAACCTGCAACAAATGAGCAAAGGAGGATCTAAGTGACCCTACAGGAACGTATGGAGTAGCTAGTGATCTTAACAGACTAGGACCTCTCTTGTAGAAGGATCTATGCAAAATGCATAAGGCCTTGAATTGAAAGCACACTGCTCCCCTGGAAGCCAGTGGAGATCCTTCAGCGCCTTTTTAGCTGATTGGTGCATGGGAAGATTCATAAGAAGCTGCACAGCAGACTTCTGTGTAGTCTGTAGCCTTTTCATTACATTTCGAGGAGAACCAAGATAAAGAGCATTGCCATAATCCAGGCCAGAGATGTTAAGGGCCTGAACATTTGTTCTTCTGGCTAAGAAAGGGAAAAGGTTTAAGACCTTTCTTAGAAGCCTAAGGATACAAAAGCAACTTGATGCCAGTTTTTGTTGCTTGGTGCTCCATGGTAAGACGAGAGTCTAGCCACATTCCAAGACTCTATATTACATCTTTAGTGCTAGGAAGTCCTTCCAGACAAACAGGCAGAAGCTTGGAACATTCTTACTGAGGTTATTGCCCAATACCATAACCTCAGTCTTGTTCTCACTGAGCTTAGGTTTATTATTGTCCATCTATCTGATCACTTCCCAAGTGGCCAGATGGATGGCCTTGTCTAAGACATAAGTATTAGACATCAATTAACGCAAACTTTGACCCAACAAGAGACTCGACAGGCAGGGAAGTAGCTCAGTCAGTGAAATTTGTGTGTGTGTGGGGGGGTTGAATCTCTAATTTTCCACCAAAAAAGCAATGGGCCAAAGGGGATAGGGTGATATGACCAAGGGTCGGGATCGACTGTTCACACGAGGAACAGAATCAGTACTGACTTGCATTATGTGGACCTCTTTCTAAAGTGGTATAGTGAGCGAAAAACAATGGATTGCAATTAGGGGTGTGCAAAATTTATGTTTTTTTGCTTTTACCTCATTTTGTGAAATTATTGCTAAATTGCGCGTAGGAGTGTGAAATGCAGATCTGTTGTTTTGCTCTATATTTTTGCACAAAATGCATCCTCATGTCAATTTTTGATGCGGGTTGCATTTAAACAAGAGTACCCAGCACAACTGCCACTCACATTCTGTTGTTCCCATTCCTTTTCAACATGTTTTACAGCGAATTGCATAATTCGCTGTAAAGTTAGCACAAGTGTAACCATTTGCTGTACATTTTTTCCACAAATACCACAAAATTACACAAAATGTGTAATAATGTAATTTTGGGAATTTTGCATAACAAGAGCAATGCAAAATTCCCGAAATTACAGTAGTTTGAATTGAGCCAGGCCTCGTTGGAATATTACCCCAAGTGATTGCCAGTGGTTATACGATTTCCAAGCATTTGTCCCATCCCAATTTGGGTGTCTGATTGCCAGTAGTATTCCTGGAAATCTGTGAATTACGCAGCTTTCCAAGCCAACTATTACAAAAGCTTGTGAATTCCATAAAGAAGCAAATTTCTACACGCTCAATAAATACTTCTGTGGGTGCAGATTCACCACTTTTTTTGGTAAACCAATTACTAAATATATTAAAGTTCTAGATCTAAATAATGAAGAAGTTAAAACCTCTCAGTAAAAGGATAACACCCGAGAAAAAACCTCCACAAACATAGCAGACCCAACTCAGGATCCCCAGACCCAACTACCAAGCCAATAATGCATTTATTTGTGGGTGTCATACCCCAAGCACCCCTCGAAGCTACCCCCCTGTCGACAGGCACAGTTGCAGCCACAGGACGAGAATCCTACTGGAACTCAGCCATGAAATAGTGGCGACATGGGACCCACTTGATTAGCACACGCTGAGAGAATACCAGCAGAAGAACCTGCATAGGGATGGGGATAAATAAAGATGATTGTTAACCTGTTTTCAAAAATTGTAGATCACTCCCCTGATAATATCATTGAATAACCCGGATGGGTCGGTGGCGGTCACACAGACTAGTGTAAATGTGGCACTAACAGGTTATTTGGTCCACATATATAGGAGACTGGGATTAAGGGATGTGCTACAGTCTGTGACATTTCTAAAATGCCTGAAAATACCAAATGTATCGAGGAGGATAGGAGGGACCTGGAATTCGAGATCACTAGGGAGGAAATAATGGCTGCCATAGGTGGACTGCCTCATGGCAGGGTATTGGGTGGGGATAGGTTCCCTTCTTAATTCTATAAAATATTTACAGGATTGATAGCAGACAGAGCCCAAGGAGCCTATCATGGGGCTTATCAAAAGACTGCCCTGACGGACACCACGAGGAGGCCATATGGGAGAAGAACTCGTCTCCTATAGATCTTTTTCCATTCTGAACATAGATTTAAAAAGCGCTCTCCAAAATAATAGTCTCTATACCTCTTCCTAAAGTGGGGGGGTCCTTGTATGCGATGACCAATGTGGCTTTATCCCAGGCTGTGACATATTGCTGAATCTTAGGGGCCTGAGCCATGTGAATGCCTGTATGGAGGGTCCCCCAATGTAAGGTGCCCTGATGGTGCTCGATATAGAAAATGCCTTTGACTCTCTTAGTTGGCAATACATGTTTGAGGACTTTACTAGGATGATGTTTGGTCTCAATTTTATGATCTTGAATAAGCTCCTATGTTGGGGCCCTGACAGTGAGGGTCAGATGGAATGATAAACTCTCACAGAAGTTGAACATAGAAATGGGAACAAGGCAGGGGTGCCCCCTGTCACTGCTGCTCTTTGCCCTGGCAATGGTGCCCCTGACCATACAGATGCAACTGAGGATGCTGCCCTGTGGGATGAGAATAGAAAACAGTTGCATGTAACCTCACTGTATGAAGACAACACCCTGGTGTACCTGACTCAGCATACATTATCTATCAATATCCTCCAGCAAGAATTAGACTCATTCACTGCATTCTCAGGCCTCTACAATAATAAGCAGAAGACTGTAATATACCCCTTGACGGGCTTGGCAGAAAAACCCCGAACCGACCAACAGATGATGGGATACAATGGTACCGAGGACCATTTCTGATAGTTACGAACTTGCGTAACTCCTACTGACGCATCACACTATCAACATAATAAAGGAAAGGTCTTGCAGGGACTTAGGGCTTCAATACATTTCTGGAGCTCAATCCTGCTTTCTATAATGGAGAGAGTGGCACTGGCAAAAATGGTGCTCTCCCTCTATATATTACAAAGCTCTATGGTCTCCGTACCAAGGCTGGTTTTCTGGAAGATGGATTGCTCCTTGCTTCACTGGTATTGGCAAGCAAAAGGAGTAGACTTCGACTGGAGGTGTTGAAAAGGAATTGGGAATGAGGAGGACTGGGCCTCCCTGACCTGGAGCTCAGAGTGGTGTGACGACAGACCAGAATAGGAAGGAAAACTCCTTAAGGGTTTAATAGAGGAGGGCACCCTACCAATTTGTATGATGAGGGGCACAAATAAGCTGGTGGACACCCCAGGGGCAGTTTAGCACATGGCTGTGGCATGGGAATGGACAGTTAAATGGGTGCATAAACTCCTACCTTTCAGTAGGCCCCTGATAAATGAATGGCTTTAGACATTCCATTGGATAAGGGAGGTGATGTCAGTGGCTGCTTGGAGGGGAAGAGGGTTGCTTTATAATGAGAGATCTCTACTTCAGGCATGTGATTTTAACGTATGATAAGTCTAGAGAAACATTTGGGGTTATTGTTGGAAAATTCTTACAAATCAACAAGTTGGCATGGATATTGTTTTGGACTGACTTCATGACTATGCCACAGATCTCCACTATGATGGCACTACTCTTGGAAGGGGAAGGGAGCTTGTATCATACATTTATAAATTCCTAAAGGAAGACAGATCACCAGTAGCAACGAAGGCATGGCACGAATCAGACAGACATCTACAGACTCCCCTGTAGGATGCCGAATGAGCAGGGACTTATGCACAAGTTCAAGACGTAGCAAATAATGGTAGATTTAAGATGGCGCATTTGAGTTACCTCCACTGCACATATCTGGATCCCAGCAGAATACATAGACTATAGACCAACAGACCTTCTTTCTGCCCAAAATGTGCTGAACAGGAGGCCACGTTTCTTCTATGATCTGGACACTTAGGATACTAGTGGGTACTGGGAAGAGATGGTGACACAACTTAAACAGGTGACAAATGTATGACTCTAATTATCGATGTGTCACTGCCTACTGTGTGTTGTACCCAAACTCAAACAGGGGAGAATGTGACACAAATGTGGAACACCTGGTCTATTTCTGGTGAAACACCATCGTGAGGGCTGTTTTCCCTGCTTATTAAACGCATCATAAATTTGGCTTACAGTAACCTAGGATGTTTACAACGTCCTCCATCTTGCATCCGCGTCATAAACCATATGGCTGGTGGCTATTCTGTGTAGGCAGCCAGTGTGCTTTTGCCATAGGCCTCCATGTGTTCTTTGTTGTGGCCATGCCTCCTTGCTCGCTGTTTGACCATATGGTCGGTGACCTTTTTGTGTAGCGAGCTAGTGTACTTTTGCCATAGGCCTGCATGTGTTCTTTGTTGTGACCAGGTCTCCTTGCTTGCTGTTTGACTATGTGGTTTGCGGCCATTTTGTGTAACCAGCCTGTGTGCTTTTCCAATAGGCCTGTATGTGTTCTTTGTTGTGGCCATGCCTCCTTGCTTGCTGCTTGACCATGTGGTCGGTAGCCATTTTGTGTTGCCAGCCAGTGTGCTTTTGCCATAGGCCTACAAGTGTTCTTTGTTGTGGCCATGCCTCCCTGCTTGCTGTTTCACCATGTGGTCGGTGGCCATTTTTTGTAGCCAGCCAGTGTGCCTTTGTCATGGGCCTGCATGTGTTCTTTGTTTGTGGCCATACCTCCTTGCTTGCTGTTTGACCATGTTCTCAGTGGCAATTTTGTGTAACCTACCAATGTGCTTTTGCCATAGGCCTGTCTGTGTTCTTTGTTGTTGCCATGCCTCATACTTGTTGTTTGACCATGTGGTTGGCGGCCATTTTAGTGGTATGCTTAAGGCCTAGTAGCTCAATGCTAATGCTAAATATACTGTGTGATTTATATTGTTATATTTCATATCGGTATCCTAATATAGGTCCAGGGAACATTGTACACTTTCCCTTCATCACCTCTTGTTATTTCATAAGAACGAGCCTTATAAGGACATAACTCCAAATAAGGGCAGAATGCCTTATAGGGACATCACGCCTTATAAGGACTGTAGCCTTTTATGGACTAAACCTTTCACCTAGTTCCATGCTCAGGGTAGGTTTTTCCCAATCGATATTGCTAAAACGTCATCCTTAGCACATATGAATAATTGATGAGTACACTCTCCAGGAGGCATTCTTCACCTCTCCCATTGACGCACAAGGTTTAATCCCCAACATCATACCTCATACTGAACAATGGGTAACACACGTACATAGACTGTATAAATACAACACCTCTTGCGATCAGAAGGCAGGAGGGAACCGAGACTTCAAGATCGACACACTGACCAGAGACGCTGCAGCTCCGGCGTGCCATCGCTCCAGCTGACAGTGGCCTAACTATCCCTTGCGGGGTGTCCAGCTCAAGTCCAGGACGAAGCCCCACATTCTCACTATCCAGGTATGGGGGTTGGACTCAATCCTAGCGGGATTCTTGGCTCTTAGATTCTGAACTATTAGGCTTTTAGGCTCAGAAGCTCTTTCACACCTAATTACATGCTAGGTACACTCAGGTACATCTAGGCATCTTAGGAGTACGCACTTTATTTTTATAAAGGCATTTCATATTTATGTATATGTTTGTGACTATTGTAAAATGGTAGAACAATACTATTCCTTTTTATTCACTGTACTGCTGGTTCTATATCTCTGCTACTGTGTTACAGTTGTAACAGCACACTTATTTTACATGAGAAGAACTATGGTACAATAAATTCTTATTGTAGAAACGCTCAACTGTTTCTTCTCTGTATCTCTCTGAGAGCAAAACAAGCAAGTACGAATGACTGGGTGAAAAGTTGTATATTGTTTCTACGAGTCTGAGGTTATTGTGTTCTGAGGTTGCCAAAAACTAATCTCTCTGATAGCAGGAGATTCTAGTGGCACTGTGAGCTAGCTAATGCAAACCATAGGCTAACATATGCAGCGGGGGTGCACGGAGTCAGCCTACCACCAGACCCACGGTATATTTTATCCTTAAACAGCGTAGGTCCTGCATGACAGGGTAGTATTAGGACTACACTACATGGCGCCCAATGTGGTATATTGATGGCGCACCTACTCAACAGTAGAATCTGAGCAGCTCAGTCGTGCTTATTCTCAGAGACCCTACTTACAAAACTCAGAGACTTCTGGAGTAAGTGGGCAAAAAAGCTCCACCACAGCTAAATAGGCGAGATATCCTATGTATTGGCTGTTGGTTAATCAAGCTTGAAAGAACAATATTCCCAAAATTGTGCATAAGACCGTTGCATACATTTTTTTTTCCTTTCCTTTCCTTGGACAATAATTCCGTGTCTTAAACAAGATGGCGGACGAGGAAGGAGTCTTAAACCAAGGACCTAATCAGACTGGTGAGGTTGATGCAGATGCAATAGAAATTGTACCCAAAGTAAGACAAACTTTAACAGTAAAACTACTCAAACATGGGTTACAACCCAGAGGAGGTGTAGTAATATTCGTGATAGAGGTACACGAAGATTTCAATACAGAGGTATTCTACTCATGGGTTATATTCCCAGCAGCCGATGCTGTAACAAAAACATTTCATTATTACATACATGATGACATTCCAAGAGTCTACACTCTTTTTGAGGAGACTCAGATTCCGCTCACTTTCCAGGAACATGTTTTCTGGTTTAATGGTGCCCTACCCCACATAAAAACAAGAGCAAGGCTTTATCCTTTAGGGATTCCAGGAGCAGCATGGCCGATATTAGCGACCTATACACCACATCCAGACATTGACACAATGCCACAGGAAGAACTGCTTGTTCAACACAAAGAGTTGATAAAACTCTACAGAAACATGACACACTTCGTCTTGAGGATTCTAGCAGTCCAACCTACAGTAATTACACAAAATCCAGCTCCTACACAGAGCTCAGGTACTACAATTACTCCACAAACATTACACGCAGTAATGGGCAAAGTGCCCACAAAATGTGAACAATTTCCTTTCTGGGTAGCTCAGAAAATAACCCAATTAGAAGCAGTATTCCCAAATACAACACCATTTGAAAAACACAGAATGTTAACAATCTGTGTGCCCATGGGGTTTACACCACAGTTAGAGGATTGCACCTCTTGGGGTACAGTCTTTGCTGCCATATATACCAGAACTCATGGTATTCCTTCATTTGCAGTAGTACCAGATGCATTAAGATAAATACAAAACGACTATGGAGCAGAACCTGCCCTGAACTTAGGGATGAAGTTGTTGAACAACTACGACCAGGTATCAGCCATAATACTAGCTAACATTAAAGGGGAAGCAGCATCAATGGCAATCCGCCAATGCCTAAGGGAGCTCTCTCCATTAGAACAGGAGAATGAACTACCCAAAATAATTGACACTGCGTATGCAGAATTAGGCAGGGATAGTTTGGGGGGAAAAGCTTTAATACCTCAACTACAGGGCAGTCCTGAGAAGGACACTTTTAAACAGACACCTACTTCTTCTAAGAAGAAGTGGGATGATAAAAAAGAAAACTCTAAAGACAAGAGTTCGCAGTCCCGAGGTAGGTCTCCTCAGCAGGAGCACTCTGAAAAGAGGTACAACCTTAGGAATAGGGATAACATTAGGAAACCTGACAGGTATCAGGATACTGATACACATTCATCTCGTTCCTTTCAGGGCTCGAAGAAAGGCTCCGAAAGAGAAGGACGGTCAGAATACAGAGAGGAGCGCACACAGTCCAGAGACAAGCAGCGCGCTCAAGACTTTACTTCTAAAAAAGAATATAAGCAAATTCCAAAACCTCAATTTAAGAAAAAGAAAGTTGCTTGTCTGAAAATCAGACATGCCCAGAATACTGAGGACACAACGTCTGAACGGGGAATGGTCTCTGACGATGCTAGAGAGTGCGGCAGAAATAACAATAGCTCACCAGAACCTGAAGGTTTTTCTGGTGACAGTGGAGTTGAATGATTACATCACAGTGGAAACACCAGACACCAGGATGTACGTCCCACATAGGTTATTTGAAATAACACGCCGAATAGAGGGGGACAAGCCCAGGAAAGTAAAAGGTCTTTTTTGGAAGAACTTATCATCTGGTTATGACATCCTGTTAGCAGAACAAGATTGGCCGCCTGCATTCGTAATAGAGTGCCCTAGGGGAGAAAGTATAATTTTTCCTGCATTTTCCAACCACATTCCAGTTCACCTTAAACATACATATGCACAGGAGTGGGCAGTAGCCCAAGCACCGGCATTGTACAAAAATCACTCAGGGTGGGACCTGCCACGTGATCCTGTTAAAAGTTTCACCTAATGCTCAGAGGCAATACCAAATAAAGCAAGAAGCTAAAAATCAGGTCAGGGAGATCTTAGATCAACTTGAATACCAAGGGGTCATTGAAAAATGTACCTCTCCAATGAACAATCCTTTGTTTCCCGTCTCTAAACCTAACAATACATATTGTCTAGTTTTAGATTAAAGATATTTAAACTCATGCACAAAGGCATTTACTGTCCAAAATGCACATAGTGCCACATTAATAAATACATTGTGCGCAAAAAAAAAAAACCACACTTGATATCTCAAATGGATTTTTTTATGCCAAAATATAGCGCCTGAAAGCAGGTACTTAACAGCTTTCAGTGCGTTAGGGTCTCAACAACAATTTTGTCGACTAGCCCAAGGGTACAAAAATAGCCCTGGGGTATTTTCTGCAAGAGTAACAGAGTTACTTCACAAATTTGATGAAGAAGCGTTGTCCTATGTGGATGATATTTATCTGACTGACGACGTCTTAGAGAGGCACTTGACCAGGGTAAGCATCATTATTATGGGATTTGCCGCAGAAAGCTATGAGTTCAACTTTAAAAAGTCGAAAATAGCCCACCTCAATGTCCTATTTTTGGGATATGAGTTGTCAAATGAAGGCAAAAGTCTGGCAGTTAACTTTTTAGAAAAGTGTGCACTGCTCCAGCCTCCAAAAGCATTGAAAAACCTACAATCAATACCTAACAATTCCTAAATTTCGGCAGCACATACATTTTAGATTATGCAGAGGGTAAAACCTTTATACGAATTAATCAAACCTGACTTTTCAGCCAGAGATTGGACACAAAAACAGACTAATATTCTTTGTTTACTTCAGGAAGACATGATTGCTTCCAAACACTTGCAAACACGTGTAAATGTACGCCACTTAGTGATCTGAATAATTGCGGGTCAAAGCGGGTACACCTACTTGACCTTTAATGAGGGAGAAACTGTACCTATCGCTTACAAATCACACCTGTACACAAATGCAGAAATGTGTTTCACTTCAACAGAAAAAACTGCTGTAGCAAGAGAAAGAACACTGGCTCAGGGGAAACGCATCATTGTCGTGACTCCAGTAACAACTTTAGAAGCTGTTGCAAAAGCCAGCATCCTGAATGCGAAAACGTTACATCCAAGCTGGATACAATGGGCGAATTCTCTTACTGCAACAGATGTTGAATACAGATTTGTTCCCAGTTTAAAAACGCAGGCATTCCTGAAATATGAACAAGAATATCCTCTACCAAATGAAATCTTGCCTCTTGACCAGTATGAATATATAACTTACACTGACGGATCTGCTCAACCGGCGAAAGGAAGTAAGCCAGTAAGCAGCAATATTTTTCGGCATGTGCTATCGTTAAAGGTCGCATGCATAATGGCAAGTTTCATCCTAGCTGTACAAAGACGCAATCCCTAGGAGACTGCACAGCTCAGTTGGCAGAATTAAAAGCACTGATAATGGCACTTGTAAATACGGATCACGAATTCCCCACACTAATCGTCTGTGATTCTTTTTACTGTGAACAGTCGTACAATGAGTACTTACAGCATTGGGAACAAAACGGGTTTAGGGATGCAAAAGGTGGCACAATTAAGCTTAAAATGCTATGGGAATAGGTAGCAGAATTGAAAACCGAGCTACTGAGGACTCACGTGATCCATACGCTGAGTCATCAACGTGATGGCGTTCACGTTGAAGGGAATTCATTGGCTGATAAAGCCGCAAAGGGGGTTGTACGCACAGCTTCTGTATCTGCGCTGACTCGTTCTAAAATGAGAATAGACGGAGATATAATGGTAGCTGTCATAGCATCACATAAAGGCAGCACAGCAGCAGCTAAAAAATGTCCACTCAAATACTCCTACAAGTTAGATGCACAAAACATTCCATATGCTCAGATTCCTAGAGTGGGGGATAGAGTAATACCAAATATGGATCGTAGGCAAGGTTTAGTATTAGCTGCACACGAAGATTTTGGCTCTGCGCACACAGGCGTTACAGCGACTATTTTATTACTGAAGCAGTGCTACTGGTGGCCAGGGTTATCCAAGCAAACTAAAGAATATGTCTTGAAATGCGACATTTGCCAGCAGATGAAAGGCTCCACCGCTACACGCCCGGCACGGATGCCATTACTAAAGTTAGACAAACCTCTCGCTTGAGTGTACTTGGATCACTGCGGCCCCTTACAAACGGACAGGGCTTACAGGTATATCATGGTTGCAGTGGATTCATGCTCGAGATTCCTATGGGTTTGGCCTCAGCGTTCTGCTGACGCTCGAACTGTTAGAAAAAAATTGCGAGTCTTTATTGGTACATACTCAATTAGCACGTTACACTCTGACCGCGGCCCTGCGTTTAGCTCATGGGCTTACAAAGAGGCCAAAGAAGGAATGGGCGTAACATTGCGGTTCTCATCTCCGTATCATCCCGAGGGAAACTCTGTTGTGGAGAGAAAAAACCGAGCCTTAAAGCAATCTTTAACAGCTAAGGTATTAGGCAAGGGTGGTAGTTCGGTCACACACCTGTATGGGGTACAGTGGTTATTAAATAACCAGCCAAGAAGCTCTCTAGGGGGTGTCACTCCATATGAGGTCCTCTTTGGGACACGAATGTGGGTACCTGATCCTGATTGTGAAGGCGCAGTGGCAGATGAAAAACCATTTGACATCCATGATCGTTTGACTGTTTTACAGGGTCTAAAAGAATCCAGGACAAAATAAAGCAATGTCCATTTAACTCCTTCCGTGCTCATGACGGAACCACGCCGTCATGAGCCACGGTTGCCGTGTGCTCATGACGGAGTGGTTCCGTCATGCTGCGGCCGTTGGCGGCCGCGCCGCCCACGCGGCGCTAATTCCCCGCCTGTGCGGGCGATTAGCGCTGTGGACGGAGTCATGACGGAACCACTCCGTCATGAGCACAGCCCAACTGTGGCTCATGACGGCGTGGCTCCGTCATGAGCACCGGGCCACCGCGCTGCCCCCCCGCACCCCCAGCGCTGCAGCGGAATTTCCGCCGCAGCGAAGGGGTTAAAGCAGACCGCCACTGAGGAAGTCAAAGTAGTCACGGCAAGACCTGTCTGGATCCCAATAGTCGGGGATCTGGTCAGAGAGAAAATTGCGGACAAAAAGGAATTTGGACCCTCTTACAGAAAACCTGTACCAGTACTTGCATTACACGGAACAAGAACTGTGCTGCTCCCGCCTCTTGCCGGAAAAAAGGAGAAAAGATTTGTCTCAATTTACTTAATCAAACCACACTATGTGGCCGATACTAAATAGTAGGCCTAGTGGGCTCTGATGTAGCAGATGTCCTCCTCTAGCTACAATCCAAGAAATTCCCAAACAGAAAGACTCATCACGTTTGAAGAGCCACCTGTAAGGGATGAAGGATTAAGCAACAATGCTATGGAAATTGTTCCACTTGAACCAGACATTCAAATTCTAACTGAAAAACAGAATAATTCACAAGTTGCACTTAGACCTAATACAGATGTCTACATCAACATACCTCGTTGAGAGGAAAAGGACATTTCAACTAATCCCGATGCAATTCAAACAATTGATCGAACTGCTTCTGGCTATTTCATTAACTTTGATACGTTTTCACTGGATCCAAGCGAGCCGGAAACGATGCCAGCCAAAACACCATTCAAGCAAGAATTAAAGAACTTTCTTCTCTTTCTTCAACAGATATACCTGGTATCACCTTGGATTGAACTCTTTTAGTATGCTTATTAATAGACATTATCTTCAACAAGATTCCAAAGCCTGAAAACATCCTCCTGAAGCCACACACATCGTCACATTGTGAACAAAGAGACTTTTCATCAGTGAACATCACAGCTGTTCCTATACCAGATAGTATAGTTTGGGACAAGGTTGATTTCAACATTTTCAGCCCTATCGAACTTTTAAAAATTAATCATGTATTTAAAATCTCATTAAGTGATTTCATTACCTCCAGTACATTTTCTGATGATTGGGACACTGAAACAGTTACAAACATGTTATCTGATTTAGAGAAAACTGCTGCATTTTCTAATAATGAAATGTTAGAAGGTTCATCCGAATATGACAAATTGTACTGTTATCAACATTTTGTCATCATTTCCTGCACAAATCCATTTCACCTAGGAATGTCTTTGAATACAATCGGTGGGAACATTGTCTAACACCACCAAAAACGAGTTCACAAACGTTTGCACAAAAATATGCATACTTTTCAGGGTTTAACATCACAGATCCAGTCTCATTTTATTATAAGATTGCACCAACATCAGCACTGAAAATCATGCTAACAAACACTAAACAGATTTACTCTGCTTCCTTTTTGGCCCAATTGTCTGAACAGGGTTTCGACCTATGGCAAGAAGAAATTGACACAAAATCGATTTGGGGTTCAAGGAACTGGCAAGTTCAGGGTACAGAGGCACTATTTAGAGCATGCCTCATTCCAGAGCAGATGATATTTTTAAATGAGACTGTGCAACAGACATCCTGTCTTGGAATAGCCAAGATAAAGGATCTGAACACTCCCAGGTTACCTACACCAACCCATGGGTGGCAGAAGTCTTCTACAAAGGAAGGGGCAACATTTGATGACATATTAAAGTACAATAGAACAGACCCCAATTGGAAGGAGTGGGCGGTTTGGCCCTTAGACACAAACACATGTCATGAACGGTTCCTGCACATCACCGAGGGACTCAGCATGAATAGGTCAGACCCACGTTATGAACAGAGAGAACATCCAGAGGTAGTGGCATCCTACAGTGTTGGGAAGTTGTGCCTACAATGGCTAGAAACCTCAACACTTGCAGAAGTGAAACAACACTTATCTGTACTCTCACAAGACATGGATCTTAGGGACTTTTTACTAGGACCTAGGAAACAACGTCAAAAACGTTTCATAAATGCAGGCATTTATGCTGCCTATCTGGAAGATTTCCCAACAAGAAGCTGCAGAGAGAATACGGGAAATAGACCGTATAAACTTAGAAAAAGCTTTTGCTGTGGTGGATAATGGGTTAACTACTTTGACCTCCAGAGTATATTCATTGGGCAACATTGTATCTTCTGCTATTGGAACAGGATTTAGCCATATTACAACACGACCAATCACAGTTACGGTCTATTATGTTATTGAGCTGGACGCTACAATCTTTGCGTGCAGGCCTTGTGCCTTGGCGTTTTATAAACAGTACGTCTCTGTTTTCAGAATACAATCTAACTGATACACAGATTGAAATGGCACAAAGGGGAGCCAAATATACAATGCTGCAAATTAAAAAACTGGACAGACTACAATTTACAGTAGCTGAATTACCATCAACTGAGTGGCTAATCCATGGCCAAATCACTCTCCCGGTCACTACATTTCAGTTTCACTATTGCCTTGAGCAGAGGCAGGCAGGCAGATATGAAAAATTGGATAAAAAATACATTAAGAAATCCTGGGATTTACCATATAGATTTCGATGCCAGAGTGGGGATAGTGAATTGTTTCTTAGTGGTACCAACTGCAAGAGCGCTTTAAGCGGATCTCTCATATGCCAAGATATCGTTTTACATGGAGCCTGTAATGGTTCTGTTTCAATTCTGTCTTGCCACATGAAAGGAACACCAGCTGCCGTAATATCACCAGTGTTCGAGTTACTTTCGAATGGGAGTTACTTGATGCTGAACGATCAAGGTTGTTGTGGCATGCTTCCAGGTTTTGCATATCTGGTCACCATGAACACCAGGATTACGTTCTGTATGCAAGCATTGTTTCCTCCGACAAATTCAGTCAGGGAGGCGCTAGTATGGCCTTCACTGAATGTTTCAATGATACAGTTTGATGCTTTGAACAGAATGAAAGCCATACTTTTACAGAAAACCAAGCTTCTGACCTCCGCTCGAGAAACATTTGAACTTCAAGTTGCAAGGACCTCGACAGAGATACAGGCGTTAATTTGAACAAACTGCCCCCTACATTTCGTAGAAATGGTGGGACATATCTTTAACATGTCTGATACGAGTGGCATTATACACCTATTTAAGACCTTAGGGTCAGGATTCCTTAACACCTTTCAGACAATCCTCGGAGTTATTCCTAACTTTATACACTCCGTATTTGGAAGCAGTTTTGGGGGTCTACCTCTGATACTGCTCGCTGTAGCTGGAATCCTGATTATCGTCTACCTGCTGCGCAATGGACGGACCATCCGCCAGCGAGATTGCGAAGGCTCTCCTGGAAAGACATTACCATGAGCACATGATACAGCATCTCGGTGCACCTCGTCTACTTGGTTCTTATCCTTCAGACCAGTCTTTGAGGACTGCATCGTACCTGTTTTCCGATGCCTGTTCTACAGAGGCGAATGCGAGTTGGACATCTGTCTGACACCTCTGACGGAGATGCCAGTGGACTTAGACTCCAGGCTGGAACCTTTGTGGTCCCATGCACAACTCTGTCCCCAGCATATTCCCATCTTGACGCATGCCTTCCTTGAGGAACCGCAGGTGCCCTTCACGACTGAATTAAATTTCAGCTCCAGCATTGACACCGAGGTTTCGAATCTGGTCCCGGAAGCCTACACACCAGCTGTTGGCAGCAAGCAGTTTCATCTATGCACACTTGACGTGCTATGAGAGGTATTGCAATGTTTGTCCCCTGCTGTAGCAGGGAGCGATAATATTATGTCTCCCAGCCAGGACATTTAATCTGAATCTGGCTCACCGTGTGCTGGGAACGAATATGAAACTTTTTCCTTCCCTTTATATTTCTAAAATAACTTTTTCAAATTGATACTTTCTATCACAAAGCATGGCCTTCTAAATAAGCTTACAGTCTTTCAACTTGTGTGATCGAACTCATTTAGATCTGTGATTGGCAGAACTTTACGACAATGTCAAACGTTCCTAAATAAATGTTTCCTAGTTTTTTAAACTGTTTTAAAATGATTTGTAAACGGTTTTAGAAACATTTTAAATGACTGCTTGATCATTTTATCCACTGACACTGGTATGAAAATGTGTATCTCAGGATGTGTACTATTATTGTTAAGTACAAAGAGGAGTGGGTGTTATATTTCATATCGGTACCCTAATATAGGTCCAGGGAACATCGTACACTTTCCCTACATCAGCTCCCGTTATTTCATAAGAACGAGCCTTATAAGGACATAACTCCAAATAAGGAGAGAATGCCATATAGGGACATCACACCTTATAAGGACTGTAGCCTTTTATGGACTAAACCTTTCACCTAGTTCCATGCTGAGGGTGGGTTTTTCTCAATCGGTATCGCTAAGACGTCATCCTTAGCGCATATGAATAATTGATGAGTACACTCTCAAAGGAGGCATACATCACCTCTCTGATCGACGCACAAGGTTTAATCCCCAATGTCCTACCTCATACTGAACAATGGGTAACACACGTACATAGACTGTATAAATACAGCACTTCTTGCGATCAGAAGGCAGGAGGGAGCCAAGACTTCAAGACCGACACACTAAGCAGAGACGCTGCAGCTCCGGCATGCCATCGCTCCAGCTGACAGTGGCCTAACTATCCCTTGCGGGGTGTCCAGCTCAAGTCCAGGACGAAGCCCCACATTCTCAATATCCAGGTATGGGGGTTGGATTCAATTGGCTCTTAGATTCTAGACTAATGCTTTTAAGCTCAGTAGCTCTTTCACACCTAATTACATGCTAGTTACACTCAGGTACATCTAATCAGGCATCTTAGGAGTACGCACTTTATTTTTATAAATGCATTTCATATTTATGTATATGTTCGTGACTATTGCAAAATGGTAGAACAATACTATTCCTTTTTATTCACTGTACTGCTGGTTCTATATCTCTGCTACTGCGTTAAAGGTGTAACAGCACACTTATTTTACATGAGAAGAACTACGGTCCAATAAATACTTATTGTAAAAACGCTCGACTGTTTCTTCTCTGTATCTCTCTGAGAGCAAAACAAGCAAGCATGAGTGACTGGGTGAAAAGTAGTATATTGTTTCCACGAGTCTGAGGTTATTGTGTTTTGAGGTTGCCAAAAACTAATCTCTCTGATAGCAGGAGATTCTAGTGGCACTGCGAGCTCTAATGCAAACCATAGGCTAACATATGTGGCGGGGGTGCACGGAGTCAGTCTACCACCAGACCCACAGTATATGTTATCAGTAAACAGCGAGGTCCTGCATGACAGTGAACTATTAGGACTACACTACAATATATTATAATATACTTTTGGGCATTTTTCATCTGTACCACTACCTCCCAAATTCCAGTGAGTCCCCTTACCCTAGTTCACCAGCAATTATATTATTTTATTAATATTTTTTTGATAATTCTTTCACTTTTTTTAAATTTCTTGTTAATTAAAAAAAAAAAAAAATTGTACATCTTTCTACATTTAGCTTTTAATTATTTTACAATTTTTTCTTCTTTTGTTATTGATTTATGTTTTTAATTTTCTTTTTCACATCTTCCTAACATCTGACAGCGACCCCATGTCTACTATAGGTGCACAGCTGTACAACAGCAATCATTTTCTAAGGATTATTCCATTGTCACCTTCCCCTCCCTAAGTGCCACATCCCAACTTGATGCACATAAAGCAAACAGTTACTACTGTCTGTTGTTTGTGTGTACTACTAATTCAACTGCAAAATGACCATGCTTCACTGATGTTCTTCTTGTTTTTTTGCTTTTAGGTGCACAGGAGAAGAGACATCACCCACAGAACTGCCAGACAAAGGGCATGTGCATGACGTGACGCATGACCACACAACATGGACATCTCTTCAGCTTGTGAAGCTAAGTGTCACTGCCAACTGCCAACTTCAAGATGGCCTCAAAGAAAGGTGCTTCCAAGAAAGTGGCCAGTGGGGAGGAGAACAAGCTGATTTATACCACTGGCTTGCCTACAAGAACCTTTTTCTGCAAACTTGTGCCTACCGCACCAGCTTCCAGAGAGCAAGCTAGGAGTAGCACTCCTGCATCAACTGCCACACCCCAGCCTAGGCCCAAGACCATATCTGGCATAGAGGCAGATACTCTAAGCACGTCAACACCAAAGAGCAGTGATGTTGAATTGGAGTTATATCTTAGTAAAGTAGTACCCAGTTGTTACCGGAAACTCAGCTAAGTGGACAACAACAACCGCAGCCAGCAATAGTAGTAGTTCCTCCCACAGTAGGAGCACTTCAGGAGATTGAGCTTCCTGTTGAGGAAGTAGAAGAAGCCCCACTTTCAGCAGATTCATTGTCTTCCAGATCTCCAGCAAGTAAAGGAGGCTTACTCCACAATAATCTACTCCTGATAATCAAGACTCCACTTGGATGACTCCTCAGTCTGAGACACGCCAGCAGATGCTAGGGGAAAGGAGACTTTCTGAAAGCCTTAGACTTATGGATGAAGAAGAGGAGGATGATGACGAGCCTGTCATCATGGATGTTGGCCCATCCCCAGTGGAATCCCACGTTACCCCATCTCAACCTGCTCTGAAAGATGTGGCACAGATACCCCCACCACAGCCAGCTTCCATATTTGTAAGGCCCGGGAGGGACCTACATACTCAACTACCTCAGTAGAAGTAGGCACTGCAGAGAGGCAAACATCAAGTCACCCACCTACCACTACTTCTTCCCACATTGTCAGTGGCACCAGTGTCAGAAAGTTGACCTCCTCAATTTGGGACTTCTTTACGGTTAGCAAGAAGGGGCCAACATTGTCATATGATCCATTTACAGAGCAGTCTTAGTCGGGGTAAACTTGGAACAAACTATGGTACCCGGACACAATTTTACTAAATGTACTGTATGAACAGTGTTTTATATATTATTATATACTTTTTAGCATTTTTCATCTGCACCACTCCTTGCCTCCCAACCCTAGTGGGTTGCTCATGTTAGTCCCCTTCCCTTGTACACAAGTATTTATATATATATATATATATATATATATATATATTTTTTATACTTTTTTCACATTTTTTCACATTTTGCTTTTAGATTTTGTTTTACAATTTTTTCTACTTTTTTTTATTTTTTATTTTTAATATTTTCTTTTTCCCACTTTCCTAACATCTGGCATCAACCCTATGTCTGATATAGATGCACAGATGCACAATGGCATTAATTTTCTAAAGATTATTCCATTGTCACCTTCACCTCCCTAAGTGCCACATTCCAACTTGCTGCACATAAAACAAACAGTTACATCTGTATGGTGTTGCTCTTATCCTTCCTGGGTGTACATGAAAGTTTATTTTGGTGTGGTTTTACGAATGGATACACTGTATTGTGAATTATTTATAACTAACTAACTACACTAAATGGGGGCGTGGCCAAGATGGCAGCCGAAGTGGACGCAGCTTGAGAAGCTCTGTAGGCCGCCTGCTAAAGATCTGTTAATTTCCCCTTACCACTCAGATATTGTGGCTCAATAGCATCCCCCAGCTCAGAGGTATGAGCTAGGGCCAGGCAGAGCAGAAGTTTCCTATGGGACGCACAAAATCCCCATCCCTAGATGCCACCGATGATGAAGACGGGGCAGGGCGAGCCCTGACGTCAGAGAGCAAATAGAATCACACAATGTAGGCTGTTTTCCCCCTGCCAGACCTCTCCCTTGCGGATGATAGGAACGACGGCTGGATACCGGTGCCGGATCTGGGGCCTGGCTGAGTCAGGCAGCCGTGCTCGGCGGATGTGGCCTGCAGTGCTGGAGTGATGCTGGAACCTCACGTGGGGGTGGTCCTGCCCGCGGAGTAGCGAGCGGAAACATGAGCAAGGCTGGGCCGAAGCACAGCCTAATTTCATCGCTAGGATAAGCTGAGGGGGCCCAGCTGCACCGGGCCCAGCTGGGCACCATACCTACAGGCATTGAATCAAGCCCCTGCTGGAGTCAGGGACTGGCCGAGCCCCGAAGTCTACTAGATGCTGTATAATTGGACACAAGGATTCTTCTTTCCCCCCTGAAAGGTTATTATAAATGTAGCTGGGGATCACTGGGGATAGAACAATACCCGGTCCCGTGTTCTGGGCTTAGAGGCACTACCTATGCAACATTGCTGCCCTTCAGCCACTGAGAGACACAGCTAGGAGCCCACAGTGATTGTCAGAGGCATCGCCCTGAAGTTGCCCACTTGGCTGAAGCTGGGACGAGAGAGGGGGGCCACTTTGCCAAAGGCCACAAACAGCAGAGCTGGACGGGCAGTGGCGAGGTAGCAGAGGTGAAAAGTGTCAGCCTGCCTGGTGTCGGTGTGCACTGGGGTGCTCCCCACTGGACCATTACTGACACAGCTCCACACTTTGACCCCAGGAACATTTTAGACGTGCGCTGTACCCACACATAGGTGACAACATGGAAATTTGAATACGCACAAACACAGTCACGTGGAGGCAGACACCGGCCTTGGGAGGTGCACAGAAGAAAATATTGCTGTGAAATACGCCGTAGTATACTGATGCACATCTGAAGAGACTACGTGTGCTGTGGTGCCTCACCCATGCTGCACGGACACCAGACACTGTGTGCAGTTGCCCTGCAACCAGGGAAGAATAGGCATGGGGAAGGACCGGCAGCAAAGAGGGGCACAACCAAAAAAGATAGATCAGTATATGGCACCAGAAGGCAAGACAAAGCCGGATTCACTGCGCGAGATGTCCAGAGAAAGCGACAATAAACAAATTGCCTCCACTGGAGCACAAATTCTAGCAGCTATAGAGACTCCAGTGCAGCAGTACAGGCCAAGATTTATGCGATGTCCCTTGACATAGGGCTGTTGCGGGTTGACCTCCGCACTGTGGCGGAAAGATCCATATCAACTGAGCAGAATGTCACTGAACTGCAGAATGAGGTGTTCACCCTGAAAGCAGCCTTTTCAGACTTAACCGCTAAGTCTGCAGTCCTTAAACGATGAGCCGAGGATGTAGAGGGTCGCTCCCGAAGATACAACCTCTGCTTTGTTGAATTTCAGGAAGGAGTAGAAGGGAAAACACCATCTCATTTCCTTGAGACATTTATCAAAGCAAGATTCTTGGGGCGGATCTCTCAGCAATCTTAGTGATCGAATGAGCACATCCGGTGCTAACCCCACTGCCCCCTGCAGGAGCAGCACCACGATCTCTCATTGTGAAAGTTCTAAATTATAGAGACCGTGACAATATCTTAAAAGCTGCCCATTGAAATATCGATCCAGTTTTTGAGAACCATGTGATACGCATCTTCCCAGACAACACACTCCAAGTGCAACAACAGAGAGCATCTTTTGGAGGGATGAACCAGAAATTCAGGGCGAGTTTATCCAGCTAAGTTGAAGGTTCTACATGGCGAAGTTGAAGGTTCTGCATGGGTCTGGTTGGAGATGCACAGAGAAGGGCAGACCCTGCACCGGGGGAGGTGCAGCAGTGAGCGCCCCTGTCACTGGCACACTGAGATAGGATAGTGGATGTAGCAAAAGATCTGGATGAACATCGCGCTCAACTCGGAGTATAGTAGTGCGGCACAACAGATCTTTGGTAATGGAGCAGTCAGAATCCAGCACTACTCAGGAAAGAGGGTCACCTAGAGTAAACCTGCAGTTGTAACAAGCTGAGCGTGAGCCTGAGAGGGCCTTGGCGGAGGAAGTTACTGCCTCGAACTCTGATGCCAGCATGGGGGATGTAGTAGAAGACACCCCAGCCGGACAACACCTGACCTATCTATGGGCCGAAGTTTACTGTGATAGAAGAATATGTGCTGAAAGATGCGAGGCATGCCTGATCTGCGAGGAAGGAGGCTATGATTAGTGTGAATAGGGCTTGAGTGGATGCTTGTGGACATGGGCCAATCTATGGAGTGACCGAGATTGGACCAATTGCAAGGCGGGTGGGCACACACTCCTCCTTCACTTCCTTTCTTTGTTAAGTTTCCCTTCAAGTATGATGGATGAGTGATTGAGGTACTGAGGGTATGCCTGAGTGTGAGTGGAGACCGGGTCGGGAGGGTGTTGTCAGCGGGACACACTTGGCATCCAGCCACACGACATTCCCACCTGGCATAGAGTATATTTTAGATGACTGAGTGTGGATTGAACAGGGACCTGACAGCAAGAACAGACTGACGGCTATTGAATGCCTGGGTGATACCAAACGTCATCTTCACTTACCTACAGTCATGGATTACTGTTTATATGCTATCAATGGTAGATTTACAGAACTGATTTTGATATTCTGCTGGGGATGGAGTGATAAGGAGGGCACAATGGTAGTTGGGCATGTATGGGGATGCATGTATTGTTTCTGCAGTGTCTACCCGGAAGGTAGGATGGTTCAAATGTTAATTTTACATTTATTGTTGGCGGCAATGGTGGCAAAGCAACGGGCGAGCAAAGTGAGAAGGTTACAGATTATTAAAGATGGGATGATTTAAATTTATAAAATGGAACGTGAAGCACTACAGAGTACAAACTTATCTATGAATGCCCAGGTAGCGCTGCTGCACCTGTTAGACCCCGAATCTCAGAGGTTGCACAGGAAATGGAGGGGACAGCTATTTTCCTCCACCTACTCTACATATGCAAGAGGGGTAGTGATCTGGGTAGCCCCACAAGTCCCATTCCAGGTACATGGATACAAACCAGACATAGAGGGAAGATATGTAGTGATGCATGACGTGTTGGATGGCGTGGAGGTTTTTCTGGTGAACGTCTATGCCCAGAATGTGAATGACAGTGAGTTTTACTTAGAACTAGAAAAATGTGAATCCCTTCATAGGGAGGCCATTAATATGGGCTGGGGACTTTATTTGCTTGTTAGATGGTAGCTTAGATAGACCCCCCCCGAAATTAAACGCTAAACCCAACATGCCGGTCACCTTACATGACGTAATGGCATGCCTACACTGTGTTGACATCTGGTGCAAACTATACCCTGGTATACAAGGGTACACTTGCTGTACGCCATCCTAAATGGTATCCAGCAGACTTGACAGATTTCTACTCACTGAAGAGTCCTCTTCAGCCGCAGTAAAAACCTGCTTACTGTGCCGCTTCCTGTTGGACCATGCCCCAATACTGTTGGAATGAGGGCTGGAGCGTAATAGACTGAGAGTACCACTGTGGCGCTCATGTCCAGACGCCCTCTGAGACACAGCATTCTGAGAAGAGATTAGGGAGGCCATAAAAGGATTTTTCTACTCAAATTTGTCATCCACAGCCAGTAGGGTAGGGGAATGGGATACGCTAATTGTGGTCACCCGTGGAGAATGCCTATCCAGAATTGGAGGATCCAAGGAGGGGGTTAGAACAGGAGCTCACCTAAGCAGAGGGCGAGTTAACTAGACTGCAAAACAGGGAGCAGGAACAGGGGCCGCATAGCGACTCTCTTTTACGTGCACATGCGGAGTTGGTGAGATGGGGGACAGGCTGGACTGTTTCACCTGACGAGAATATTGCCAGCTATTACACAGGAAAGGTGACAAATCGGGTAGGTTACTGGCCTGGCTCCTGGGATGGCTACGACTCCCCCCCACCCACTTATTCTGATGTTTAGGTCCCCTGACGGCACCACTGTCATTACACATACAGGGGTTAACTCCCTGCTATCGACCACTTCGCCACTGTGTACCGGACAGACCCAGAGGCAGACACAACTGAAACCCTTGAGTTTCTGAATGATGTGCCTCTTCCTTCTCTTACAGCGGAGCAGGCAGTGGAGTTGGATGCTGTGATCTAACTAGATGAGTTGCGGGAGGTGGTGCAGGGCATGGCTTGATCTAAACCTCTGAGCCCAGATGGCCTACCGGTGGAGTTCTATCAGACATATTCCGATCTGCTGCTCCCCCGATTATTAGAGACCTGGCAGGAAGCCAAGCGTTCGGGTGGCTTACCACAGTCCATGCGATAAGCACAGATTGGTATGCTCCCGAAACAGGGCAGGGATACAGGTGATTTCAGTGCTTACAGACCTTTGTCAATGCTGGAGGCCGACGTAAGAAAAATGCTTGCTAAGGTTTTGGAAATGCATCTTAGTAGAGTGGTAGCGCAGTTAGTTCATTAAGACCAATGCGGATTCATGCCGGGAAGAGGAATACATGTGAATATACACCACCTCTCACATGTGCTGCATTCAATAGCAGACAGTGATATTCGGGCAGCAGTAGTCGCCCTTGATATTTAGAAAGCATTTGACACCCTGAGATGGGAAATATTATGGGAGGTCATAAGGAGAATGGGGTTTGTAAGAGAGTACATAGCCTGGGTCCGACTTCTCTATTACCAGCCAAGCGCCCGGATCCGTGGTGGTGGCCTAGTATCAGAACCTAAACCTGTTGAAAGGAGAACAAGACAGGGATGCCCGCTATACCCGCTTCTCTTCACCATGACAGTGGAGCCATTGGCGATCCAGCTCAGACGAGACATGAATCGGTGGGGCATTGCTGTCGATGGTTGCACACATGTCATTTCTCTATATGCAGACAATGCACTTCTATACATCCGTCAGCCGGAGGAGGCAGTACCGGTACTCCTGGACATATTAGCCTCCTTTGGGTCCATGTTGGTCCTGCACATAAATCAGCGAAAATCATTTAAATTCCCACTGGCCGTGTTGGCAAAGGGAGACCCCTTAGACCTCCCTGAAGTGGAACTCAGTTGGGAGATGGATCATTTTCACTATCTGTGTATTCAGATAGCATACTCATCTGAAGCACAGTATGCCCTAAATATGGGGATGGTGGTTACAGGCTTGAGGGAATCGGTCCGCTTCTGGAACAGACTCTCCCTTTTAGTCATTGGATTGGTGGCCAAGGCACAGATGGTTATGCTTCCCTGATGCCTATACACCCTACAGAACTCCTTTTGCAGAATCCCAAAATCCACTTTCAACACTCTGAATAGTCTCCTAATCTCATTGTTGTGGGCCCGGGGACGCAGCAGGGTAAAACCCACTCGGGGCTCCCAGACTTCAGACTCTTATTACTATGCAGGGCTGCTACAATATGCAGCGCAGTGGTGTGCAGAGGGTCACACTATAGACAAAACCGGACAGAACTACTGATTTCTCTCATGATGGGCTCACATACCCTGGGGATATGCCCATACATAATCCGAAAAATAGCAGAGGTATGGGAGCAAGAATGTCATTCAGAAAACTCCGTAGGGCCTCATATGCTGGCATGCTCCCACTTCAGTGGCTGCAGGATTTCCACCAAATTCAGTCTGCTATGGACATTACCAAATGGTACGAGGGGGGCTGCATAACGGCGGGGGACTTATTTATGAATAGGACCTTCTTGACGTTTGAAGAGGCAGGGGTGTGGTTTCAAGTACAGGGTGGACATTTTTTTAAATACGGTAAAATAACGGATGACCAAGAGGAGTCACATACATTAGTGCTGTTTTTAGACCCGGGGTCTACCAGAGGACTGATCTCACGTACATATAAAGCCCTGAAAGAAAATCGCACAATTGAGGTCTCTATGATAAAAGATAGATGGGACGTAGACCTACCTTCTCTCCTCTCGGAGAGCAGGTGGAAGACAGCGTTTGCGCAAGTTTGCGGGGTGACCAGCCATTTGAGGTTCAAGCTCACTCAATTTTATTACTTGCACCATAAATATTTAACTCCTAAGAGAATAGCACACTTCAATCTTGGATGCTCCTGTGCATGTCCCCACTGTGGGTCAGATCCAACTACGTTTATACACATGACCTGGATCTGTGCCTGGTAGCAGCCATACTGGCGGCAAGTGATTCAGGTACTTCGGACTGTCAAGGCTTTGCGAATGGAAGAGTCAATCAAACAGTGCTTATTAGGAGTACTCCCGACACCAAAGAAGTGAACCTGCAAGCCACACAGATGTGCTTTCTTGGGTCTTGTCCTGGCTAAACGCCGTATTGCAACACATTGGACACACTCTGTCACTCCCCAGCTCAGTAGATGGAGAGCAGATGTGAGAGAGTGGAAAGTGGCTGAGGAGTGCCATCTCCAAGCAATATGCATTGACGAGAATGCAGACGGTGATCTGGATAAGTGGGGATATATGTTGGAAAGATTGCAATCACCAGAGAGCCAGGGTGAGACTGAGGGGAACCCATCCCAGACATCTAGCCTTGCCACCTCCACACACAATCAGGAGACCGAAGAGAACCCATGACCATACATATGGGGATAATACACATCGGGGAATGGTGTAGTGGATCCCTTGCTTCCTCTACAACTGTTATAGGTTAGCGATAGTCTTACACCAGATGTTCCACTGCTGCTCCCCGGGGAATGGGATTCTACCACCATTCACCACTGTGGTTCTTTTTGTTCATTTTTTGTTCTTCATTTTCTTACCAGCTTAAACTTTCAAAGAATGAAAGAAAGAAAGAAAGAAAAGTATTGCTGCACACAATTCTACCGGGCAGGGTAAACCCTATGCATCGTATGACTACTACACACCTAGAAATGGAAACAATGAAGGAAACATATGGACACCAAAAGCTGTTGCTCTGATGTGATTTGCCCAAAAATCAGACTATTGACGATGCACCACAAACTATACAACTGACATGTAATGTAACATCTGTGCAGTGTAGTAATAAAAATAAGTTACACGAAAAAAGTAACCACACTAAATGATATTGATTGTTTGTACAACTAATTCAACTGCAACTATGCCATGTTTCACTGATGTCCTTCTTGGTTGTTTGCTTTTAGGTGCACAGTAGGAGAGAGACATCACCCACAGCACTGCCAGATAGGAGGCATGTATGTGCACAACGTGATGCGTGACCACACGACATGGACATCTCTTCAGCTTGTGAAGCTAAATGCCACTGCCAACTGCCAACTTCAAGATGGCCCCAAAGAAAGGTGCTGCCAAGAAAGTGGCCAGTGGGGAGGAGAAAAGGCTGATTTCTACCACTGTTGTGCCTACAAGAAACCTTTTGTGCAAACATCTGCCTACCGCACCAACCTCCGGGGGAGCAAACTGGGAGCAGCACTCCAGTATGAACTACCCCACCTCAACCTAGGCAGAGGACCTTGTCCGGCACAGAGGCAGACACTCTAATTACGGCAACGCTGACAAGCAGTGATGTTGAATTGGAGTTATCTCTTTTGTAAAGTAGTTCCAAATCATTGCCAGAAACTCAGCAAAGTGGAAAACAACAACCACAGCCAGCAATAGCAGTAGTACCTCCTAAAGTAGGAGCGCTTCAGGAGATTGAGCTGCATGCTGAGGAAGTAGAAGATGCCCTCTTTCAGAAGATCTGTTGTCTTTCAACAAGTAAAGGAGGGGTACTCCACAATCTTCTTCTCCAAACTCCTGTTCAGATGATCAAGACTCCAATTGGATACCTCCTCAGTCTGAGACACATCAGAAGAGGCTAGGGAAAAGGAGAGTTTCTGGAAGCCTTAGAGTTATGGATGAAGAAGAGAAGAATGACGACGAGCCTGTCATCATGGATGTTAGCCCATCTCCAGTGGAGACCCATGTTACTCCATCTCAAACTGCTCTGCGGGATATGGCACAGATACCACCACCACCACCAGCTTCCATATTTGCAAGGCCCATGCAGTAACCTACATCCTCAACCACCTCAGTAGAAGTAGGCACTGCAGAGAAGTAAACATCAAAACACCCACCTACCGCCACTTCTTCCCACATTGTCAGTGGCACCAATGTCAGAAAGTTGACCTCCTCAATTTGGGACTTCTTTACGGTTAGCAAGAAGGAAGCAACATTGCCATATGCTCTATTTATAGAGCAGTGTTAGTAGGGGCACATTTGGTACTCACTATGGTACCTGGAGGTCAAACAACCCATTTGAGAAAACACCATGCAATCCATTAGGAGGCACACCTAAGCAGCCATAAAACTGCAAGTGGTGGTGGTGAAGGGGTTGAAAGCAGGGAATCTGAGCTGAACATGGTTGAAGGTGAAGGTGAAGAAGAGGGTGACATTTTGTTACGCAAATAAGCCTTGTCACCAGCACAGCAGTATTATTGCCCACATCAACAAGATCAGCACATCAGCAACATTGCACTGGCTCAAGAATCAGAACGAGACACCAAGGCAAGACCAGACAGTGACTGCCCTGCTGAGATGCACATTGAGCCTGCCATCGTCTGCTCCAGTCTACTATTCCTAGTATGTTAGGCGCAGTACAAACACAACCATACAATGGCGCATTTGCACAACAAAATGCTAGCTAAAATGTTAGCACTGGACTGCCTCCCTTTTTCTTTTGTGGAAGGAGTTGGTTTTCCAGAATCTGGAAGGTTCACAGCAGGACCTATTTTGCCAGAGTTGCTTGCACAGCGCTACATCACAATGTGGTGGAATTGGTTAGACAAGCTGTAGTTAAGGCAGCAATTTAGATGCATACATTGCTATGTTAGCATAAGTGCGTTAGATGTTAGAAAGCCATCTTGCCACTTTGCTGCTTTTGCACACGACACTGCAGAGACATGTTATTATTTGAAAACTGCTTGCTTGCCTTTTCTTCACATGAGAACTGTCTGTTGTTCACATCCCTAGACGTGCACTGCACTTGGTCTGAACATTGTGTGCAAAACACTCTGAGCCGCCAGACAATGTATGTTTTTGAGTTCAGGTTGATCGGCCCACTCTCTAGCCATAATATGCACACAGCTGCAAATACCTGAATGCCGAGAGCCTTTAATATTACAGTTTGCATGCGTTAGAAACACATTCTGGAGAAGAACATTTCCAGGCGCAGAGCAAAGCTGATCCTGTGATGTGATTCACCTACGCTGATCTTTACGGTATGGGGTTCCCCATTCAAGCCTAGAAACCTTCTATTAATATAATAATACTAGCCTACTAGCTAAGGGAAGGTGGCTGTAATCCACTGTCATTTGTAATATGATTTCTCCCTTCATTTTCTATGGTATTGTAACAATGCTGATGGTTTTAATTATAATCATTTGTCTGCTTATGTTAGCCAAAGTACTGCATCTTAGGACACGTAGTTTATAAAATAAACCTTTTAAACTTTACCGTGTCTCTGATTACTCTTGTTGTGGACTGATATGAGAATAATAGCGAACAGGTATTTCTGATTCCCACCATTCATGAGAGTACTCTAAGTCGCTTGTTCTGGGTTGTCTATACATTGGGACCTCCGAGAGAATACGGATAACGAATGGGACACTGATGCTGGTCGGATAGGGGTTCTGGGTACTGAGGTGAGTTTTTGGTACACCACAATTCACTGAGGTCCTGGTTTCCTGCGCATAGTTCTGTGCATGAGCAGAATCCCTGTAACATGGTGCACCTAACGTTTGGTCTTTTGACTTGAAACGCCTTAGTAGTGCTTATATTAGTCCACAACACCCTCACTCTTGTTTCCGGATAACAGGAGTGACGGATTTCACCTACCTGTTAGTCACCTAATAGGTTCACACAAGCTTGTTAATTAAAAAGGTGTTTTATATTTCTGAACCCTGGTGCTACTGTAAAATCCATTGTTGTTCTTCTCTGTGTCCTTATGGCGGTCGATATTGCAGCACATAGCCGTACGCCTCTGCGACGTCATTTGAAGCAGTATGGGGTGCCGGACGATGGGTTGGCCGTTATTTTTATGGTGAGTGCCGATGCGTCACACCCGTACGAGTTGTTTTACTCTTGGGTGACGCTGCCGGCTGTGAATGCGGATGATAAAACGTTTCACTCGTATACTCACACGTGGGTCCCAGCAAATTATACACCATATAGGACGCAAGAGATTCCCCTTTCAGCCTGGCAGCATAGCATTTGGTTTAATGGCACCCTTCCCCATGTGGTTACACCGGCTAGAATGGGCCCTTTGTCGATTCCAGAGGCCACATGGCCGGTGCTGGCCAGATTTATGCCTCCCCTCAGCTATTTGACTGTTGCGGTGGATGAATTGCGTACACTCCATACAGCCCTGAAGTACTGGGTATTTTAGACCCAGCGGTGCAGGGGCACACACCCTATGACTTCTGGGTTTCACCCTGTTCCGGACCTACAGAAACACAGAGTCTTCTGGGTGAAGTCAAAGAATCGTTTATTGGCTGCAGACCAATGACAGGTATCCTAGAAGTACAACAGCGTGTATGTTCTCAGGAGACTGCTGAAAATCATAGGAACGGACTTCATCTTAAATACGCTTTTCCTTGCCTCAAGCATACATTCCTAGGTTTTATGATACGGCAATATACAAGTGTACATTACAAAGAAAAGGCAGAGTCATGATGACCATCCCACATTCCAGTTCGGCCAGCCCACAATGATTTACACAGTAAGATTCAGATCCCATGTTTGATGTAAAGAGACCCCCCAATAAACATGAGCATCTCCTGTTTTGGGAAACAAGTCATAAAGCAGGAACAAGCAGGTGTGGAAGAGATTAGCCGGGGGATTGTGTAGAATGAAAGGGTTTTATGACAGGTCAAGCCCTGATGCTAATCACAGGTGGACGGAGGAAGGGGAGCTCGTGAGACCGGTTTGACCCAGGGCAGCAGAGCCAGCTGCCCAGGTCATAGAGAAGTCAGAGGGAAAGCCCATGTACTGTGAGGCCCGTATTAACTCCATCATAGCCTATGTGAGGGCAATGACAAGATGGCCACTGCTTCCAAAATGGAAGCCGCGTAGTTGAGCAGAATAACGTGTACACAGTGCATTCATAGCTAGAACGACATATAAAGCACTCGTACATGCCGCATTTACCATTTGCGGTTCGCTAATACCAACATAGACAGGGGTAGGGCCCTGTCCCCTACGCGGTCCCGAATATTAAAGTACGACAGACCCTCCTTTTGCCCTTACATAGGCAATCACTATACTCATCTTAATCCGAGTCTAGGTCAATGTTCACGAAGTCATGGAGATGTTGCTGTAGCATCATCCTGTTACTTAGCTCGTCCCTCGATACAGGTTTCCTTACACATAAGGTAGCACAGAGGCCACATATCGCGGGAGCACACTGTATACACAGACAGAACAGGAAAAGAATGGCTAAGATCATTCCAACGACCATCAGAACTTTCCAACCCCAGGCAGATATCAATTCCCAGAACCACCCCATCAGTGACCAATCTCCCTTATCCACGTGTATGGATTCAGATATTTTATGGAGTTTGGAGATGGCTTGATACACTGTTGGAGCATTATCTGGTATGAAAATGCAGCAACTGGATTGGATGACCTTGCATACCCCACCGCGGTCTGCAAGAATAACGTCTAGAACCATGCGGTTCTGCAGAGTCATAAGGCGATCCGCTTGGAGCTCAGCTGTCAGATTACTAAGGGCACCAGCCGTTACATTGACAGTGGATTCAACCACACGAGTCAGCTGTCTCAGGTTCCTACTATTGACCATAGGTCCCCAAAACGGCAGGAAACCCAAGAAGAAGTCTCCCGCTTCCTGACCGGCAGTATCCTCCTTACTAATCACACCTCTCACAACTCTGGTCTTGTGATAGTCAGAGGCAGCAGTAAATGTCGGCGGTAGCAAGTTCGCAATATAACATGTGCCCGAGAAATCAGGGGGCAGCCATGTATATGCTCGGTCATGACAGATGAAATATGTGCCCTTAGCAGCCAAAAACGCAGGGGAAAACTGTGACGGGAAAGTGTACGTTTCAGTACAGTCACTTCTTCCCAGTTGAGCTCTAGGATTCTGACCATTACCCTGTAAGCAGAACCGACCCATGTGGGGTACGACCCAGATTGGAGATGAGATTTTTCGCTGTCTTTCACCCAGACTAATACTATACCCCGTCGTGTTCCATCCTACATAAGGTCTCAGCTCTTCTTTGGGAATGGATGAGTATGCATCAATATCTCTACTCATATCGGCAACTCCTTTCATTAAAGCTTTATTATTGGTGATGGGTCTGATGGAACGCGGTTGGCGAGGGGAGTATGTATCTAGAGCATAGAGAAACATGGTTTGGAATGCCCATGACGATCCATTGTAACTGTACGGTAGCACCAGGTAGGGAATACCCTTGTTAATGGTATGGGGCATTAACCCACACACCCAGCAATTGTTCGTATTCATTACCAGTTGGTGCTGGTGCAAGAGCTGGATAAACGAGTTATTTACGAACTCTGATCGTCTGGTCTGTTCGTGCTCAGGCAAAGGGTGAAAAGAGTGAGAGGAGGCAGTAGAAAGAGAGATAGGCTGTTGAGTGGGTGCAATGGGCTTTTGAGCGGAGAAAAACACAAATCCTACAATAAACATTATGATACTACACAGTGTAAAAAAGCACAAAAAGACAAAACATTTACTTTTTACAATTCTACACATCCTTGCGTTAAAGTTCATTTCCTCAATCGGTCTCTCCATCTTAAAAAACTCCATCCTCTACTCGGGCCGCTCGCGGTGGATGAGTTTCTTCTGCTAAGGAGTACGCCTGTCAGTCCAGGAAAACGCCCTAGACTAACCAGAACCGTCGACCTAGCGTCTTCGGCCTGTACCCCAAAGTCTTGGCACCGCGACCCTGCGGCAGAACCCGGATGGTGGTTCGAAAAACAAAAATCAAGAAAGTCCTTCAGATGGGAGAGCAAAAATGTCAAAAGGGAAATAATGAGGAAATCTTTATTTGTCCATGGGCCTAGGTCTCAAATTATAGCGGAGACGGCCAGGTGCTGTTTGGTCTTGAAACAAAAGTTCAGGCTCAGTAGTGTCCAGTCGACTTGATGGTGGCACAGCTTCCTGCAGAATATTGTCACTCTCTTGGTCTGAAACTGTGTCTTTTAGGCGTGCGTCACTGAATGTTACAAAGCGTGGTACAATGTTTGTCTCTGAGTCGGCGATACCCTCCTTGACCCACTGGTCATATGGCAGAGGCAAGGGGACTACTTTGCAGTGGGTACCATGAATCCAGTGCTTCTTCCCTTTCACTCGCACTGCTGATCTTGTCGAAAGAAGAACAAGATGAGGGCCGATCCAGCGAGGCTCGTCGTTGCTCTTGCGCTGGAAGTTCCGGACCAGGACCCACGAGCCAGGGTTGATAGGGTGTCCAGGAGGTTCAGAGGCTTGGGGAAGAGTATCATGTACCTGTTGGTGCAAAACACGCAGTTTAACAGTCAAATCATACAGGTAATCGAGCAGTACTGGATGCTCAATCTCACTGAACTTCGTAGGTCTCGGTACACCCCATACGTTGGCGGGACGGCCAAAAACGACCTCGTAAGGACTAAGTCCCACTCGTGAGTGTATGGTCATTCTGGTGGACAGGAGTGCTAAAGGCAGAGCGTCAGGCCATTTAAGACCGGTGCTCGCCTGGATTTTGGCCAGCTTGAGCTTTAAGGCTCCATTGTAGCGTTCTACTAATCCAGCTGATTGGGGGTGATTTGCAGCGTGGAACTTCTGCTTTATCCCTAGCCCTTCACATACATTCTTCATCACTTTACCCACAAACTCACTTCCGTTATCACACCACACCATTCTTGGCATCCCAAACCTAGGGAAAAACTCCTTCACAAGGGCTTTGGCTGTGGATAGGGCAGTGTTATCTTTCAGAGGATAAGCCTCAATCCATTTTGAGAAAGCACAAACAACCACCAATACATATTTCAGGTTGTTGCATCTTTCCATGTGAATAAAGTCCAGCTGCAAAACTTCGAATGGACATGATGGGGGTGCAAAGTGACCAGCCGGAGTTGGGGTTCCCCTACCAGGGTTGTACTTCAAGCATACTATGCAATTCTTGACCACATTCTCTGCACACTTGGGAATCCCAGCATTCTGCCATACTGGAGCTAACAACTTACATATACCTTTCGTACTGATATGTGCCATTCCATGTGCCATAGTAACTACTGGAAGCACATATGCATCAGGCAACAACCATCGCCTATGTTCTGTCAGATCAATCCAACAACCATTCTCATCCAACTTACCCATACTTTCTCTCCACTTGCTTAACTCTTCCTCTGTGGCTTCAGCTTGAAGCGACTTCACACTCTCTATTGTGTTCTCACACATTCCAACATCATTAACCCATCTTGCGGGACCTGCAACATACATTCTAGTCTTCACATTCTGTGCTGTTTCTCTCGCGGTCTCATCAGCAAACGCATTCCCACGTCCAACATCATCCGTGACTTTCTTGTGCGCACTGCATTTCATGATCGCAACTTGCAACGGTAGGGTCAGTGACTCAAGGAGATCATTTACCAACTTGCCATTCTGAATTTTAGCTCCATGCGACGTCAGGAACCCACGCTCCTTCCACAAACGCCCAAAATTATGAGCCACGCCAAAGGCGTACTGGCTATCTGTGTATATGTTCACTCTCATTCCTTCAGACAACACACATGCTCTCGTGAGGGCGATTAATTCTGCTGCTTGGGCCGAATTATGTGGCACTCGTGCAGTTTCCACGACTGTGTGTAAAGTCGTGATAGCATATGCAGCAGTCGTGTCACCATTAGGGAGCTTGAAACAGGACCCATCTACCCATAAAGTGCCATCACACTCAGTCAGGGGAGTATCTTTTAAATCTACTCTCCCTTTCGTCTCTTCTTCTGTCCTGAACAGACAGTCATGCTGCTCAATCTCATCTGAGTCTGCGGGAATTGGCAACAATGTAGCTGGATTCAGCGTATTGCATCTTTTTATGTGTATGTGATTAGCTAACAGTGTAAGTTCGTAGCCCGATAATCGTGCACTAGTCAAGTGTTGTGTCTTAGTTCTATTTAATAATGTATCTACAGCGTGTGGAACCATGACAATCAATGTATTGTCCATTACCAAACCAGCCGATTGTCGGATAGACATCGCTGCAGCAGCTGTCGCTCTCAGACAGCTTGGCAATGCCCTCGCTACAGGGTCCAAGGTGGATGAAAAATACGCGCATGGGCGCGGTCTGTCGCCAAAAGGCTGTGTTAACACTGACAACGCACATCCATCTTTCTCGTGAACATACAATGTAAAAGGCTTACTGTAGTCAGGAGTGCCCAACACAGGAGCTGAACATAACGCATTACGCAATTCCAAAAAACTTTTCTGGCACTCTTCAGACCATGGGATAGGATTCGGTGTGTCTTTGCATGTTAAGGCTAACAAAGGTTTTGCCAATAAAGAAAAACTAGGGATCCAATGCCTACAGTATGAAGTGATGCCCAAGAAAGCACGCACTTCTCTCTGTGTCTTTGGCACACTCAACTGTGCAATAGCTTGAATTCTTTCTGGGGTCAGTTTCCTTCCCTCCTTCGATAAGAGATGACCTAAGTAGGTCACTTCTTGTCGACAATATTGCAGCTTAGAGAGAGACACTTTGTGATGGTAAGCGGATAAATGGCGCAACAGTGACAATGTGGCTTCTTTACAGATCTTCTCAGTATCCGCAGCGATCAGTAAATCGTCCACGTACTGAATCAGGACAGCGCCACTAGGTAAAACAAGTGCATCAAGCTGCGCTTTCAGAGCCTGACTGTATATTGATGGACTCTCACAGTAGCCCTGGGGAGCGCGTTTGAAGCGGAAGCTTCGGCCTCCCAGACTAAAACCAAAAATATCTCTGCTCTCTTCTGCAATTGGGATACTAAAGAAAGCATTCTTTAAATCGATCACTGAAAACCATGCAGCAGAGGCTGGAATCATCGTTAACAAGGCAGTTATATCGGGGACAACCGGAAACTGTGGCACAACAATCTTATTAACTTCTCTGAGATCGATCACAAATCTGTAAACAGGTGGCTGTGAAGGGTCCGTTCGTTTTAAGACAGGTAAGATCGGACTATTGCAAACGTTGCCTCTTGTCTCTTCTATCACACCCTTATGAATCAAGTCGCTAACAATGTCTAACAATGCTTTCTGCCCTTCATTAGAGATCTTGTACTGGGGAATACGTGGCAGTCTGACATTAGCCTTTAAAGTCACCACATATGGCGGTATCTCCAAGAGGCCCACATCATTGGGACCAATAGCCCAAAGGGCATCCGGAAGGGATGACAATTCAGGTGGCATCGTGTTTTTAGACAAGTACATTGGGGAAATTACTTTCTTGCCTAATGTAAGTTGTACTCCCGAAGGAGAACAATACAACGTGGCATGCAATCTTTTCAACACATCTAATCCCAGTAAATTCTCACCACAACCTGTTGTCAGGATCAGGGGTGCTTTCAGCTCACAAGGTCCAACAGAAAGTGACATGGGACTAGAAATCGGGTTCCTAACTGGGGCGCCAGAAAAACCTACTGAAACATTTATCTCGCCAGACAAAGGTGCGCCAGGGAGTTTTGAATGCATGATTGCACTCTTTGCAGCACCAGTGTCTAGCAGAAAAGGCTCCGTTACATTGGCTGTAGTCACCTCAACATACGGTCCACTCTGATCCACTGGCACTGAAACAACTCCCTCTCTCTGTCTATGGCTGTCCTAGTAATCATTATTCTCTGCATTACCGTCCTCTACATAATAATCATTATTATAATACTGGGCCGTATTGCTAATCGCGTTAGCTTGCTGATCAAAGCTATTGATGGTACTTTGAGGCGGCAGAGGACGCGCGTTCTGGGGAACACTTCCACGCCCTCTACCTCTAGGAGCTTGCTGACCACCTCTACCTCTTGTGCCATACATATTACCGTTCCGCTGCATTAATTTAGGGCAACTATATTTAAAATGACCTTCCTCTTTGCAGTATGAACATTGGTTGGGACCTACAGGGACACGTGGTTGGTAATACCCGTTCATTTGCTGATTGTTCTGAAACTGTTGGGGTTGGTGATAGACACCTTGGGGTTGCCTATAATTATTCTGTCCTCCACGTGGCGGATAGGCCTGCTGTAAAAGGACCTTTGTCTTCAGTTCCTTCGTTTTCTTCTCCGTTCTATCTTTCTCGTCTTTATCTCTATTTTCATAATACTGTGCAGTAGCCAGTATTTGCGCTGAAGAAGAAACAGCCCAAGAACTTTCTGAATCTTTCAACTTTTTACACAGGTCAGGAAGTAAATTCTGCACAAACTTGTCCACAAACAACCGTTGGCCACCCTCAGTACTCATATCCTGCCCACTGTGGTCAATAAACGTTTCTTCAAACCTAGTAAAGAAGTCTGACACTGTCTCATCTTTCTTCTGCTTGCATGCAGATAACTTGTCCCAATTTACGCGCATCGCCGGCATTATTGTCTTCATATACGTGATGATTCTACCAGGGAGTTCAGCTACTAACGGTTCTGGTTTCGCACCACCCGTTTGTCTAGCATCAGCAGCAACAATGTTGGCCCATGTATCTCCTAGTTCTGCATTGTGATCTACATTACGAATTGATCCCCATAGAGGCTGTGGAACAACATTGCCAAACAACATGTCTATGTCGGCCAGATTCATAATGCATGACCCTGCCGTCTGTGACAACTCTTTATAATAACCTGCTGGGTTCTTACGGGGATCAGGTAAGGACTGCTTAAGCGCTAATACTTCAGAGCGCTTCCATGGAACATGCACCCAAACACGCTGGAAATGCGCTGCCACAGCGGGGTTACCACCGACAGCTGCAACCGCTTCCTTCCATACCGGGGGAACTTCTCTCATGGGGTATTGTCGCGCTTTTGCCTTTTTCCCCACAAGGACCTCTTGTTCAAACAATGACTGTTGGCAATCGTCATTCCTAAGTGACAATATAACCGCAACTGCTTTATCTACTTCGCGGTCCACAATTATACCAGTTCCAAAATCGAACCTCACTCTACACAATTCCTGCGGACTCGGATTTTTACCACTATCCTCCAATTCTTCACAGAGAATTTCGCACATTTTCTCAAACACATATCTCTGTTTAGGGGCATCCCATTGATGGAAAGTATTGACAACTGATTCCACATCATAAAGTGAAGGAAAAACGATCCATCTACGCGCCATGTGATCTATTACCTTTTTCTCATCGGGGTTAGGCAATTGGCTGCGCAGCTGCTTACGCTGTAAACCAGGAGTTGCACCAGATGACCCAAAGAGAGGAGACATTAATGTAGTAACCACATTAGCTAAGCGCTGTCGCGCCGAAGGAGAAGCTGAGGCGAGAACAGGGGGAAAAACAGAGGGAAGAAAAGAGGATGTAGAGACAGGTACTGGAGTGATGGAAGGAAGAGTGTTAGGGGAGGCAGTTACTGGATTAGGCAAAGTCGCAGGAAATGTGGGGGCAGTTGGAAGCACCACTGGCGGCGCTTGAGAGGGCTGCGCTACAGTAATAGGAACTGGCTGCAAAGCAACTGGCGGTTGCGGCAAGGCTTGCAGTATATGCACTGGAGGTGGCATATTTACAAGCTGGGGAGGCGCCGTGGCAGTTTGAGCATACGGGGGTGGCGAACTCAACAAATGTGACATCAGGGGATCTTTCTCCTTTTCTTCTGACTCATCCTGCTTAGGATGTGGCAAAGCTGGGTAACATTTGTCAATCCCTAACTTGCGCTGCCTGTGCAATTGCTCATTCATTTGCTCCTCTTCATTGTCTTTAAATTGTACAGCTGCTTGCATTACTGACATACCTCTCTCTCTTTTATTCTTTTTCGCTAACTTAATTTCTTTCTGTTTGGCTTCCTTTCGCCATAAGCGGAAAGAGTCAAACATCGCCGGCCGGGCTTTCTTCTTAAATAATTTAATTTCCAGATTATCTAAAATATCGGTATCAAAACTACCATTTTGGGGCCATTTTAAAACACCATCTTTCCTGGTGTAGTGGATCCACACTTCGTTATATGCAATGGGGCCTACGCCATGTTTCACATAGAGCTCATAAGTTGGAGTTCCAACCGGAGGAACCGGACATGATTCCTCTAGCTGGAAATCTTTTCCACAACCCAAACAAAATAATCTACCAAATAGTCCAGAACCAGGCATCTTCGCTCACTAGTCTAGATCCAAACGTCAAAGGATTATCGAATACGATATTCTCGTGAATACACGAATCCTCTGGCTTTGGGGTTTGCAAACACCAAATCACCAATTACCAAATCAAACCAAACGATCCCGAGGGATACCAAAACAAATGGGAGACGCTCCACTTATACTTAACTGAATATTGCTGATCGATGGCGTCACCAGAAGACTCTCTCGATTGTTTCGCTCTCTCAAACTCGTCAAGGGTCCAAAACAGGTCGATTAATCAGGGCAGCAGTCCTTCGTAGCCGTCGGGACGCGGAGAACCTCGCAGAAAAGACTTTCGGACCACGTCGACATGCAGGGGTCGATGAAGTGGCGGCCTTCCTCCGGAATTTCCACACGAAGCTCCTCACGAACCTCTGGCTTGGACTGGTACCGCTGAAATCGGCCCGAGTTGGGCGCCAAACTGAAGTACTGGGTATTTTAGACCCAGCGGTGCAGGGGCACACACCCTATGACTTCTGGGTTTCACCCTGTTCCGGACCTACAGAAACACAGAGTCTTCTGGGTGAAGTCAAAGAATCGTTTATTGGCTGCAGACCAATGACAGGTATCCTAGAAGTACAACAGCGTGTATGTTCTCAGGAGACTGCTGAAAATCATAGGAACGGACTTCATCTTAAATACGCTTTTCCTTGCCTCAAGCATACATTCCTAGGTTTTATGATACGGCAATATACAAGTGTACATTACAAAGAAAAGGCAGAGTCATGATGACCATCCCACATTCCAGTTCGGCCAGCCCACAATGATTTACACAGTAAGATTCAGATCCCATGTTTGATGTAAAGAGACCCCCCAATAAACATGAGCATCTCCTGTTTTGGGAAACAAGTCATAAAGCAGGAACAAGCAGGTGTGGAAGAGATTAGCCGGGGGATTGTGTAGAATGAAAGGGTTTTATGACAGGTCAAGCCCTGATGCTAATCACAGGTGGACGGAGGAAGGGGAGCTCGTGAGACCGGTTTGACCCAGGGCAGCAGAGCCAGCTGCCCAGGTCATAGAGAAGTCAGAGGGAAAGCCCATGTACTGTGAGGCCCGTATTAACTCCATCATAGCCTATGTGAGGGCAATGACAAGATGGCCACTGCTTCCAAAATGGAACCCGCGTAGTTGAGCAGAATAACGTGTACACAGTGCATTCATAGCTAGAACGACATATAAAGCACTCGTACATGCCGCATTTACCATTTGCGGTTCGCTAATACCAACATAGACAGGGGTAGGGCCCTGTCCCCTACGCGGTCCCGAATATTAAAGTACGACAGCCCTTGTTGCAGTATATAGGGCTTTAGTGCAATACGTTTCACGCAAAGTGCAGGTGGGGGCACCTGTTGTTGCGGGACTACTGGCTGGTCATCCCGTGGTTGTTATTAGCCCCGTCATAGTTAATTCGGTGATGGGCAAGCGCCCCCAGAATAAGGACGATTTGCCTTATTGGCTTGCCGAGAAATTTGACCAACTGGAAGCAGTATTTTCGCACTTTACTCCTGTTGAGAAACACAGGATCCTCACCATTAGTTTGCCGAAAGATTTAATCCCAGAAGTGTCCGATTGTGACAACTGGGGTAAGGTTTTTGCCGCGGTCTACTCGAAGTGCTTTGGCACTCCGTCTATGGCTGTGCTTCCCTCCGTCATTAAACGTGTTCAAGATAACCACGGTCCGGAGGTGGCTGTTGAGTTGGGAATGCGGCTTGTCGGGGTGTTCGACGTAGTTGCCTCTCTCGTCCTTGGTAACCTCAAGGGAGATGCGGTACAGTTCCAAGTGGCTAATGGCTTAGCCCGCGTCGATGAGCTCGATAAGGCCAAAGAGTTGCCTAACTATTGGCCGCAGTAGTTTAGGGGTCAAACCAGCTATAGTCATTCCTGACTTAATACAACACCCAAAGGTGAGTTCGTCTGTTAAAGACGATCGTCCAACTTTTCCAAAGCAAAATTGGCGAACAAAGAAACAGGGAAAGCAGCAACAGAAACAGGGGTCTCGTCCTGCGTCTCCCATACAGCCGACTAGTGAACGCACATACGATTTGCGCGATCGCAATAGGATTAGGTCACCTGATAGATTTCAGGTTACTGAACAATGCTCTCCTTGTTCTTCACAGGGAACATCGGCCTCACAGTCCGGTGGCGGAGAACGTGGCAAGGGTCGGGGTGCCCAACAAGGACATGAGCAACCCCGTCAGGCTGACGGTAAAGGCAAGCAAGACGAGTTTGCACGTCAACGTCCCCCGTTTCAGAAGAAGAAGGTTGCTGCGCTAACAGCGAGGTATGGCACAGATAGTGCGGACGCAGCTTCGGAACCTGACATGGGCACTAACGCTGCTTGACAGCGCAGCGGAGGTTACAGTAGTGCGGCAAGCACTGCGTCCATTTCTGGAGGCGACAGCAACTGACACGTTCATTACTGTAGAAACTGCTGACACTAGAGTGGCTCCCCCTGACAGACTATATGACATAGTACTCTTAAATGAAGGTGACATACACGGACAATACAAGGGATTTTTTGGGATAATCTGACCTCTTCCTATGACATTCTCTTGGCAGAGGCAGACTGGCCCCCGGCTTTCATTTTAGATGCTCCTAGAGGGGAGGAGGTAATCCTCCCATCCTTTGCGCACATGGTGCCAAGGGAGCATGCTGAAAGGTTTGCCGAAGAGTGGGCTCAGGTGCTTGCACCGGCTTTGTATCGTACTCAGGTGGGCTGGGATAAATTGTCTTCCAGCCATGAGATTCCCTTGCGGTCTATGCCTCAACCACAACCCCAATATCCCATGCGTCACGAAGCAAGATCTCACGTCACGGACATCCTTGAGCAATTGGAATATTAGGGAGCTATTGAAACATGTGTGTCACCGATGAATAATCCTTTCTTCACTGTAACAAAGCCTGATGGGTCGTACCGCCTAGTTTTGGATTACCGGCATTTAAACTCTCATTGTCGGACGTGCGCGGTACAGAATACCCACAGTTCTGCCCTTGTTGATAGTCTTGTGCGTAAAAGGTTTAAAACCACACTTGACATATCCAATGGCTTTTACAGCCATAACCTGTCCTCAATTAGTAGTCAGTGGACAGCGTTTACTTCTGGCGGCAAGCAAAAACAATTTAAAAGATTGGGCATGGGCTATAAAAACAGCCCTGACGTCTTTACCGCACGTGTAGTCTCTCTGTTAGAGAGCATTGACCCAGATGCGTACTTGTATGTTGATGATATCTATCTCACGGACGACGAGTTGTGGCCGCATCTGTGTCGCGTTGATCGCATTATTGTTATGTTTGCAGACTTCAGTTACAAATTCAATTTTGCGAAGTCTCACATTGCAGAGTATACAGTGTTGTTTTTGGGCTACGAACTCAACAATGAGGGTCGAGGATTAGCTGCTCACTTTCTGGAGAAGTGCGCATGTCTGCGTGCTCCTACAACATTGAAAAAATTACAATCTTTGCTGGGCTTTCTGAATTTCGGTCGTACGTACATTCCCGAGTATGCCCAGCGTATCAAGCCGCTTTATGCCTTGGTACAACCAACTTTTTCCAAATCAAGCTGGCTGCCAGAGCGTTCAGCTATTTTGCAATCTTTGCAGGTTGATCTTCTTGCTTCAAAATACCGACTGACACATGATAACCACACTAACATGGTGATAAGAATAGTACCAGGCGCAGTGGGTTTCATGTACTTAACGTTCAATGAGGGCGACACAGTCCCCATTGCCTACAAATCACACTTGTACACTTCGGCTGAACTGCGCTTTGCCTCAGTCGAGAAAGTTTTGACTGCGGTGCAGATGGCGATTCTTAAAGAACGAGGGCTGTCGCAAGGAAAACGCTTGTTCGTGGTCACACCGTATCCTGCCCTAGAGGCAGTGACGAAAGCCAGTGTACCCAATTCAAAAGCTTTGCATCCACGTTGGATACAATGGGCCACTTCTCTGACATCGCCAGATGTCACTTATATCTTTGATGCCTCATTGCAGACGCAGGAGTACTTGCAATATGAATTCGTTCATTCGGCTCCTCTGTCTTTGCGCCTGCTCGAAGATTACCATTATGCCATTTATACTGACGGTTTGGCGCAACCGGTGACGGGATCGAAGCACGCCTATTCAGCAGCTTGCACAATTGTTGCAGGTACTTTCGAGAATGGAGAATTCAAGTCTGATGTCGTGCATACGCAGTCATTGGGTGATTGTACCGCACAGTTGGCAGAGCTCCGTGCTCTGGTGCTTGCACTTGAGTTTGCTGATCCTCGGGTTACTACTCTCATAGTGAGTGACTCGTTTTACTGTGTTCAGTCTTTTTATAACAATCTATTCTTTTGGTCTCAAAATGAATATCGTGATTCCAAAGGTAGCACAATTAATGCTTTGGGTTACAGTGGCAGAACTTAAAGAACATCCGCCTCTCGTGAATGTAATTCACACTCTTGGTCATCAACGAGTTGGTGTCCACGCTGTCAGCAACAGCTTGGCTGACGAGGCAGCGAAAGCAGCAGTGGCGACATATCTAGTAGCAGCAGTTACAAGATCCAAAAGTAAGATCGATGATGACATTTTGGCAGCTATCGCTGCAACAGAGAAGGGAAGTAATTACCCGAGAGGTTTCCCTTCTCCTTACCATTATCACTAAAGTCCTGATAACGTCCCATTAGTGAGAATTAACGACGTTGGTGACAGATTGATTCCCAACGCGGACTGCAGACCATCCTTGATAACAGAGGCTCACGAGGGTATGGCCTCTACCCATGCCGGCGTTGCAGCAACTGTTACCCTGTTACAACAACGTTACTGGTGGCGCTGGTTATATAAACAGGCTCGCACTTATGTTCTTGATTGTGACATTTGCCAGCAGATTAAACCTTCAACTGCTGCGCGCCCACCACAAACTCAGTTGTACATATCTAATAAACCACTTGGTTTTGTTTATTTAGATCACTGCGGTCCTTTCTCCTCTGATACTGCGTACAAGTATATCTTAGTTGCAGTGGATTCGTGCACACGTTTTCTTTGGGTATGGCCACTAAGGAGTGCTGATGCTCGCACTGTCATCAGAGATTTGCGTGTCTTTGTGGGAAGTTTTGCGTGTGGTACCTTTCATTCTGATCAGGGCCCTGCATTCACCTCTAAGGCGTACAAAGAAGCCATGAAAAAGTTTGGGGTCCAAGTCAAATTTTCGTCTCCCTACCGACCTGAGGGTAATAGTGTGGTGGAGCGGATGAACCGTGACTTAAAGCAATCCTTGACAGCTAGGGATTTAGGCACTGTCCGGAACTGGTTTGCCCATCTGTATAACGTTCAACGTGCACTTAATAATCTCCCTAGAAGGTCTCTGGGTGGGCGGACCCCATACAGGATGCTCTTTGGCATAAAAATGATTGTCCCGGACCTTGATGGTCTAGACATGGCGGCGTCTGCTGCACCCTTTGACGTAGATGATCACTGTGCTGTGTTACAGAGTCTACAAGAGACCAGAGATAGTCTCGCGAAGGAACGCATGCCCTCCACATCTGATGCTGCACTTCAGATTCCGGTAGTCGGCTGGCTACCTCTAGTTGGTGACCTGGTCCGTGAGAAGGTGGAGAACAAGAAGGAGTTCGGCCCCTCTTATCGTGCCCCGGTTCCAGTGCTTGGCGTGCAGGGTACACGAACAGTCATTTTACCTCCACTTCCTGGTCGCAAGGATAACAGGTACATCTCCATTGACAATGTCAAACTACAGCGAGTGGCCGATTCTTCTTAGTATGACTCTAGTGGTCTCTTGCCCTGCGATGCTGAGAAATTCTGTTTTGGCTCCGGCTCCTACCACCATGCCTGAGTTTGCCATCGAGATGCATACAGTTACTGATCCTTTGTTGCTACCACCGGCTGGTGGTCTACCTGAAGATACTGAGTATGCTTATCCTGCAGATGTAACATTACCTGTTTTACAATCAACCGCAGTTACCCAGTCACATTTCTCCTTTGATACTAACTCTATGACTTCCAGGACCCCATCAAAAGTTTCTATTTTTGCTGTTTGGTTTAAAAGACATTTTTTGATTCCCCCTTGGACTTACATTTGGCTAATGCTCATATGTAGTTTTTTTTATTTATGTCCATCGGATTTGTGGTGGTATTTTTTTGGCTTGTGAACGGACACTACCTAAAAGAAAGATCTACAATTAGACTAATTGAAGGAACTTTGGCCCCCCACTCCTCATCACACATCATGAAGAGAGACCAGACTTTTGTGAATATTACTGCCTGGCCTGTGTTATATGGGATTGCGTGGGATGCTGTTAAATTTCAAATTCATGGACCCACTGAGGTTATTAATGTTCCGAATGTATTTCGTGTTTCTATGGGTGATGTGGTTAAACAAAACATCCGCTCTGATGATTGGGACGGTCAGGCCATAGAAGCACTGTTTTCTGATTTGAAATATTATGCCGCTTTTGATGCTGAAGATTTGTATTTAGACACTGCTAATTACAGAGAGTTGTTTTGCTATCAACATTATGGCAATCATTTCCTACATAAAGCCAATACTTTTCGTAATTTTGTAAATTATACACAATGGGAACATTGTCCAACGCCAATGTTAGGCAGCTCAAGCACATTGGTGAACAAATTTGCCTATTTTACTGATTTCAATGTTTCAAAACCTGCCGCCTTTTATTTTAAAATGGCAGCGGAGTCTGCCTCGAAGGTTAGGCTGACACACACTAAATTATTATATTCCAAATCCTTTATGGATGATTTAGAGGTCAGGGGTTATGATCTGTGGAAAGATACTATTGATCTTAAATCTGTTTGGGGTTCTAAACCATGGCAGGTACAAGGAACAGAAGCTTTGCATCGTGCCTGCCTGGTGGGTGTTTCCTTGAAGACTTGGTCCTGTGAGGCTGTGTCTGTATTTCTCTGCATCTTTCCTGCCAACCTCGCAGCATCCGCTCCGCGGGTGCTGCTTCATGATCTGGGGCAGAGGCACTTTGGACGGCTAGAAGGAGCCGAGTTTCGTGGGCTCCCACAGGAAGCTTGCATCAGGGCTGCGAGCGTTGCAGGGACTCCATCTCCCAGGAGCCCCTGCCTGACCTAGAGACATCACCTTGTCCGCTCTCCCTGTTGCTCCACCCACAGCCCACCTGAGGGGTTTTCTACCGCCTGCCTGCACTCCCTGCGTGGGTGTTTCCTTGAAGACTTGGTCCTGTGAGGCTGTGGCTGTATTTCTCTGCATCTATCCTGACGACCTCGCAGCACCCGCTCCGCGGGTGCTGCTTCGTGATCTGGGGCAGAGGCACTTTGGACGGCTAGAAGGAGCCGAGTTTCGTGGGCTCCCACAGGAAGCTTGCATCAGGGCTGCGAGCGTTGCAGGGACTCCATCTCCCAGGAGCCCCTGCCTGACCTAGAGACATCACCTGGTCCGCTCTCCCTGTTGCTCCGCCCACAGCCCACCTGAGGGGTTTTCTACCACCTGCCTGCACTCCCTGCGTGGGTGTTTCCTTGAAGTCTTGGTCCTGTGAGGCTGTGGCTGTATTTCTCTGCATCTTTCCTGCCGACCTCGCAGCACCCGCTCCACGGGTGCTGCTTCGTGATCTGGGGCAGAGGCACTTTGGACGGCTAGAAGGAGCCGAGTTTCGTGGGCTGCCACAGGAAGCTTGCATCAGGGCTGCGAGCGTTGCAGGGACTCCATCTCCCAGGAGCCCCTGCCTGACCTAGAGACATCACCTGGTCCGCTCTCCCTGTTGCTCCGCCCACAGCCCACCTGAGGGGTTTTCTACCGCCTGCCTGCACTCCCTGCGTGGGTGTTTCCTTGAAGACTTGGTCCTGTGAGGCTGCGCGCGCGGGAGCGTCGCCGGGCGAAGCCCGGGCCAAGGGCGGGCCCGTTCGTGACCGATCTTGTCCGGTCTGGGCCCCCCCTCTTGCTTCTGCTGCTACATTTTGCTATCTCTAGCGTGGGGAGATGTCTTGTCGTGAAACCAGGAGCAAATCATCCCTAGCTGGAGCGGCCATTTCTGGAGGTATGGAGAAATTTCTGATTAGAGCTAATACCCTCATTGACACTGAAATAAACGTTCTTGAGAAGCGTTTATCAAAGGAATTATCGGCCTTCAAAAGATCTTCCCTTGGTACTTTGGCTAATGCTAAAACCCCCGAACGACCTACAGAATCTACTAACAATGCTGCGATGGGCCCTTTTTCAACATCTACTGTGACCAACTTGGCGTCTCTTGATCTGGACATTTTGGTTAACGAAATTCTCCCAGAAATTGATATGGTCCTTGATACTAATGTGCCCACTCCCTCAGACTCCGTTGTCACTTGTGATACTATACTAAATGGAGTTATTGAAGGGGTCGCAACTAAAAGTAAAAGGCCGTATAACTCGAAACCTGTTGGCAAATCTAAAACAGCCAAACACAAACATGATACCACCAACCCCACATCAGGTCTTTCCCAACACATACCTAGTTTGGACTTCTCTTTAGAAACTTTGGGAGCCCTCTTCAAATCCCTTTTATTCCCCCTAGAATCTAAATTGGAACGCATAGAACTCCGTCTTACCAACATTGAGAAAACCTCTGATGCTATATTAGCTACTAGATCCCCCAAGTCCAATACCTCTTCCAACCACCAAATCACCCTTACTAACCTAGGTAATCTAGGCCCCTCCTTAGTGAATGATGCCGCTCCCCCTTTGCGTCCCCCAACGGGCAATCTAGCCCCGATTCAAAATAGCAACTCTAACATTCCCCCTTTGCTACCTGCAGGTCCAGTTCAATCTATGACCACTACTAACGGGGCCACAATTAATGGCCACATAGCTTCCCCACCCCCTGATAAGATTGTCCCTAGACCATGTAGGCCTGACCTGCCCCCTGAAGCTAACCGCTTCATGGTAGTCCTGGCCGGTGTTCCTCCCTTAGAAGTTGGAGAAGCCGAGAATTTTCAATCTCTCAAAAATAAAGTCATTAAATGGCTGAACTGGAATAGACCCCTCCCGGCACACCTTCATAATGAAATCATCTTGGTTAGAAGGGTACCTTGGCTGGGTAAAACTAGAAAGACTATAATCGGGGACTGTATCATGGTGAGCTTTAGAGACCCCAGAACAGTCTCGCACATATGTGCCGGGTTTAATAGATCCTTTGATTCCACCATCCAAACGCTGCCAGTGTCTTTTTTCTTTACCCCTATCCACTTGCACCATGATCAAGGCCGAGATAATTGGACGAGGGTTGAGCGGAGGGGTAGATTCCGTGGGTATAAAGCAAGACCGGCCCTGTTGTCTCCGGAGACTCCCTTCTGTGATTTTAACCGATTTAATTGTCTTAATGGTTCAGATGGAGTAGACTGACTATCCACATTATATTTCCCATTTTGCATCCCCCCTGCTACTGGTAATAGTTTAATAGCAGTTATGGGTAAAAGTATATCTATCGATCCAGCCCCCGTAATGCCCCTCACCCCTACCCCTGCACATTTACCATCCCAGGGAGTTGACCCCTTTGCCCCACCCCACCTTCTTGCATCTACGGTCTCCCCTGTTGTTATCAGGCCATCACTGGGACTTACTAGGGTACCGGAGGTTATTGAACTAGCTCCATGTACCCCCGGCTTCAAATTTGCTAGCTGGAATATTGCTGGCTGGAGCCGGCAAAAGTCGTCCTTGGGCTGGAGCGAAATTCTTTCCCAGTTTGATGTCTTATGCTTACAAGAGACCTGGGTAACAACTGATATCACCCTTGATGGATTTGTGTCATTTAACAACCCGGCACAAAGGTCCAATATGGGCAGGGCTAAAGGGGGGCTAGTAACTTTACTTTCTGTGAACCTCCCTGTTCGTGTGAAATCGCACCAGACTGTGGGTTTTCACTCGCAAATTTTAAGCATGGAACACAAAAGGGGCCATGTAACCCTGCTTATTAACCACTATAACAATTTGTTTGATGCTACAAATACCACAGTTTTGGATGAGTTGGATGTAGCAGTGAGAAACATCTGCAAAGGCATCCATAAACCTCTTGATATCATCTGGGGAGGGGATTTTAATATTCGTACTTGCCCCCACTCTTTCACCAAAGTTTGCGGGTACGACGGGGATAATGGGGAAAACCGGGCACATTTTATACACTCACCATATGGTGACTCCCTCAACTCCTTTATGCTTAAACTGGATCTATTGATACATTCCCCGGCTGCAGACCATGAGGGTAACCCTGTACCAACTTTTGTAGGAAAGAACTTGGCTTCTGTTATTGACCATTTATTAGTTTCTGTTCATATTGTTCCATTTTGTATGGCTCCTATTGTTGTAGATTTTGGAAGTAGCGACCATAATGCCATCACCATGCTGATTTCTATTTGGGGGTTTCCGGCTAACATCCAGCGTATGATAGTAGAAGACTTAACCCCCTGTAGGCAGAATGGTATACGTATCAAATGGCGTGTGGATAATTCCGAGAAGCTGCAACATAAAATTGTAGAAATGGGGTCTGTAGCGATACTCAAATGTTTGGACTTAGAGGCTTCCCCCCAGTGCATTATAGCTGATTTTGTGGAATTGGGTACCATCATAAAAAGATCCCTCACCATCACCAAAGGCTTAACGAAGAAGGCAGCTACCGGTTGGTTTGATAATACGTGTACCAAATCCCTTCAAGAACTTAAGCGGGCACTTTCTAAACAACCTAGAGACAGGGAGGCCATTATATACCTTAGGCTGTTATACAAAAAGCACCTAATACGTAGAAAACAAGAGCTAAGAGAGCTTGCCTGGGACGATTTGACTAAAGCAGCAGTATTGCGTGACAGTAAGCTCTTTTGGAATACGGTCAATAGCCCTTTTCTTGTAAAGGAATATTTCCCTATATTATCAGCACAGGTTAGCGAAGATAATTGGGTATTATATTTTACAGAAATCTTTGACTCGGCTAAGGAGGACTATGCTAGCCTTTCTACCGCCCTGTATGAACCTAAGCTATCCCTGGGTATTACCCTTCAAGAGGTGGAAATGGCCATCAGCCAGAGCAAAGGGGGGAAGGCACCGGGACCTGATGGGGTCCCGGTTGACCTGTATAAATCTAACCCGGCACTTTGGAGCCCGCTCCTGACCCAGGTGTTCAACGCATCAGTTAGGGATAGTACACCATCCACCTGGAGTGAATCCATAATTTTACCGATCTATAAGAAGGGAGATAGAGGAGAGGCTAAGAACTACCGCCCTATCTCCCTTCTGGATTCCTCACTCAAGATTATGAGCAGGGTACTACTGGTGGGACTGGAGGAATGGGCGGAGGAAAATAAAATTCTAGCTGAATCTCAATATGGCTTCCGTAAGGGTCTTGGGACAACAGAGCAGTGTATTAATCTCGATCTTATCATCGGGAAATACACTAAAGCGAAACAGGGCTCTTTATTTCTCTGTTTCGCTGACCTCTCAAGTGCCTTTGACCTAGTGGATCTTACTTTGTTATGGTCCACTATATTGGAAATGGGAGCCCCCCCAGCAATAATATATTTCCTGGCCAGACTTTATAATAAGCTATCAGCCCAGATCCGCTTTGGCCAGGCCGGGGAATGTACCAGGAAAATCAGGGCCAAATAAGGCATAAGGCAAGGCTGTGTGCTGGCCCCGTTGCTTTTCTCCCTTTTTATAAACTCCATGGAGTCCGAATTGAAGAGGGTACATGCAGATTCCCCACAGGTTGGTGGTCACCCTGTCCCGATCCTGCTATGTGCAGATGACACGGTTCTACTCTCGCGTACTCCGAATGGACTCCAAAACCTTATGAATTATTTTTACGATTTTATCAAGGGGAGAAAACTAAAAATAAATAACTCTAAGACCTTCATTATGGCCTGCGGGAAACGGATGAAACGTTCTAAACCATTTCATTTTAATAATCATAGAATTGAGGTTGTGGACAAATTTTGTTATCTTAGCATAACTTTTAATAATAGAGGAACTTGGACACCTGAGATTTTAAACGTGAATGCCAAGATGGGCAAAAACTCCTCTGGAGTATTCCGCTTTGCATTCAAATTAGGCAGTCGTCGCATCCCTGATATGTTAAACATCTATAGGCATAGATGTGTATCTATTGCCTTATACGGTTCAGGTATATGGGGCTACTGTAAACACAGGGATCTACAAGTTACAGAGAACCAGTTCCTTAAAAGACTCCTTTGCCTTCCCTCCTCGGCATCTACTGAACTAAGTCATAGAGAGGTGGGCCTTGATTATCTTACAGATCTAACGGGATTGAGACCTCTTATGGCTTGGAGGTCCATTTGGGCTAAGGATGAGACAGGATTTACCAGGCAAATCATTTTAGACTGTCTTCGGTTGGATAATGTCCGTAAGATCCCCTGGTTAAATTATGTTTCATCTTCCTACAGTGAAATTTTTTATCTTGACATTTTTGATGAGCCCCTGAGCGCTATCACTATACCTAAAAAGGAGCTTAAAAACGTTTTTCTAGGGACCAAATCTAACCTGCGTAGTGTTCAATGTAGCCTCTCGTCAACCCATGTTTTTTACCACTCTAACATGTCGGTTGTCTCGGGCTTGCCTATGTATTTAAAAGCCATTACCAAACAATCTCACCAGTTTGTTCTCACTAGGTTGAGATTAGGCATTGCCCATAACCTGGTGGCCTTTCCACAGATGAAAATTTATAGCCCAACACCTTGCCCTTGTGACGGCTCAACCAAACAAAGCACATTGCACTTTATGCTTATTTGCCCTTTTTATCTGCATCTTCGTCTTTACTATCTCAAACCTGTTTTTAAGAAATACTTTGTGTTCACTACTGCCCAAGCGATGAAACTGTTATTTGGTCTTGATATGTTGGACATTTGCTTTTTTACCGCTACCTTTATATTAAAAGCTGTCTCCCATAGGAAAAGCCTGGTGTTCTAACCGTGTTTTTTCTATAAACATTAGATTGTCTGGCCGACATACTTGATGCCATTTAAGTTGCTTCGTTTACTGTAATATCTGATGCATGTTCTGTATTTTATTCTGTATTTTAACAATGTATGCTTTTATGATTGTTTTTTAATAATCGAATAAAGCTTTGAATTTTTTTTTTTTTGCCTGCCTCATCCCGAACCACATATTGTTTTTGAATTCGACTATTTTTCAGACCACCTGTTTTGGATTGGCTACTTCTAAAAAGCTGAATTCCCCCTCTATTCCAGATCTGGGTGCTTATCCACATTGGGATAATCATACAGATCTGTCCCTTGATGCGTTGCAGTCATACATTACTAACACATCATTCAATATTTCCAAATTAAATTCGGAAGGATGGTTGACTTGGCAGACAAGCTCAGATTCCTGTCAACATCGTTTTTTGGGTCTGCATCCTGGGTATACGCAGGTTCGCGTAGACCCCCGCTTTGAATCTTCTCATTCTGTTACTATCTACTCAGTTGGGAAGTTACGCCAGTCTTGGCTGTAACACTCCACCTTGGCATCTATTAAAGTTCATTTATCTAAATTACATGACAAAATAGATTTGAATGATTTTGTTAAAGGTCCTGTGGGTGGCAGGTCCAAAAGATGGGTGTATTCTATTTATAACGAAGTTTGGAAGTTATCACAAATTGAAGCTGCTTCCAGATTGAGAGCTATTGATCAAGCTAATATGGAAAAAGTGCTAGCGGTTATTGATAATAGCATTAACACCCTTTCTTCCAGAATTTACACATTAGATAATATTGTTTCATCTGTTGTTGATATCGTGCAGGATGATGTGTCTGTTTTGTATCATGGTCAGAATCAATTGTGTTCCATAATGCAGTTTGCATGGACATTGCAAACGTTAAAAGCTGGGAAAGTCCCCTGGGACTACATGAATACTTCATAATTATTCCTTCCTTTTAATCTAATTGCGAAACAACAATTCATGTCCATGAAAGATGCAACATACTCATTACTGCATATTGAAAAGTTAGAACCTTTGCCTTTCTCAGTTACCAAATTGAACTCAGCTGTGTGGCTTATCCACGGGTTAATCACATTGCCATTTCCTTTATTTAGATTCAGTTAGTGCATGAAACATTATGCCCTAGGCAGATATGAGCCATTGGGTACTGCTTTCCTGCATGAAGTATGGTCACTCCCATTTACATACAGGTGCATGAGAGACGGTAAAGAAGTTTATTTGAAGGGTGAGGAATGCTCTTCCACACCTGATCATTCTGTAGTCTGTAGACACATCCAATTGCATGGCGCGTGCAATGTGCAAGCGCCTAATTTAGCATGCGTCCTGAAAGGGATTCCAGTGCCAGCTATTACACCTTCTTTCACGTTGTTAGCTAACGGTAGTTATTTGCTTTTAAAATAATGAGGCTTGCTGTGGGATGCTAGTGGGAATTGCTTACATTGTGACTGTATCACAGAGAGTAGTCTGCTGTAAAAATTTCCTTTTCCCACCCCCGCATGGGCGGCTGGATGCATCCATCTGGCCTTCCATTCCAACCCTGAAAGCAGAGTTCAACAAGATGAGCAGAATAAGGGCTCTATTGTCTCAAAAAGAAGTCGCTCTGACTTCGTCCCGTGAAACATTTGTCCTTCACGTAGCCAACACCCGTACCGAGGTGCAAGCGCTTTTAAATACTGATCTCCCACTTCATTTTTGTGCCCTGATTCAAACTATATTTGACGCCTCGTCAACGACTGGCTTGACGCATTTTTTCAAAATTGTGGGCTCCGGCCTCGTGACCTCCTTCCAAACTATTTTTGGTGTGATACCGGCCTTTTTCCATTCTATTTTTTCCAGCGTCTTTGGAGGGCTCCCGTTGATTCTCGCCCTCACGGCTGGTGTGCTGCTGTTGGTCTGCGTACTGTGCAATGGCTGAACACTTTGTGTCACACGACAGCCTGTCCCGGCTGCTCCATCTTCGTAACTGGATGCTTGAATATTATGGAACTTTGCCACTGGCTACCCTGAACATAGCCTATGGATAATCCTTCCGGTTTGCCTAAATTACATGCGTAAAACCTGTTTTTCATTGCCTAGATTGTCCTTTCGAATGGGCTCTGGATCTGTGCTTGTCAAACTCGGTGTCTCCTGCCCCGGATTATGATCGACTGATGAGTCCATTAGTGGCTCATAAGTTGGACTGTTCTGGTGTTAGGATTATGGCCAGTGGAGCGGCACATGGAGTCTTGGGGAATTGGGACATCGGAACGGCAGCGTATGACTTCTTGGCACAAAGTTATTTAGAAGAACACGCCAGTTGTCCTCTGAACGTGTTAGAGGCTCCAGTGGTCGAAGAACATGTATGTTCATTTACCTTATTAGACTGGATGGCGGACACTTTTGCAACTCGTTCCAATGACTTCCTTTTGGAAGCTGTTGCTACGTACTGTGCTTACACATTGATGGATTAACTTGATTATCGTCCAGCTCCCCTTGCACAAACCACACATTTTTTTTTGTGTGTTCCAACATCTGGGCTCGTTGAGCCTTTGCATGATGTATTGACTTATCACTTTCTTTTTTTCCCTTCATTTTGGTTTTTTTTAACGTTTTTTTTTCGAACTTTCACTCCTCTTTATTTGGATTTCCAATACATGCACTTGGTTCCGCTCTATCGAACTTGAACTCTGCGTTCCTTTTTGTATCCCTATTTGTTTGTGGTCCAATCAAGGGGGGGTGTAGTGAAGGCAGCGATTCAGATGCATACATTGCTATGTTAGTATAAGCGTGTTAGATGTTAGAAAGCCATCTTGCCCCTTTTGCTGCTTTTGCACACAACACTGCAGAGACATGTTATTATTTGAAGACTGCTTGCTTGCCTTTTCTTCACATGAGAACTGTCTGTTGTTCACATCCCTAGACGTGCACTGCGACCTTGGTCTGAACATTGTGTGCAAAACACTCTGAGCCGCCAGACAATGTATGTTTTTGAGTTCAGGTTGATCGGCCCACTCTCTAGCCATAATATGCACACAGCTGCAAATACCTGAATGCCGAGAGCCTTTAATATTACAGTTTGCATGCGTCAGAAACACATTCTGGAGAAGAACATTTCCAGGCGCAGAGCAAAGCTGATCCTGTGATGTGATTCACCTACGCTGACCTTTACGGTATGGGGCTCCCCATTCAAGCCTAGAGACCTTCTATTAATATAATAATACTAGCCTACTAGCTAAGAGAAGGTGGCTGTAATCCACTGTCATTTGTAATATGATTTCTCCCTTCATTTTCTATGGTATTGTAACAATGCTGATGGTTTTAATTATAATCATTTGTCTGCTTATGTTAGCCAAACTACTGCATCTTAGGACACGTAGTTTATAAAGTAAACCTTTTAAACTTTACCGTGTCTCTGATTACTCTTGTTGTGGACTGATATGAGAATAATAGCGAACAGGTATTTCTGATTCCCACCATTCCTGAGAGTACTCTAAGTCACTTGTTCTGGGTTGTCTATACATTGGGACCTCCGAGAGAATACGGATAACGAATGGGACTCTGATCGGATAGGGGTTCTGGCTACTGAGGTGAGTTTTTGGTACACCACAATTCACTGAGGTCCTGGTTACCTGCGCATAGTTCTGTGCATGAGCAGAATCCCTGCAACAAAGCTTTGCAGCAGAGTGCTGTTCACACTAACTACCTGACGACAGACATGTGGACCGGTTGCCAAGCCACTGATTACATGTGCATCACTGCAAACTAGGGGGCATATTAACACGGTGCGGCGATAGTATTATCGCTGCTTTAGAGCCCGTTTTCGGGTGAAAAGCGGCGATAATATTATTGCATTATCAACAAGGACACACTAGCGCATGTATCATTGCATTAGCGCCCCTTGTCAGCATGCCTCCCATCACATCGCTAATGAGATGCAAAGGAGGCGTGCCTGACCAGACTCCCTTGGGTAAATATCGCTAACCCTGCTTCCTCATATTAACATTGAGGGTTAGCGATATTTAAAATCACGTTAAGTATACCTTAACGCAGGAATTTAATGTCTGTTAAATTCCTGACCAAGGCATACCTAACATGGGGGGTGGATTGTGTGGCAAAGACCACAGGCCCTATCACCAAGGATATCGCCGTTTTCCATTGAACATCGCTGGAAAACCAGCGATGTTCCATGGAAAACATCGCTATCACTGGAATAATTATCGCCATGCGTTAATACAGCACTAGCATGGCGATAATTATCTGCGATAGCCGGCGATAAAATTCCTCACGCTAAGAGCGGCCAGCGATAATTATGGCTGCCGCTTGTTGATATGCCCCTAGATCTCTTCTGTGGGGGGGTTAGAGAAATGATATCTGCAGGTGTTGACACTGCTGAGATTTTTAATGGTGCTCAGAAGCATGCAACATTAGCCATGTTCACCATGGAAAATTCCCATACTGCAGCAAACATCTTGGCAGACTTTAGCAAAATGGTCTTGAATGGCTGCGACCAAGAGGTCTTAACATTGGATTTGTCACTACAGACAATGGCAGTAATATAGTTAAGGTCATGGCAGGTGTTGGCTATTTCAGGGTCCAGTGTTTGGCACACTGCATCAACATAATTGTACAGGACTTTCAAAGAGGATACAGTGTACCACCGTGCTTGAATTGGAACAGATAAGGAATGCACCAATGAGTGATATATCAGCGATTGTTTGTGAGTGTTGAGATGATTCATGTGGTGGCAGACAGTGAGATTGGGTATTTAACAATAAGTATTAAGCTTGATTGTGTTTGTGATGATATACAATGTTGGTGGCCTAATGGGTGATCTGATAATTTCTTTCCTCAAGGTGATTTTTTTTCTTCCCCTTTGACACTTAGCGAGATTTGTTTGCCGGGTCCACTGTGCTTTGTTTTCTGGTTCACACTTCTCAAAGACCAGACCAGTCCCTTTAACTAACAAACGCAAATCTAGTCTACAGAAAAAATGACTCAATGTTTCTCTTGTTCATAAACATCATTGCACTACAGGTCCATCTCTCTCATTCGGGTTGGGACTAGAGTCAGTACGGAGTTGGACATATTCATTACTCAGAGTCAGGCGGATGATGGAAGGACTCAGGGTGTGGCTACTTCAACAACTGCCAGAAGAAGGAAAAAATATTAACTTCACAGAAACCAACATGTTGATCTGTGGACTGGTGAGAGGTGCGTTGATTACTTGATTCGAGAAATGCAATGCTACTGAGTTTGTGTACTGGCTTCTTCAAATGTGAAACTATGTGGTGGTTGGGTGGGGGGTCTTATTGTGTAGTTAACTGGAGACAGACGTGGTCATCATCACATTATGTACATGGTAGGCTACATATTATGATGATGACTATGCACGTGCTAGGCTACATATTATGATGATGATCAAGACAGTTGTGAGTTTTGTCAGCCCAATACATGTGGCCACTTGTCTATGATTGTTGGTAATTGTTCTCACTTAATAGATCACACATCAGTCATAAAATGAATGATTTCAAACGACTATTCTCTTACTCTGCTTCTGAGTCTTCTTGGTACACTCCTCATGAGGTTTACCTTATGTCCTTTGCCTTGATTCTACAATACATTTCTGTTTTACAATTCTCAGGCCTTTTCTTCTCCTACACAAAGACAAAAGCACCATGACACTCACGCTTACCGTACCTGACGGCTTCAGGCGGGCACCCAAGATTGACAGACAATCCTAGAAGAATGCAGATGCACCTCTCAATTTGGAAATTCAGATAATTTTTCTTTTAATAATCATTTTTTAGAACTGTGTACGTTGTTCGCTTTACCCCTGCATAATTTGTATTTCCTAATTTTCAAACCTTGGTGATAGAACATTTAGATAATCATAACAAAAAATAATGTGGGTCTCTCTGGCACTGACGGACTGTTTGCATTGTAGTTAGGTTAACTGTGACATAGTCATTCCTTTGTTTCCTTTTCCTCCCACAAATTATTGATTATGGTTGGCTGCTCACCCCCCTTAGTGGTCAATAGAGACTAGGAGAATAGTAGTACTTGGGTACCACATATCTAATTGTTATACATTATCAGCAAATATTTCAAAAACAGGTTATGCTAAAACTAAAAGGCAGCAGAGAAAAGTAATACACCCCCAAAATGATTTGAGGCATAAATAATGTAATATAAATATTTATTACTCAAACAATAAAAACCCACCCGTCAACCCATACAACTGACCCAACCCTCTCCTAAAACAAATCTCCCTGTCCCCAACCCTTGTCCCACCCAAATGTCCATCATTATCCAAAAAACAAAGTCCAAACTGTCCCAGTCCCAACTCCCACATTCGCATCCCCTGCCCACAAGTCCCACCCATGAAAACAAAAGTTAAAAAGGGTCAGAAGAGCACTACACACTGCGGGCAAGTCCCAGGAGCTCTTCTAGGTGTCTCTCTATCTGGGTCCGCTGGGCTTATATCCACGCCAGCCTCAACAGGACATGGCATTGGAAAGTGCAGTCTGAGAGAGGGGCTGCAGTGAAGGATTAACGGCGGGCGGCTGCCAGTAAACAGCGGCATTGGTGCTGAGAGGCTGGAGGCCCTGGGCAGCTACCTCCTCCTCCTCCAGGAACACCAGCCGCTGACACTCTTCTGGTATCACCTCCAGCTTCTGCTGCTGCAGCCGGGCTACTATATCCTGTCGAGATGGACGATGACCAGGAGTAGCGAGAAATTAAAAAAAGACAAATTATAAACAATGCTCTGTGCAAAAAAACGTGTAGTGGGTGGCACAGTAGGAGTACGTTGATGGTCTCCTAGGTCCATTTGATTTGATGTGATTAGAGTCACAGCCATTACCAGCACCTCCCTCACATAAAACTAAAGGCAAATGTCAAATGCACTAACTATCTGAAAGGAATCAAAGCAGAATGAACACAGCATCACACCAGTTTGAAAACACTGTTATTTGTTTTCTTCTGTTGAAGGATTTCCTAGTAAAAAGTAACTAAGCAGACACTTTGGGGTCTATTATGATGGCGGGCGGACTGGGAAATGGGACCGCCCGCTAAGGGTGCGGCGGTCCCGCATGGGCAATTAGGATGCGACTGCCACACTGGTGGGCCCATTCCACATTTTTTGCATTGCGGAGGGCGGTGCTGTCAGCAGCACCCGCCGCAGTAAAAAAACGGCATGTGCGCATTTGCATGCAAATGCAGGGGGGTACCATAGGTACCCCCATGTGCCCTCTCCACCCCCCAACATCCTGAGGGCCCGCAACGGGCCCCCAACTGAGGAAACCGCATACCTTTACGTGGCGGCAATGCCACCACGGAAAGGCTGCTTCCAGCTGCCATCATAATATGGATGGAGGTGTCTAGCAGACACCGCCACCATATCAGGCCCCTTTTCCGTCCGGCAGAAAACTGGCGGACGGTCTTACCGTCCACCGGGGTCCCCCCGCCATACTAATATGGTGGGGGGAAATGGCATGCAGGCGGAGGAGAATGTCGGGCAGATCGCCACCCCCATGCAGGCGGTGGTGATCCACCCGACATTCTAATAGTCTCCTTTGTGTGGAAAAATAAATATAAATTACCTCTCATTTATTAGAAAGGCATTTTGGACTATGGAGCACAAGTATTTTCTCTCTTGTTGTGCTAATTTAATTAATAAAGGTATGCTAGCTCAGATTGCTCCTTAGTTGTACTCTTCAGTCAGACTTTTCTAGTCTCTGCAGCTGGGGCAGCAATAATAGACAATTATCTTATTCCAATGGCTCTGCTCTTCTCCAAAATGGCTTTAAATTTTACCCTGACTAAAAGGCAGATTAATAATATGAATGATACATGTCACTTATAAAATAAATCAATCATGCAGACATCCCATCTGCCGTAAACAGACAGTGGAAAAAGCGATGTATCTCAGTACAGTTAGAGGATTAAGGAACAGGATATAGCTTTAGCTCGTTTGTCACAGACTATCCCATCCTTAAAAGTCAAACAATTATCAATTCATCAGTACATTGTTCTTCTAGTATTTTTAATCTTTACCCTTGGGTTTGATAATCACCATTTAAGCTTTACATTCCCTCATCCAGTCTTTCAACATTGAAAATCACCCATCCATATATATCCAATGTATCCATCCTAACATGGCTCCCAGCAAACCTTTCACCAAAATCCATTTACCCACTCATGCATCCCAACACCCAATCACCCATCCTGCTTTGCCTCTAAACTAACCGAGTATTCCTTTCACCCTCCCAGGCAGGCATCCTTTCACCCACCCAGGCAGTCATCCTTTCACCCAAATATCCTTACATCCATCCTTCACCCACCCATGAATCCTATCACCCACCTATATTGATCCTTTGACCCACGCATCCTTTCAGTCATATTACATGCATTTCACACATCCTTTCTTCTTCCATCCTGTTTTCCCTTTACCATCAAACCATTATTGTTAAAGTTCATTCATGAACCTTTGTGTGCCAATTTGCAGGTAGAAGAGGCTATAACTACTCAACTCCCACTGTATCTGCAAAAGCGGGGTGTTCGTGAGTCAATACCCTTTCAGTGAGTATATTGTAATTGCATTTATATAGCGCTTACTACCCCAGACAAGGCGTCAAAGTGTTTTTTCAGCAAGTAGCACCCTACTCCAGAACCGAAAAAGGATTAGTGGTGAATTAGTATAGGGAGATATGAAATTAATTTGAGCGGTGGACATGTGAGTTTGTTATTTGGATTGAAAATGGATAGTGGAGGGATAGAAGAGGGAAGGGTTTGCATTTATACAGCGCTAGCTATCCCTGATGAAGTGTTGAAGCACTTTTTGATGGGTAGCACGCTATTCCAGAACCCAAACAGGATTAGTGGGGAATTAGTATAGTGAAATATTAAATTAATTTGATGATGCAAGGAGGGGTAAAGGAGGAAAGAGTCTAGAAAGGGTTATTTTGGGGATCATAGGAGTAGAATGGGGTTTGGGATGAGTCAGAGAGTGGAGGTCGAGGATATCTTGAGAGAAGTATAGGGTGAGAAATAGGAAAGTGCATTGGAGAGAGTAGTAGAATGAGGTTTGAGATAAGTCAGGGACTGGAAGTAGAGGATATACTGAGAGAGTTATAGGGTGAAATATATGGTAGTGCATTGGATTAGAAGTAAAGTGTAAATGGTTTGAGAGATTAAACGTCAGAGAGTGTGTATTTCTTGTCTTTCACTATTTTATTGTATACAAGGTATATCCTAGTGCCAGAAAGATTACGCCACTTTTCTGGGTCGTCTAGAGTCCTGGAGATGTCCTCTCCTCTCTCGTGCCACAACGGCATCTGTCCCTCTGAAAAAAGAATAAAGAGCCAGGTAAGGTTTTTTTTCTCTTCCTGTACCCAATTCTTTTAGGGGAAAAGGAGTGCGTACAAATCAACCATTATGATATATGTTTCCCGGGTACGAGATTTACTGGGGTCAAAATCTCGCTTGTTATTTCTTCTTTGAACCCTCTTAACAGGACTCGCTTGCCCCTCCCTCACTCCTCCCCATCAGGGTCCGTAAACTGGCGCATACCTGTGAGAGCCACGCTCCTCCAGTAGTGTGGCGGGACAATTCATGGTACTGTTAGCTTCCCTTGTTTTTTCCGGGCTCTTCAGGCAGCTCCGCTTCTGGAGTCTTCCTGGTCCTCAAGGAAGCGTTGGGCAGGTCTTCTCCACGGTGTTCCTCCGATGGCAGTTTCCTCCCTCCGATCTGGACGTGCGCTCTTCCCCCGTCGTTTCAAGGGTATATATCCTCTCGTCTGGAGCAGGCAACGATTGGCTCTCATGCCTCTCTGACGTTGTCAAAGAAGCAGAAGGAATCCAGGAAGTTCCCTTCCTTCAATGGACCGTGTCCTTCATTGGGAGAATCCCTCTAGAGAAAGTCGGCTTGCACTCTGTGGGGCTGTGAATAAAGCAGAGTAGCGATGTAACGAGGTAGCCTACATCCCTCCTCCTCCTCAAGTAACTTACGAGCCAAGTCCCCATCCTCCTGACACAAAGTCGTAAATATAAATATACATAAATACATAAAAGGTATATATGTGTAGGGAAGGTAATATATGTAGATTTAAGTTGTATTTAATCAAATCAGACTTTGAAATGTTGCTGTACTTTAAGTTAATTTATTTGTTATATATATGTATATATATTACCTACTGGCGGTCGCCAGTAGGTAGTTATAGTTAGGACCTATTTTCCATAGGAAATCCGCAACATTCTATTCCCAATAAGTCTGGCGCCGGTTTACGAATTTTCTCAACATTTTCCAAACATTTGGCCAGCTCCGGTCCACTCCTATCCTGAAAGTTTCGTGGTGATTCGTCAAGCGGGTGCTGAGAAAGAAGGGGGGTCCCAAAACGCTTTTTCCCCATGCAATTTCCCATAGGACCTGTTGACGCAGCTACAGCCCGAAGTGCTGAACGGAATTACACCAAATTTGGCAGAAAGGTAGACCTTGGTTGAGAGTCATGCCTTTTGCTTAAATGGTGTAAATCCGTTCAGTAGTTCCTGAGAAAATCAAAAGTAAAATCACATATATATCTGGGCGGAGCCTGTAGTGTCCTGCGAGACAAGTTCTAGTGTCTCACAGGAAGCTGTAACCCCAGCGACTCCCTTGAGGGCTAGACACACTGCACCCGATACCATCCATCACGGGTGTCACGAGTGACGTGGCCCCGCTAATAAAAAGGCAAAAGGCCCGGGTGCACGTGCTCGTGGCCAGTTAGTATACCACCATCTCCAAGTGTCTGCATTAATCATTTCCATGATGTGGGCCTGAGGCCCGACACCACATTGGCGACGAGGCGGGTATCTACCCTCGCATGCCCGCTACTCAGCGCTCCCCCATCCCTCATGGGGAGAAAATGAGCCGCAGCTCGTGACTGAAGTGAGGGTCCTGCTCCGCATTGCAACGCGACCCTCTGCCTTTAAGGGAGGAAGCATGGAGACTGGCTATTTCCGACCCGCATCGGGTCCGGGGAATGGAGGAGCAGACAAGCACCGCAACTGCAGCTACCTGTATGCCGTTGAAAGCGTGACTCTGCCCGCCATGCTCACGGTAAGGGCGCCGCTGTGCTCAGGCACTCACTGCAGCAAGTAAGGAGCCCAGTAAACCTCCCTCCGTGGCGATCGAGAGTGACCCTGCCACCCCGCAGCAAGACTCAGCCCTGACAAACGCGACTCTGCATGTGCAGCACCGAAGGGAAGCGCTGCGACAGCGCCGGCCCTGCATGCCCCGTAGACCCTGCTGAAGTGACCGGGGGACAGAGCGACGCAGCCTACGTGGACGACCCACCAGAGTCCACTGGAAGCATACCCCCTCCCAAAGCGCTTAACGACGCCGCGGCACCACCACTAAAGTGCCCGGCATACTGGACAGCGAGAGGAAGAGTGGGTTAACCTTGCGAAGGCGTCTGGCCTTCCCGCACACAACCGGAGAACCGGCACAATGCGGAGCCATCCCCGCTCTATCACCCCACACGTGGCCAATAATCACACGCCACAACCCCAGGACATCGAGTGGCCCCTCGCTGCAGTTTCCAGCCTTAGGTAACGTGGCAGCGCTCCCTCTGACACGCCCAGACTGTAGCACCCGGGGGTCCAAAGACGACACTTACCGCTACAACCACGCCTCACCTCGCGCCGGCATCTGGTTTCTAAGCTCCCACAGGACAGCGATGCCTGCATCGATAAGGAGGCTGCCGCGGCCGCTGCAGCGCCACCTGGCGACCGCGCGACCAAAGCGCATCCAAAGAAAAGGAAACAAACCCTAATACAACAGCCCTGTCCGGGACTGAGTGCGTCATCACAGCCAGCCGCCAAAGCCCACAGCGGTGGCGGTGTGCCTTCGTGGAGCCCCCTGTTTGCCCTCTAGGCCTGCAAAAGCTACGGTGCACACCCTGCCCACACTGCACTGAAGGCCGCACTGCCCTGCTGAGCCCGCAGCGGTAGGACACCTGCCAAGACCCGTGTACACTGTCGTGCTGCCACCCAGTGGCCACCAAAGGCACCGCACCTACACAAAACGTCTCCCAAATGAATGAAGCCTCATCCCGAGCACACACAGGGCACAAGGTGCAGCACTGGGGAAAGAAGGTAAAAGAAAGGGGAAGCCAGCAGAAGAGAACAGTTGGGCGGGCAACAGAGCGTCCGCTGACACACATGGATGGCGCGCGGGAGGAGAAGCGTTGCCAAGGCCCAAGCCCAGGGCCCCTAGTGGTCTCATGCCTGCACTGCCACGGGGGAACAGCGTACCAGCCCGAGAGCCCCCAGGAGTGCCAGAGGCCTAACACAGACGCACCCGTCTACAGGCATGCTGAAGAGCCTGAGCACTGCTCCCGGTGCCGTTCCAGAGGTCAGCCAAAAGACGCCCCCAACAATCCAAAGAAGGGAGCGCCAAACCTGCACCTAGAAAAGGGCAAACCAAGAGACCAGGACTATCCCAGCACCAGGCAAACACACAAGGAAGCAACAGCAGCGCCAACTGGTGGTCAAGGTGGTGCAACAGCAGCGGTTCTACAGAGTGGGTGGTAATCTGCACCACCAAAGAAGGAACTCTCATGCACAGCCCTGCAACGCCACTGCAAATATCTCTATGCCCAAACAGCCACGCATGGCATGCAAGACCCACCCAGAAGCTCAGAGCCAAGTACAGGCAGCAACGCCATGGACAGCCATCACCAGCACAAGTGGGAGGCCACACATAACTACATCCCCTTGAGTGAACCGTCCCCATCGACAGCTCAAGACAAAGACTGGTGCAGGGTACACACCACACGTGGCCGCCCAATGCCACCGCCAGTAAAGAGGTCACATTACGCGCCCCTACTGGTGAACGGGCACAACCGCAAACCACACCGCAGGCACACCAGTGCCGGAAGGAAGCGCCCGAGGCGAAGACGGAGCGCACGTGGTCTGAAGCGCACAGAAGACCACACCTGCGAGTCCGACAGCACGGGCAAGCGCCCTGGAGAGAGAGACTTTTCCACAAAGAAGCACTGCTAAACACAGACAGGAGAGCATCCACGTCTCCCCTGCCCCCAGCGAAGCCCCGCAGTGGGCCGAAAACGACAAGGTCCTCCTCAACACTGCCTCAAGATGGACTCGCGGTGACCCACGACAGGCAAGGAAGGAGTCGCACCCGCAGCCCCGCAGTGGGCCGAAAGCAACAAGGTCCTCCTCAACACTGCCTCAAGATGGAGTCGGTGGTGACCCACGACAGGCAAGAAAGGAGTCGCACCCGCAGCCCCGCAGTGGGCCGAAAGCAACAAGGTCCTCCTCAACACTGCCTCAAGATGGAGTCGGCGGTGACCCATGACAGGCAAGAAAGGAGTCGCACCCGTAGCGGCCCGAAAGCGACACAGTATCCTCCTCAACACTGCTTCAAGATGGAGTCGGCGGTGACCCACGACAGGCAAGAGAGGAGTTGCACACTCCACGTGGCGGCCGCCACAGCAACAGGCGCTCCAACGCCAGCGACACGCGACCGGACGTCACGTTGCCCAGGAAGCAGGGAGCGCGCCGGAGCGAAGGCAGAAGCCGGTGCCATGACAGCGCCGCCTCGAGGTCCAAGCGCAACACCCTCGAAGAAAGACGAGTGACAGCCCTGTCACCCTGAAGAACCGGAAGACACAGGTAGTCTGAACAGACCAGCAAAAGGAGAAGACCAGAGACAGCAAGCCAAGAGCTCACCCCGACACGTCCGACAGCCACCAAGGCGGACCGCCGTCCCTGGACACAGCCTCTTAGGAGAACCAAATGTAAGCCGCAGCAGTTGCGAACCGCGTCTCTCCACAACGCTTCCACAGGTGAACGGCCACTCCCCAAGTGTCGGCAGTCCAAGTCAAGTGGCATCCTTGCCCCTGTCCGCAGATGCCCCGGGTGAAGATCTGCTCGGAGTGTCCGTCCTCACACCGCCTCAAGTTGGAGTCGGCAGTGGCTCCCAAGCCAGACAAGAGAGGATCAACACACTCTACGTGTTAAACCACCACGGACGCTCAACATCCGCAAGGCGGAGGCACGTGGCTGCCCAGGTCCATCCTGACATCCGAACTCTCTCAGCAAGCCACCACCACCTGTAATTCCGACTCACCACATGGACGCCAGCCATCAACACATGCGTCAAGCACCACTCCCTGAATACCGATGGACCGGAGTCCGAAACCGGTGCCACACAAGCCGACTAAATGGAACCCAAAACCACCTGTGAACCTGGTCTACACCGGAACAGCGACAGCGAGTGCAAGTTTTGACCAACACTCCTCCACCCGTGAGGGTTGTGCGTGCGACCAAGCAACGGCTCCTCAGCGGTCCTGCAGCTGCCCCCAGACGGCACACAAGCAGCGGCTCCAGCGCAGCCTTCCTACAGTCCCGCAGCAACCCCGACGACAGGCCTCCCCAGGCGGGAGAGCGAGAAGAGACATTGCCCCACCGACAGGGTACTGGTCACAGCCAAGTAGTTCCACCGGGACAGTCGGTCCAGCAACACCTCCGTGAACTCTCACGTTAGACCCCGTCCATGGTCATGACGCAGCCCACCAAAAGAACTAGTAGATCTCACCACAGACCATCACCGACGTCAGCCTAGAGGAAGCCATGCAAGACACGTCATTGTCAGCGAACGGACGGTATGCAGCGGACGTCTCCAAGCCAGCGGTCGTGCCCTGAGTCCCTCAGGTTAAATTACGAGTGCCCGCGGAGAAGGTTCTGCTGCAAGCCAAGTTCACCAGCCCACGTCTGATGTTGTCCTACCACCTGACTCGAGAAGCTGATGGACCCTGTGGTATTTCATCAACTGTGTTTTTCCCCACAGGTTGGACTTGACTCTTGGTTTGTCCTTCAATAAAGTTGGGGAGGAATGTAGTGTCCTGCGAGACACGTTCTAGTGTCTCACAGGAAGCTGTAACCCCAGCCACTCCCTCGAGGGTTGGACACACTGCACCTGACACCCATCCATCACGGGTGTCACGAGTGACGTGGCCCCGCTAATAAAAAGGCCCGGGCGCACGTGCTCGTGGCCAGTTAGTATACCACCATCTCCAAGTGTCTGCGTTAATCATTTCCATGATGTGGGCCTGAGGCCCGACACCACAGAGCCTAACCACACATCTTATCGTGAGATCTGATTGGCTGTCAGCACTTTATCCAAGAAGTGTTGGCAGCCATCTTGGGACCAATATACATGATAGCACCTCATTAAAAAGCATTGCAGTTAATAGAAGGTTTTAAGACTTTAGTTACATTATAAATTATTTGTTGATGGTACCATACTCATTTTAGCAATTGTGGTATGTTCTAAGGTGATTTTACCATGTGAAAAATCCTTCTGATGGGATATCATGAATCATGTTTGAGAGAAAACTATTTTCACATGCTTTTCCCACAGAGGTTTGGAAGGTGATCTATAAACTAAACTGAGAGCATATTTTCTGTTAATTCAAATTATCTTTCTTAGTCATGTGAGAATGAAGTCTGACATTCTCAGTAAAACATGTACATCCAACAAGGGCAGAGACTGTCAGTTGATTCATTTGTGTTCTACTGCAGCTTCCCAGAGTGTTCCAAAGAACAACTAGCGCGCTAACACTCCTACTCATGATAAACGTATGGCACACCTGAAGCCATCTTGATTGGAATAAAGTGGTAACTCTTAAAACATTTAATTTAAAAAGGACAAAATGAGGGGGTTCATTTTGCCATAGAATGTATGATTAGTGCTGCAGAAAGAAAAATGAGGGCACATTTTGAGAGACTTCTCAAATCCTCTTCTATTTCATTAAAGAATTCTGACATGCAGACTGAAACATGCACTTTCAATACCAGCAGCAGACTTCCCTGGTGAGCAGTAGCTTTACTACAGTGATCTAATAAGCAACTAGAGTGCTAACATTTCGAATTTATGGCAAATGTGTGACACATCTGAATGCCTTCTTGATGGAATGAAAGTAAAAAACCTGAAAGTATTTCCTACTGAGGAGACTGTTGTAAATGAGGAAATTAGGAAACTTCAAAACAAATAAGTCTCCCAAGATGGCCACCAGAGACAAAAGAGCCCAAATGTAGCACAAATATCCCCAAAATGTAGCCCAAGTATAGCCCAATGACAGAAATCCCAGAGTGTTTTAAAGAACAACTAGAGCGCTAACAGTCTTACTTATGACAAAAGTATGGCACACCTGAAGCCATCTTGATTGGAATAAAGTGGTAACACTTAAAACATTTAATTTGCAAAGGAACAAAATGAGGGGGTTCATTTTGCCATAGAAATTATGATTATTGCTGCAGAAAGAAAAATTAGGGCACATTTTATCTTCTCAAATCCTCTTCTTTTTCATTAAAAAGTTCTGACATGCAGACTGAAACATGCACTTTGAATACCAGCAGCAGACTTCCCTGGTGAGCAGTAGCTTTACTACAGTGAGCTAATGAGGAACTAGAGTGCTACCATTCAGAGTTTATGGCAAATGTGTCACATCTGAATGTCTTCTTGATGGAACCGAAGTAAACAAGCATTGAAAATGCAATTGGCTTCGCCCTCGTTTAAGTTAAAGCAATTCTGTTTGTAATTAGGTGGCTTTTTAGCTTTGCTTTTATTAGTGTTTTTCAAAATTTCATGTACATAACATGCATATATGTATATGTATGCATGCATTTATATTTGTATTTATATAGATATGCAGATTATATATATGTTTATATATGTATGTGTATATATATACACATACATCTATATAAATGCATATGCATATATGTGCATATGTGTGCGTGTAGAGAGAGGTAGAAAGGTAGAGGTGCAGAGGTAGAGACGTAGAGGTAGAGAGATAGAGAGGTAGAGAGTAGTAGAGAGAGAGGTAGAGAGAGGTAGAGAGGTAGAGAGTAGAGGATGAGTAATAGAGAGTAGAGAGTAGAGAGAGAGTAGTAGAGAGAGTAGCAGAGAGTGAGTAGGGACGAGTAGTAGAGTGAGTAGCAGAAAGTGAGTAGTGGAGAGTGAGAAGTAGAGAGTAGTAGAGAGTAGTAAAGAGTGAGTAGTAGAGAGTAGTAGAGAGTGAGTAGTAGAGAGTGAGTATTAGAGAGTGAGAAGTAGAGAGTAGTAGAGAGTGAGTAGTGGAGACTGAGGAGCAGAGAGAGAGTAGTAGAGAATGAGTAGTAGAGAGTGAGTAGTAGAGAGTAGTAGAGAGTGAGTAGTAGAGAGTGAGTAGTAGAGAGTAGTACAGAGTGAGTAGTAGAGAGTGATTAGTAGAGAGTAGTGGAGTAGTAGAGAGTGAGTAGTAGAGAGTGAGTAGTAGAGTGAGTAGTAGGGAGTAGTAGAGAGTGAGTAGTAGAGTGAGTAGTAGAGAGCAAGTAGTAGAGAGTGTGTAGTAGAGAGAGTAGTAGAGAGTGAGGAGTAGTAGAGAGTAGTTGAGAGTGAGTAGCAGAGAGAGTAGTAGAGAGTAGTAGAGTAGTAGAGAGTGAGTAATAGAGTGAGTAGTAGAGAGTAGTAGAGAGCAAATAGTAGAGAGTGAGTAGTGGAGAGTAAGTAGTAGAGTAGTAGAGAGTGAGTAGTAGAGAGTGAGTAGTAGAGAGAGAGTAGTAGAGAGTAGTAGAGTGAGTAGTAGAGAGTGAGTAGTAGAGAGTGAGTAGTAGAAAGTAGTAGAGAGTGAGTGGTAGAGAGTAGTAGAGAGTGAGTGGTAGAGAGTAGTAGAGAGTAGTAGAGTGAGTAGTAGAGTAGTAGAGAGTGAGTAGTAGAGAGAGTAGTAGAGAGTGAGTAGTTGAGAGTGAGTAGTAGAGAGTGAGTAGTAGAGAGTGAGTAGTAGAGAGTAGTAGAGTAGTAGAGAGTGATTAGTAGAGAGTGAGTAGTAGAGAGTAGTAGAGTGAGTAGTAGAGAGGGAGTAGTAGAGAGAGAGTAGTAGAGAGTAGTAGAGAGTGAGTAGTAGAGTAGTAGAGAGTGATTGGTAGAGTAGTAGAGAGCAGTAGAGTGAGTAGTAGAGAGTAGTAGAGAGTGAGTAGTAGAGAGCAGTAGAGTGAGTAGTAGAGAGTAGTAGAGAGAGAGTAGTAGAGAGTGAGTAGTAAAAAGTAGTAGCGAGTGAGTAGTAGAGAGTGAGTAGTTTAATTTAAAAGGAACACAATGTGGAGGTTCATTTTGCCATAGAAATTATGATTAGTGCGGAAAAAAGAAAATTAGGGCACATTTTGAGTGACTTCTCAAATCCTCTTCTATTTCATTAAAAAATTCTGACATGCAGACTGAAACATGCACTTTCAATACCAGCAGCAGACTTCCCTGGTGAGCAGTAGCTTTACTACAGTGATCTAATAAGCAACTAGAGTGCTAACATTCCGAATTTATGGCAAATGTGTGACACATCTGAATGCCTTCTTGATGGAATGAAAGTAAAAAACCTGAAAGTATTTCCTACTGAGGAGACTGTTGTAAATGAGGAAATTAGGAAACTTCAAAACAAATAAGTCTCCCAAGATGGCCACCAGAGACAAAAGAGCCCAAATGTAGCACAAATATCACCGAGATGTAGCCCAATTATAGCCCAATGACAGAATGTCCCAGAGTGTTTTAAAGAACAACTAGAGCGCTAACAGTCTTACTTATGACAAAAGTATGGCACACCTGATGCTGTCTTGATTGGAATAAAGTGGTAACACTTAAAACATTTAATTTGCAAAGAAACACAATGAGGGGGTTCATTTTGCCATAGAATTATGATTAGTGCTGTAGAAAGAAAGATTAGGGCACATTTTGACTTCTCAAATCCTCTTCCATTTCATTAAAAAATTCTGACATGCAGACTGAAACATGCACTTTGAATACCAGCAGCAGACTTCCCTGGTGAGCAGTAGCTTTACTACAGTGATCTAATGAGCAACTAGAGTGCTACCATTCAGAATTTATGGAAAATGTGTGACACATCTGAATGCCCTCTTGATGGAATCTAAGTAAACCAGCATTGAAAATGCAATAGGTCTCGCCCTCGTTTAAGTTAAAGCAATTCTGTTTGTAATTAGGTGGCTTTTTAGCTTTGCTTGTATTAGAGTTTTTCAAACTTTCATGTACATACCATGCATATGTATGCATATATGTATATGTATATGTTTGCATGTATTTATATTTATATAGATATGCAGATTATAGTTATATGTTTATATATGTATATATATACACACATACATATATATAAATGCATATGCATATACATGCATATATATCTGTGCATATGTGTGCATGTACAGAGAGGTAGAGGTGTATAGGTAGAGGTGTAGAGGTAGAGAGGTAGAGGTAGAGAGGTAGAGAGTAGTAGAGAGCGAGGTAGAGAGAGGTAGAGAGTAGAGAGCGAGTAATAGAGAGTAGAGAGTGAGTAGTAGAGAGTAGTAGAGAGTAGTAGAGAAAGTATCAGATAGTGAGTAGTAGAGAGTAGTAGAGTGAGTAGTAGAGAGTGAGTAGTAGAGAGTGAGTAGTAGAGAGTGAGTATTAGAGAGTGAGTAGTAGAGAGTAGTAGAGAGTGAGTAGTAGAGAGTAGTAGAGAGTGAGTAGTAGAGAGTGAGTAGTAGAGAGTGAGTAGCAGAGAGAGAGTATTAGAGAGTAGTAGAGAGTGAGTAGCAGAGTGAGTAGTAGAGAGAGAGTAGTAGAGAGTGAGTAGTAGAGAGTAGTAGAGAGAGAGTAGTAGAGAGTGAGTAGTAGAGAGTAGTAGAGAGTGAGTAGTAGAGAGTGAGTAGTAGAGAGAGTAGTAGAGAGTAATAGAGTAGTAGAGAGTAGTAGAGTAGTAGAGAGTAGTAGAGTAGTAGAGAGTGAGTAGTAGAGAGTAGTGGAGTAGTAGAGAGTGAGTAGTAGAGAGTAGTAGAGAGTGAGTAGTAGAGTGAGTACTAGAGAGTAGTAGAGAGCGAGTAGCAGAGAGCAAGTAGTAGAGAGTGTGTAGTAGAGAGTGAGTAGTAGAGAGAAGTAGAGAGTGAGTAGTAGAGAGAGAGTAGTAGAGAGTGAGAAGTAGAGAGAGTAGTAGAGTAGTAGAGAGTGAGTAGTAGAGTGAGTAGTAGAGAGCGAGTAATAGAGAATGAGTAGTGGAGAGTGAGCAGTAGAGAGTAGTAGAGTGAGTAGTAGAGAATAGTAGAGAGTGAGTAGTAGAGCGAGAAGTAGAGAGTAGTAGAGTAGTAGAGAGTGAGTAGTAGAGAGTGAGTAGCAGAGAGAGTAGTAGAGAGTAGTAGAGAGTGAGTAGTAGAGAGTGAGTAGTAGAGAGTAGTAGAGAGCGAGTAGTAGAGAGTGAGTAGTGGAGAGTGAGTACTAGAGAGCGAGTAGTAGAGAGCAAGTAGTAGAGAGTGAATAGTAGAGAGTGAGTTGTAGAGAGAGAATAGTAGAGAGTGAGTAGTAGAGAGTAGTAGAGTGAGTAGTAGAGAGTAGTAGAGAGAGAGTAGTAGAGTAGTAGAGAGTGAGTGGTAGAGAGCAGCAGAGAGTAGTAGAGTGAGTAGTAGAGAGTAGTAGAGAGTGAGTAGTAGAGAGTGAATAGTAGAGAGTAGTAGTAGAGAGTAGTAGAGAGAGAGTGTAGTAGAGAGTGAGTAGTAGAGAGTAGTAGCGAGTGAGTAGTAGAGAATAGTAGAGAGTGAGTAGTAGAGTAGTAGAGAGTGAGTGGTAGAGAGTAGTAGAAAGTTGTAGAGTGAGTAGTAGAGAGTGAATAGTAGAGAGTAGTAGAGAGTGAGTAGTAGAGAGTGGTAGAGCGTGAGTAGTAGAGCGTGAGTAGTAGAGAGTGAGTAGTAGAGAGTAGTAGCGAGTGAGTAGTAGAGAGTGAGTAGTAGAGTAGTAGAGAGTGAGTAGTTGAGAGTGAGTAATAGAGAGTGAGTAATAGAGAGTGAGTAGTAGAGAGTAGTAGAGTAGTAGAGAGTGAGTAGTAGAGAGTAGTAGAGAGTGAGTAGTAGAGAGTGTATAGTAGAAAGAGTAGTAGAGAGTAGTAGAGAGTCAGTATTAGAGAGTAGTCAGTCAGTGTCAGTCAGTGTCAGTCAGTCAGTGTCAGTCAATCAGTGTCAGTCAGTGTCAGTCAATCAGTGTCAGTCAGTCAGTGTCAGTCAATCAGTTTCAGTCAGTCAGTGTCAGTCAGTCAGTGTCAGTCAGTCAGTGTCAGTGTCAGTCAATCTGTGTCAGTCAGTGTCAATCTGTCAGTCAGTCAGTGTCAGTCAGTCAGTGTCAGCTAGAGCAGCTCTGCTGACCTGGTTCTCTGGCTCTAAAGCAGCTCTGCTGACCTGGTTCTCTCTCTCTAAAGCAGCTCTGCTGACCTGGTTTCTCTGGCTCTACCGCAGGTCTGCTGACCTGGTTCTCTGGCTCTAGAGCAGCTCTGCTGACCTAGTTCTTATGCTACAGAGCAGCTCTGCTGATCTAGTTCTCTGGCTCTACAACAGCTCTGTTGACCTGGTTCTCTGGCTCTAAAGCAGCTCCGCTGACCCAGTTCTATGGCTCTGAAGCAGTTCTGCTGACATGGTTCTCTGGCTCTAGAGCAGCTCTGCTGAACTGCTTCTCTCCCGCTAAAGCAGCTCTACTGACCTGGTTTCTCTGGCTCTGCAGCAGCTCTGCAGACCTGGTTCTCTGGCTGTAGAGCAGCTCTGTTGACCTGGTTCTTAGGCTCTAGAGCAGCTCTACTGACCTGGTTCTCTGGCTCTAAAGCAGCTCTGCAGACCTGGTTCTATGGCTCTAAAGCAGCTCTGCTAACCTGGTTCTCTGGCTCTAAAGCAGCTCTGCTGGCTTGGTTCTCTGGCTCTAAAGCAGCTCTGCTGACCTGGTTCTCTCCCTCTAAAGCAGCTCTACTGACCTGGTTTCTCTGGCTCTACAGCAGCTGTGCTGACCTAGTTCTCTGGCTCTAGAGCAGCTCTGCTGACCTAGTTCTTAGGCTCTAGAGCAGCTCTGCTGACCTGGTTCTCTGGCTCTACAGCAGCTCTGCTGACCTGGTTTTCTGCACTCACGATGCACGCACCCGACTTCGCGAAAATATATTTAAAAATAATATAAGTTTATTATAAATACAAATATATTATTTTGATGAATATCTTACCTTAATATGTATATTAAAGACACATACATATCATTTTGGAACATAATTTTTTTTTGCGGGAGTCGAGCAACCAGCGCGCCCCAGGACCTATATGATGTCACGTGGGACCCGCAACCGCGCAAATATCTCGTACCGTAATGTGCATGTGTAGCAAATGCACGGGAGCAGGAGTCGCAGACTGGTCGCATACCAATCGCGCATATCATGTGATATTGAATGTATATGATGTAACTGAAAAACACGCAGCCGTCGCACACCATATGCGGATCCTTCATGACTTTTCTAAAATGGCGGCTACAATGCGCGCACCCACCGTGATGTGTACACTTTGAGTGCGCGACTCCGAAAAAAAATTGCATTTTTTTTTAAAGAAAATAATATCAATATATTAAAATATAAATTGAGAACAAGAAAATTAATCAATATTTCAGTTTTAATAAAAAAAAAGTTTTTTGTTGCAATTTTCAGAAAAATATATAATGTTATTTAATGAATAAAATATTCATAAATAAACAGTTAAAAAACTGTAGTAAATCAGCACAAAAAAATAGATATAACTACTATCACACTTAAAAGTTAGTATTTGAAAAACCTTTAAAATTCACTGAAAAAAAACATAGGTTTCAGAGACGTTATAGTTAGAAATTAGCATTTAAAAAACCTTAGAAATTCACAGAAAAAAACATAGGTTTCAGGGGTGTTATAGTTAGCTGCCCATTTCACTCATACAAAACCACAGAAATTCCTCCGTTATAGTTAGTTCTGCTAACCATAACTCACGCGCCCGCAATGCACTGCTGATGATGTCACATATTGCATCATTCATGACATGGTCAGTGACATCACTGATGACATCACTGATGACATCTCAAATGACATCGAGAGCAGTCCCCTCTATGCCGGCTCCATGGAGTCTTTGTATTAGACTGTCATGGTCAACTGTGTCAAAGGCAGTTGAGTGGTCCAAGAAAGGTAATGCAGCAACCCCGTTCCTGTCAACTGTGTTCTTAAGGTCATCCCAGATGGCAATGAGGGCAGGTTCTGTGCCTCTTCCTGGTTGGAATACATGGAACAATATGAAATTATCTGCAATAAATGGTGACATCTGTGCGAATGCTGCTCTTACTATCAGATTGCCCAGGAAAGGTCCATTTGTAATTGGTCTGTAGTTGTCGGGGTTAAGAGGGTCCAGGTTTGTTTTCTTTAGTAATGGTCGTATGTATGACTCTTTTAGATCTTCTGGAAAAACTCCAATAGTTTAGGAATTGTGGATGATTCTTTTTAATGGGGTTGCAGCAGAGGTAGTTAGAAGAATTTTCTTGAAGGTTTGTGGAGGACATGGGTCAGAAGGGCTGCCGGCAGGCCTGCTTGCTTTGACCAGACCCATAAATTCATTGTGTGATATTTGTTGGAAGGATTGGAGAGTGTCACTTTGCCTGTACAGCTTTCTCTTTTATTGTTCCTTCTTTAATTCCCTTGAACAACTTTTAACTCTGGCACCTGCCATGCAGTTAGCTGTGATTCCACTCAGAATTGGAATCCACATAATTCTGCTGCTGGACTATTACTGAGCAGTACTGCGCCTTATGGAATAAATACCTTCAACCTTCTTTTGGATTTTATTCCTCTTTTTATTAAGGGAATTCTACACTGGCGACGAGTTACAGAGTACCTGCTACTTTTCCAGGCACAGGAGCGGTACAACTATAATTTGGGATTTTATTTTTTTGAAAACTTGGATTTTCACTGGAGCACTACTTGGAATTTTCCTCCTTTCCTACTGTAAGTGGATAGGACTATTTCATTATCCACCACCATAATTTCTTCAACTCTACATGAGATTCTACTGCCAAGAAACCTATTTTCAAGCATTTTGCCTTATTCCTGGCCATACTGCATTATTCAACTGGTGATTGCCGTTGCTCCTGCCATGTCATTCAACCCACGCGAGCGCCATACTCTTCGTGTTACCGCCTGGTTGTCAAGGAGAGAGAAGAGGTGTTCTCGAAGCAGTGAGGAGTGACCAGATCCTTCACGCGTCAACTTAGGTTGCCGAGGAGAGATGCCCCCGCTATCTTCACCGTGTTGCTGCATCGTGCAACATACCAATGTCATTGCATAGCGGGGTGCAGTGGCGTGTATACGTCATTGCGCTGCGTTGCACCATTTTGGATTCTCAACTTTTCCTCATTGTTGATGCGCACGGCTGAGCGTTGGGTGCATTTTTAAGGAATTCCTTTTCGTCAATGTGAATACGCATGACTGCGCATTGAGGATCTTTTGCTTTTCACAAAAAGCAATAAGGAATTACATAACCGGAATACTTTTCTGACATTTCTGTATTGTGCCTATGCGCAGCACTCAAAAAAGAAAATAGGTACTGATATTTATTTTCACATTGTCGTGTGCAACTGTAAGTTATTGAAAATCCCTGCACCTCACGCTGATGTATAATTCTTAAATTATTCTTGTTATTACTATACATAATTATCTAGTTCTCTTTTAATACCGCAAACTGCACTATGACTGTTAAATAATAGCTTAGATAATTGCCATATTTACATATTATTGTTGCAAAGTATTTATATTTTAACCATGCAGCTTGAACCTCCTGCACATTTTCTACAATCCAAAGGTGATCCTCCCTGGTCTAAATTGAAGGAGGAGTTTTTAATCTATATGAAGGCTATTGATGGGGATAGAATGGGAAATGAAAGGAAAAAGAACATCCTCCTTCGTTGTCTAGGTTCTGAGGGTCAAGCTGTATGCACAACTCTTCTAATGGTTCAAGGGGAACTTAGTACTTTTGACAAGGCACTTTTATGTATGGAAACCAGGTTTAAGCCCACCAGCAGCATAGCGCTCAATATGTATACATTTTATACACGATCACAAAGAGATTCTGAATCATTTGACAACTTTTTAACTGCTCTCAGATCCCTGGTGATTTCATGTAATTTTGGCATCATAGCAGATGAGATGATTAGGGATCAAATAATTGTAAATGTCAAGAATAAAAAAACACAAGAGCAGTTGTGGGTTTTGGGGGATTCAAACTCACACGATACCATAGCCACTGCTAAAGCGTTTGAACAGTCCGAAAAGTGGATGAAGACCCTTGAGGATGTTAATGCTAAAGGTGATAAAAATAACAAAAGTGTTGATGAAGTTTGTGCTATGAATTACTCTAGTAAAGTTCCCCTTCTGGGAAAAGGTGGTGACAGGAATGTAATATGTTACAGGTGTGGTAGTACTAACCGTGTTGTTTCTTTCAAGTTTTGTCCGGCTATAGGAAAAGACTGTATAAAATGCGGTAGACTTGGACACTTTGCCAAGGCTTGTAGAGATGATAGGAAGAGAACCATTGCTAAAGGTAGAGGTTTTCCCACAAAGAATAGTGAGGTCTCCTGTGTGAGATGCACTCAATTTCCTAATGATGATCCTTCTAGTGAGAGGGGTATTGTGGTTTCCTTAGTGAATATTTGTGCTCTCGAGGGAGAAACTTTGAATTCACCTAAGTGTATTGTTCAATTCTTGAATGAAAACCTGGAACTTATGGCAGATTCGGGATCCCCGTGGTCGATTGTCATGGAAAATTATTTCAATTAAAAATCTGGTAATACTGTATCTACCAAAGACCTATGCCCCTGAGACATCATACCTCAGGGTTTTGATGGCTCTACTATCGACCTTACGGGGTACATTGCTTCTGACGTCAAGTTTAAGGAGAGGTCTGCCTTTATTAAGCTGTATGTTGCCAAGAAAGGGGTTAAAGTATTGGGTTGGAGAGACCAATGGAGACTGGGGATCATACTAAATCCCCGTAGCAGAAAACCTGTCATGTTGGTTGAAGAAAGTGTTGATATTAATGCCATAGAGAAGGAATTTCCGGAAGTTTTTTCTAAAGCTTTAGGCAAACTTAAAGGTTTTACTCATTTAATCAAGCTCAAGCAGGGAGCATCCCCTGTCAAGCAAAAACTTAGGAACGTTCCCATTAATGTCAGGGAAGAATTGGGGAAAGCTTTGAAGGAGATGTTAGTAGGGGGTGTTATAGAAGAAATGGAATCTTCTGAATGGGTTTCTCTGATTGTATTGGCACGCAAACCCGACAAATCCTTAAGGTTATGCATTGACCTTAGAGCTCTTAATGCCAACATCCTGGTCGACTGCCATCCGTTGTCTAATATCAACGAGGTGATAAGTATGCTAGGAGGTGCCATGATCTTTTCCACGCTTGATCTTTGGTCTACATACCATCAGATTGGACTAGCCAAGGAGTCACGCCACATGACAGCGTTCATCACACCCCAAGGCCTGTTTCAATTCAAGAGGATGCCTTTTGGATTAGCATCAGCGGCCTCCTTATTCCAGAGATCTATGTGTCATCTTTTTAGGGACATGCAGTCGTTTATGAAGTTTTTTCAAGATGACATTCTTATTTTTTCTCCAGATAAGAGAACACACACTGATCATCTCAGGAATGTGTGTGATGTTCTCAAAGAGTATGGGTTGACTCTTAAGAAGAGTAAGTGCAAACTATATCAAGAATCTGTTGAATATCTAGGACACATGCTTCCCAAAGAGGGTGTGGTTCCTAAAAAATCCCTAATTGATGCTATTTTGAAAATAATGCTCCTGACTGCAAAGACAAACTTCTTTCCTTTTCAGGACTATGCGAGTACTATAGTAAATTTATTATGAACTTTGCATCTAAAATGGAACCCTTGAGAGTACTGACAAGACAGAATGCAGGATTTGTATGGGGAGACAGAAACAAGAAGCTGTTGACAGTATCAAAGCAGAAATGATAGCTGCCCACTCTAAAACCTTATTGTATGATGAAGCCATGTATACTCACTGTTGATGCTAGCCTGTATGGTCTAGGATGTGTTTTGTCTCAACGTGCAGGGAAGGAAGAATGTAACGTTGTGTTCGTCTACCGCGCGCTTAACCTTACTGAGAGGCGTTACGCTGTAATTGAGAGAGAATTGTTGGCCTGTGTCTGGGGAGTTGAACATTTCGGCAGTTAACTATGGGGTGCGCCTTTTGTTTTAAGGACAGACCACAAGCCCTTAGTTTCCATTCTGTCTCCTGGAGGTGGTCTCAATGCCACTGCCCGCATAGCTAGGTTAATGTCCGGTTTGCAAGAATACAGTTTTGCAGTAGAATACGTTCCAGGAAAGATCAATGTTACTGCGGATTGTCTATCTAGACTTCCCTGTAATACCAGTGATGTGTGTAAAGATGAAGAGATTGTTGCTAATATTATTTAGGTCATGTCTGGAAACTTTGGTTCCATAGCTGAAGAGATGCGGAAAAAAGCCATGAGTGAGGATGATGTTTTCTGTGAAGTCATCAATTACACCAGGATAGGTTGGCCCTCTAAAAACGTAATTTCAGCTGAACTATTTCCCTTTTGGAAAATCTCAGATGAACCAGTCATTGAAGGTTATCTTATTTTTAAACAAGCTAAGTGCATTCTACCCTTGTCCCTTCGTAGTCGCATCTTATCTGTGAGTCACAAGAGCCATTTGGGAATTTTGTCTATGAAGAGGTTGATCATGTCCGTCTTCTGGTGGCCTGGTTTAGACAGGTATGTTGACAGGATTGTGAGAGAATGTCCTGAATGTGTGAACAGTGAGAATATGCTTAAGTGTGATCCTGCTCCTCTCATTCCTATTCAATGGCCAGACTTTCCTTGACAAAAGGTCGGATTGGATATTGATGGTCCTTTTAATTTTTTGCCCCTAGACTGTAGGTTTGCCTTGGTGATGGTCGACTACCACACCAAATGGCCCGAGGTCAAGCTGGTCCTGCACACCAATTCTGAAAGTGTCATTTTATTCCTCAAAGAAGTATTTGCCCGCGAGGGCTACCCTGAGATCCTCATCTCCGATAATGGTGTGCAAATGAATTCTCATGAGATGACTGATTTTCTCAAATTCTTTAATATTCGCCATATTACCATGGCCTTGTACGAACCCCAAGGCAATGGGCAAGTAGAAAGGTACAACAGAGTTCTCAAACAGGACATTTTGTGGGCACGCAATTTTGGTGCTCAGTGGAAGGATAAGTTGAGGGAGAAGTTGTGGTTGTACCGCATAACTCCCCACTCTACTACTGAAGTTTCTCCTTTCCGTTTACTGAAGGGGAGAGAACCTGTTTGTGCCCTTGCTGGCTTAAAAAATTTGTAAAGGACCACAGTCCTGTTATTAACCAAAATGAGGTGGCTCGCAAAGTGGAAGAGAAACAACAGAAAAGCAAACACTACTATGACTTGAGTGGAGGAGCCGCATTTTGTAGTTGGTGAGTGGGTCGGGATACGTAAGCGAGGTGTTTTACTTAAGGGTGAGACGAAATTTAGTAGACCCATCAAAGTTGTAAACGTTAATCGCAACAGCGCTGTTACCCAAGATGGGAAGGTTTGGAATGTCAAACGAGTTGCTAAATGTGTATGTGTTGCTTTGTAAATTTTCCTAAGGGGAGAAATGTGTTACATTGCCTGTACAGCTTTCTCTTTTATTGTTCCTCCCCCTTTAATTGCCTTGTATACTTTTAACTCTGGCACCTGCCATGCAGTTAGCTTTTATTCCAGTCAGAATTGGAATCCACATCATTCTGCTGCTGGACTTTTACTGAGCAGTACTGTGCCTTATTGAATAAATACCTTCAACCTACATTTGGATTTTATGCCTCCTTTTATTAAGGGAATTCTACAGAGAGGCTGGGTTAGCGAACTCTTGTGTTGTCTTTTTGGAAAAGTGTTGGTGCTGGTGGTTTGTCTTTGTTTTAAATAGGAGTCCAACGTGTCTGCTTTGTTTAATGATTTGACAGTTTTTCTGTGAATTCTTGAGTAATGGGATGAGCTCCTTGTAGACCTTTTGGTTTATGAAATTTGGTGAGAATTTTATAGATTTCTTTATTTGCACATTTGGCATTTGGAATTTTGTCTGAATAGTATTTCTTCTTAACTTTTTTGATTGCTGAGTTTTATAATCTGTTAAGTTTCTGTAGGTGAAGTTTGTCTTGATTGGTGTTTGTTTTGAGCCAGGTATGTTGTAGCTTTCTAATTTGTTGGTTTATTTCTTTTAGCTCTGTATTTCTCCAAGGGGTATGTTTTCTTTTGTTCTGTTGTGTTGCTCTTAGTGGTATTAGGATATCAAAAGCTTCCTGTAGCCACTCATATAGTTTTTTAACTAAATGTATTGTGTCTAGATCTGTACTGGATGTGAGTTGTGTTTCTAAGTGTTCAGTATTTAGTTTTGTTGGTTTGTTCAACGGTCGATAGGTGAATGCAAGTTTGGTGGTTTTAGGCGTGTTGGTTTTTGTTGTTTTATATTGGAAGACATGGAAATGGTGGGCTGACCCTGAGACTGGAGCCATTGTTTTAGAATTAACTAGTTCTGTATTTGCAAATTTGACATATATGATGTGTCCAGTGATGTGTGTGGGTTTGTGAATGATCTGATGTAGGTTCAGTGCATCTAGGCCAGTGATCATTGTTTTAGGATGGGGAATATTGGGTTTGTCAAAGCAAATGTTTAGGTCACCAAGAATGCATAGGTTGGAGTGTAGTGTTATAAGGTTTGAAACTGTGTCTATAAGTGTATATGGGATTGTTGCATTGCTAGGTGGAGGTCTATAAAGGAGCAGGAAGTTACAGGAAAAAGATGGTGTAGAATTCCATCTGGTGAAGAGTGCCTCACAACTTTGTATGGAGACGATGGAGTGATATTTAATGTTTGCTTGAATACAACAGTTAGACCACCTCCTCTTTTGCCCATATGATTGTGTGTGATAGTTTGATAGCCTAGAGTAAGTCAGGGTGTGAGTCAGTGAGTAGGTCGTAGATGTGATTCTTGTTTTTTGAGAGTGATCAAGCATTTATTAGTAGGCAGTTTAGAGAATGTGCTTTGGTGATGGTGTGACTTTGTGTTGTAGAAGAGTGAGCAGTACTTTGTTGGGGTGTAGGAGATGTGTTCTTACTGCAGGTATTAGCTGTATGAAGATAGTAATAGTGTAGCTGTTCTGTATCGTGTTCCTCGTCCACCATGCTAAGAAGGCATTTTGATGGGTCTGTGTGTGTAGGTGGTGGATATGGTGGTTGAGAGTAAGTTGGTGAGGTGTTTTGTTTTTGTAGAGTAGCCTTGTTGTACAGTAGACATGGAGATGCGAAGTTGTGAAGAGTGGCATGTTGTTTATTTTGTTTGTGTCTGTTTAGGGTGGAAGGTATGTTAGTTATGGGTGGGGGTGTCGCATTTGGGTCATATTGGATGGTTCTAAATTGTCTAATGGATACGAGGTGGTTAAAAGAGAGTTGTTGTGTTGCCGTATATGTGTTAGGTGTGGGGGAAGAGAGAAAGCTTGGCAGTGGAGTTGGTTTAGGGTGTGTATTATCTGTTTAGTCAGGAAGGTAGGAGTGGGTGTATGTTTCTAGTTTGTGAGGGAAAGTATTATGAGGTGTTTGTTGTTTGTGTGAGATTTGGTTTTGCTGGTGTGTGTTATATTTTGTTTTTGAGTAGTAGTGAGAGATGGTGATGATGTATTTGCTTTCTAAGAAGTATTTGCATGTAAGTATTGCTGGTGAGTGGAAGTTGCAAGGTAAAGGGGTAGTGATGTGTTTTGGAAAATAGTGTATGTGGTATGCGAGAGGGGATAGACAAGAGTTAATAGTGTTTGTGTTAAATGTGATTGCTAAAAGAGGTAATATGTGTTTTGGAGTGGAGTGTAAGGGTTGTGTGATTGTGTTTTTTTGGTAAAAAGAAAGGGAGGGTGTTGGTGGATAATTAGATGGAAGGCTGAGTATAGGTTTCTTAGTGCCAGAAGGGGGTCTGTTAGATGTAATTAGAGCAGAGAGTGTGTGTCTGGATGGGATATAGTTAAGTATGGTGTGGATTTGGGTTGTGTTTATGATGAGTGGATTGCTTAGTGGTTTAGGATAGAGTGGTGTTTTATGTTTGATTGAAGGTGCAAATGTGAGGTAGTTGGGGTAGAAGGGTGTAAAGGTGGAGTTTGTGTGGGACTGTAGTGGGTGCTGAGAAAATGAAATGTGTGTAGGTTTTGTTTGTAGTAAATTAGTAGAGCACATTTGCTGCGAGTATATGAATCTGGTTGTGGATGTGGATGGAGTAGGGTGGGTGCTGTTGAATGGGAAAATGGGCAGCATTTCTGCCTGTAGGCCTGACCAGTCTCGAACAGGCCCAATCAGACAGCTGCCATTGTCGTCTCCACCCTTAGCCTCAATGCCTGGGTGGAGACACCCTGAACCCTGATCTTAAAGAGCCCTAGTGGTCAGGTGACCCCTTCGGCCAATGGGAAAACGTGCCCAAACCCTAACCAGCCACAACACTAGCCCTAAGCCCTAGGACCAATAGGAGACCAAGCTCATGCAACCAGTTACTGCCCTAGTCCTAGCAGCCAATCAAAAACAAATCCCTGCACCCTAGGCCCAATAGAAACCCCAGCCTCAGGAACCAATTAGAAAACCCTAGACCTATTCTCCAATCGGAAAACTAAACCTAAGCCCTACATCCCATAGAATCACAAACCCAGGGATCAATCAGAACCCTAGACTTATCATCCAATCAGAACACTAACCCTAAGCCCAATAGAAACACTAGATACATCAGCAAGTCAGAGCACAGATGTAACGTCCAATAGCAGCTTACATAAGGGGTGTATTTTACCTCAAGCTCAGCTCAGGCAGCTGGAAGCTGCTCCTCAATTTAGAATCTCATTGGAGACAGACAGACTCAGTCCACACTTTGGATTTGTTGAAGTAAGGGCCTAAACTAGGCCACTAGCAAATACTGCTTTTACCACACTTAAACAACACACTTTAATAGCCAAAAGCGAGTCCTCCATACACTCTCCACACACAGTTTAAACCTTAAGAGCAGATAACTGCAGTCTCAGAGCACACTCTGCTTAGCCTCTGAGATGTAATGTGTCTTTTTGTTTCTTTTTTAGAATTTTTTTTTTTAAATCACACTTGCTAAGACAAAAGGGAGAAAACTCGGAGGCCAAATTAAACAGTCATGAGCAGGTAAAAACATCAGATTTTAAGCTACACAGCCCACAAACAAGCAAGTAAAATTGAGGCAGTCACGGGCAGGTAAAAACTGCAGATTTTATGATACACAGCCCACAAACAAGCAAGTAAAATTGAGGCAACCACAGGCAGGTGAAACAGCCGATTTGGAATTACAAAGCCCACAATCCAACAGGTTAATTTAGAGGAAAGAAGGAAAAAAATAAGAAAGTAGAATGAGTATAAAAAAAAGTACAAAAGTCACTAAAAAACACAAAATAATAAAAAAAACATAAATGCACAAACACAAAGACACACGGTAACATAATAAATAAAAATGAGGGGTGGATACTTTTTAAAGGGGTAGGATTAAATAGATTAAGAAGGGATTCAAAAGAAGGCCGCGCCCATGCAAACTGCATGGTGCAATTCGTGTACGATTTCTGACATGAGAACATACTTTGTGTGGTGTATGATGTAAAACGTCACGCGAACGACCGTGGTGAGCAACTCCACCCACTCGCCGAACTCCACGTAGCGTGACTACGCGAACTCCAGCAGGCCCTAGTATTCATGTGTTTTTCCTGTTCCTCTTGCAAGGCAAGCAGAACGTTTGGGTGATCTGGAGCTTCCTTCTTCAATCGTCGTATGTTGTCCTCTATGGCGGACAGGTCAGCCCAGAATGTACTTTCAACCCCTATGGATTGACTGAAGCAGTAGCCTCGGCCACCACTTTGCAAACATCCCACTCTAAGTTGGTGTGTGATGTTATGTGGGCGTTAATGCATAAGTATTCCTCTACCATCTTTGCTAAGGGATTTCTGGAAGTAGGTTTATGTATCTAATTTGATGGGAGTCACCAGGTGAAAATGGGTGACGCATGTCTCCCCAGTTGACCCCTTAAGCAGTGGATAATGATCTGAGAGCAGTTACTCTCTTTGTGTGACCAGTGCAGAGATCCCCAGGGAGCACACTTGTTTGTCCAGATGGATGTTTAAATCATAAACCAGAGAGTAAAAGTAATATTTCCTCTGCCCCATATTTCTCAGTTGCCACACGTCATCGAGGTCCCAATGGCCCAGATATTCCTTGAAACCCAGTGCCTACTGAACTGTTGGGGACTCTGCAAAAGGAGGGACTGACATATCTGATGTGGGGTCAGTGACACAATTATGGTCACCTCCTAATATTTATGGCATGGGAGAGTCCTGTGAGAGGACATGTAAGCATCATGAAGAATTGTGCCTGTACTACATTCAGAGCATATATGCGTCTGATAATTATCTGTAGCCCATAGAGCCTTTCAAACAGAAAAACAGAGCAACTTTTTCTGCCAATGTGCATCCTCACAATCTCCTAGGGTACCCCGGGTCTCACCCATATTTGTGGCCCCTTGGAAAATGAGGAGTACTCCGTGGGGTAAATCTGTACCCTCCACTTCCATTGCAGACTAACCACCTACTCCGCCATCGGGTGCGTCTCTTGGAGGAGAGCCACATCATTGCCCCTGTGTCACAAGAATGCCAAGCTTTTGTAACATTTGCTGACAAAGCCCATCCCCTGGATATTCCAGCTGAGAAAGGAATATTTTCTTACTCTCATCATAATGGTGGGGGAAAAATCCACTTTCCCCGCTGTCGCCCTACACCAAGAGGGTACATCCACCACCACCCCCAATCAATGCCCCAAACCATGAGCCCTGCTAGCCCCACCACATTCTGAACAGTGCATGATAATGTTTACATGCCAAAACTTGGTACGCACAGGACAGCAACCTCTAACTCCCTATCACAAGATCAGAGAGGCAACGGCCCTCCGTCCAAAACATTGAACAAAAAACACATGTAAAGACCAAAGCCCCAGACTCAAAGTGACGCAGGCAGGTTTTGTGTGAGCGGTGGCTGCCGCAACAGCCACGTGGGAAGCCTGCCCGCCTCCAGGCCCTTTCAGATAGATTGTTGTAAAATCCCCTGACCAAGAGCCTGATCATGTCATCTCAACCGTGGCCCCACAACATGATCCAGGGTGGCGGGACCCAAGAAGAGTTCACCTGCCAGGAAGTGCTAATATGTTCTCATTGGCATTCATAGGTCATAGGCTAGCTGAGGTGTATTTGAGGTCCAAACTTTATAGCCCTCTCAGGTGGTGTCAGAGTTCACTCTTTCAGAGGTGGACTTGGAGTGCTGCTCTATAGAATCATGTTGCAAAAGTGCCCGAAAGAAAGTTGCTGTGTCAATTGCTGCTACCTTCTCCTGCTTCACTTGCATTCTGATGGGCCGTTCAGCTTGGACAACCTCTTGATGCCTATGGTGCTTAGGAAGTGTTGGTCTATATCCATGTCTCGCATCAGTCCCCTCTTTATATTTTGTTAACCAGATTTAGCTGAATCGTTTAAATACACAGATCAGTCATCCTCAATAAGTTTAAGTTGTGTGGGGAAGATGAGAATGTATCGGTTGCCAGTTTACCACAGTTCTTTCTTGACTTCAAGGAAGGATGCACTCTATTGCTGGGCCACAATAGTATTGTCCATGTAAATGGCGACAGATGCGTTTTCTAAGTGGAACAGCCTACCTTTTGCAAAATATATTCCCTGTCATATAGCAAGTGCAACACTAGTGGACATAGGGCAGGGCACCCCCAGGTGGGGAGGCCTAACCTGCAGTTTATGCACACTTTCCAAGGCAGAGAAGTTTGATAGGCCCTCTGGGGCAACCGCCCTTACCAGCCAGGCCTCCAGGAAGTTGACCATGTCTCTGCCCTCCACTTATTTGGGCAGTCCAAGCAGCCTGATATTATTATGGCAGCTTTGCCCTTCTGTATCCTCCATTCTGCAGCTCAACATTCCACTTGGTAGTTCTGACATTTTATATTGCAAACCCTTTACAGCAGGACAGACCTCCCCAATGGCCTCAATGGTCACCACAGAGAATGCCCAAGTCTAGGGAGACTTTATCAATCTTGCTATCCATGATTTCTTGGGATACATTTATGGCATTAAGGATCAAGTACACTTTGTCTTGGGAGCCAGGCAGGCACCTTTGCTAACCTGGGTGCCACATGGCTTATCTCTCCTCAACACTCCTTTTAACCAGTTCATGGGACCAATTTCCCTGTTCATCAATCATGACTCAATAGCTATCCCCTCCTCCTCTCCCAGGGTTCTCCCTATACAGCCTAACTCCAGATACGGGAGCACTCCCTCCTCTCCTGGCCCCTTGACCCTCATCTCGTCCTCCTTTTCTGACACCACACTTAGCTCCAATTTACAGAGATCTCCCTGGAGCTTCATCAACTTAAGGCCTACATATAATGCCTAATATCTATCACCTCCGGGCTAGCTAATTATTGTTTTCCCAGCAGTCCCCTAGGTAAGAATATACACTCCCTTTCCCACTCTAACTACAATCTTTTGGGACGAAGATCCCCTCCCTCACCCAATGGGATCTCAACAACCCCAACATGTTCCCCAGCTGTCCTGGAGAACAATTCTTTATCCCAATGCCTCCACCCGGCCCAGTAGGGTGAAAACTAGTCTATCTGACAACGATATCTACTCCCTCCTCCTTTCATACAAATCTATGCAATATGACACCCCTAAAAACTTGGCACAACCTATTCTGACCAATCCACACAGAGAACCTAGGCCCAAAACTAAAGTAATAAACAATTGCAACCTTAAGCAAATTCCCATCACTCATGATTCCTCCCTTGTCACCAAACCCCACCTGAGATGTATGCTACTTAATTGCTATTTGGCATCTAAACATGCACCTGATATTGCTGACATTATCCTTACATATGATCTCGACCTCATAGTTCTGACTGAAACATGGGTAAATGACTCCTCCACTCCAACTCTCAATATTCTTGTGCCTCGTTTGTTTGACATCATCAGATCAGATAGACCAATCAGTATAAGAATCCCAAGAGTTTCAGATACGATAGATCTGATTCCTAAACATTTATAAGTGGTAAATTACCGCTTTTGTAGGAGCCACAACGAGCACCTAAACAACATTGGTCCTGAAGAAAGCCTCGAGAAGATATGAGAAGGCTGAAACATGTCGACCTACGACCTAACAGTGCGGTAGACTGGTAACTGGGTCTACACACGCACCATTTTCAAGTTTTAATTTCTCACATCACCGTCTTTTTGAATACATTTTCTCTGTCACTTGGTGATGTAGGGAATTTTAATTTCACTGCACTTGAGCACAGTCATCCCTTTTAATCTCTGGACACTACTGGCAAATCAGTTGGTCTACCTCCAGGTGGAGGACAGCATATACTATCTAAAAACCCTATGATGATGCTGTAAAGATACACCAAGGCGGAGAACCAAGATATACCGCCATTTGCCTGTGTACGTTTATGAGGGTTTTTATATGGTTCTAATACCACCGAGAACCTGATTTCATAGGACAAGTGATCCATTCCCCCCGTGATTTTTTGAACTAACCATTGGAAGCCGAATGGATCACAGCTTCTTATTCCCTCCCCCCTTGATTATTACACACAAACTCATATACTACTCAATCAGTATAAGATTTTTAGTGTATTGAATTAAATCGTGTACTATATACATTTGATTATAACACATATAAATACACACACACAGTTATGGACTATACATTTACATGTAGACTAGTGACATGAAGTGAACCTACAAGAAACTATTTACATTTCACACCACAATATGTACATAACATATACATTTTACAACAAACTTCTTTTTGTAGTTGATATTTTTTAGCATGACCTCAGTTATCTACAGCGTGTCCTTCGAGCGCAAAACCTACTGCCAACTCTCTCATCTGAAGACGCTGTTCTCATGCTGTTAAGCAGCATGAGTGAAGCGTCTTGAGCGAAGCGTCTTGATTGGCTGGATCTGGCTTGCTCTGCGCTCCAAAAGGCACATTAAGGCCTCTCCCTGCTTTCCAACCTGGCTGTCCAATACAGCCGTGTTGGAGGGGTTTGAATTGCACATGTTGGTTTGGCAGTAGCAAGGCAGCCAGCCAATTTGACATGCGCACTTCAAACTTAAGTGACCACTCCTCACTGCTGGCCCTAAAACCCTGTTTGCTGGCAGAGAGCCAAAAATAAAATCATTTTATTACCATTATAATTTTAGGCTGTCTGTGCAGCAGTGTGGGGGCCATGCTCCTCCACTCCCATGGAGGAACGCCACTGATTGAGACATGGTATCCATGTAAAGTTTAGGAGTAACTAACTATAGACTTTTTAGGTTCTTTTCAAGAGCTTGCGGTAGCACAGATATTTGCTACAGTTTTATAGAGGGCTGTCGGAAAGATGTACCAAAGGGTTTTGCAATTGCAAACCCTAAGGTTTCCAAAATCAAACCACTGTTTGTTCTACCACAAAATCCGTATTTCTTACGTATTAAGCCCATTTTATGAGTTGGAAACAATCTTTGCACTTGTAAGCTGGGTTTTGCAACCCTTATCACATAACACTTTGGAACTAGTTTTAAAGGGGTATTTCTTCCAAATTGCAAATCCATAACCTATGTATCAATGACTTACAACTGTAATTCTGGTCACAAACTATTGACTGGTTATAAACTCCGACGACATCAGGAACCTGCTGGACAATGGCCAAACAGCGGCCCTCATCCTCCTGGACCTCTCGGCTGCCTTCGACACCGTCTGCCACCACACCCTGCGCACATGCCTCCACGATGCAGGGATCCGTGACAAAACCCTGAACTGGATCACCTCCTTCCTCACCGGCAGAACCCAGAGAGTCCGCCTCCCCCCATTCTGATCGGAAGCCACCACGATCACCTGCGGCATACCCCAAAGATCATCCCTCAGCCCAACCCTTTCCAACATCTACATGGCACCGCTCGCCGACATCATCTGAGCTCACCACCTCAACATCTTCTCATATGCTGACGACACCCAGCTGATCCTCTCCCTCACCAAGGACCCAGCAACCGCCAAATCCAACCTTCACGAAGGAATGAAGGCCGTCGCAGAGTGGATGAAGACCAGCCGTCTGAAACTGAACTCTGACAAAACGGAGGTCCTCATCCTCGGCTCCACCCCCTGCGCTTGGGACGACTCATGGTGGCCGACTACGTTGGGAGCTCCCCCGACACCCACCAACCATGCATGCACGCAACCTGGGGTTCATCCTGGACTAAACGCTTTCTATGACCCGGCAAGTCAACGCTGTCTCCTCCTCCTGCTTCAACACCCTCCGCATGCTCCGCAAGATCTACGGATGGATCCCCACCAAAAACAGAAGGACGGTCACCCAAGCCCTCGTCAGCAGCAGGCTGGACTACGGCAATGCCCTCTATGCAGGAACCACGGCCAAACTCCAGAAACGACTCCAACGCATAAAAAACACCTCCACACGCTACATCCTCGGAATCCCTCGCCACAGCCACATCACCGCCCACCTGAGAGACCTGCACTGGCTCCCGGTCAACAAGAGGATCACCTTCAAGCTCCTCACCCACGGCCACAAAGCTCTCCACAATGCCGGACCAGCCTACCTCAACGAACGACTCTCCTTCTACACCCCGAACAGCCAGCTTTGCTCCGCTGACCTCGTCCTCGCCACCGTTCCACGCATCCGCCGAACGACCACAGGCGGCAGGTCATTCTCCCATCTCGCCACCAAGACATGGAACACCCTCCCCATCCACCTGCAACAGACCCAGGACCTGCTGACCTTCAGGAGACTTCCTAAAACCTGGCTGTTCGATCAGTAGCTGCTTCATCCCCCACCCCCTCTAGAGCCTTGAGACCCTTACGGGTAAGTAGCGTGCTATATAAATGCTTTGATTGATTGATTGATTGACTCCTGAAAGGAGGTTGTAAGTGATACGAAATAGGAAAGACATCCCAGGTGAGCCTGGGACCACTGCTGGCTCCATATGAAGTTTTTTCAAACTATAAACTTTTATTTTTTTTGAATAGCGCCAATTGCTTTAAGGAACTCAGATTGCTTAAAAAGAAGTTCCTGTTTGGGCGGCACTAGCCCTTTGTTTGCAGCAAATCACAGAAGGTCACAAAGTGTGACCTGACTAATGATTAGTAACTAGTCATGTCGTCCTGTTACCCTTTATGAATGGTGATTTTGTGAACCGACCTATTACTACGTATGTCGCTTTATAAAATCAGATTCCATTCACAAAAAAATTGGTGCACGATTTTCAACTACTTTCTGTAAATGGAATCTTAGAACATCTGGCCCACATATCAAAGTGGGTGGAAGTATGATTTGTGACTTAAGCGGCTTCCAAAAGTGTGATTTCTTTCCTTACTGATCTTTAAGACCGGAGTTAGAATAAGAAAGTTGGTCTCAGAAAATGGTGCGCATTGTACATCTTGAGAAAGGCAAATGTTTTTGACTGATGTAGGACTCATTTGCAAGTGGTTTAGTCATAGTCATTATCATTCCCAAGGGGGGAGGGGCATATTATCAAGCGCTGCGTTAAAATTATCGCCGCTTTAGCGGCAGAAAACTACCGCTAAAGCGGCGATAATGGGCTTGATAATATGCCCTTGAGAATTCCCATAGAAGCCCATGTGTTGACACCAGAACATGGGCTTCTATGGGAACTCTCAAGGGCATATTATCAAGCCCATTGTCGCCGCTTTAGCGGTAGTTTCCTGCCGCTAAAGCGGCGATAATTTTAACGCAGTTTCTTGATAATATGCCCCTTAGTACATAAAAGGCTCAGGGATTGTATCAGGGGTACAGTGGAAAGTGGTTTGGATCTCAGTGAGATCTATGCTGTGGACATACTCAAGTGCGCCCCCTAATGTAACTGGGGTGGAGCCTTTCAGGGCACTGCGAGGCAGGGAGGAGCAGGATTTAGTGTGTCCTGCCCGGTTAGGTAAATTCAGTGTAGGGAAACTGAAGACAGAAAAACACATTACAACATGGAGATGAAGGTTAAAGGGAGTCAGAAAAGTAGGTATTAACTCTAATTCATGAAAAAGAATGAAAAAGAATATGACAACTGTAACAGACATTTGACGGTATTTCAACCCTTAAGTAGGGTGGGAGGACCGTCTTTTTGGCTGACAGTCATTTAGGCTAACAGGTACTCTGTCATGTTTATGACAGAGTGCCCTACATGTAGAACTGTAAACTACCCCCGCAGTGACTGACATTAGAAACACACTATTAAGTAAACATTTTGGAAGTCAACATTGCACAATACCAACAGAGAGCAGCATGCAATCTTTTCTTGGGGACTTTCGATTCATGTGTTGAAGCCATTATGCCTCATAATTATTTGAGAGACGTTTATATCTAAGCATTGATGAGAGCAGTCCATTAGCTTTAATGATCTTTTATATTGAAAGACACAATTATGGCACTACAATGGTTTAATAAGGTGCATACAAATCTTACTATTGAATCTTTTCAAAAGGCTTTTCCACTTAAAATATTACTGAAAGCCATGTAGAGTGCATTACCATGGGATCATGTTAGCTCTGGCGCTCCATAAACCTTCTGCAGTTGAAGCAATTAGAGCTGAATTGGCGATGTGTTTGAACGTTTTGCAGAAATGTACTTCAGAAATGTGTAATTTTATTGAAAACTTAAAGAATTCTCTCCTTGGTTAAAGATTCCCCAGGTGCAAGACTGGATTAGGAACGTTTTAAGCAGCACTTCGGCACTCTGTCAGGTGGTGCCGTGCAGCTCAGCACTGACTCCGCTCTGCCCTGTAAATGGTGTTCAGAGCCCGCATAGGCTCTACCCTAAGCGCTATCGCTCCCTTTCTTTCCACGCCACTAGGCGCATACATGGAGCTCCTTTTGTATCTGTCTGAGATGGTTACTTCGACATTTTCTTCAGTGTGCAAGGGATGTCACTCCCAAAGAAAAGGCTTTCAGCCCTGTATATCAATTGCAGACACATGCCTGTGACAGATCCCCACCAGAGTGCCTGTGGTGTCTGGGTCAAGCCACAAATCCAAGGCCTGCCTGACTGTGTGCTGATGAACCCAAAGGCCATCAGGGACCAAAAGGCAAAACTGTACATCGCCAAGCATAAGAAGATGCCGCCGAGACCATTCCAAGTCACTGTTTGCATCCAAACTTTGTTCCTGACCACGTTTCCACAGTCTAAGGAGCCCCTCCAGAGGTTGGTCTTTGTTGCTGTCTAAGTAGTTGGGTAAGTCTGAAAAGAAACACAAGAAATTGAAGCAGGATTCTGCTCCATCGCGCCAGGTGCGTTTGTTTTGCCTGAGCAGGTGAGGGAGTGGTGCCCACTTCTCAAATTTGCTCTCAAAGTTGGATGACTTTGGAGCTGATCCTGCATCTGGTTCTGGCGCAACCCACATTTTCAGGGCCAACAGCCACACCGTATCAGATTGAAGAGCTCTGCACAGCCATGCTCCAGCTCTTTGTATTTCTGCTGATTCGCTTTGGTGGACCTTCAGGCCCCAAGGAACTAACTGAGAGGCCTCTCGTCTGGAGTACTGCCGGAGGGTCTGCCCTCAGCATCATTTGGGCCCTCCGAGACCGTCTTGTCTCGGGCTCTTGTCCGACCCCACTTCTGTCTCCACTACTTAGACTGTCCCAAGGCACTCCAAAGCCTATGTTGACTCCGTTGACACCAGAGAATGAGGTCATGATAGTTCTCTCTGATGCCGAGTTGATGCCAGCCTGACCTCAACTGAAGTCGCGCCTGATTTTACCCGAGGCCCCACTTCCCTAACTTGATTTGCCACCTCCACCAGGGAGACAACAAACTTTGCATTCCCATTTTTGGATGCACTCTGATAATGACTATGACCTGTGTGACGAGTTTGCTCAGCCCTACCAGGATCGACCTATTTCTCTACTCCCGTTCTTTGCCAAAATTTTGGATAGTTGGAATAACAAGCAACTAGTTATATACTGTGAAGAGAACGATGTGTATAATATGAATCAATCTGGGTTTTGATTTTATTTTAGAACAGAAACTGTGCTAACGGCTGTTACTAATGATCTCAGAATGACAATAGATGACTGTAATTCCACAGCTCTTATACTTCTTGACCTGTCGGCCGCGTTCGATACAGTCTCACATGCTATGTTATTGAAAAGGCTTACTACCATTGGTCTAAGGGATAAGACACCTGCATGGTTTGAATTTTTTTTGATGAATAGAACACAGGCTGTGCAGATGGCATCTTTTTGTTCTGTCTTTGAGGACACTACCTGTGCAGTGCCCCAAGCATCTGTCCTTCACCTTTCAATATACATGTGGCCACCTAGCAGACTTGATTACTTCCTGTGGATTTCAATTCTACGGCAATGTGGATGATACTCAATTATGAGCAATTCAGGGGCTGCATGGGTAAATTGGCCAGCTGGATGAAAAACAACACTCTCTGCCTTAATTCTGATAAGACAGAAGTTCTCATTTTTTTAGAACCTCTCCATCGGGTCACATGAGTAGTGGCCTTATTCTTTAGGCGAATGCCCAGCATCTGCAACTTTGGCCAGGAACATAGGAGGTTTATTTGACAATAGGCTCTCATTTGAGTAGCACAATAATAAATTGATGACTCCTTGTTGCCTACTTTGAGACAACGTAGGACAATTATACAACTTATTCCTCCAGATTCCAGATAATTGCTGGTGCAAACCTTGGTCCATATTAGACTGCATTACTGAAATGTCCTATATATTGGGCGGCGGCAGCCAGCACAGGTAAGCGCAGTGGGGAGGGGCAGGGTGCGCCGGGGGGGAAGCTGACGGATGATGGAATAGGTGTTATTTATTTATTTAATTATACCTATTCCGTCGTCTGTCGACTTCCCCTTGCTCCCATCCCATCCCACCCCGTCCCGCCGCATTTACATGTCCCGGCCGCCGCTGATATTGGGATTCCTGAATACCTTATCAAGAGGTTACAACTTATACAGAATGCAGCAGACTGTCTGATCTTTGGTAATAGAAAATATGATAGTGTTTTCCCTCTTCCTAGGCAGTTTCATTAGTTGCCTAATAAGAGGGAATGCCAGTTTAAAGCCCTTTGTATGTCCCACAAAGCTCTTTATCCTGCAATTCGGTTCTCATACTATAGTGACCCTCTCTTGGATCCAGTCTGGTTCTCCATTTTAATTTTATATTTCACACGTTTAATTGGACCTCACAACAATACGTCTCAGATATATTTAACAGCTATTGCCCCTCCAGATATTCCAATCATCTTCTGCTGGTTTGATTACCCTTCCAATTTATACCACTCCATTCGTAAAGTACTCCTAGGGGGCAAGGCCTTTTCTGTGGTTATCTCCCAGGCATGGAACAAGCTTTTCTTTGGCTCTTCGTCTTGAGCCAAACTTACAAAAAGTCATAAATGTTTTCACTTTCAAACTTCAAGGGCCCGATTCACAGAACTAACTTAAGACAAAATCCTAAACTTACTACCATTTTCGTATTCACAGAAGGCACTTACTCATTTTGCTATTCACAGAAGACACTTACTCACTTCGGTATTCACAGAAGTTAGGAGTCCTAACTTTAGGACTCCTAAATGCCTTCTGTGAATACCGAAAGTCTTAAAAATAGGATTTTTCTCAGTTTAGGAGTCCTAAAGTTAGGACTCCTAACTTTACTACTACTAAACTGAGAAAAATCCTAATTTAAAGGCTTTCGGTATTCACAGAAGGCATTTAGGAGTCGTAAAGTTAGGAGTCCTAACTTTACTACTACTAAATTGAGAAAAATCCTAATTTTAAGACTTTCGGTATTCACAGAAGGCATTTAGGAGTCCTAAAGTTAGGAGTCCTAACTATACTACTACTAAACTGAGAAAAATCCTAATTTTAAGGCTTTCGGTATTCACAGAAGGCATTTAGGAGTCCTAAAGTTAGGAGTCCTAACTATACTACTACTAAACTGAGAAAAATCCTAATTTAAAGACTTTCGGTATTCACAGAAGGCATTTAGGAGTCCTAACTTCTGTGAATACCAAAATGAGTAAGTGCCTTCTGTGAATACCAAAATGAGTAAGTGCCTTCTGTGAATACCAAAATGGTAGCAAGATTAGGATTTTGTCTTAAATTAGTTCTGTGAATCGGGCCCATGGTGTTTGGAGATTATTGGAATACGACAATAGCAAAAATAGTAAAAAGCGCTGCTATTCAATTCTTTTAATGTCATGTCCTGCCTTATACTTCGATGTATGTCTACGTAACAGCTCAAAATGGCTGCTGATATCACCCAAAAGATATAGATTAAGAAAGCAACCTTATCGAAATATCATTCTAGAATGAATCCCATAGCTAGAACTTCTTCTCAGGAACACGCACAGTGCAAATTTGTGCCCACAGGGGAAGGAACTAAACTGTAACCAATCACATACGGTAAAGGTAAAGTGATTCCCGCGTTCTTTTCATTTCCGAATCGCTACCCAGTGGCATAATTAGTTGCTTGGAAAAAATAGGATAGCATTGTAAAAAAAAAAAAATAGTGAACACAAAAACCAATACGAACTGTCTGACTATAAATGCACATTCGATTTATAACATGTAAATGTGGAAAACCTTCCCACGCAATTCAAAATGGGCAAAATACCAAGGTACCTACTTTCATTGTATATTTTACTTTTTATTGAATTGTACACTAACCTTTCTAAAGCGTACCAAACAAAAAGCAAAGATCTATCGCAGGGTAGTTTTACAGTTGGAATGTTGCCAGACCTTCTTTTTCTCAAGCTGTAAAGTTTTCTCATGTTTTGAGCCAGTAAATATAGTGTGTGTAGACGATACACACCTTAGGTCCTTAAAAAAGAACTTCCTTTGTTGACCTCAAGTAACAATGCTCACTGATTAACAATGGATGTGGAAGGACCCGAAAAGGATGGTGAAATCCATACATTGAAAAAAAGGGGTTACATAAATGTGATTGTAACAGTGGACAGCAATATTTATTATGAAAGATAGCTGCAGGTGGTAGGCAATGAGGGGAGCTGTGATTGGCTCCTGAGGGGGAGCATGGCTGCTCTATTTTACAGGACAGTGAGAGTTCCATCAGTAGAGGGACACATAGGCATTGAGACCTGCGTCAGGAAGCTACAAAAAGTTTTACATTTGCTGCCTGCTTGCAGAGTGCCTCTGTTGGTGTACAGCCTGCTGAAGTGTAATCCGAGGTAACCATGACCTACTAATCCTCTTTAATTCAAATGTGTTGCTAACAAGAAAAACAAGCATTTGCAATGCAATAGGTCTCGCATTTGCGAGAGTTTAAGCTATTGGCATTGTAAATGATACTGCCTTTTATTTATCTGTTTTGATAACTAACACATAAATAAAAGGCATTGTCATTTACAATGCCAATAGCTCAAACTCTTGTAAATGCGAGACCTATTTCACTTCAAAGAAGCGGCCGCCGTTGTCCCGGGTTGGTTGGAAAGTGAAAGTACGCATAGAGCGCTGAATGTTGCAGGAAAGCATGTTGTGGCTGCAATAGGAGAAACTCATTCAAGAAAATAGTGCTTACAGACTAAATAAGACATACCGTGTAACAACAGAAGTAAAAGCACCAGTCCTCATTGGAGGTTAAAAAGGAAGACAAGGAGGGACTAACAAGCCTATTAACGAATCAGTAGCTAGCATTTACGAAGCACAATGACACAAGCAGTGGCGTACCAAGGTCAGGTGGTACCCGGTGCGGAAAATTTCTTGTCACCCCCGGTTTAAAACACATATTTTTGCCATTTTGTCAAGCCGGGGGTGACAAGTGTCATCACTGAGGGGGGTGACAAAATGGCAAAATATGTTTAAAACACATATTTTTGCCATTTTGTCACCCCCTGAGTGATGACACTTGGGACTGCCCGCACCCACCGCACCCCCATTCCTACGCCACTGGACAAAAGCCAATTACAAATATAGACAGAGAGTGTGCAGGGCTTTAAGGCCATACTCTAATACAGCAAGCCTCGCAGAGCTGCGCATGCGCTGCCCTGGCTCGACATAAAAAGTAGGTGCTGAGACTGGTCCCTTATCGGCTCCTCATTTTTGCTCTCTCCCTCAGGGTGGAAAAAAAATCTTAACTCTGCAGCAATACCACCCTTCACCTGGATGTAACTTCAAAGAGACTCGTTATAGTTCTTTCACAGTCTCAGCATTTCAGCACTGAAGCATTTTCAATATTATATTCAACGAAGCCATAGTTGTTGCTTATTTATTTTATGCAAATAACAACCATTGACAACAACAACGTCCTGGCTTGTTGTAGGCATAATCTTACTTGTAATATCTAGATGCAACGATAGAAGCAGCAAAATACCAGTAGCACAGCAAACTGTGCTAGGCACATATATTTAGCGTGTTTTAAGCCACGCCCTTAATTACATCAGCCACGCCCCTTTGAGAGACCCCCAGTTTTTTCATCCCACTTAAAGCGCTGTTGCTAATATTCTTTCAATTAACAAGGCCACGCTACAGAAAGACATTGAGTTACTTATCTGTTTAGGGGCTCTTCCCTGTCGCTGCATGGACCTTTAAAACCTCCGGTCAGCTGTCCAGCCGGTCCACGGTTAAAAACCACAGAGAAGCGGGCATTTCAGGGTCTGCAACCACTCTTCACGCGCTCATTCTAGCAATACCCCCACAGCCGCACCCTCGGGCCGGGGTCAGGACAGAGGAGTATTGTGCTGGCCACGGAATTCAAGGCGCCCGACTTTTGCCCCTTCAGCTTTCTAACTGCAGCTCAGAATAAAAGTGAGTGGGGGGATATAATGCGGCTGTGTGTAAGCCCGGGGTGACCGCCGCTCCTTTCAAACAGGCTTCTATGCTGAATATGTATGACGTTTTGAAAAACACAAGCAATTGCGCCCCAACCTCCCCCCTCAAAATGGTGCACATTACACCGTTCCAGTCATTTTTGTAGTGCACATTCTTCTTCTGTGTGACATCGCAGCACTATATTAGCAAAACCCAATTTAACATCCTCTCTAAGCAGCCCTGTTTGTTTTATTCACGCAGACAGGGCAAACCTTGAAAACGGGTGACATTAGGCGGTTTATTCTCTTTCTTGTTTCCCAAGTAATCGATGGTTTCGCTGGCGATGAAGCGCTGGTTTCATTATCAAGTCCATTGCAGTGATCAGATTTTTTTCTCTCCATTGATATATAGCACAAACTCGACCCGAAGGTACTGGAGCGCTTTACATGAGCACCAGTTACGTTACACAAGGACACATCTCTTTCTCCTCATATCACAAGCTCGGCTCGGATCCGTCATTGTTTCGCGTCCCACCGGCTGCTGTGGGAGTCCATGACGTGCGTGTCGCTCTTACAACTAAGACTGAATAAGTAGGCCTCGGTGTGGTAAGAGAGTGACTTGCGGACCCGGAGTCTCTTGTTCCAACGTCGAAGGTAGTGGGTATGCTTTGTGCTCCAAGCGATGGTGACAACTGTTTCACATTTATATATTAATATTGTTGAGTGCATAGTAGGTCAATGCCGACGGCAAGAGCTATGTGCGTGTGTGAGATAGAACTGCGGTTTGCGCAGCTGCAGTTTTTAAACATTACAATACAACCACCACCTCCCTGCAGCGCTCAAGGCTGCCACAAAAATGGAATATATATAGAAAGAAAAATATAAAATGGAAAAGGGTGCTCTCGAAAAGTTCCTTAGATCTTTCTTTATCGTCAGTGCTCCACACTCTTCGGCAGGGCAGATTTAAAGCAGTAGGGCCACTTTTAGACAGATAATCCACTATCAATTACAGTTGCGCATTTTCTCATCCACAGTAAGGGCTTAAGTCGGGGTCTTCTTGGTCTCCAACTCTTGAAGGGAGGGGGTGGCAACCCTTCCGGGGGGCCTCTTATTCAGCCCGAGGCCAGATCTGTGAGCTATTGGTGACCCAGGTGCGCGTCATCACATTCGGCAGGGGGGTGGGGGGCATCATTCAGTCTGTGCGTTCGCTGTTGGCAGTCCCGAGTGAGCGGGAAGGTCGTTAAAGAGTAGGCTTTGCAAGTAGCAGATTACTTCCCCTGTCAAATCAGGACCAAGTATCCCGTTCGAAGTGATAAACGTTGACTGATAGAACGCCACAGTTCCCCCTTTGGCAGCTGGCTGAGTGCAAAGCATTGTTTCTAGGAGCTTGAGTGTGGCACAGTTGGAAAACCGAAGAAATACCATGGTGAATATATTTCAGCAGGAGAGGTGGCAATAGTCACGCATTAAAAACCCCAGAGCAAATAAAAACAAGCATTGGCCGCCAAAGTGAGGTTACGATTCTACAAAAGCTTTAAAATAAAAAAAGCATTAACATACACAAGCTTCGCCACGCGGCCGCGAAAGTGAAAGTGATCGCGATTGCGATCGCGTACTGCGGAGGAAAGACACATGGCGCTGCGCGCGTGCACGTTCACGTGCACTGAAGCTTTAGGCCACGGCAGCACTTTGAAAAGCCCGTATACAAAATGTCTCGGCCAGACCAGCGCATGCGCTGGATCAGGCGAGACCTAAAAAACCTTCACTCTGTCATTCGTGTAGTGCACACAGTCTCACAGGAATATAACGAATTGCCTCTGCCGATACTTCTCAGCAGACATATAAAAGTGTATAGCAAATTGCATTTGTGAATATAATATGATATCATATACATTCAGAAGTAGAGGAGAGATGTCTGTCATTGGCAGTCAGGCCCCTAAGGTGAGAGAAGGGGCTGAAAGTTCAACAGAGAGAGGAATTATTACAACCAGTGCCAGAACGTTAAAGTCTCTGGACATTCTGCCACTTCTTCACACAGCTACTTATCATAGTTTTAATTACTGAGGCAATTTACTTTTAATGCATACAGAAAGCTTCATGGATTTTTTATTTGCTTGCTTGATATTTCATTTAAAATATATAGAATTTTGATACGAGCTGTTTATAATGCAGTGGCCTTTCTGTCTCCGCTGCACTTTCAAATTCAATTTACTTTTTATGGCCGATGAGAAGTACCTTTCTTTATTTTAGAAAGTAACCACTGAACATGATGTCCAGTTAGTATATATAGCACTTGTCAGATAAGGGAGCTGGTGTGCATGAAGGTAACATGAATTATCAAGGATCACACAGTGTAGTCAGAAAGAGGATGCATACTTAGATCCCACACCAAATAATAGACCACTTATTTAATAAGCCATAGTGGGAACAAGAGTCTTGCACGTGCCTCTGAAATGCAGTAGGCATGGGTGACTTTCAAACAGATGTGCTTCTTTGATATTTGAATATGTCTCAGCCCTACTTGCTTGTTATACGGTCAGCTCTGCCAATGAAATACTTTGGCACCTCTATGCTGCTTGATTTTATAGTTATAATACTTAAGTTTCATATGCAGACTCCTCAAAACGTATTCTTTAGTATACTGTATCGCATGTGCATAGCACTTTCCCATCACTTGTTGTTAGAAATTGGGTTACTGGTTGACTGGGGTGTGAGCCCTGCACTATCTTGATCCTACACTGATGCTGCTGGTTTGGGCTGACCTCTGAAGGAATGGGCCCTGATCTGGCAAATTGCCATGTTTTCTGACCAAGCTAAATATTTTTTTCTCAGCACTGCTCTCCCTCCGTTTGGGTCTCCTGTGGTCCAAATTTAGCCTGGCTGAGGGTATGCTAAAATGGATTGTCTGTCCTTTTGGTTCACCCCTTTGTTTAGTTAATTTCTCAACTGGTTCTCTTTATGTCAACCTAGTGTATGTGCGTTGACTGAAGAAGTATAAAGGTCAACCTATGTTGGGTGGCTGCCTTGCAAAGTGCAGTATGGCCACCATTAACTCCTTCCTGTGGGTACACGTGGTTCAAGGCTCTCAATTGCTGCAGATTAAATACAGCCACTGGAATGACAAAAACATATTTACAATTGATACAAATATACAGGGGCAGTGGCGGAGGAGCGTCGCCCCACTGGTTCAGAGCCAGCAGCTGAAAAATAAAACGATATTTTAATATCATCTTACTTTTCAGCTGCTGGCTCTGAGCCAGCACTGTAGAGAGGGTCGGGCCTGGGTCCATGGGATGGGGGAGGAGGACTGGTTCCTGCACTGTAAGTGCGCATGTGTCTCAGGCCGGCCAAACACACATGCGCCTTAAGGTTTCTTCAACATGGCTGTATTGAACAGCCAGGCTGGAGAAGCAGCACAGACTTCCTGTCCTGAGCAGGGCATCAAAGCAGACTGCTGAGGACAAGCCTCTCGATTCTCTAATAGCATGAGAGCAGCGCTGGGATTGCACAGGGATTCTGATGCTTCCGCTGTGCCTGCTGGGACAAGGAAGTAGGAAGAAGACCACCAAGGAGCAACGTGGGACGGGGACAGCAGCTTTAGGTAAGTCCTTTTTTTTAATTAATGTAATTATTATAAACCCTCCCATGCTTTCCCTCCTGCGCTCCCAACCGTTTACCACATTTTGTATGTGGTGGCCGCCACTGCAAATATAAATTGTTCCGGTCCCCTAAAATAATTGCATCCATCAGCTCAAATGAAGTACTGTGGGGGATCTATCATTTACCCTTTTTCGTGTCATCCACTCTGAAAGACAACCATGAAATGCATGGCAGGTTTTCTACAACAAGCATTGGCCATGCCAATAGGTCTAGCCTATGGGCGAGCTAATATTGTCTTAGGCAAGAGGGTTGAAAGTGGAGCGGGGTGTGAGGGGTGGGTATTTGTGGATGAAGGGGTGGGGGTGCAAGTGTGACCAGATAACAAGATTTATAGCCCTGTTTACAGCAGAGCTGGGCAAGCGTCTCTAGACCAGATTAAAGAATATATATAAGTACACACACAGGTTCAGGGGTCAAACCGACATTACTGCAGCACACCACACACACAGGTAGCACAGGGCAATTTAGAAGTCACAGTCAGGCAAAGTGTCAACCATTGCAAGTAAGAGTAACACATTTTATTGGGATTTCAAAACTACGGCAGGGATCCACAGTCACACAATTAGGATTCCCTGATCTAGTCTGTGTGTTCATGTCTTGGGCTTGGGGCACCAGCGGAGCAGAGGCACTCGGTCACTGACCGAAGCAGTGCTTAAAAACATTTAAAAGTTAAAAAATTAAAAATAACAGCATATTCAATCAATCAATCAATCAATCAATCAAGAAACTTATAAAGCGCACTACTTACCCGTGGGGGTCCCAAGGCGCTGGGAGGGGGGGGGGAATGCTACTGCTCGAAGAGCCAGGTCTTGAGGAGTTTTCTGAAGGTGAGCAGGCCTTGGGTCTGCCGTAGGTGGGTGGGGAGGGCGTTCCAGGTCAGCGAGGTTGGCGGAGCGGAGCTGGCGGGCTGGGGTGTAGAAGTTGAGTCTGTTGTTCAGGTAGGCTGGTCCGGTGTTGTGGAGGGAGCTGTGTGTGTGGGTGAGGAGCCTGAAGGTGATCCTCTTGTCGACGGGGAGCCAGTGCAGGTCTCTCAGGTGGGGGGTGATGTGGTTGCGGCGAGGGACGTTGAGGCTCAGTCAGGCGGAGGCGTTTTGGATGCGTTGTAGTCGTTTTAGGTGTTTGGTTGGGATTCCTGCGTAGAGGGCGCTGCCGTAGTCCAGTCTGCTGCTGACGAGGGCCTGGGTTACTGTTCTTCTGGTCTCCGTGGGGATCCACTTGTAGATCCTGCGAAGCATGCGGAGGGTGTTGAAGCAAGAGGAGGAGACGGCGCTGACCTGTTTGGACATGGAGAGAGAGGAGTCGAGGACGAATCCCAGGTTGCGTGCGTGGTCCGTGGGTGCTGGGGGGGTCCCCAGTGTGGTCGGCCACCAGGAGTCATCCCACGCGGATGGAGTGGTGCCAAGTATGAGGACTTCCGTCTTGTCCGAGTTTAGCTTCAGGCGGCTGTTCTGCATCCACTCAGCGACGGCGTTCATTTCCTCGTGGAGGTTGGCTTTGGCGGTGTCTGGGTCCTGGGTGAGGGAGAGGATGAGTTGGGTGTCGTCGGCGTAGGAGATGATGTTAAGGTTGTGTCGGCGGGCCACTTGTGCGAGGGGTGCCATGTAGACGTTGAACAGCGTCGGGCTGAGGGAGGATCCCTGGGGAACGCCGTAGATGACGTCGGTGGCTTTGGAATGGAAGGGCGGGATGCGGACTCTCTGGGTTCTGCCAGAGAGGAAGGAAGTGGTCCAGTCGAGGGCTTTCTCTTGGATACCGGCTTCTTGGAGGCGTGTTCTTAGCGTGCGGTGGCAGACAGTATCGAATGCGGCTGACAGGTCCAGGAGGTTGAGGGCAGAGGTTTCGCCGTCGTCCAGCTGGCGTCTGATGTCGTCTGTGGCAGCGATGAGGGCTGTCTCTGTGCTGTGGTTCCTTCTGAATCCGGACTGGGATGAGTCAAGGATGTTGTTTGTTGTCCTCTAGGTGGTGGGTTAGCTGAGTGTTGGCGATTTTCTCGATGACCTTCGCCGGGAACGGGAGCAGGGTGATGGGCCGGAAGTTCTTGAGGTCCTTGGGGTCCGCCTTGGGTTTCTGGAGGAGGGCTTTGATTTCGGTGTGTTTCCAGCTTTCCGGGTAAGTTGCTGTGTCGAAGGAGAAGTTGATGACTTTCCGCAGATGGGGGGCAATGGTTCCGGCGGCTATGTTGTATATGTGGTGTGGGCATGGGTCGGCCGGACATCCTGAGTGGATGGAGTTCATGATCTTGTGCGTCTCGTCGTCGTTGACGTGTGCCCAGAAGGTCAGTCGGGTGGTGCAGGTGGCATTGGGTGTGGGTCCTGGTGCGGTTGGGGTGGAGGAGGTGTTGAGGCTGTCATAGATGTCGGTGATCTTGTGATGGAAGAAGGTGGCCAATGAGTCGCACAGGTCTTGCGAAGGCGTGATCTTGTTGGTGTTGGCGTTGGGGTTGGAGAGTTCCCTCACTATCTTGAAGAGCTCGTTGCTGTTGTGTGTGTTGTTATCCAGGCGGGTTTTGAAGGACGATCTCTTGGCTGTTCTGATGAGCTGGTGGTGTCTGCGGATGGCGTCCTTGTGTGCTGCGCGGTTGTCTGGGGTGCGGTCGAGGAGCCATTTCTTCTCCAGTTCCCTGCAGGTGTGCTTGGAGGTCTGGAGTTCTTCGGTGAACCAAGCGGCTGTTGTTTGCACTGTTGTTTGGGCTCTACCAGTTGCACCTGCATCTATCAGAGATCATGCTAATATCCAGAGCTAACCTATCGGAATAAATTATAAACTTGTTAATGGTATTTTCAGCATGTAAAGAACGGGGCTGCCAAGCACTAAAAAAAATATAGGCAGAATGGATCAAACCATCGTCGGTCTGTTCAGGGCCACACTGCAGTTACAGCAAACTCGCGGAAGCCTCAAAACTGTGATTACGTTTTTTTACTGGTACAGCAGAATTAAGTTCCAGAAGAACAGGGCAATTGCATCAAAGACCCCCATTTATACTCTGCTACGTAGCAGCTTTAACCACTGTGTTAAAAAAAGCAGCCAGGTGCACCTAAGCCTCGATCAAAAAGCACTTTTGCAAAGCCAATAGGTCTTGCATTTGGGACCTTGTAAGTATTGAGCCTGATAAGTGCTGACATCTTAGGTATTTGTTAAGGATTTATAGTGTGCCCTTCTGCTTTTAAGCACATGCAGAGGGTGAATAGTGTCTGCCTCCTCCTCCTTATAATGTGCTGAAGGCTGATGTAGCTGTCTGTTCCAAACACAAAGCCAGCTGTGCTCGCATCACACCCCCAGCAGCCCCCCCACCATTAAGTTGAGAGCACCAGCACCACCTCAGTCTAGCCTTCTACCCCTGATTTAGTTTTTGCTTGTGCTGCATGAGTCATATGTTGGTGCTCTTGCATAAAGTAGTATCCGCCTCAGAGTGCGACTGATGCAAAAAACTATTTAAATGGTGCTGCGCCACCTTTAGGTATCTTAAGAACAAAGGACTCATCAATCGAAAGGGCGAAAAGCCAGCTGCATTAGCTTTCTATAAACTGATCTTGTATTATGGTACACAGCACCAATTAAGAAACGTAATGTGGCACGCATCTAAATTGAACAGAGGTCATGAAGGTGAAAAAGAGGCCAAAGCACCTCCCAGCTGGGATAGAAGGCCCAATACTCAAAATAAACACGTCTATCTGCCTTATTTATTCATTAAATTAAAGAAAGTGTAGTTACACAAATGAATAGATCAGCAAGCAAGAATTATGCAGGGGAAAATATTGGGGCATATTAGCAAGAACCTCGTTAAAATTATTGCTGTTTTAGCGGCAGGAAACTGACGCTAAAACGGCAATAATGGGCTTGCTAATATGCGTTATAGAATTCCAATCAATAGAAGCCCAGGTTAGATGTGCGGGACATCTAACCTGGTCTTCTATTGGAATTCTATAACGCATATTAGCAAGCCTATTATCGCCGTTTTAGTGGCAGTTTCCTGCCGCTAAAACGGCGATAATTTTAACGAGGTTCTTGCTAATATGCCCCATATTTCGTTATATAAAAATCAAGATGGCACACAAACATTAAAACAACTCCCAGAAGTAACATACTAGTAAAATAGAGCCCAGGCGGGGTAGGCAAAGCCGGACCCAATGGGGGCCAGGGTAAAACACCGTCCGGAGGCGGGAGGCCTTCCTCGTCCCCATTTGCATGCCGTCTAGGCCGGCGGGGGCCAGGATTGGCCCCCTGCACACGAGGTGAGCCCTTCCCTATCAGGGAGCGAGCTGGCTAGGGCGAGGGGTGGATAAAAGGGGGGCCAACGGCCAAGTGTGATTATACAACTCCCCCCTCGTAAGTAAGGAAGGAGAAGAACAACAGCTGACTGCTGGATGACCCTGGGACGACCCTACTGAGGACGATTACGGAGCAAAGAATGGGCAGCTGGTTTCACGCTCTTTTCGCTGGATCAGCGAGTCCTTGAGCGCCGGGCTTCGTCGCCCACTTCCAGCGGCAGTCAGCAGGACCGCGGACGGCGGGAGCAGTGTGAGCAGAGCCTCCACCCCCGCCATCTCCAGCGTGCAGCCTTTGTTGGCGGAGGCAGCGTGAGAAGGGCCTCCACCTCCGCCTTCTTACAATCAGTGGCGGTTCGACGGGAAGTCTTCCCACCGTTGTGGGGATCGCCAGACCGGACATGGGCAACCTCTCTACCGGACGGCATGGGCGGCGGGAGCAGTGTGAGCGGAGCCTCCACACCGCCATCTCCAGCGTGCAGCCTGCGTCGGCGGAGGCAGTGTGGGAAGAGCTTCCACCTCTGCCTTCTAAAAATCAACAGTGGCTCAACTCACCTTTAAACGGCCGGGGCATGGCGGAGACAGCTTGAACGGAGCCTCCACCCCCGCCTTTTGTTTCAACAACCGAGCCGATCAGGCTCTATGGGCACTCCCCTGGGCAGCAGCTACAACGAGGACAGCTGGGGGCAGCAGAACGGGTTCCTCGCGCCTCTGGTCGGGAGCAAAACAAGCTCCAATAACACGGATACAGAGCCAGGGGGCGGCGCCAGCCAAAGGAGCACTCGCCTCTCTTAAAGGAACAGTGAACAGTTAACACGCTGAGGATGACAAGCGTTGACACACAGGGGGAGAGCAAAATTATCCTCACTTTCTGGTGCACATTGGGCCTGGGAGCCACCGTTAAATGGGCCTAAGCAGCACAAAGGCAATTCTCTCACATTTGAGACAGAAGGTCATCAAACCCTAAAAGAAAAGGGCATCTGAGACAGAGCAACACAGGAGCTGCACCTGGGCTGCAGTGGGCAAACAACACAGGAGTGAGCAAGGATAGCCAGCAAGAAAAGATCGGCTGGGAGGAAGACGCAGCCCCCGACCCAAAGAAAGGCCAGAAAAGACGCGGTGAGGGACCAGGTCCAGACCTGAATGATGACCTGCAGGCCATACTGGAGAAAGCCAGGGCCCTGGTTGCGCTGAAGGGATGGAGCTGGATGGACCAGCAAATCAAGGAAGGGGCACAAGGAAAAGAAAAAAGGCAGCGGCGGGCATCCCCAGCACCGCCGCTCCCTAAGAAGCTGGCAAAAAAGGGTCCTGCAGCCAAAAAGGCTGCCCCTGAGAAGAGCAGAAAAGGAACAGGCGACAAAGGAAAGGGCACCCCAAATGCCAGGAACAGTAAAGCGACGACGCCAGAGCAGGTGCCAGACGTGGCAAGCCAGGTACGACTGGGCGAAAAGGCAGGAAGTGAGGCGGCCACACAGGGGAGTACAGGGGCATCTGGGGGGAAGAGTCCAAATACAACCAAGCCAGGAGAGGGACAGGACAGCAACGGGAAGCCAGCCAGCGAGTACCTGTGCGCCTCCCCAAGCGACCCGCCCACGACAACAAATATGTTAGGGCTGGCCAACCTCATCCCACTCACGGTAACAGAGAGGATTTGGAGAAAAGAATTCATAGATATTTTTTCACTGCTGGAAGTGCACCAAGCAGGCATCGACCTAACAGCGCGAGATAAAAAAGACGAGGACAAGAGAGCCTTTCGGAAACCCAGGGTAGACAGATCAATCGAAAATTGTCTGAAGGCATTCAGAACAATAGCATGTATGTTCATTGAAAAATTCCCTCAAAGCGTGGCGGCACTAATCCTTTATGAGCAAAAGGTGCACGAGACGCAGCAACAGTATCAGGGCGATGCATGGCTGCAATACGACGAGGGTTTTAGAGAGAAGATGCAAGTGTGGCCAATAATAAGCTGGGACTGCCAGGACATGGAAGGTTTCACAAAACAAAAGTGGTAGCCGGGGAGGGTTTTGGCGCAAAAGAGAGCAATTTTTATCCCTACGGGAGTAATGGCAAATTCGAGGGCCAGGGAAAAGATTTCAAAGGGAAAAGCCAGGCTGGTAACAAGTCAAACAAGCCATGCTGGAAATTCAACAAAGACGAATGTAAATGGGGAACATCATGCAGGTTCAAACACGCATGTGGGTCATGCGGTGGAAACCACTCCACCATACGCTGTCGACGGGCCGCAGGGCCAGGGGCAGACAAAGACAAGACAGGCCCCCAAAAATGAGGTACAGGCCCCTACGGGTGGGTCCAGCGGGGAAAGGGGTGGGGGACAGATGCTACCAACCCCCATAAAGACAAGCAGACCGCTACATCTCTTAAAAAACTATCACAAACCAACAGACAGACAGCTGCTAGCAGTAGGGTTTCATGCAACCTAAAATCAGTTAGAGACAATCCCGAGATAGCAAAACAGAAGGTGGAGAAGGAATTACTGTTGAGCCGGGTAGCCGGCCCCTACCCTCTTCCCCCATTGGAGGACATGGTGGTATCACCACTGGGAGTAGTGCCAAAAAAGGAGCCAGGAAAATTCCGGCTGATTCATCACCTACTTTAATCAAAAATAGAATGGATCACTTGTACCTGTTATCCAGGGTTAAGTGGTTCTTTAACTGTTCATTAAAAAACCCTCATTCACGTTTAGGTGGTTCACTTAGCGGTATATCTTGATTCTCCGCCTTAGAGACGTGACAGCATCATCATCGGGTTTTCTGTATGCTTCCTCCACCCGGAGGGAACCACTGGATATTAACAGTAGTGACCAGAAATGAAAAAATAAAAATTGCAAAAATAGAATAGAGTGCTCGTGTGAAGTGAAGGAAATTAGGTATGTTTAAAAATAAGGGTTTCCTCAAGTAACCTAGACTGTAGTATTTATTATTGTCCGGTACACGGGAAAGGGATAAAAAATAAGGACGTTGTGCAGAGCAGGTATATCATGTATCCACTGCGCAATCAATCCGAAAGGTGGGTCGACATGTTTCAGCCTCTTATACGCCACGCAGGGTCATTGAGACTTTCATCAGGACCTTAGAAGTGTGAACTCCTTCTTTTCACTCCTAACTAGGAATAATCACTCTCGTATCACAAACACTTCTAAGGTCCTGATGAAAGCCTCAATGACCCTGCGGGGCGTATAAGAGGCTGAAACATGTCGACCCACCTTTCGGATTGATTGCGCAGTGGATACATGATATACCTGCTCTGCACAACGTCCTTATTTTTTATCCCTTTCCCGTGTACCGGACAATAATAAATACTACAGTCTAGGTTACTTGAGGAAACCCTTATTTTTAAACATACCTAATTTCCTACACTGCACACGAGCACTCTATTCTATTTTTGCAATTTTTATTTTTTCATTTCTGGTCACTACTGTTAATATCCAGTGGTTCCCTCCGGGTGGAGGAAGCATACAGAAAACCCGATGATGATGCTGTCACGTCTCTAAGGCGGAGAATCAAGATATACCGCTAAGTGAACCACCTAAACGTGAATGAGGGTTTTTTAATGAACAGTTAAAGAACCACTTAACCCTGGATAACAGGTACAAGTGATCCATTCTATTTTTGATTAAAGAATATTGACTGGAAGGTGAATGGATCTCGTCTCCTTCTATCTCCCTCCAACCTGATTGTTTACTGATTCATCACCTATCCCACCCCGAAGGCGAGTCAATTAACGACTGGCTGGAACAGGGAGCTTGCGCGGTGGCCTACGCTTTGGTAGACGATGCGATGGACCTGATTAGGCAGGAAGGGAAAGGGGCCTTGAGGGCAAAATCAGACATAGAATCAGCTTTCAGGCTGTTGCCAGTGCACCCAGACAGCTAAGACCAGTTAGGTTTTAAATTAGAAGGAAATTACTACTATGACAAATGCTTATGATCCAACGCGAAATCGGGAAAATAGGGCAAATTTACAACTATCCTTCCTGCGTCGCAGACCGGACGTCACACTAGCTCCTTCACACATGCAGTCATTGGTGGGGCCCGTAACACCAACACTCATACATTTTTCACTCTCGCTCGAGTCTGCACACAGGAGGTAAATGAGCATCAAGCGCTGGACATGTGGGGGAGTACCTTAATACCTATAGGGAAGAAAAGTTATTTTACATAATATACATTTGCATCACCACCTATAGGATCCTAACCTTAAGCATCAAGGCACTCCACCACTTGGTCGACAGACCAAAAAGTTGGACAGGGTGATGGTGATTTAGAACCAGCTAAAACACATTTAAGCCTCAGAATCCTCTAATCTCTTCATTGAAAAACCACAAACTCGTAATTTCTGTTAATCAATTATTTGTTTATCTAAATATTGTTTGCAATTAATATTAGCATTTTGGTCAATCAAAGTTTAGAATTTTGTTCAATCAGCACAAATCACAGGACATTTATATTTACCTATTCTTGGTATCGGGACTCTTCCTAATTCATTTGGCTCTGCATAACCGAATTTAGCCGTTTAATTGTCCCAATAAAGCAGGCCAAAGCTCAAAGTCCGAAAGTTCTTTGCTCAGCATGTTACAGTCCCAAAGATCTCCAAAGGACAAGGAATCGTGCAAGCATCTGTCATCGCCTGTGGGGTTGATACGGGTGTGCAGTCATCGAAAACTGCAGAAATGCCAAACACTCCCTATTCTACTACCCTTTTTATAATGAAATTCAGGATAACATGAAACATTCTTAGACTAAGGAAGCAGATGATTGGTCAATTTGATGAATTTTGTAATATCGTCCAATTTTCACATCCACTTGGGTTCTCATGGATTTTGCTGGTTCACTTCCTCTGTCCATGTCGTCCTCATGCAACATTGTAAAGTTTTGCTTGTATGTCTCAATTGTTCATTTAGACCAGATTTTACTGACTGAAGTTTGGCAGTCCTCTATGTTCCTATCCTTGACCAGGAACACTGTGCTTTGACTTGAGGTTGCCTGGAGGTCTACGGAGCCATCTGAGTCTGCGTAGTAGGCATCGCGCTCACAAGAAGGTGGCCACTTTCGGGGGACACTTCACGGGGGTGGGAATGGACATGTTCCTACTGAACATTGTGGGGGTACTGGAGCAGATGGGTTTCCAATAAGAGCGAAGGAGTGGCTGGGTTTGGGGCAGCTCCCTCCGATCGGGAAACTGTAGGTAACGTGGTGAAACAAACACAACAAAATTAGTAAAAGGAAAAAAGTTACTAGAAGGTAGATGGAAGGCCCTCACAGTGTCCTTAGGATGCCTCATGGCAGGGGCACTGAGGGAGCCAAGTGGCGGCGTGCTGCCAGAGAAAGAATAGATGTGATGCCCCCACAGGACCCTTGGGATCCCTCACGTCAGGGGTGCCGAGGGGGAAGATGGCAAGGGCTCTGCCTCAGGAAAGGTAGAGTAGATGCTCAGGTATGGTCCTTGGGATGCCACATGGCAGGGACCCCTGGGAGAAGGGAGGGCCCACAAAAGAGTACAGACGGACACCCTCCAAATAAGTAGCAAGTTGAAGCCCGGAAAAAGGGGCACCTCCCCTCCAAGGATATTGAGGAGGCTGGGTATTGAATGCAAGATGAAGTTTAAAAAAAGGAAGAGATGTAAATATATAACATGGATATTTAATGTAGATATGACCATGAATGGTTGAAATGTACAAAATTATGTTGATAAATAAACTGCGACCTTTTCAGGCACCAAAGAACGTTGTCAGTGGTGATTTAAGGTAAAAGCGCGCAGTTGGGCAAACGGGCAAAGGGAGCGGGGCGGAACGACTCGCCGCCTGGAGGGGGCTGCATTCAGTGAAGGACGTTCACATTTATTCTTCATGTGCTCATTTCTTTACCACAATTTTAGCCTATAATAAAAATCAACAGAGCAGGACTTAAAATCAAACGACATGAAAAGTGCTGAAAAAAAGAATCTATCTGATGTGCTCGGTAATGTTCGTAAGCAAATGAGGGAAGCTGAAACAAGGTAGGGTGGCAGAGACAGTAGAAGTCAGTGAAGGCAGAGGTCAACAAAAGGGCTGACAGTGACAGACAAAAATCGATAACTTTGTCAGACTAAATGACTGACTGTGAAGCTCTAGTGAGCTGCAGGTGGCAAGTAAAAGGGCGGATTTACAGATTTATGGAAAGATTAGCGAGGCATGCACAGATGAAAACGTCATGTGTTTGAAGTTTCTTTCCCTGTCTTGAGTGCATGAGTATTTATTTATTTTGTTGGGTCCCGATTGAGACTTGTGTGATAAATATTTACCTGTTTTGCTGTTATGCTTTTGCATCCAATAAAAGGTGACTCAGTTGAACATTAAAAGAAAAAGTCATGTGTTAGCTCCAGCGAATATAGATACCTGCTTGTTCCATACCCAGGCAAGCCGGCAGAAAGGTAAGTACCTTGGTTAATGTGAAGAAAGGGGTCCTTTATGGTTCTGAGAGAGGGAAGGAAGGGAACTCGCAGTCTGCCGCAGTGCAAGCATTACATGTACTGTAATGTATACCAAGGTAAACTGTAAGCAAACTCCAACAGGCACGGAACATCATTAGAGAACAGAGCCAATGAGAGAGAGCTGCTCCAGGCTGTGTCATGGAACTAGAAAGAGGACACACAGTTGAGAAACATTGGACACTCCCACGAAGTATTACTAGCAAACAGAGATCAGAACAAAGGAAAAGAAGGCACATTTTGTAATAATACAATGCGGACCAGTTTTTCAAAAGTGTAATTATTTATGGATTATTTGAGAGAGGAAGTGTGTATTTCGCTGGTGATTTTGAGACCTTACAAAATACACATGAGGCATTCTCGCACAGGGTGTGGCCTCCCAAAGCAAGCAGATAGACAATGAGAAGGAACCCTGAGACTGCAGGCCCAGACGGGAGGAGGGGCAATGCGCGTTGTGCTAGGAGGATGCGTGCCGGTGATGGCCAACAAAAACAGTCACTAAGTGAAATGGGCTCAGCTGAAACAAGCATGCACAGGAGGGACAATTGAGAGCAATGGGCCAATAGAAAGCCGGCATTTTGGAATGGCACAAGAAAGAACCAATGGCAATCGGAGGGTTGTCAAAAGCCCACAGAAGAGATACAATAGGTCTTGCTGACAAGCGCTGTCGAGGCTCGACCTAGAAATGTTTATGGGTGCCTGACTTCATGGCAAAAACAAACCATCTTGACATTAACAAGTGGAATATGGGTTTTGAAAATGTCAAGAGCCTAGATGTAGCTGTAAACCAATCAGAGTTTCAACCACCTTTCGTATATTTACATGTGACATCAGTACTGTCCTGTTCTGCAAGACTTAATTCTATAACCTGCAATAGGAATTCAATGATTCTGTCCCATTTGAATGGATGATCATTTCTAGTGTGAACTCATCATCATCATCAAAATGCTTTATTCGGTTGCAATAACCATTAAAGTGCACAAAAAGATACACAGATCAATGCAGAGTATAAACAAAAATACAGTGAGATAAACAATAGGACAAAGAATGTTAAAATCCCACAGAAAATGTGCGGCGAATACAATACAGTATAAAAGGCACTGAGGCCTTTGGGTAGGGGTTAAAACCGTAGCAGCATTCTTAATACTTATGGAATACCCATGTCGCGTGTAAATTCTCTTAGTTTTACATATAAAATTGTAAGGAAAAAGTTCATCCATAAAAGTACAAAACCATCATGCACATTAAAAACTGAAACCAAAGTGACTTTCTTTTGGGAAAGACAAAGTAAATTGTAAATTAATCCTGATATGTTCTCGCACACAATAAAATGAGTGATAATTAGTCTTGGTAGGACACATTTTTTCAGTACTATTAAAGTGCACGAGAGAAAGTTGGCAGAAAATACCAATTTGGAAATGTCATTGTGCTGAATCGTCTGGGGGATTGCCACAAGTCAGGAAACAGAAAAAGAAAAACACCCCATTAAAGTTGAGGTAACCTCAGCACTTTGGCTCTAATGCTCCAGCTCTAATGTAGATATTTTGGGACACCACAGACAATTGATTCTTTTGTCTTGGCATGTAACAGCCTAAGTGCTACTGAGTACTGCCTACATCTCTGCAAATTAGTAGGATCCAGTGCTTCCTCGAGCGTTCATATCCTGGGCAAAAGAAGATGAAATGTAATAATGTGTCTTCTGTCTGCAGGCAGACTGGACATATATTACTCATGTCTGTGGCGGCTTTCCATTTTAGGCAGAAGGACTTAAGTGGGAGGATTCCATGGCGAAACTTAATGTGCAAGTGTCTGTGTGGACTGATCTCAAGAGACACCAATAAGATCATTACTCATATAAGGGACTCCCATCTACTATGAACATAAATCTTTTCAACTGGAATGGTAGTTTCACTTCTCTGAGTTATGTACCTTTCGTCTTAAAGAAGACCCAAGGTATATAAACTAAAAGGGGTCAAAACATTGACTTATTTGCACCTTAAGTGGTTGTTAAATTGCCAGTTCTCATTTATGGACATTTCATTTTGTATATAATCTCTATCAATGACTTCTTTATATCTTTAGTGATTCATATTTTGCACTATGTACATTGCACCCCACACAGAGTACTTTGTCACCTGTGCCCTGAGACCAATGTATAAAGATCATTGTATTTATGAATACATCTAACGTCATTTCCTACATCAAAATGTACCCTAGTTGCTATAGTTTGCTACTTGGATTACATGTCAAACACGCTGTTCCAAAACGAATGGTCTGTCCTCACTCCTGACCACTGTCCTACATTACCCACATATATTTGGGGGAGATTTTACTAGTCCTGCAGATGTTGAACTAGACAGATCTCTTGCCCCTGCCTACGTTAGGGATACACAGAATGCTCTTTACAGTTGGATACCACAATGGGAAGTGATAGACAGTTGGAGACCACACACCCCACTGGGGAGGGAACACTCCTATTATTCCAGTCTGCATGACCTGGATATTAGGTTGGATACATTTATATGTTGCCAACAGTTCCATATAAGTATCTGTTCAAATCTAATCAGACCACAACACGTTGTTATTATTGCTACATTGGGTCGCCCCTAAAACAGCTACACCGATTTGAAAACTTAACACAAACTTATTTAGAAGACACTGCCTTTAAGGTTACTCTAGTGATAAATAATTACTACATGATTGAAAATATGGGATCAGCAACCTCTGTGCTTGTGGAATGGAAGGCTTTAAAGACAGTGGTGAGAGGTTATTGCATGGCCAATAGAGTTTGTGTGAGAGTATAGGTACATGTCAACATTATTAAGCAAGAACAACTCCTAACTAAGCTTGAGAGTGATCTCATGCGCAGTACCATACACAGAGATCACCTATGGGAGGACAAAGAGAAATTAATGTCTGTGGTAGAACAACTAAAAGGCTATGTCTACAAGCCCTACCTTTCAATGGTGCACAATGAAAGAGGCATGGCGGGGATACCACTTGCATGGCTAATCACGCAAGGGAAGAGAAACAATTCTCAATATCCACATTGTTGAGGACCTATTGGTGTATTCTTAATCTGTGATAAATATAACTTTCAAAGCCTACTATGATAGACTTTACGCATCAAGGCATGTTATGGATAATCAAGTGTTAACAATTTATATGATGAATGCTTCACTCCTCAAAACTCCCACAAGAGGATACGACCTTCCTGGGAGCTGATATAATTGTCAAGGAAGTGTGCACTGCCATAAAGTAACTGGTCGGAGGGAAGGTGCCTGAGTCAAATTTGCCGGCCGATTGAATTTTATCTGAGCTACATTGATGTACTTATCCCAAACTGCCGTAAGTCTTCAATGTATCTAGAACTTCAGGATGCTTGCCACCTACACTCTGAGTAGCGATTAATGTATCCCTTCTTACAAAGAATAGGGATGCTTCTCAGGCTTCATCTTATAGATCGCTGTCTATAAGATACTAAGCAAGAAATTAGTGAAAAGACTTCTTCGCAGGGTAACTGACCTTATCCACCCTGACCAAAATAGGTTTATTCCCAAGCGCATCACAATGCTAAACATCAGGAGACTAAGGCATGTGTTGCATGATCCCCTGCATGCGTATCCTAAGTAATGGTGTTATCCATCAACATTGAAGCCTTTAATTCTCTCTAATGGAAATTCTTATATACTGGGGGGGCTCCTGTTGCTGTTGCTGTTTGCCGTTTGGGGAATCACCCGGCCATCCTTTGCGGACCCTGTCCTCTGCTGCTGCCCACTGTGTTGGTCTCCCCTCGTCGCCGCCACTGCACCAACGCGGCTGACGAGAGGGGTGGACCACAGGTTCCAGGAGGCTCAGCGGCGCTAAGCCGTCAGCGGGATTCTCGCGCCAGGCGGCGCTTGAAATTGAGGAGCGCCCCGGCAGAGCGGGGGCTCCTGTTGCTGTTGCTGTTTGCCGTTTGGGGAATCACCCAGCCATCCTTTGCTGACCCTGTCCTCTGCTGCTGCCCACTGTGTTGGTCTCCCCTCGTCGCCGCCACTCCACCAACGCGGCTGACGAGAGAGGTGGACCACAGGTTCCAGGGGGCTCAGCGGCGCTAAGCCGTCAGCGGGATTCTCGCGCCAGGCGGCGCTTGAAATTGAGGAGCGCCCCGGCAAAGCGGGGGCTCCTGTTGCTGTTGCTGTTTGCCGTTTGGGGAATCAGCCGGCCATCCTTTGCTGACCCTGTCCTCTGCTGCTGCCCACTGTGTTGGTCTCCCCTCGTCGCCGCCACTCCACCAACGCGGCTGACGAGAGGGGTGGACCACAGGTTCCAGGAGGCTCAGCGGCGCTAAGCCGTCAGCGGGATTCTCGCGCCAGGTGGCGCTTGAAACTGAGGAGCGCCCCGGCAGAGCGGGGGCTCCTGTTGCTGTTGCTGTTTGCCGTTTGGGGAATCACCCGGCCATCCTTTGCTGACCCTGTCCTCTGCTGCTGCCCACTTTGTTGGTCTACCCTCGTCGCCGCCACTCCACCAACGCGGCTGACGAGAGGGGTGGACCACAGGTTCCAGGAGGCTCAGCGGCGCTAAGCCGTCATTGGGATTCTCGCGCCAGGCGGTGCTTGAAATTGAGGAGTGCCCCGGCAGAGCGGGGGCTCCTGTTGCTGTTGCTGTTTGCCGTTTGGGGAATCACCCGGCCATCCTTTGCTGACCCTGTCCTCTGCTGCTGCCCACTGTGTTGGTCTCCCCTCGTCGCCGCCACTCCACCAACGCGGCTGACGAGAGGGGTGGACCACAGGTTCCAGGAGGCTCAGCAGCGCTAAGCCGTCAGCGGGATTCTCGCGCCAGGCGGCGCTTGAAATTGAGGAACGCCCCCGCCTCGCGGGCACGCGCGTGGGCACCGCCGGGCTAAGCCCGGGCAAAGGGCAGGCCCTCTGTGGCCCTCAGAGGCCTGAGGGGACTGGACTGGGCCCGAGACTCTGGTTGTGCAAGTATTGGTCATTCTATTTTTTACAGGTGTAAATTTTGTTGCTTAGCTGGGTTTAGTATTGTGTGTGTAGTTTGCATACACCCCATTTGTAGCCAGTGATTAGTTATATTAGTACCTGATGGCCAAGGGTAAAAGTGCGTCTACTCAGCAAGGGGTGGGTACTTTGGACAATTATCTAATTAAAAAGGTAAACATGATTAATACTGCCAGAAGGGCATCTTTGGGAAAGGATGCCCCTATCAAGTCATCTGAAGAGCTGTCCCTCACCTTGGTAGACATACACGTGCCTAGCAATACTATTACTAATGCTGGGAATACTGCACTGACTTTAGTTCAGGTGCATGACGAGAGTCATGTAGCCCAACTAGCTACTGCTAAGGTTGATTCCGAGTATGCCCCATTACCCGTTCAATCGGTACAGAAATATAAAAAAGCACTTCGGAGGCATAGGAGGAACGACAACCAACAAAGAGTAGCAACTACTACACACAAAAAGGGTCCCTCTAAGGGGGACACAGGGACTATGAATCCTTTGATGACTCACCCTATTACCTCCCCAGAGGACCACATTGTTTCACCTAATTTGGGGGTTGTGGAGGATGCGGGGGAACTCCTGGTTAGTCCTTGTATTAATGATCATGATCATCCCTTCAGCACGCCTGATAAAATCTGCGAGTTCTTCCCAAGTTTCTCGACTAGCAGTGATGAAGGGGGGTCATCATGTTACCCGGAGTTCTCACCAGCATCTTATTCATTCCCAAAAGATATGCCCCCATTTAAAGCTGAGTGTAAGCAGGGAGACGGAGGCCCACTGTTGGAGAGGCAAATAGAGAATTCCCAGAGGAATCTACATCCAAATTTGAGGATTGCGAAGGATCCATCAATTCCCCCTGAGACCATATGCCGTGCTATCAACGAGGGTGACCTTCTGGAAAAGATCGAGCATCTGGTTAAACTGAAACAAGCAGCCCCTCTTTGAAAAAATCATTATGATTAATACGCACCTGGATCAGATTGAGAAAAAAGTAAAAGAAAACTCATCTTCACTCTCTGACTTGGCGAATAATTTAGGTAACATGAACTCTAGCAAAACACCTGCAAAAGTGTCGAAAGTATTAATACCAGCCCCATTATGCTCCGTAACCACCCCTAAACCTATCCAGAGTAATCAAACCTTATCTTGTCCTTCCCAATTTAAGGAGGTAAATGCGCCCTTGCTGACAAAAAAGTCTGTCAATAGGATGGAACCCCAATGCAGTGCAGGGGATTTAACGACGGTTAACCTGCCTTGGAAGGAAACCCAGTACCTTTACAATATAAGGCCATTAAGGCCAATAAGGACAGCGAGGGCGGAAACCCCCTAAATAAAAATCGGCATTCTCAAAGTATTGTAGATCTACCGCCGGAAGCTGCTCCTTACGTGATTGTTATGGTGGGTGTCCCTGAGCTCCCATTTGAAAATAGGGAAGACCATCAAGCCCTAAGGAATAAAGTTATTTACTGGTTGAGCAATAATAGACACTTGCCTGCCCATATAAACGGAGAAATTCTACACGTCAGGCGCTGCTACTGGGTGGGGGCCCGCCCCAAAGACAAAACAGGTGATGTGATCATTGTAAATTTTAAAGATCATAGAGCCGTTAGGCACATTGGGGACTGGTTTGATCAAAGTAGCAATGATTCCATCTCTACCCATTACCTAAATTATTTCTATCCTTATGTTCTAGCCCAACATCGCAAGAATCAGGAGGTAAAAAGGTACTCAGTTAATAGGACTGCCTTCAAGTGTTATGACTATAGCCGGACTCCACTGTTGCAACCAGCCAATCCATCTAATTTTTATCCTAGGCAGCATTATCCCTGCATCCGAGGCCCGAATCATGGTGATAACTCCTTGTGGGTTAATAGAGGCATGGTCCAATTTTCCCACAATATACCAACCCATAACCGGTTTGAGGTTTTTTTGGCCCTGGAATGCGTGGATTGACACGAGAAGGTTACTCGTGACAGACTATTGCTAGGTTCAGTTGGGCCTGTTGACACAGTTAGTGATAACACAAAAGCACAGAGACCCTCGGTCTTGAATGAGGACAGCCCACAAATTCATACCGTTCACGGTGTGACTATCGCTGATGTTGGGAAAGATTGTTGTAAGGAAATAAGTACACTTGACGCCAAGGACAGGGGAAATAACGAAGGCTGTCGCCACAAGCAATCTGGAAAGGAAACGGATAAAGGGCCCTTATGTGATCCTGGGGAAAATGAAATAAGGAAAACTTGCACAGTCCTTTTCTGGAATGTGGCAGGGCTAAAGGAGAAAATAAAAAATCCTTCTTGGGAAACTGTCATAGGTGGACATGATATACTGGCCTTCCAAGAAACCTGGTCTACAGATCCAGTATTCTTTAATGGTTTTAAAAGCTTTTTTACTTCGGCAGAGGGCAGCCAACATGGAAGAGCCAAGGGTGGTTTACTTACCCTGGTTTCCAACCAGCTTAAATGCAACAAGATTCAGTTCACGTCTAAATCTAGTTTTTATCAACTAATCACCCTAGGAAATAAGCAGGGGTTTAGTGTTGTTTTTATAAATTTTTATAACAATATTCCAAGGAAAGAAATCCCTAGCATCCTAATTATGCTGAGGGAGGATATACAACAAGTTACAGATAAAATTGGCAGGGAATTCATGATCTTATGGGGAGGGGATTTTAATTGTAATCTCTCCCCTAGGGGTAAACAGGGCATCTGCGGTTTAACAATAGAGCAGGATATAAATTTATCTCATTTCAATCACTCCCTTCTTGGGGACTTATTAAATGATATAGTGTTTATGCATGACTTGGGCTATGCTAATGAAATTGCCCAAAAACCTACTACCTTTGTTCCCACATTTATTGGTAGAGGAGCACAGTCTACTATTGATTTTATCATCGTCTCAAATAATTGCAATCATAAGATCATTAAGTCAAACATCCTGGATTTACCATTATGTGACCATCTGCCCCAAATAATGGAGATTGATAACCCCTTCTTTTATGGCCTTGAAGATGTTCCCATTGCGTGTACCGCCCCTGATGTAGTTTTAGGTAGACAGAAGGGGTACAACTTAAAGTGGGGTAAGGTGGTCCCGGATATGTTCTTGGGCAAGCTGCTGAACGCTTGCCAAAGCAGTTTCTCTATTTGTTTGGACGAAAAGTCCAACTATGAGGAGATAATTGAGCATTTTAATATAATAGCTTCCACCATAAAGGATAACCTGTGGGTGCAGGCTAGGAAGAGGGCTAAGGGTAAGAAAAGTTGGTTGGATAATTTCTGTACCCGGTCTCTTACTGACCTAAAAAGCGCAATTCACAGGATTCCTCGAAATCCTTTTGAAATTAGAGGGTGTAGGATAAAATATAATGATGCCCTAAAAAATAGGAAAAACACTATTAAAAAGGAGGCCTTGGCAGCTTTATGTGAAGCATCACAACTCTTGGATGCATCCGCATTCTGGAGGGCCGTAAATACTCCGTTTCTTTACGTTAACTCCAAAGCACGTATAGAGATTGCTATTGCTGAGGAGGATTGGGTGGAGCATTTCTCATTTCTTTATAAGTCCCAAGATGTATGCCACAGTATAGATCCCCCAGCAAGGGCTAATATGGATGTGGGGGTTGACCGACTCGTAATAACTTTGGAAGGAAGTTATCGCGGGCCTGAAAGCAATGAAGGGTGGTAAGGCTGCAGGACCCGATGGGATCCCTGTAGATCTATACAAAGCAAATACTGAGATCTGGGGACCAATGCTGGTTCAACTTTTTAATGCAGCACTGGCAAGGGGTTTAAACCCGTCTTGGCTTACCTCAATCATTGTACCTATCTGTAAGAAGGGAGACAGACAAAGTTGTGCTTGCTACAGACCTATCTCCCATCTGGATTCATCCATTAAAATCCTAGGGAGAATTATTCTGGCAAGATTACAAAACTGGGCCGAGGAAAATGATTTGATGAGCGACTTGCAATATGGTTTTCAAAAAGGCATTGGTACAGTCGAACAATGTTTAAATCTAATGATCCCCCAATCAAAGTATATAAGGATAAAGGGCGAACGTTTGTATCTTACGTTCGTGGATCTCTCATCGGCGTTTGATTGTGTTTCACACACCAAGTTATGGGCAATTTTGAAAGAGATGGGTGTGGAAGATCCTATTCTCTGCTTTCTTAAAGATTTATATTCTGGGGCTACTGCCTCGGTCCGTTATGGTAACGAGGGTCAGTGCACAAGAAGGTTTGAGGTGGGCCGGGGTGTGCGTCAGGGCTGCGTCCTGGCCCCTTTTTTATTCTTGCTTTACATAAATGGCTTGGAGCGCCACCTATTGCAGGAGTGCGGGGATATGCCCAAGGTTGGGAGGAGGTCTATCCCCGCGCTCCTGTATGCGGATGACGCGGTCCTGATGGCCCGTACCCCCATGGCACTACAAAACATGGTTAAATCATTTGAGATTTTTATGTCTAGTTTAGATCTGAAGGTTAATTGTAGCAAAACCTTCTCTATGTACTTTGGTAGTGGCTCTGGAAAGCAGATAAAAAGAATGTTTTTGAATAACGTTCCTTTGGAAATTGTCCCTACCTTCTCTTATCTTGGAGTCTTATTCCATGATACTGGGGCATGGACCAGTGCGGTAAAGACCAGAACTCTTTTGTTCCAAAAAACTACAATGGCCTTGAAAAATGTTATTAAAAAACTAGGCAAGAAACCAATAAAAGAAATTTTAACAATATATAAAGCTACATGCATCTCGGTAGCTATGTATGGCTCGGCCCTCTGGGGGTATTCCAATATTGATCTCATTCAAAAAGTTGAGAATAGGTTCTTGAGGTACATCCTGGCAGTTCCTCAAAGTGTTGCGACCTACATATGTCACACTGAACTTGGCCTACCTTATATATTTGACATCATCAGAATCCAACCCATTCTCTTGTGGCATAGGGTATGGACAACAAGGGAGTGTGTTATGAATCGGGCTGTCCTTCAGGATGTTTTAACTCTGGATAACGTGGGTAGGTCTGACTGGCTAAACTATGTTAAAAACTTTTTGGTCAATATTGGCTGTCAACAATACTACGAAGACCCACTCTCAATGGAGAGTATATCAAGAAAGCTCTTGACTAAGCTATGTATGGAATACCTCGAGGATATAAGAAGGCAAGAGGAAGCGAAGAAAAAGTCAGTAACCTTGCACCTCTGTTTGTTAACTCTTAGCAAAGTACAGCCATACTTAACTTTGCCATTGTCAAATTATGATAAATTTCTTCTGACTCGTTTTAGACTAAATCTTGTGTTTAGACTCCTAACCTTCCCAGTAACGAACTTATGGTCGTTCAATCTGTCTTCATGCCCGTGTGATGATTCTTCGTCCCAATCTGACATCCATATTTTATTTTTCTGTAAATTTTATACTTTACCTCGTAGGCAATTTATTATACCTTTTCTTAAAGAACAGAAATTAAATAAATGTCGCCCAGCCTTTTTAGAATTACAACGAATGGACACTGTTCTAACTGTCACCGTAGTTTTAAGCTTTTTTAAAAATGTTTTTAAACTTCGGAAAACAATTGGGCTTTGATGAAATATAATATGACCCGATGTTTTTCTTTTTATATTCTCCCTGCGAAATTTGTAATCTGATGTTGTTGCTTTCATGGTTTTTGTTTTCTAAACCGAATAAAGTATTTCTTGATCTTGATCTTATATACTGCAATATGGGGCTGGGATGAAGGTTCTTTCTAGAGTTGTTCCCCATAGTGGTAGCTTTCCACATTTGGGCCCCACAGCTGGCGAATAAACAGATAACGCTGTGGTCTGACATCCACGCAGTGATAGAAGCAATTAACACAGGGTCAGTGCAATGCCCAGCAGTAGCAACCCTGCTGAGGAAACTGGTTGGCTGCCAGTTAAAGGGCAACATCGCGATTAGGGCGAGACACATTCCGGGAGTAGACAACTCAGTTGCGGATGCCATTTCTCGTATTCAGTGGGCGAAATTTAGACAGCTTGCCCCAGACGCAGACAAAAAGATGACCTCAATGCCAGAGGAGGCATGGTTATGGGTGGAACCGGGTTGAAGTCCTTACTGAACAATGCACTGGCCCCAGAGACAAGCACCCGCTACAGTAAGTACTGGGAAATATTCAGAGGCAAAGCAGGACTAGAAAGGGGACGGTGGGTCACGCAGGAGATGGTCCTAGACTTCATTGAGTGGGCTTTCCTGGCAGGAAAAAAGAAAACCTGGGCCCAGGCACACTTAAATGCGTTGTCATATTTAACAAAAATGGCAGAGCAGGAAGACCCAACCAAGGCTTTCAGATACAGAATGGCCATGAAGGGCTGGGGAAGGCTGCAGCAGACACAAAAAAACTCAATGCGCCCCATCCACTTCAGCATGCTGCAAGGGATGCTGGGGGCTTTGGTAGGGATATGCTCCTCAAGGCATGAGGAAACACTCTTTTGGGCTGCCTTCACGATGGCATTCTTTAGGGCATACAGGGTCAGTGAATTAGCAGCCCCATCGGTTGTAGACCCAGGAGCAGCATGCATACACAGAGGTGATGTAGAAATACATAAAGGTTGCATGGACATAGTGCTGCGGTGGTCCAAGACAGACCAAGCAGGCAAGGGAAAATGGACCAGGATACACTGCAACCTGCTGCCCGGTGTGCTCACTGCAAAAACACCTGGGAGAGGGGGAAGGAAACGAGGGGCCACTTTTCAAGCTCAAGAACGGGTCTTTCCTCAGCCGCTTTCAGTTCATAGCAGTGATGAGAAAAACCCTGGAAGCAATGGGGCTCCCCGCGCACGAGTATGGATCCCACTCTTTTAGAATAGGGGCAGCCACCACGGCAGCGGGGCTAGGATTGGTAAGTGGGTTGATCAAAGGGATAGGGCGCTGGGCGTCCAGCACATTTAAGCGTTACATACGCCCGATGATGTACTAAGCCCGATTTCTCCCACCCCGTTTAGGTCCGAACACTTCACGGAAGAAGGTGTGGATCATGGGGCACTCCTACGTGACGCTGGCCCAATGATGGGCGGTAGCCAGACGCAATTTCGGCAGAATATGGCTGCGGGAAACTGAAATAGACTGGTGGGGATGCTCGGGAATGAAATGGGAGCAACTGCTACCCGCGGTGCGGGAAGCATTACAACAAGGTGGCAGACCGGATGCGGTAGTGGTCCACCCAGGAGGCAACGACTTGGCAGCATTGGGTCGGCGGGCGCTGCTGGAAGACATGCAGAAAAGCCTCACTGCCTTGGCATGCCTGATACGCCATGCAGAAGTAATCTTTTCAGAGATCATAGTGCGGAAGACCTGACGGGGGCAGTAGACCTGGGGGCAGTGGAGAAATCCAGACGGAAACTCAATAAATCCATGGCCAAAGTATGCAGGGCCAATGGGTGGGGGTTTGTGAGACACGGGTTCATAAACCTGAGGTCCCCGGCGTACCACCGGGAAGATGGGGTACACCTCACGGGGGTGGGAATGGACATGTTCCTACTGAACATTGTGGGGGTACTGGAGCAGATGGGTTTCCAATAAGAGCGAAGGAGCGGCTGGGTTTAGGACAGCTCCCTCCGATCGGGAAACTGTAGGTAGCATGGTGGAACAAACACAACAAAATTAGTAAAAGGAAAAAGTTACCAGAAGGTAGATGGAAGGCCCTCACAGTGTCCTTAGGATGCCTCACGGCAGGGGCACTGAGGGAGCCAAGGGGCGGCATGCCGCCAGAAAAAGAATAGATGTGATGCCCCCACAGGACCCTTGGGATCCCTCACGGCAGGGGTGCTGAGGGGGAAGATGGCAAGGGCTCTGCCTCAGGAAAGGTAGAGTAGATGCTCAGGTATGGTCCTTGGGATGCCACATGGCAGGGACCCCTGGGAGAAGGGAGGGCCCACAAAAGAGTACAGACGGACACCCTCCAAATAAGTAGCAAGTTGAAGCCCGGAAAAAGGGGCACCTCCCCTCCAAGGATATTGAGGAGGCTGGGTATTGAATGCAAGATGAAGTTTAAAAAAAGGAAGAGATGTAAATATATAACATGGATATTTAATGTAGATATGACCATGAATGGTTGAAATGTACAAAATTATGTTGATAAATAAACTGCGAACGTTGTCAGTGGTGATTTAAGGTAAAAGCGCGCTGTTGGGAAAAAAGGCAAGGGGAGCGGGGCGGAACGACTCGCCACCTGGAGGGGGCTGCATTCAGTGAAGGACGTTCACATTTATTCTTCATGTGCTCATTTCTTTACCACAATTTTAGCCTATAATAAAAATCAACAGAGCAGGACTTAAAATCAAACGACATGAAAAGTGCTGAAAAAAAGAATCTCTCTGATGTGCTCGGTAATGTTCGTAAGCCAATGAGGGAAGCAGAAACAAGGTAGGGTGGCAGAGACAGTAGAAGTCAGTGAAGGCAGAGGTCAACAAAAGGGCTGACAGTGACAGACAAAAATCGATAACTTTGTCAGACTAAATGACTGACTGTGAAGCTCTAGTGAGCTGCAGGTGGCAAGTAAAAGGGCGGATTTACAGATTTATGGAAAGATTAGCGAGGCATGCACAGATGAAAACGTCATGTGTTTGAAGTTTCTTTCCCTGTCTTGACTGCATGAGTATTTATTTATTTTGTTGGGTCCCGATTGAGACTTGTGTGATAAATATTTACCTTTTTTGCTGTGATGCTTTTGCATCCAATAAAAGTTGACTCAGTTGAACATTAAAAGAAAAAGTCATGTGTTAGCTCCAGCGAATATAGATACCTGCATGTTCCATACCCAGGCAAGCCGGCAGAAAGGTAAGTACCTTGGTTAATGTGAAGAAAGGGGTCCTTTATGGTTCTGAGGGAGGGAAGGAAGGGAACTCGCAGTCTGCCGCAGTGCAAGCATTACATGTACTGTAATGTATACCAAGGTAAACTGTAAGCAAACTCCGACAGGCACGGAACATCATTTGAGAGCAGAGCCAATGAGAGAGAGCAGCTCCAGGCTGTGTCATGGAACTAGAAAGAGGACACACAGTTGAGAAACATTGGACACTCCCACGAAGTATTACTAGCAAACAGAGATCAGAACAAAGGAAAAGAAGGCACATTTTGTAATAATACAATGCGGACCAGTTTTTCAAAAGTGTAATTATTTATGGATTATTTGAGAGAGGAAGTGTGTATTTCGCTGGTGATTTTGAGACCTTACAAAATACACATGAGGCATTCTCGCACAGGGTGTGGCCTCCCAAAGCAAGCAGATAGACAACGAGAAGGAACCCTGAGACTGCATGCCAAGACAGGAGGAGGGGCAATGCGCGCTGTGCTAGGAGGATGCGTGCCGGTGATGGCCAACAAAAACAGTCACTAAGTGAAATGAGCTCAGCTGAAACAAGCATGCACAGGAGGGACAATTGAGAGCAATGGGCCAATAGAAAGCCGGCATTTTGGAATGGCACAAGAAATAACCAATGGCAATCGGAGGGTTGTCAAAAGCCCACAGATGAGATACAATAGGTCTTGCTGACAGCACGCTGTCGAGGCTTGACCTAGAAATGTTTATGGGTGCCTGACTTCATGGCAAAAACAAACCATCTTGACATTAACAAGTGGAATATGGGTATTGAAAATGTCAAGAGCCTAGATGTAGCTGTAAACCAATCAGAGTTTCAACCACCTTTCGTATATTTACATGTGACATCAGTACTGTCCTGTTCTGCAAGACTTAATTCTATAACCTGCAATAGGAATTCAATGATTCTGTCCCATTTGAATGGATGATCATTTCTAGTGTGAACTCATCATCATCATCAAAATGCTTTATTCGGTTGCAATTACCATTAAAGTGCACAAAAAGATACACAGATCAATGCAGAGTATAAACAAAAATACAGTGAGATAAACAATAGGACGAAGAATGTTAAAATCCCACAGAAAACGTGCGGCTAATACAATACAGTATAAAAGGCACTGAGGCCTTTGGGTAGGGGTTAAAACCGTAGCAGCAATCTTAATACTTATGGAATACCCATGTCGCGTGTAAATTCTCTTAGTTTTACATATAAAATTGTAACGAAAAAGTTCATCCATAAAAGTACAAAACCATCATGCACATTAAAAACTGAAACCAAAGTGACTTTCTTTTGGGAAAGACAAAGTAAATTGTAAATTAATCCTGATATGTTCTCGCACACAATAAAATGAGTGATAATTAGTCTTGGTAGGACACATTTTTTCAGTACTATTAAAGTGCACGAGAGAAAGTTGGCAGAAAATACCAATTTGGAAATGTCATTGTGCTGAATCGTCTGGGGGATTGCCACAAGTCAGGAAAAAGAAAAAGAAAAACACCCCATTAAAGTTGAGGTAACCTCAGCACTTTGGCTCTAATGCTCCAGCTCTAATATAGATATTTTGGGACACCACAGACAATTGATTCTTTTGTCTTGGCATGTAACAGCCCAAGTGCTACTGAGTACTGCCTACATCTCTGCAAATTAGTAGGATCCAGTGCTTCCTCGAGCGTTCATATCCTGGGCAAAAGAAGAAGAAATATAATAATGTGTCTTCTGTCTGCAGGCAGGCTGGACATATATTACTCATGTCTGTGGTGGCTTTCCATTTTAGGCAGAAGGACTTAAGTGGGTGGATTCCATGCCAAAACTTTCAGCCTCTAAGTCCTCCCCTTGGTAGATGCTCTGTGGTCTAGGGTCTGTCAGCGCCGGGACACTCTGTCTGAGTAGCTGAGCGCTTAACAAAACTCTGGATAACATAACATAACATAACTTAATGTGCAAGTGTCTGTGTGGACTGATCTCAAGAGACACCAATAAGATCATTACTCATATAAGGGACTCCCATCTACTATGAACATAAATCTTTTCAACTAGAATGGTAGTTTCACTCCTCTGAGTTATGTACCTTTCGTCTTGAAGAAGACCCAATGTATATAAACTAAAAGGGGTCAAAACATTGACTTGTTTGCACCTTAAGTGGTTGTTAAATTGCCAGTTCTCATTTATGGACATTTCATTTTGTATATAATCTCTATCAATGACTTCTTCATATCTTTAGTGATTCATATTCATGTTGCACTCCACACAGAGTACTTTGTCACCTGTGCCCTGAGACCAATGTATAAAGATCACTGTTTCTTTCGGTATGTATTTATAAATACATGTAACTTCATTTCCTACATCAAAATGTACCCTAGCTGGTATAGTTTGCTACCTGGATTACATGTCAAACACACTGTTCCAAAACGTGTGGTCTGTCCTCACACCTGACCACTGTCCTACATTACCCACATATATTTGGGGGAGATTTTACCTGTCCTGCAGATGTTGAACTAGACAGATCTTTTGCCCCTGCCTATGTTAGGGATACACAGAATGCTCTTTACAGTTGGATACCACAATGGGAAGTGATAGACAGTTGGAGACCACACACCCTACTGGGGAGGGAACACTCCTATTATTCCAGTCTGCATGATCTGGATATTAGGTTGGATACATTTATATGTTGCCAACAGTTCCACATAAGTATCTGTTCAAATCTAATCAGACCACAACACGTTGTTATTATTGCTACATTGGGTCGCCCCTAAAACAGCTACACCGATTTGAAAACTTAACACAAACTTATTTAGAAGACACTGCCTTTAAGGTTACTCTAGTGATAAATAATTACTACATGATTGAAAATATGGGATCAGCAACCTCTGTGCTTGTGGAATGGAAGGTTTTAAAGACAGTGGTGAGAGGTTATTGCATGGCCAATAGAGTTTGTGTGAGAGTATAGGTACATGTCAACATTATTAAGCAAGAACAACTCCTAACTAAGCTTGAGAGGGATCTCATGCGCAGTATCATACACAGAGATCACCTATGGGAGGACAAAGAGAAATTCATGTCTGTGGTAGAACAACTAAAAGGCTATGACTACAAGCCCTACCTTTCAATGGTGCACAATGAAAGAGGCGTGGCGGGGAGACTACTTGCATGGCTAATGACGCAAGGGAAGAGAAACAATTCTCAATAGCCACATTGTTGAGGACCTATTGGTGTATTCGCAATCTGTGATAAATATAACTTTCAAAGCCTACTATGATAGACTTTACGCATCCATGCATGTTATGGATAATCAAGTGTTAACAATTTATATGATGAATGTTTCACTCTTCAAAACTCCCACAAGAGGATACGACCTTCCTGGGAGCTGATATAGTTGTCAAGGAAGTGTGCACTGCCATAAAGTAACTGGTCGGAGGGAAGGTGCCTGAGTCGAATTGCCTGCCGATTGAATTTTATCTGAGCTACATTGATGTACTTATCCCAAACTGCCGTAAGTCTTCAATGTATCTAGAACTTCAGGATGCTTGCCACCTACACTCTGAGTAGCGATTAATGTATCCCTTCTTACAAAGAATAGGGATGCTACTCAGGCTTCATCTTATAGATCGCTGTCTATAAGATACTAAGCAAGATATTAGTGAATAGACTTCTTCGCAGGGTAACTGACCTTATCCACCCTGACCAAAATAGGTTTATTCCCAAGCGCATCACAGTGCTAAACATCAGGAGACTAAGGCATGTGTTGGATGATCCCCTGCATGCGTATCCTAAGTAATGGTGTTATCCATCAACATTGAAGCCTTTAATTCTCTCTAATGGAAATTCTTATATACTGCAATATGGGGCTGGGATGAAGGTTCTTGCTTGGAGCACGTTATTCTGTACAGCTCGAAATGCAGAGGCCGCCCCTGAAGCTGTGCTGGCGGATAAGAAGGGTACATGAGTTGGTTATGGAGGCACACCGACAGGGCGGTGTGTAGAAGGAGGGCCGCTCACTTTGGGATGCCTTACTGCAGGGTGAGCAGGCCTGACAAAAGAGGATAGCAAACAGAGACGGCGCTCGCAGTCCAGACCCCGCCAGATGGCAGGGCACAAAAAGAGACTAACTAGGTCGCGAGTTGGGGACCAACTCCAGGGAGAGGCTACCCCCCACACACAAAGGGGCGTGGAAAACAACAGATCAATGTTTGGCCCCAAAAGTGGCAAGAAACGTGACACCCCAGCAAAACAGCGGAATAAAAACTGTCAGGGTGATTTACGTTTCTATGTAATGCAAATGAGTTATGACAAACAAGTGGTTTATGACAAATGATTTATGACAAGAAATTCAAATGATTTATGACACCAATTTTTGACTGTTCATGACACAAATGACTAACGATGCACAAATTATTTATCACGCATGTTTTATGAGGAGCAGCCCAAAATGATTTATGACACCCGATTTTATGATGGTTTATGATAATGATTTATGACCCTGGCCATAAAATTATGTCCAGGGGGTTGCAAAATGAGTATGTGTATAAGGGTAATAAAGTGCGGCCAACAATAACCACAAAACTGCAACGGTGTTGGCTGTCTTTGGTAATAAATATGTAAAAAGGTTTGCATGGGCACAGTGCGTGTGTTATTGAAACTGGGAAAATATTATCAGAGCCTTGTCCTATTTGCAGGACCATGGGCCAAGTTGCCCCTTTCCTTTGTCTTGTTCACTATGGCAGTAGAACAGTTTGCTTTGGCATGTCACTAGGGCATTGCTTACAGGAGATCCAAATTAACGGAAAGTCACTACATAGCTTGCTTCACATGGATGATATGCTACTATTTACACAGGGAGGACTTCGATGCCTTAGAACACTTAGCTACATTTTCAGGTCTGAAGGTAAATTGTGTGCAAGTCGTGTTGCTGTTCCGCAAGGGCACCTGTAGGAGGCAATATTCCTCAGGAGGTGGGTGACGTTATAAAATGGTAACAATCCACTTTAATATATCTGGATGTCCGCTTACATAAATCAGAACAAAACTTGTTTGAAGGGAATATCATGGCAGGCTCTGACTTCTTTAGTAAAGGCCATGAGATTCTGGCAAACACTACCAATATCAGTTATGGGACAGATAGCTTTGTCACAAATGATCCTACTTCTAAGACTATTGTATTTCTTCTCCTCCCTGCCCGTACATCTCCACGAGATAGATTGTAGGTTAATAAACCTACTATGAGGCACGAGTAGAGCTGTCTCTAGCACTACAAACTAGATATCTCTAATACCCTGGTGGGGTGTTTGTTGGGGCACTTCCCAGGGACTACACCCAATACTGTGACCAGTATCCCAGTACCCCTCCAGATGGTGATATGGCTGACTTTTCCCCACAGACATGAATAAGGCCATGGCATATATGAGATTGACATTTGCCCCTAGAAAATATAGCTGTTTAAAGATGACGATGGCTGTAAGAACTATGTATTTACGTATTATCTCTCCACTCAAGTTTGCATCGTATTTGAAATATTGGGACTCTGTCCCCATAGAAAATTCACATACGCAAATTTTATTCAAATATTACACTTTATTGTTATCATGTCAACGCATGTACACTTTATTGTTATCATGTCGACAGATTAATTTTTTCCTTCAAGGTGAGTGGTTATAGTTATGGAATTGATTTGTGACAAATGTAAGCTAGAAATGACTGCAAAATAACTTTGATAAAACAATAAAAGTTATTTCCTAAAAAAGTACACTATAAAAAAATGCTTGTTTTGAAATCAGTTTGGGGGGATTCTGCCAGTTTTGCAAGGCGCACAGTTGAATAGTACGTTTCCCCAGAAACAGCTTCCCTGAACTGTTATGTTTCATATAAATGTCCAAATATAGGTATGGTTTGAGATTCCCTAATATGGGCATAATCTTTCACCTATATTAGTTCCCAATTCTCCACAATAACGGACGCTGAGGGCTGAACCTTATCTAGGCTGTGGTTTGGGTACAGAAGGAGGGTTTTTCCCGAACAATGGCCTCCTATACCATCTTTGATGTGCTCATCCAGTATGATTAAATATTCATAAGAGTTCTAGGAAACCAGGCAGGGGCTAGAATCCACCTGCATAAACATCTACTTAAACGGTTCATCCCATACGTCATCTTCATACCCAACAATGGCTAACACAAGACACAAGGGACAAAGGGACTCTAAACTTTTCTGTATAAATACAGCACCTCTTGCTATAAGTAGTTAGAGGGAACCGAGACTTCCAGGCTGACACACTGACCAGAGACACTGAAGCTCCTGCATTAAGTCGCTCCAGCTGACGGTGGTCTAATCATCCCTTGTGGGGTGTCCAATTCGAGACCAGGACGAGGTCCCACACTCTCATTATTCAGGTAATGGGGTTGGCTAAATCCTAGCGGGATTCTTGGCTCTTTCGCATCTACTCACTTGCTAGGTGCACTTCTGTACATCTAGACAGGCATCGTAGGAGTATGCGCTTTATTTTATAAATGCATTTTATATTCATGTATATGTTCATGGCTATTACAAAATGGTAGAACTGTACTATTCTTTTTTATCCACTGTACTGCTGATCATATATCTCTGCTACTGTTTAACAGTTGTCGCAGCACATATATTTCACACTAGAAGATCAACTGTGCAATAAATTCTTATTGTAAACACGCTCAACTGTTTCATCTATGTAACTATCTGAGACCAAAATGAGCAAGCACCAGTGACTGGGTGAAAAGTAGTACATTGTTTCCATGAGTCTGAGTAATCAGGGTTGTTGTGTTCTGAGGTTGCCAAAAAACTAATATCTCTGATAACAAGGCGATTCTAGTGGCACTGAGAGCTAGCTAATGCAAACCAGGCTAACATACGCGGTGGGGGTGCTCAGAATTAGTCTGCCACCAGGCCCATAGTGTATGTTATCCAAAAGCGCAGGTCCTGCAGGGGTACTATAGGAACTACACTACATGGCGCCACCAACGTTGGTTTGGTACTTATTTAACAGTAGAATCTGAGTAGTTCAGTCATGCTTATTCTCAGAGACCCCAACTCACAAACACCAGAGACGTCTGGAGTGGGTGGGCACAAACTCCGCCACAGCTGAGTAGGCGAGATTTCCTATTTATTGGCTGTTGGTTAATCAAGCTTGAAGGACATTTTTTCCAAAATCGTGCAAAACACCTAATCTCAATCTCCTTGGACAGTTATTCCATGTTCTTAACACAATGACTAACCAGGACGGAGAATTAGGCCCACTGACACAAGCACTTCCTCATTCAGATGAGGAGGAAGATGCCAATACAATACGTATTGCAGATGGTGTAAGACACCCACTCACATTTAAACACCTCAAACATGGTTTACTAGCCAGAGGAGGTATAGTAATATTCGTGAAAGAGGCACACGAAGATTTCCAAGCAGAGATTTTCTATTCATGACTTACATTCCCAGCAGCAAATGCTATAGCAAAAACCTTACATTATTATACACATGAAGAAGTCCCAGCGGTCTACACTCCGTTTTGAGGAGACTGAAATTCTGCTTACCTACCAGGAACATATTTTCTGGTTTAATGGCGCCCTACCCCACTCAAGACGAAGAGCAAGACTCGGTCCATGAGGAAGACCAGGAGCAACATGGCCGATATTAGCGACCTATGCACCACATCCTGACATTGACACAAAGCCAAATAATTAATTGCTCTTTCAACACAAAGAGTTGATAAAACTTTACAGAAACATGACACAATTCGTTATGAGGACACTAGCGGTCCAACCAACAATAATTACATCAAATGCAGCTCCTCCACAGAGCATAGCTACTAAAATGACTCCACAAACATTACACGCGGTAATGGGTAAATTGCCCACAAAACGTGAACAAATTCCTTTCTGGGTAGCTCAGAAAATAACCCAGTTGGAAGCAGTATTCCCAAATACCACACCATTTGAAAAACACAGAATGTTAACAATCTGCTTGCCCATGGGGATTACACCACAGTTAGAGGATTGTACCTCTTGGGGTACAGTCTTTGCTGCCATATATACCAGAACTCTTGGTATTCCTTCATTAGCAGTGATACCAGATGTATTAAGACAAATACAAAATGAATACAGAGCAGAGCCTGCTCTGAACCTAGGGATGAAGTTATTAAATAACTACGTCCAGGTATCAGCCATAATACTAGCTAACATTAAAGGGGAAGCAGAATAATTGGCAATCCGCCAATGCCTACGGGAGCTCTCTCGATTAATTCAGGAGAATGAACTACCCAAAATAATTGAAACTGCATATGCATCATTAGGCAGGGATAGTTTGGGGGGAAAAGATTTAAAACCTCAACTAATGGGCAGTCCCGAAAAGGACACTTCTAAGCAGACACCGACTTCTTCTAAAAAGAAGTGGGTTAATAAAAAGAACAAAAGTTTAAAGACAACAGATCTCAGTCCCGAGGTAGGTCTCCTCCATAGGAGCCCTCTGAAAAGAGGTGTAACCTTCGGAATAGGGATAATATTAGGAAACCTGACAGGTATCAGAATACTGATACACGTTCCTCTCGTTCCTTTCAGGGCTAGAAGAAAAACTCAGAGAGAGAAGGACGGCCAGAACACAGAGAGGAGCGCACACAGTCCAGAGACAAGCAGCACGCTCAAGACTTTACTTCCAAAAAAAGAAGATAAGCCAAAATCAAAACCTCAGCACTTGCAGAAGTGAAACAACACTTATCTTTACACTCACATGACATGGATCTTAGGGACTTTTTACTAGGACCCAGGAAACAACATCAAAAATGTTTAATATATACAGGCATTTCTGCTGCCTATAATGAAGTCTGGAAGATTTCCCACCAAGAAGCCGCAGAGAGAATACGGGAAATAGACCATATAAACTTAGAAAAGGCTTTAGCTATGGTAGATAATGGGTTAACAACTTTGACCTCCAGGATATATCCATTGGGCAACATTGTATCTTCTGCTATCGACATACTGGAACAGGATTTAGCCAAATTAAAAAAACAGCCAATCTCAATTACTTTCTATTATGTTATTAAGCTGAACACTGTAATCTTTGCGTGAAGGCTTTGTGCCTTGGCGTTTTATAAACAGTATGTCTCTGTTTTCTGAATACAATCTAACAGAGAAACAGATAGAAATGGCACCAAGTTGAGCGAAATATACAATGCTCCAAATTGAAAAACTGGACAGGCTACCCTTCACAGTGGCGGAATCACCATCAACAGAATGGCTAATCTATGGCCATATCACTCTGCCGGTCACGACCTTTCAGTTTCACTATTGCCTTGAGCAAAGGCAGGCAGGCAGATATGAAAAATTGGGTAAAGAATACATAAGAAATCCTGGGATTTACCATATAGATTTTGATGCCGGAGTGGGGATCGAGAAGTGTTTCTAAGTGGGAGAAACTGCAAGAACGTTTTAAGCGGTTCTCTCATGTGCCAAGATATTGTTTTGCACGGAGCATGTAATGGTTCAATAGCGAATCTGTCTTACCACATGAAAGGAACTCCAGCTGCCGTGATCACACCAGTTTTCGAGTTACTGTTGAATGGGAGTTACTTGATGTCGAATGATCAAGGTTGCTGTGGCATGCTTCCGGGCATCGCCTAACTGGTCACAGTGAATGTCAGGGTTACTTTCTGTATGCAAGTATTGTTTCCCCCAACAAATACAGTCAGGGAGGTGCCTTTGTGGCCTTCGGTAAACATATCATTTATAATATTTGAAACTGAGCAGAATAAAAGTCATGCTTTTACAGCAACCTGTACCCTTAACCTTCGCTCGAGAGAGCTTTGATCTTCAAGTTGCAAGGACCTTGACCGAGATACAAGCACTTATTCGTAAAAACTGCCCCTTTCATTTCGTAGAAATGGTGGGTTGTGTCTTTAACATGTCTGATACGAGTGGTATTATACACCTATTTAGGACCATAGGGTTGTGATTTCTAAGCACCTTCCGAACAGTCCTCTAGGTTATTCCAAATTGTATACACTCCGTATTTGGAAGCATCTTTGGAGGTTTACCTCTGATACTGCTTTTAATAGCTGGAATCCTAATCGTCATTTACCTGATATGCAATGGACTGCCCAATCATGAACGAAATGGCGAAAACCCTTCTGGAGCGTAGATACAGTAAGCGCATAATACAACACCTGGGCACGCCTCGCCTACAAGAACTGAGTGCTTCTTGGTTCTTATCGTTTAGACCAGTCTGGATGGATTGCATCTTACCTGTTCTTCGATGCCTGTTCTGCGGTGAAGAATACGTGTTGGACATCTGTCTGACCCTCTGGTCGGAGACGCCTGCGGACTTGAACACAAGACTGGATCCGCTGAGGTCAAATGCTCGGCTGTGTCCCCAGCGTATTCCTATACTGACTAATGCATTCCTTGAAAACCCGCAGGTGCCTTTTGCTACAGCTGGGTGAGCATCGGCTCAGCCACCACTAGCACTGACACCAGCACAAACGTTGCAACTAGCACTACGGGCACTGAGGTATCGACTACAGCACCTGCTGCCATTATACCATCTATGGACAGTACAGAATATCATCTGCGCTCCATCGACGTACTGTGTGAAATATTACAATTTCCGTCCCCTACAGCAAGTGACTGTAATGTTGCGTCTCCCAGCCAGGACACATAATCTACAATTGGATCATTGGGTGCTGGGAAAGAATTTAGAGTTTTCCTTTTTCATTTCGACTCTGATTAAATTTGGAAAATGTTCTCCTAAATTGACACTATTGCTAGAGAAAGCATGGCCTTCTAAACTCTTATAGGAGTTTTAAATTCTATAAAGGAACTCAGTCAGCTTGAGTACAAATTCAAATGCTGACTCTACACATTTTCCCCTCTTAGAAATGTTTTTAATATGCTTTTAAAGATTTTAAAAATGTTTTTATGTGTCTCACTGACAATGATATGCGCTACCATCTAGTATGAATTAGTAGTTTGCTGTCATTGTTTATTATTGACTATTAAGAGGAGTGGGTGTTATGTTTTATATAGGTGCCCTAATATAGGCATGGTTTGAGATGCCCTAATATAGGCATAATCTTTCACCTACATTAGTTCCCTATTGTCCATAATAATGGGCTCTGAGGGCTGAACCTTATCTAGACTGTGGTTTGGGTACAGAAGGAGGGTTTTTCCCGAACAATGGCCTTCTATACCATCTTTGATGTGCTCATCCAGTATTATTAAATATTCATAAGAGTTCTAGGAAACCAGGCAGGGGCTAGAATCCACCTGCATAAACATCTACATAAACGGCTCATCCCATACGTCATCATCATACCCAACAATGGCTAGCACAAGACACAAGGGACAAAGGAACTCTATACTTTTCTGTATAAATACAGCACTTCTTGCTATCAGTAGTTAGAGGGAACCGAGACTTCCAGGCCGACACACTGACAAGAGATGCTGAGGCTCCTGCATGCAGGCGCTCCAGCTGACAGTGGTCTAATCATCCCTTGAGGGGTGTCCAACTCGAGACCAGGACGAGGTCCCACACTCTCATTATTCAGGTAATGGGGTTTGACTAAATCCCAGCCGGATTCTTGGCTCTTTCACATCTACTCACATGCTAGGTACACTTAGGTACATGTAGACAGGCATCGTAGGAGTATGCGCTTTATTTTATAAATGGATTTTATATTCATGTATATGTTCATGGCTACTGCAAAATGGTAGAACTGTACTATTCCTTTTTTTCACTGTACTGCTGATCATATATCTCTGCTACTGTTTAACAGTTTTTGCAGCACATATATTTTCCACTAGAAGAACAACTGTGCAATAAATTCTTATAGTAAACACGCTCAACTGTTTCTTCTGTGTAACTATCTTAGACCAAAATGAGCAAGCACGAAGGACTGGGCGAAAAGTATTACATTGTTTCCACGAGTCTGAGGAATCAGGGTTGTTGTGTTCTGAGGTTGCCAAAAACTAATCTCTCTGATAGCAAGGTGATTCTAGTGGCACTGTGAGCTAGCTAATGCAATCAAGGCTAACATACGCGGTGGGGGTTCTCAGAATCCGTCTGACACCATGCCCACAGTGTATGTTATGCAAAAAGTGCAGGTCCTGCAGGGGTACTATAGGAACTACACTACAGAACGGTCCTCTCTAGAATCCCTTATTTCCTTAGACTCCAGAATACCTTTGGCTGTGTTTAGTGAGCTTGCTGCATTCTCTATAAGTTCCTTCAGGTCTCCATGTTCGGCTTCTCTATCATAGCTCCCATACAGTTCACAGCTTTGTTTGCCTGTACTGTTTATCCTCTTTTTATCATTTATACGAGTTCTGCTTGTCTTATTTGGTTTATCTCATGTTAAGTTTTCTGTTGTCATCTTCGTAATTCTATGGTGTACTCTGTTATAGTGTCCGCCAAGAGCTGCTCAGCCTCATGTGCTCACCTGCAAGTGCATCCCTACAAGCTTACTTTCTCTGCATTCCTGTTTATTTATTTGTAGTATATTGTGCAGGCTAGACATAGGGGCTGATTGCTGACCTTGGACACTGGAGGCCGTATTTTGTGTGCTGCTCTGCAGTGCAATTTTTTGCTAAATGTGCTGCATGTACAAGGGAAGGCGTTCTTTATGATGCACTTTGGAAGAGAGGTAAAGAACCCCATAGAATAGATGCCTGGTATGAATGGAGACTAATCACCAGTGCAGCACATCTTGGCTTCAGTACCTGATATTTCTATGCCAGTGTGCATCATAATAAGTTAACAAGGTTGAGAATCTTAATCACAAGTGTGGATTGTACCACCAAACTCAGGTTCCACAAATGATTGGGTCCATCCAATGTTGTTAACGTTAAATTTCTTTATTCTTCTTTTGTGATAAAAAACTACCAAGTAGGCAACGTGTTTCGTCCAGCTTCAGTGGACTTCATCAGGGCTGTGAGAGCATATAAAATGTATAGTGTATAATACAATACAGTGTACATAGACAAGACACAACATTGATACATATGAATTTTGTCACAGTTCTAACACAAGGATCCCAATTCCGGAATCCACACATAACATTCACATATAAATATTCACATATAAAGAATCCACATAATACTACTCACATTTAAAAGTACCATTTAAAACATGTAAAACAAACACAGGGACAATCCTCTTATATGTATAGTCGCCAGAGAGTGTTGACATATACATAGATACTATGGTGACATGATATAGAAAACACTTACAAGAAAAGTCAAACAACATGGAATAGAAGAGAGTCAAAGTGTACAGACTGTGAAATACAGTGTCATTTCGTGAAAAACTGGAGAGCCGCAAGGAAAAAATGAAAAAAGAAAGAATTATTCATGATATAGTGAGGGAGTTTAAAGAAATCTCAACTTAGAACCAAGAAAGTAGTGCCAATACGACTTGTTGTACAGTGTTGAGTATAGTGTTCATCTAAGTCAAGTTGGAACAACATACCTCATTTTTAGATATCGAATTCCTAACTCTGTAAGGAATTGCAAGCAGGCTGTGAAATTCAGTGTGTTTCTCCGCATTCGTACTATACCCTTCCATATCCAGGGTAGTTCAATAGTAATTGGCTCCTGTGCCTGAAAGAAATTTAAGAGCCTAAGATATTCAGAGGCCCAACAGAGCGTATACAGCCCACCATTGTGTGTGTTTCCTTCTGTAATATTCCTGTCGATACCTGACTATAAAAGCTAAAACAAAAATTATATGAGAACAATTTTAAGTAAATATAAACCTAATCATGTGTGCTTCGAGAATCCATCGTTAAATATTTGTCAAAAGAGCCCACATATTGTGTTCAACATTTATTGAAGCTAGTCAGCTCAGGGGGCCTTAGGAGACCGTTCTGTTCATACATAAAGTCGTGGTTTGAAATTTAAAAGCTAAGACTCCAAAGGCCATTAGGTAGAAATAGAAATAGCCTCTGGCGACCCGTTCTGCCCCTGTCCTGTTCTGGAATGGTTAAAGCCCAATGAAGAGCGTGAATGGGCATATGAACCATATCAAGTCTGAATGGTGCTCAGAGGCCAAGTAATAATCGAGTGAGAGACGGGCCACTCACAAGTTTAATAAAACCAAGCCGTGGGACCCTGTTTAACAGGAATTGTAAAAACCATTCAAATTTGGGAATGCTATTATACACGGTCTTCAACCTCAACATGGGTGAGCCATAGCGCCCCTAATAACAAACATAGGCATATGCACAACCAAAACAGCTTTTAAAGAAAACACTTCATCTGCCCCACCCCCGATTTGAATAACCATAGTATCTAAGTATATGTTAACACTTTCTGGTGACTATACATATAAGAGGATTGCCCCTGTGTTTGCTTTACTGTTTTAAATGGTACTTTTAAATGTGAGTAGTAATATGTGGATTCTTTACATGTGAATATTTATATGTGAATGTCATGTGTGGATTCCGGAATTGGAATCCTTGTGGTAGAACTGTGACAAATTTCTTATGTATCAGTGTTGTGTCTTATCTATGTACACTGTATTGTATTATACACTATACATTTTATATGCTCTCACAGCCCTGATAAAGTCCACTAAAGCTGGACGAAATGAGTTGGCTGCTTAACTGTTTTTTTTTATCACAAAAGAAGAATAAAGAAATTTTACATTAACAACATTGGATGGACCCAATCATTAGTGGAACCTGAGTTTAGTTGTGTAATCCACAGTTGTGATTAATTTAACTTTGGTCTTGGAGATCGCTCTCTGGAGACTGCGGGAGCAGTGGAGGTGCACACCATTGGAGCATAATACTCCAAGTATCTGGACTCATTGTGGGGTACTTTTTTGGGGAACTTCTGTTTCTTCCTACAGGGGGAGGTGTGTCACATACACACAGTGCTGTGTATGTATGGTCTTGCTGTTTCATTTAGGTATTGTAAGGTTTGGAATCGTTGAGGTCTTCCACCAGTGGTACCCTTATGGATGAAGTGTAGAGAGCCGCAGGAAGGGTGAGATGCGGTAACCATTGGGAAAAGGAGATGTGGAGTGGAGGTAAACTGAGGTAAAAGTCAATGCATCTCTTAATAAGTGAGATGGTGACACTCATAGGAGTGGTAAGATGCTGAGATAGTGATGTGGGCCTCTGGCCTTCCAGCTCCCAGACATCTTCGTTTCAATCACCCAGGACGCTGCAGTGCAGTGCCAAAGTATAGGGCCTCGCAGGTCCTGTACGTTTATAGCAGTCTAGTGTTGACTTTCAAGAAGTGTTGAGCCCCAAAATAAAGTTATTCAGCTGCTGGGCTGTGCTCTAGAGTGACAAGGGATACCTACCGTCTGTGGTTTGGGTAGCTGTAGGCGTGGTTCCAGGGAATACCATTCTAATGCCCCAGTTCTTATGTATCTTGTTGATCTGTTACACACGAATGAATTGGAATGAAATGATACGTTTAAAGCGTGACACAGAGATCCTGAGAGGTAACCTGCAGCTGAGACTGAAATACACGAAAATCACCCAATAAGACCAATGTGTTGCTTTTTAGATGGAAACAGAGTCCGGTTTTGAGCTGTTTAGATGTGTTTCTAAGGTTGGCAAAAGAGCATTTTGCAATTTTGGAACTGGAAACGAGAATGCCTGCTGCTCTGACACAATGGAATCTAAGGACGGAGAGATAATTGGAAGTAGCAAATTGAAGACAAGTCAGTTGTTATCTCGCCAGCCCCAGATGTAGAAAGAGAGGAACTTATCCATGAAATGCATTGAAACAGATAGAAGACTCCCGGAGCTGGTTCTTTTTCGGAGATCGAGCCAATGAAGAGGGTTCGTTGTTTAGAGCTTTGCACCAGACAAGCGGCGGCGTTTTAGATCAGTTTAATTTGTGAACTTATTGTGGTATCTATCACAGTCAAATCACCAAAACAAGAAGACGTGCAAACGAGGGCAAGTGAATCTGGAGTTTTATTGATCGGAAGTTTGTGCCTTTGGCTCGCCTGACAGACCAGCTTCGAAAACAACTCCAATTGGAATGTACCAAGATAAGGAGGAGGAATACGGGGTGAAAGAAGGAGTACAGAAGAATGAAGGAACAAGGGAAGGATAGGAGAAATTATAAAAGATGCAGTTACGACATACAAGTAACGAGTTGTCTACAGCGCCGCCAATGAATCACACGTGTTTAAATCAGCGTAGAGGAGATGCTACATAAGAGAAGGAGGGCTACAAGGTGTAGGAGTCACATGTCATCCATAATGGTAGACTGCATCTTTGAAGAGTGTTCGGTCTGGAGACGCACAAACTCAGGATTTAAAATTTACCACAGTGGTTGGGGTTGGCTTTATTAATAAAAACATATTTCTCCCCAAGTTAAGCCTTTTTAGTAACATTAAGACCTAATCATAATAAAAGACCTGTGACAAATTATGACGTTTTAACCTATACCTTACAGTTTGCATTCAACTCTTAGATTCCTGTTCTTAGCTTACTGTGCTATTTTAGGGCTGTGGCTTATGAGCTGCAGGTAGCAAAAGATCTCTGTGACAAAAGCAGTAACGCAATTAACTATCTCCTAAATATACAATTTTGGGATCTGCATGGTGCATGTTCTTTACAGCAGATACGTTAACCCTCTGTGCTTCTTCATTTTGAGTCAAAACTGCCACTAGACAAAACTCCATCTCTCTAAAGCAGCTACATCTATCACCAGATTGTCCTGAAAATTGCCAGATTCACTTGGAAATCTGCAACTTTTAAATCCATAAGTTATTTTTAAACACAGTGCTCCTCCTTCCACATCCCCCGATTCGAGCTCAGCCCAGGTGCTCTAAAGCCACCCCTGGTTATGTATTTGGGAGACTCAAAATCCAGAAAACTGTCATGCTCCAGGCGACCTGATCCAGTAATTTCAGAAGCTGTTTTTGCAGCTTACAAGAAGAATCTCGAGTACTTTCATGAGGGGTTTCAACTTTGCAACCAGTGGACTGGAAATGGGTCTTGCTCCATATTAGGTGACCAACATTCTAACTACGTATATCGTAGCGACTGCCTGCAACTAACAACTCAGTTTGAAGTTTGGCCTTAAAAAACAGGGAGCCTTAATTATCATCAGTAGTGAAAAAGGGACCAGATCAATACATCTGGAGAGATTGACTGTTGACAACCACATTCGCTGGGGAGAACGGGCAACAGACCTGGATATTGAAATCAATTTCTGTAAGTCTAAGAACTCAGGGTTCCAATGCGAGATGATGTGACGATTCGGAGACATCATTTGAAATCTCAAACAAGGCAGCATGAAGACAGATTGTCAGACCTGACATCTTTTGGCTTGTTTTACCCTGTCTTTTTGATTCTGACCTCCTATTTTTGTCTGTGTCCTGAATTTCGTTTTTGCTGGCTTTAGGACTATGCGGGCCAGATTTACAAGCCCCTTGCGTCATTTGTGCGCCTCCATTGCGTCACTTTTTGTGACGCAGTGGTGGCGTAAAAATGCGGCCCATTAACAACGTGACACATCTAGGGAGATGTGCCACGTTGTAAAGCCCTGCGTCACATTATACCTGTGTCAGGTATAATGTATGCAGGTTGGGCGTTCCCATGCAAAAAAGCCTCATAGAAATGATGCAGTGAAATCTAAAAGATTTCACTGCGCCACTTCTTGGACGCCACTGCATCAAAACCTTAAGCCTGCTTGGAGCAGGGTTAAGGAGTGATGCAGCACAATGAGGATAGACCTCCCCATGCATTGCTGGAGTTGTGTCTGCTTGCGATACAACTTCAGCAATGTGTGACATTTGCGCCAACAGATGCATTAACATTTCTGACGCCTCCGTCAATCCTTGTGCTATGGTGCGCCGTATTGTAAATATGGCGCATCCATGGTGGCACAAGGGTTTCTTAGGGTGGCGCAGGGAAAGTGACGCATCTCTACAGATACGTCACTTTCTTGTGAATCTGCCCCTCTATGTCTAAAACCTCATGGTAATTGTTTTCTCCATGACTGACATATTTGATTTACTAGTAAGTCCCTACTACAGTGCACCATGTGTGACCAGGGCCTGTAAATGAAATGCTACTAGTGGGCCTGCAGCACTGATTGTACCTCCCACATGAGTAGCCCTGCAAACGTATCTCAGGCCAGCCACTGCAGAGCCTGTGTGTGCAGTTTTTTAGTGCCAATTCAACCTGGCAAGAGCACTCACTTGCCAAGCTCAACCCTTCCCTTTTGTATATGTAAGACATCTCTAATGCAGGCTTTAGGTAGCCCCATGGGCAGGGTGCGCTGTATTTAAAAGGTAGTTCATGCACTTGTGAGTTTTACATGTCCTGGTAGGGAAAACGGCAACATTTGTTTTTTTTTGTTTTCTACTACAGCAAGGACTATCTCTCCCATAGGTTAGCAGTAGAGCTGCTTGTAACACTTACAAGTGTATCTTGCAATTTGGAGCATATAGAAAATTAGAGCTTGGTGTCTCTGGACTTGCAATTTAAAAACGCATCTTTTACTGAAGTTGATTCTTAAATTGCAGGTCTGAAAATGGCAGTTTTAGAAAGTTGGCATTTTCTTACTTAACCATTCTGTGCCTCTGCCTGTCCTTAGTATACACATCTGATTGGATGACAGTTGGGCTTTGTGAATTCTTTCTAGACAGTCACACACCAAGAAAGCTGAGGTGTGCCCTGCATATCCTGATGGCCCATCTCCAGGCTGGAGCCTTCCAGAGCTAGAGTGGTGGGAGGAGTTGAAACCTACACCTGAATAGGGCTGTCCCTGTCCCCACAGAAATAAGTCTCCAAACCTGTAGCGTGTTTGGAGCCAGGGCAAGAATGGGCAGGGCCCTGTGCACGTTAAAGACCTTTTTTTGAATCTCCCTACTTCAAAGGCCAAAATGGGTATAAGTACTGGACCTCTGATGCCATATATTCAGAACGGTTCTGTACTGAGGACATTTCGCCAGGACAAAGAGCTGTTGTGCTGCAAGGAGGGACTGAGGCTTTGCTGTTTGCTTGCTGTGTTAGCCTGCTGCCTGCTGTTTCGACCCTGGGAGTGAGAGGCCTGGACTTTGCTCTCTACATCCTGTTTTTTAAAGTTTCTGTAAGGGCTTGAGTTGAGTTTGCCACCTGTTGGAAGTATCAGGGCCATCAAAGACTTCGACTGTAGCACTTAGGCTCCACTGCTGACAGCCCTACTTGCCAAGTGGTGCCAAATCCATTTCCTGGGCTCTTGGAAGTGAGTTTCAGTGCTACAAAGACGAAACCGACGCTGTGCAACTTCGGAACCGGTGCCTGTCTGCAACTTTGATGCCATGCCGCTGCCTGCACCGAAGCCTTGGTCGCGCTCAACGCAGCAACCACAACTTACATTGCAGGCTCTGATGACGCCACTACGCCTCAAAAGAACCACCACTGCGAGAGTCCTGAGCACTGTGCCACCGAAGTCCGTGACAGACTGCTCTGATGCCGCACCTGTAGTCTAGTGGTTCAACTTCGACACAGCAGAATCAAATCCTCGTGGCAATACATTTGAACCCTCATCGACACCACACCGTCATTGGAACAGATGCCTCGCAGGCAGCGATGCCTCACCTCCCATGTGCAGTGCATCGTCCCTGGGCACCAACTTCATCATCAACATCACACAGCAGTACGGAACTGAGGGTCCCATCAGCACCGCCTCTTCATGTCTCTTGTGCCTCGCAACCTCCCCAGCGTCAGCGACTTCACGACTCTGCACTGCTGACAGGAACTGATCCCTCACTGGCTTCAGTGATGCCTCACCTCCTTTATGCACAGCACTGTCCTCAAATGCAGATGTGCCAATGACCTGCATAGCAGTAAGGAACCCACTCCGCGCTTGCCTCCACAATGTCTCACCTCCCCTGCATCTTGCATCATTTTGATTTCTGACGCCTACAAGGTACTGTACCTCCTCGCTCCATCAAGGTCAGACTGACCTTGTGGATTTGTACCGGTCAAGCACAACCAGATAGCCCCGCTGGAGCTATTGCTTTCTTATTTTTTTTTAGTTTCTTTTTTTTTTTTTTAGTTCTTTATTGTTTTAAAACGGAGACATCCCCAACCCACCCCCCACCCCCTCTCAGACAAAATAATTCTTTATGATAGTATTTACACATGTCAATAGGAAAAAAAAAAAGAGATATACATACATACATATATTAAGTACTTAATTCAGTATCTTTAAGATTTTATCCATTGGGTTAAAGGATCCCATATCTCTAATCCTTTTAACCTCTTATTTTTCCCTTTTCTTCTATATATAGCTAATTCCAGGCTATGTGTCGCTAGCATGTGATAACGCCATTGTTGAAATACTGGTGGTGTTGGATCTAGCCATGCCGAAGCTATACATAATCTTAGAGTTGACATTGAGATAAATATTAACCCTTTTAATTCACTCGGTCGATTATTATCATCAATTCCCAGCAAGATTTCCCCCACAGAGATTTCAATTTTGGTATGAAGAATTTCTGATAAAAAATCAGAAATATCTTTAATCAGGCCCTGTAGGGTGTTACATGTAGCGAATATATGTACAATGTCTGCTTTGTAGAAATTGCACCTAGGGCATCTTGTCCCCTTTCCGGTCCCCCATTTTGATATTCTACTAGGTGTATAATATAACAGAAAGAATGTTTTGTAATATTGTGCTTGTAGTCTGGTGGACATTAATAATGTTTGAGAAAGTTCGAATGATTTAATCACTGTAATGGCCGACACATCTAAAGTTTCCTGCCATTTTATATAATATTTATCCATATCATCCGGACACAGGCCCAGGAGGTGGTTATATATTTCTCCTATTTTAGTCCACTTTCCTTGATTCACAAATTCTATACATTGAATCTTTTCAAATTTCGATCTGCCACCACCTTTCCTTGATATAAAGTCCCTGATTTGGAGATATTTGAAAAAGTCTCTATAACTCATCATATATTCTTTTCTAATTTCTTCAAAGGATTTTATACCTGTAGATGTAAAGAAACAGCCCAGGTGTGTGATCCCTGCTTCTATCCACCTTTTCATATATATATCTTTAAATAGCTCCGGTAGGTTGTTGTTATCTAATAGTAATGTATAATAAGAAAACCTTCCGATCCCCAATATTTTACGAATATTACTCCATGCTTTGAGTATTCCTAGAAGAGTTTTAAATCGTACTTTTTTATAGTAGCTGTCGTATAAGTGTAGCCAGAGATACCCCCTAGTACTTTCCCCTAGTATTAATTCTTGTGGTGTTGGGATTCCGGTAGTTGGTCTGTTTCCTTGGGTGATAGATAATAGCTCTCTACAGTATGTCATTATAGTTGACCAATAGTATAGTTTAATGTTAGGCAGAGAAAGTCCCCCCCTATCTTTTGGTAGTGATAAAAATTTCGATGTCCTACGGGATCTCTTGTATCCCCAGATAAATAGCGAGAACATACTTTCAATGCATTTAAAACATTGTGGTTGAAAGTCAAGACAGATGGTTCTGAATAAATATAAGAATTTAGGCAAATAAATCATTTTAATCATGTTGCACCTACCTATAATGGATAGATGAAGATTATTTAATCTTTTTAAATCTTTATCTGTTCGTTGTATTAGTGGGTCAAGATTAATTTGAGTGAGGTTGTCCAGTTTTGCTTTAATATTAACCCCTAAATATATGGCACTATCCACTACTCGAATGTCATTTATTTTAAGTTTATCATTAAGTACTATCTGTGTTTTGTTTTGGTTCAGCTTATATCCCGAGATCTTGCCAAACATTTCAGCCTCCCTTTCTATGGCCTGAATAGAGGCTGTAGGGTTTGTCGTTACCACCGCTATGTCATCTGCATAGGCAAGTGTTTTAGTTTCTATATTTCTTATCTTGATTGGGTTGATTAAAATATTATTTTCGAGTCTGTTGATAAACGGATCAATGAATAGTGCGAATAGTAAAGGGGAGCATGGGCACCCCTGTCTTGTCCCTCTAGTTATACTAAATTTTTCAGAGGCGGATCCATTTACCATGACTACCCCCTGAGGTTAGATATACATCATTTGAATTGCCTTGATAAAGGTTGCCCCGAGTCCGGCTCTTGACATGACTGACCAGAGATAGGTCCAGGAGACCCTATCAAACGCCTTCTCAGCGTCTAGCAGTATAAGCGCCATAGGGTCTCCTGATGCCTCAGCCATGTCAAACCAGGTAATTACTCTTTGTATGTGATCCACGGTGGATCTTCCGGGAATAAACCCATGCTGTTGGAGGGACACAATCTTACTGATGATCGGAGCTAGGCGACTAGCTAGTAATTTTGAGTATATTTTAGAGTCACCATTAATCAAGGTGATAGGGCGATACGATCCAAGCTCTTGGGCTTCCTTATTTTTTTTCAAAAAGATGACAATTTTTGCGTTACACCATGACTCAGGGGGCCGTTCACCTTGAAAGACATGGATAAATAGATCAGTTAAAATTCTCTTTAGGGCTGCACTAAAGGTGACATAAAATTCTGTAGGGATTCCATCAATTCCAGCTGCCTTTCCATTTGTCAAGTTATTCATAGTTAGTAGTATTTCATCCCACGTTGGTAGGTAATTGAGACTATCTAAATCCTCTTGTTCTATCTTGGTAATGGGGAGTTGATCTAAGTATTCATCGATCTTATCTTGTTGTTTACCCTCTTCTTTATATAACTCTTGATAGTATAATTGAAATGCATTTTTTATCTTATTTATATTCGTTGTGAGTCCTTCTCTGGGATCGTTTATTTCTTTTATTATATTGGCAGAATTTTTTTGTCTGGTTTGTACCGCCAGTTGGTGCCCTACTTGCTCACTTAATTCATATACTGATTCCTTATTTAACGTTGCTTTAGTTATTGCTTTCTCGGTATAGATATCTATGATAGCATTTTTAGCTATTGCCACCTGTCTTATTTGATTTTCAATATCTTCTCCTATTTGTGCTGCCATTGTTAGGTTTTCCTCAGCATTTACTAGGATATTATGGAGCTTCTCCATATGCTCTTTTGCCCTCCTATTGTTATTAAATGAAAACAGAAAGGTTTCCCCCCTGATTCCAGCCTTCAGGGCATCCCACACCACCTCTATCGTGGTGCTACCAAGGTTGTCCTCCAAAAATTCGGGTATCCATCTGTTCATATGTTGACAAAACTCTTTATTCACCAGCAGTGCTCTTTCGAATGTCCATTTTTGTATCTCCCTACCCATTTTTCTTTTCTCTAAATTAAGAATTAGGGGGTTATGGTCTGACAGGACTCTTGGTAGTTTGTCTATTAAGCAATTATCTATCAGAGAACCGGACATCAGCATATAATCTAATCTAGAGTGTTTTAAATGGGGATTAGAAAAAAAAGTGAAGCCTGGATCATTTGGATGTTTAATTTGCCAACAATCTATTAGACCATGTGTTTGACACATCTCTTTAAAGGCCTTATATACTTTTGGTTTCCTACCCTTATAGGTATATCTGGGGTCCATTGACCAGTTGCATGGAAGGTTCAAATTAAAATCACCACAAATGATTATTGGCAGTTGCCATTGTACCAATTCGTTAGAGACGGTTTCCAAGACACTTGGATCGTCACTAGTGTTACCATAGATAGTACATAGAGTTATTTTATTACCATTCCCCTGTGTACATTCTGTAATTGCCCAGCATCCTTGATTATCAGCTATCGATTTTGAAAACTGTATCTCACCCCCTTTATATAGAATTGCCACTCCTCGTGTTTTTGATCCTTGCATTGAGGCTGTGATTAATTTATATCCCAGTGTATTTAGGAGGTGTTGTTGTGAACCTTCGATATGTGTCTCTTGAAGACAAATAATGTTGGCCCCGGTTGCTTGTAGTCCTATCGCCACCCTCTGTCTTTTACTTTGGTCATTAAGACTGCATATATTCATAGAAAGAATCTTTAGCCTAGCCATATATACATGATTTTCTCTTTTCCCTTTTTAATAATTTTGTCTAGTGCAGTATTCAGTTGTGTATTCTGATGCAAATGTATAGGAGTGTATAGTTCCTCTTTAGGCCTTTGTATTACTTCCCTTTTTAAAGTTAACTTCCCATTTTGTCTGAGATTGCTCTCCACCCCCCAGAACCCCCCCCCACCCACCTCTCACCCACCATCCACGTGGCAATCAGGTTCCGAAGGAACCAGTATGATGACGTCTGTGCAGACGCGTGCCCGCGTCTCGTTCCCCCCTCACTCCCCTTCTACCCAACTAAATCTGTACAAATATATATATTATAGATCGTTTTCTCAGCCCTCTAATTCTTTTGAGCTACATCTACCAGTTTTAGTGTCAGCTTTACATATATCTGATTACGTGTTGATAGAATGTCGCTATATACAGTCTACAAGGTCCATTCTAAGATTGATAATTATTGCTCTGCACTTTTCAGTCACTGATCATCATCCTTTGGTTGGACCTTTATAGATACCCGTGTGGATATCTTTTAGTTCGTTTAAATAGGTTTGAGCCTGAATTTCCGAGATAAATGTGTGTGTGGTGCCATTGATAATAATCTTTAGTCATGCTGGGTTTTGTAGGTACACCGTCGCACCTATTTGTTGAAATGGTGAAAAAAGCTGACGCATCCGCCACCTTCGTTCCACTGTTGCGTGGGCAAAGTCAGGTCGACTAAAGAAGGAGTAACCATTGTATTCCCTCTTGTTATTTGGTCTTGCAAGATCAAAAATTGATTGGCGTAGTAAAAAGTTGCCAAAGCAAACTAGCATGGCTCGAGGATATTGTTCTGATGTTTGTTGGCGTTTTGGGAGGTTTAGAGGGAAGCGATGTGCCCGTTGGATCTCCCGATCCCATTCCCATGTTTGCAGCTCTGGGAACGTTGCTTTAAGAAGTGTCACAATATATGTCCGTGGGTCATTCCCCTTTACTCCTTCAGGGATTCCCAGTAAGCGTAAATTGTTCCGCCGTGCCCTGTTTTCCTGATCTTCCATTTTGAGCATGATGTCCTTAATAATGCCATTGTGTTCTTGACTTTGTGATTGAAGGGATGAAACATCTTTTTCTATGGACTCAGTGCGTGCTTCCACCAAGGCCATGCGATCCGATATTTCAGTGCAGGTACTGCCCACTTTCTTTAATTCAGCTTGTATTTTATGAATTGCTTCCTGGTTTTTCCTGTTATCAGCTTTGATATCTCCATGAAGGCTTTTTATAGAGTTCAGGATATCTGTCATAGAAGGCTCGTTTTTCTTGATGGGATCTCCTTTCTCGTCCCTTAGATGTCTCTCTATGATTGAGTTATTTTGTGAGCACAAGGTCCGTTCTGAGGGAGTGGTAGTGATAATTTGTGATGATGATGAATAATTCCATATGGGGCTATGATCTCTGTTACTATCGCTCTCACTCTCACTCTCACTTTCTTTGCCAATGGGCCCTTCTGTCCGGCATTGCTTGTTTTTTTTCTGTCACTTCCGTTTGCTCTTTTTCTTCAGCTTTCTGCCTCTCTCCGCAGGTTTTAGTTCCCGGCTTAAACCATCATTTTTAGCAATTATGTCCGTGCTGTTATGGTGGCGATTGAGGCCATTGCTTGATGTAGAGATCCCTGTCTCGTATCTCTCAGAGTCATCAGTTGATGTGGCAAAATCAAGGGCTAAGGGATCAGCTGATGGACCAGTAAAGAGGCCTGCACCATCCTCATTCTCATCCTCATCCTCATCCTCATTGTCATCCTCATCCTCATCTTTTCTCCTCATCTCTAAGCTGGATGGTATCCTGCTGATGTCCCCCCTGGCCTCTCCAACCTTAATAGATGCGTCTTTTCTTATCCCAGTACAGCTCTCATTTATCTTTGGCGCGATGATAGAGGGTTCCTCTCCATGTGATTGGTATATTCCTTGTAGCTCCTCCGGTAGTAAAAGTGGTATAGGTGTTGCCTTTAATGTCTTTGATGTGGCGGGCACGGTTCTGTCCTTGTGGGTCAAAGGATTTACTGATACAACCTTGTCTGCCCCCGTTGAGATATCTATGCCGCTTTCCATGACCATGGCCGATTGATCCTCACCAGTACCTCTCTCATGAGCCACTATCTTATTGCTAGATTCAGATCCAGCTTCAGGGGCTTCTGGTTCCCTCCCGTGTACTGGTGTAAACATGTTAGTTATCAGGGTCTGCCTGTCCTTTCCCTGTTCGATATTAGATCGGGGGGTTACACTTTTCATGTTTTTTATAATCTCCACTCTCTTCGCTCTTTTAATCGTTAGATCTTCTTTGCCGTCTGCTTTCCTCCTGTCCTGACCATCGTTTTCCCTTCTGCTCTTTAAGCCACGTGTCTCAGGTCGTTTTGGTTCTGGTTCTGGCTCTGGCTCAGTCTCAGTCTCAGTCTGTAGCTGTAGCTGTAGCTGCAGCTGTGGCTGTGGCTGTGATTCAGGTCCCAGGCGTGTTGTTTGCTCTCCCTGTAGAGATTGGCCGACCCCTACTTGTGGTTTGAATTTGCCTGCTTTTCCTGCTTTTCCTGGTTCTCTTCCCATCATGTCCAGTCGTCGCTCTTTCTGTGTCACACCCCTGTAACAGAGTAACCAGACTCTGATTACCCCTGTGCGGCACAGCCCAGCTGATCTTGCCGCTTCAAAGCCCCGGTTGTAACTGAAGCCGCGTTTAGATTCTCTGCCGTTTTTTCTCCTTTTCCTTTCTTTTCCGCCTTTTCCCCCTGTTGCTATGGTGACTGTCAAGCCGTTTTGCAAATCGAGTGAATGAGCAAGTAGGCTCTGCTTCTGTCTCCGCTTCCGGTGAGTGTACAGAAATCGCTGCTCCTGGTTGCCGTAGGAAGACTGGGATTTTGCCAGGACCCAGCTAATATACAGGGGTTTTGCTATCTGCGAGGGTTGTATAAACTGTCCCTCTAGCATCAACACATGCGGCATACCCAGCGGCGGGCTGGCGTGCAGGGGAGTCTGAGACCAGGTCCGCTTGTAGTTATGTTACCCAGCTCGTTTTTATTTTGTTTCCCTTATTTTAACTTAATTCGATTGTACTTCGATTTTACTTCGAGCAGGTCGACAGAATTGCGCTTTATTACTGTAGCATGTTACCGGTCTTTCAAGTCCTTCTGTTTCTGTTTCTTTCAATACTCTCTACCCCCTTCTACCGCCAAAAAAACAGCAGTTCCTTTCATCAATCGGCGTCTTCAACGAGCATCTTTAACAAGGTACGATCTTAATGCTCACATTAGCTCACATTAGCTCACATTAGCTCACATTAGCTCACATTAGCTTTGATTAGCTTTACTTTCGTCTTCTTACTGTCTCTTGCTGTCTATGATCGGCGCATCCGTCACCCGGCAAGCTCACAAGTCCGACGTCCGATGCTCCTGGACTGTGCTGGGCAGGGCTGCTCCTGCTCCTGCCGCTCCGGCGCCCCTGGGCTGCTCTAGCTCTCCCGCATTGAGGACTCCCCAGACCGCTCAGTTTCTATCGGATAGCAAGGTAATGTCCACGGTAATCATCCTGGCCGGGCGGAAGGGCATCCTGGGCTTGTTGAGTCCGTTTAATCTGTAGGGCTGTAGGGCCGTCCGGGAGGAGGGGGAGAGACACACTGACAGCCTCTACTCAGCCGCCATCTTGCCTAGTGACTTCCAAGGAGAAAGCCAGCCCCGCTATTGCTTTCTTAAGCGCTATGTTTTATTTAATATTTAAAAATTCATGGGGGACTGGCTACGAGCGTCAAGCTGGCGGTCGCACTCTAAAAGTGCTCTGGACCACTCCTTAAACTGCTCACATCCTCGCTGACCACAGGAGCAGTGGACACCACAAACCTCAAACTGTGCACTCCTGTGACCACCTCGTTGAAGCCCTGTTACTGGCTGCCACCAAGATTGTCTCTCGGGCCGCAAAAGCAGACCCAGCCTGCACCCAAGATGGCGGCCCCCTGTGGTCCATGGTCTGGATCCGCTGGGGCTTTGAGGAGGGCTTGCGGCGGTGGCAGAGCATTGGTGTGGCTCCCAGCTTTTCTACCCCTGAGTTGCTGAGGACGGGGGCCAGGGCGCAGTACTCCAATTCAGCACCTGCCTGCCATACCGGGGAGAGGGCCATCTGAGATGGGACACCTTTCCCTGCTGCACCGGTCCCCAACTCCAGACTGCAGCTTGCAGGGGCGCGGCCCAGAGGGGCGCCTCTAGAGAGCGGGTGGCTACGTTGATCCTGACAGGTGGTGCGGAGGCCCAGCGGTTGGGTCTCTGCTCCCCCACTGACTGTGCCTGCCGGCAGCACCCGGGCCCTTGCTGACTCCACACCGTGCCTGCTTGAGGGAGCGGGCTGTCTTGAGTAGGCCTTCTTGTGCCCATTCTCCCTGGCCCTACAGTGGGACTACTGTCGGTCTGCGCCCCGTGAGACACTTCGAAGAGCTGTGACTGGACAGCTGAGAAGGCCGCATGAGGTGAGTGGGCAGGTGTGTTGGACCCCCTAGGGAGATGTGGGGCCCTCTCAGAGACTCGCTGCTCATCGTTGACCACACCCACTGGTGGTGTTTGGACCTGGACTGCCTGTGAGGCGATGCCAACCTGAGGGAGTGGGCGAATGCAGTAAGGCCTACCTGTCCTGGGTCCCTGACATCTGAATTGCCAGGACCTCTGACTAAACACATCTTAGTGATCTAGGGAGGTTGGGGGACTTCCTGGTAGCAGGCCCTGGTTCCAAGGGTACCGCTCTACCCTCATGTGGATTCCAGTTTGAGGACCTACATGGGCTTACTGAGGCCTCGCTCCCCACGCACGGTTAAGAGAAAACCCCCCAGACTGGGAGGAGAGAGGCCTGGGGGTGGATCACAGGCAGGACTTTTGTGCAGCTTTGACTCCCACCTAGGAGGCAGAGATGTTGAGGGGAGCGTATGAGGTGCAGGGGTTGATCCGCCAGAGGCACCTTGGACCCAGTGAGCTGGGGGGGCCCAGACTTTGACTGCTCTAATGGCCTTTCATGCCCTGGGGGTGTGGGGCTGTAGGACACTCCCACGTGCCGCTCTCAAGACCCTGTGGCACCACTGACCACCACAGCAGGGTAGCTTTAATAATTTCCATTATGACGCATTCCTGTGCCATTGCCATCCGGCGGCCTCCCCTGGTGGAGTTGGTTCTTCGTGAGAAGGCGTCCTGCTGGGCAGCTGGTGGGGTGAAGACGTGATAATGCTTCTGCCCTCCATGACCAAAGGCACTGTCCCCCTTTCCACGCAGTGCTGCCTCCTCCTTGATTTGGTTTATCACAATGGGGGCATCTCCCTCCCCTCGTGCTCAACATGGGCAAGGACAGAAAACCAAAACCTCCTCCATCTCAAACACAGATAGACCAATACACCATGGGTTGCTCCAATACTGGGGAAGCTACCCCATCCAGGAACCCTTTAATGGAGAGAGATTTGGCCACCATTCTCCAGGCCATCCGTTCCTCTCAAGACTCTTTGGAGACCTAGATCGGGAAAGTGCATGGCGACATGGCTGTCATCAGAGAAGACCTTCGCAATGCCGCAGCCAGGATTTCTGAGGCGGAATCCCACATATCACCAGGGGAGAGGGATGTTGTGACACTGAAAGTGCAGGTCTCTAGACTACAGACCCACACCACTGAGCTTCATCGGCGAGCTGAAGACGAAAAAAATAGATCCCGCTGGAACAATCTTCACTTCATTGGCATTCCTGAGGGAGCAGAACCGAGGCAAACAACGACCTTCCTAGAGACCTGGATTAGATCCTGGATGCCCTCGGACCGCCTCTCACCATGATTTGTTGTGGAGCGAGCCCACCAGACCCTCATGCCCAGACCTCCTCTCGGGCCCCACATAGACCGATCATCACCCCTGTACTCAACTTTAATGATAGAGACGCTGTCCTGCAGGAGGCTCACTCTCGGCCTACCCTCTCCTACCAAGGGAACAAGGTGATGATCTTTCCTGACTACACCAAAGAGGTGCAATCACAATGTTTCTCTTACACAGCAGTGAAACAAAAGCTCTGGGCTGTCAACCTTCCTTACAGGCTCCTGTTCCCAGCTCGCCTCAGAGTAGTCTTCAACAACAAAACCCACTTCTTTGATACCCCAGAAGAGGCATGGACCTGGGCCACAGAAGAGTGGCCTCTGAACCGACAGGCAGCCATCCAATCCTCCCCCTCACAACCACTCAAACTTGCCACAGGGGATGGGACTCCCAAGCCTCCGAGGAGGTGCACTCGCTCCCGCAGGCGACATGGCAGCAAGAGAGTGGCTTCCTTGTCGCCCGCTGTAGCAGTGTGGAGTACATCCGGGTCTCCTGTGTCTGCCTCTCCACCCTGACTGACGCAGGACCTGGCGTCCAATTCTGGTGAGTCCGGTGGATGGTCTGATGCCCCGCCCATCACTGGCCTAAGGGGCACTGACTTTTCACAGTGCCCGGTAATTAGAGAGAGAGGCCACATTGACTATAGAAGAGGCCCCATAGGTGCCTTACACTTATGGACTTCCCCGAACTCCTTAACTCTCATGATCCTGCAGCATAGAGGGGTCCACCACTCCACTCCCAAATTCACTGTGTTTGCTTTTGGTTCTCATCTTAGCGTGACAGATGCTTCTGGGAATGAATTATGATGTGGGGGTTGGTTGGGGGAATGTTGTGGAATCTGTTTATGCTTCACTTCGGTGTACGGAACTGATGGAAATGACGGCAATAGCTGTGAGGTCTGTGGCTGAAGTGAACGGCAGTGGTTGTTGCAGGGGTTAGCAGGGGCAGCATAGGGGGTGACGAGGTTAGCTCACCTGGTCCTTATTTTAGGGGATCTGGAAGGCTTGGGAGGTTCTCGGGTGTACAGAGCTTTTCTAGGTACGATCACCATAGTGACCAAAAGAGACATATCGACCAAGTGAAAGAACCCTGCACCCCGCCACCCACCAACAGTGTCACAACGAAGCAGAGGGGTGAACTGGTATGCAATGCAGGAAAAGCCTGTATATGAGGCGAGAGGCTGTCCAGCCAAGTACGATCGCATATGGAGTAAATGTCTGGGTCTTGTGGGTTGAAACTGTGTTATTGGCCCTAATGTCTTCTCACACTTGGTTTTATTTGCCATGATGTACGGAAAGGGGGGGGTTGACGGCAGAACACAGAGTGACCGGTGTGGGTTACAATGTGTATTGCTGTACTATGCAATTTTGCGTCATTGTTCTAAAACTCAATAAGTTAATTTAAAAAAATCATATCTTGACTGGGGTATGTTTGATTTTTGTCTTTTTGGTCTTGTTTTACTCAGATACATTTTGGCTATTTTTCTAAGCAGTTGTGGAGTACTTTTGCGGTGTTTTCACTGCATATGTGTGTGCGTGTGTGTGTGCAAAGGCTTTGCACATTGCCTCTGGGGATAAGCCTGACTGCTCTTGCCAAGCTACCAAGTGGGTGAGCATGGGTTATTCTTAGTGTGTAACTTACTTACCCTGACTAGAGTGCGCTCCCTATTTGGACAGGGTTCAAACCACTGCCTACAAGAGACCCCACTTCTAACACAGATGCAACCATGTGTCCTGGGACCTGAAGCCAAAGATGTGCTGGAGGAGATGTTGTTTTCAGAAGAGAGAGAAAGTGACTCTGAAACTTTTCTTTGTGATGAGGAAGTAATGGAGGAAGACTTGAAAAGACCTTTTAAGAATTTGACTTGCTGTCTTGATTGCAAGTGAGATTGTTTCTTTTTTTAGTTAACAGCCAGCTGTGCTCTTGTAAAAGAGAACAAACCCACAGAGTATCTGAAGTCATCTTGTGGGAAGGTGGAGAATCAGTCAGTAATCTAATTATAGATGAATTTGTATCCTTATTGTGAAGAATCACAACCAATGGAGCAAGCACCTTTGTAGTACCTGTGGAGCTTTTTTCAGACCGAACGGGAGCAACTGCAACCGAAAGTGACCATTTGAGGTTTGTAATCTGTGAAAGTATTGATGAGCTTTTAGAATGAGTATGTAGAAATATGCATCTATTGTTGAAATGTTCCCTTGAAGAGGTGGCTGGAATAATTGCCTAAGGGTGTACATTCTGAATGAAATGATCTTTATGAAGGTATTCAAATCCTTCAGGTCTATAATGGGGTGAAAGTCTCTAAGAATCTTTAGGACCAGGAAAAGAATGGAGAATATACCCTCTTGTAACACCTGACAGAAGACTTTGAGTTCTCGTCCCTAAACCTTTTGCCTGCTTGACTCAAATGTTTGCTTTGCCTTCGGGTTGCCTTAGGATAGGGTTCCGAGCACTTTACCACTGCCAACCAGTGCTGAAGTGCATGTGCTTCTCCCCTGGAACATGGTTTGACTGATTTATCCACAACTGGCAGATTTAATTTATATATAAATTCTTAGTAAAGTTCACTACATGTGCCCTGGGCCTGTATATTAAATGCTAATAGTGGGCTTGCAGCACAGATTGCGCCACTCACACCATTAGAGCTTTAATCATGTCTCAGGTCTGCCACTGCAGAGCCTGTGTGTGCAGTTTTACTGCCATGTAGACCTGGCATTTAAAACCTCTTGCCAAGCCTTAAACTCCCCTTTTATAACATATGTCATCCCTAAGGTAGACCTTAAATAGCCCATAGGGCAGGGTGCTCTATAATTAAAAGGTAGGACATGCACTTTTAAGATTTACATTTCCTGATAGTGAAAAACACTTGCAATTGTTTTTCACTAAATGTGGTATGCCATAGGCAGCCCCTCTGGATAGCGTACAGTGCATTTAGAAGTTAGGACACGTACTTTTGAGTTTTACACATCTTGGTTCTGATAAACTATTGCATTTATTTTTCACCATTGCAAAGCCCATCTCTCCCATAGCTCAACATTGGAATTTGCTTGCTAATTTTTATAAGTGTAATTCCCAATTGGGAACAGATCAGAATATGGAGTTTGGTGTCTCTGGACTAACACTTTGAAATCCCAACTTATGGTGAAGTTGAATTTTAACTTGTAAGTCTTTAGAAAGTTTTTAATCAAATATGAGAAACCCAATATATCTTTGTAAGCTTGGGTAATTAAAGTTTTCAGGTAATGGTGCCTTAAAGGAATTTATTTTGTGATCAACAATGCTGCAATTGTGAATAGACCCTTTTCACCATTTTATAGATTGTCAAAAAGATAAATCCAAAAGAGTTTCGGCAGCCAGAGGACTAAGGTAGAGAACAAGATTATACCTTTACCTATAGCTCCTAAGATAGTATAAATCCTTCAAACTCCACAGCGTATGCAAAGCTGTGAGACATCCACATGATTAGTCCAAGCATCCAGTTGGGGGATTCACCAGGGTGACCAGGCATCCCGGAATTGCTGAGGCAGTCCCGGTTCTTCATCACCACCTGGATGACTTTGGCAAACTTTTTTGGTCAAGACCATGGGTTTTTCAAATATTTGGTATTTCCAAACCTGTTTCTTTTCTGGATTTTATGATTTCTGAAGTCTAGCCACCTTGCCATACCCTTCCAACATAACGACAAAAAGCATACCAATTCATTAGGATATCCTAGCCACAAGCCAGGGACAGCAGGGTGTGGTCCGAAGGAATGGGGAGTGCTTACAAAGGTCAATCCCCCAAATCCACTGCAGCTCTAGATGAAAGTAGGACACCCGATGCGCTTACCTCCATATCACACATAGTGAATTACAAATGCTTTAAACCTTGCAGCACCTTCCAGGGAAAGCAGTCGGCCGGACCTCGGGCACCACAGGACAGGATAGGTAGGGGTAATAGGGGACCACGGAGTAGTCTTTGCCCCCCTCTGCCTCATGGCAAATGAGGCAGTAGATCACTCAAGACTTGGGGAAACACACAAAACTAAAGAAAACCAGCCCAAAATTAGCCCAAAAAGATGTTTCCAGAGAAAAGGCGTGGTCAAGATACCTGGTGCTACAATGGAGGGTCACATGGCACACCTCATGCCTGGAACTGAGAGATACATACCAATGTGATCTCAGGGTATGTTGCAACCACCAGCAGCACTCAATAGGGACAGGCCCCCTCATCATATATTCCAGTGTACATGTACGCTGAAAGAAGCAACTCAAACCAATGGTGCCTCCATGCGCCCACCAGATGAGACCCATTCATGGAAAGCTAGTGACGCTCATGGAACCCTTGGTAAAACATAACACGATCAATCCCTGTGCTCATGAGACCGACGCACAAATATATTTTGCACTAATCTGAGCATCCAGTTTGGAATGGAGGGCGACTCATTGGCTCATAAAAGAGATTAATCTGCCCGATAACCAATAATCACCCTTATTTTTCCCCAAACTCTCCAAAGGCACCCAGACAGGGGCCACCTTCTGCTGCCTCACTAAAATCGTGACCAGTGGAGTGTGACGACACTTACCTAGTGGAAAGAACAGGAACTCTGAAAACTATTGATTCCGGCCTACATGTAATGTTTCTGAGTTAACAAATGAACTGAGTTCTTATCTAAACAGGTCAACCAGAGAACCTTCAAGTGCACCACCACTCAGCTGCTATTTCAAACACCCCAGTCCAGACAAGAAGTGTGCAGTCTAGGCTTTGAACTAACACTGCAAATTTTTTGTTTGAACTGATAAGGGAAACCACATCCACTGGAGGACAACAGACGCCTCCCTGGGGTCCCATACCAAGATCTGTAATGTCAAATGAGAAGTTATGTATGACTGCATTGTTATGTGCCCTCTGTCTACAATGGGTGATACCACACTTATTCACTGCTAAAGAACTGCAGAGTAAAAAAGAGTCTATTCAAAAGTTACCACAGCGCTTTTGGAGGGATCTCTCCAATATCACCAACAATTGCACTAAGCCAAAATACAGGAATCCAACACGCACTAAACAGCGCACTTTTGCACAATACATGGTACAAGCAAATGAACGCAGTGGGCTCCCAAACATCAGCCACGTCAGATTACATCTGTTTGTTGAATCTGTATGCAGTAGCCGTAGACAGACTATATTTATTTATTTATTTTCCGGAGTTTTATGTAGCACAAACTTGACCCGAAGTTATTAGAGCACTTTACATGAACACCAGTTGCGTTACATAATGACACATTAATTTTTGTTAGGCACCAGGAGATTAAGTGATTTTTCCAGAATCACAGGATGTTGAGCGTCATTGCAGAGACCCGAACCTGGTTCCCCAGATTTGAGGTTGGTCGCCCTAGCCGTTAGGCCACATCCTCTTCCCAACTTACCCCAAGAGGTAGCTCCCGAAAAAGCAAAATGCCTTTTTCACCTTTATCTATGCAGAGTATGGGCCAAGATCCAAATCAACAAAGTAGAACTTGGGCTCGAATACATCATACTTCTTGCAATGCTAGCATGACTCAAACTCTATATTATTTTTACCAGAGATTATTTTTAACCCCATTATCTGTCTCCAAATTTAGTTCTGGCCTATCTCCCAATTGTTGGTCCTGCGAGAATACTCCTGGCACATATATACATTCCTTCTTCCTTTGTCCTAACATTTCCATTTTTTGGACAAACGTATGTAAATCAATTGCCTCCATTTGTTCCACAAACTTCCCTTTTAATATCTACTTTATTTTTAGGTAGTAATTCCATACATTGGCTGAGTGCTCGTAAATTGGGTTATTTCTTGCTTTGTTAATTTGCTATTGCTTTTCAAGTAATTACATCCAATTGGAAAGACGCCTCCAAGGTTTCCTTTTCTGCTTGGTGGAATATTCTCTGCTACCATCACAGGCTAGATAGAGCCTCTGTAACTACTTCTCAGCAACTGCTTTGAAGAGAAGCCTTTTGGTCTCCACTTAATAATTACCTATCATCCTCTGCATTAAGTACCAAAGACAGTAACTTTGTATTTCAGCCGCCGTGAATATTATGTTCAATCTTTTCCACATTGTTCATATTTTATTGATAGCATATTGTTTTCTGAGTTTTTATACTGTTTATTAATGGAAAGTCTTATTAAATTATTTGATAAGGTTGCTGACTCTTTTTATCTTCCTTTTTCCTTTTTTCTTTCTCTTCCTTTCCATCTTTTTCTCTCTTTCTCTTTCATCCCTTATAAAATTTTAAAAATGCTATTTTATTATGGTACACATTTATTTAATTTTGTTCTTAACATTGGTTTTAGTTCTTGACAATGTGGGGAATATCAAGTTTTTATCCTTTGTTTTTCATTTGTATTTTTTGTTACCCTCTGTACGTCCTTTATGATTATTATTATAATTCTGTACCTTGTGTTTTTATTTGTTTCCATAAAGCTCTTTAAACTAAAAACAAAGTAGTACTCCACAGGGTTGTAGTAAATTTGACCCGTTCGGAAACCAACCCAACTGCGTTATACCTCTTCTCTGAACCTAATGATATCCAAACTGAGCTGGACAGGATGCTTAGAAAGAGCACATAGGTGAGGATACTGTTTGGCCCCGAGACTTCCCTGAGAAGAGATTCTTGAAGGTAGCAAACCTCTGAACTCAGTGCACAAACATGTCCACTCCTGCATCCATTTGTGGACTGAGAGTGGTCCTTAGCACATCTGGGGCGGTCTTTTTTAACAAGGACTGGTCCTTGGACATGGAGTTCTGAGTAGGGATGTCCAGCTCGTGGATAAAAAGGGTAATGAGTCAAATGGGGGAGGGTTGAATGAAAGGATGATCATCCCATGTCAGGAAATCTAAGACACAGAGGTGTGTGGATACACTTGGCTAGAAGGGAAGGGGAAACCCCTAACTGTGCTGAAACTTGCACTGTATTCCTTATCTTTCAGAAGTAAAGGAATGCTTCCACTAGGTATGAATGCCAACTGCGAAGCGATTATGCACATTCCGCATTTGTAATGGGACACAACTTTACTGAAGGAATACTATTGAAAATGTGACGAGTTTGCCTATACTCAGCTTGTCCTCGGATAGCCTGTTCCTTGGTAACCATACACACCCCAACCCTGGTCATTTCAGGAGGAGAAATGTCCAATTTGTACCAGCACCGGTTAAGGAAGAAGACAACTTTGCTGCTTCAAGTTTGTGAAAATAGAGCTGTGGAATGTTTTGGCTGTGCTCAGTACAAATAGATCCCAGTAGAATTCAGACTGTTCACAGATACACAAGTATCGGCAGGAAGAGAATGACATTGTGTCTTTATTAACAAATGTTCCCGTTGTGAACTCCACATCAACCCGCCTAGCAAATACATAGTCATGCAAGCACTAAGACCTAGGCCCGAGTTTATTTATTGGCAGGTCACAGGTGGGATGGCACGTAGATAGCATCCAAACGCATGAACAGGAAACCTTAGATCAATCCCACAGATAGGCGAGCATCATTACAACGTTACCTACTGGCCACATTGTGTCCATGCAAGGTCGAGGTCCACCTGTATTTTTCATTAGACACTTCGGGGCAGATTTACAAGCCCCTTGCGCCACTTTTGTGTCACTTTTAACATGGGAAAAGTGACACAAACGTGGCGCAAGGAGCTTGTAAATCTGCCCCTTCATTTATGACTCCAAAGGCAGCAACTGACATTCCTCAATATACAAGGATCATTGGAAACCTTTTATTACCTACGATGAACTATATAACAGAAAGCTGCAGACCGTTTGTAAATTGAGACAGTCCTCAGACCCTGTGCCTGTAACTGTTCCTGTTTTGCCAAACACTTCTTGTTGTTTGTTTTTTCAAGGTATTTCGTGTTCAATTAATACCCTATTCCCATTTTGTTCTGTTTTGTCTGTGACCTCACTGGACAGGATGGAGTTTGAGCTGGCCAACCTAGAGGGCTACACTGTGGCCCAGCTTAAGGAATTATGCGTACAGAAGAGGTTGTTTACCAAAGGGATTGCTAATAAAGTAGAGCTCCAAATAGATTTGAGAGCATGGGCAGAAGCCCACCAGAATTACACAGCTAATGAGGAGGAAGGATCAGGATCTGAGTAAAGATTTGAACAAGACCTATAGGAAGGTCTTGACATTCAACATGTTGGGGAGGGGGGGAACATCCTCCCAGGACTGGAAGTCCATCCAAGTGCAGGGAGCAGTGAGTCATCTAGGAACCTGTCCCTAGAGGAGCTGAAGGACAGGAGGGAGGAGAGGAAGTTGAAGCTAGAGCTTGCAAAACTAGAGAAAGAACAAAAGCTTGCCAATTTGGAGAAAGAGCGAGCTCTAAAAAAATAAGAGGTTGGCCATGGAGGAAAGGAGAAAAGCCTGTGAGATAAGCCTTATAGAGCTGAACATTAGAGCCATGCAAGTGGAGGCCAGCAGTAGTGGTGGCAGCATACCTGCAGTGTCTGCTGGAGAATAGAGAGTTCGGATCCCAAAGGATTTGGTATTCCGTTTTGTTGTGGGCTGATATTGACAAATGGTTTTCCACCTAAACTGTGCACAAGGTTCCTGAGGAGTTCTGAGGTGGTAGCTTGTGGGGATATATCTGCACAGTGGGGAGAGACACACTCCTGACACTAGGTAATGGATCAACACAGTACACCCCCATGAAGGCCCTACTTGTTAGCAAATTTGAGCTGACCCTTGAGAGGTGTAAACAGAGGTTCAGGGGCTGCCAATATGTTATGTTATGTTATGTTATGTTATACATTTATTTTTATAGCGCACGGCTACTCCAAAGGAGTGTCCCGGCGCTTTATCGAGGCAGCTCAGAATAAAAAACATAACACCATACAGCGAACAACTGAAAAAAAGAACAGCAGAAAAACTAAAGGTTAAAAAGCCAGGTCTTCAGGCTCTTCCTAAAGTGAAGCAGATTAATAGAGGACCGTAGGGCCAAAGGGAGGGTGTTCCACAACTGAGGGGCCCTCAGACTAAAGGAGCGCCCTCCAGAGCGTGCCTTCCTAATTCGAGGAACCACAGCCAAGAACAGAGATTCGGATCGCAAGGATCTGGCAGGGCGATAGAAGGCGAGCCTGCATTGGAGGTATTTTGCGCCCACGCTAAAAAGCGCTTTATGCGCCAGCGTCAGAACTTTAAACATGATCCGCTTCCGGATGGGCAGCCAATGAAGCGACTGCAACAAACCGGAGGCTCCAACTCGCCTATGGAGGCCAAAAATTGCGCGAGCTGCAGCGTTCTGCACAGCCTGCAGCCGCTGAACAAGATAGTCCGGGAGACCACTGTACAGGACATTAGCATAGTCCAATCTGGAACCAACCAAGGCCTGTACAGTAATCTTTCTGTGCTCTTCCGAGAGCAGAGGCAAAAACCTCCGGAGCATCTTGAGTAGCCCGAAGCAGGTGCCCGTTAGACCACGAACATGTGGCACCAGTGTCAGGCTATTATTCATCTTTACACCCAAATTCTTTGCCACCAGCGAAGCCAGGGCAGGGGGACACATATCCGACGGCCACCAGGCCCGCCAATCAGGGTCGAGGGAGCAGCCAAAAAACAACACCTCCGATTTATCTGAATTGGCCTTAAGGCCATTCGACTGCAACCAGCTAAAGACCGACTCCAAGCAGCCCCGGATGTTCTCCCCATCAAAAGCCTGATCCTTCCCACACGCGAAAAGCAGCTGCGTGTCATCGGCGTAGGAAACGATCTGGGCCCCAGAAGACTCCACCAGTGCCGCCAGAGGTGTCATAAAGATGTTAAAGAGAGTCGGGCTCAACACAGATCCCTGCGGAACACCGACTCCCAATGGCGGCATCTCGGCGGAGCTCGGAGAGGCCCAGACCGTTTGTCGGCGGCCCTCCAGGAAAGATGAAAACCAATCCAACACCGTCCCCCTCAGACCGATGTCATAAAGTCTGGCGAGAAGCATCTCGTGGGGGACGGTGTCAAAGGCCGCCGAGAGATCGAGCATGACAAGCATAGCGCGACCTCCAGAGTCCAGCGTCTCCCTAATGATCTCAGACACCTCCAACAGTGCCGTCTCCGTACTTAAATTAGGACGGAAACCGGACTGTGAAGGGTGTAGCAGATCACTGGACTCAAGAAAGCTGGAAAGAACGCCGTGCACATGCTTCTCCGTGATCTTGGCCAGCGCCGGAAGGAGGGAGATCGGCCTGTAATTGGCCAATACCTCCGAGTCCAGCCCAGGCTTCTTGAGGAGGGGGATCACCATCGCCCTTTTCCAGGGCGATGGAACCTGCCCCTCCCTCAGAGACAAATTCACAAGTGGGTTGACCACAGGGTTGACCACAGTCGCCATCTTAGCCGGAAATTTGGCCGGGCAAGGATCTAATGGTGAACCCGACTTAAGATTGGCCAGAAGCGCCAAGGAAGCATCGGTTGAAATAGGTGGAAACTCTGCGAGGACCACAATCTGTCAAGGCCGCCACACCGGTCCCACCACCACGCTCGCATGCACCACGGCTGAGCCCACTGCGAAAGAGTCCTGAATGGACTTAATCTTATCCGTGAAAAATCTGGCCAGGTTACAGACCCACAACTCAGATGGAACCCCTTGGGGCAGGTTGGATCTGGGGGCCATAAACTCCCTAACTACCGCAAAGATCTCCTTGCATGAGTTTGAGGCGGCCTCAATCCTCCTGGCCAAGAAAACCTTTTTTTCACGGAGAATATCACAGTGGTAGGCTTTAACCCTTGACCTATAGGCCGCTCTGGACTCCAGATCATAATGGAGGCGCCACGCCCTTTCTGCCACCTTGCATTGGCGACGAGTGGCCAGCAGTGCCTCAGTGAACCAGGGGGCCGAGACCCTCTTGATCATATTTCTCGGGGCCATAACTGGGGCAAGATCATCCAACCTCTCCGTCAACCACCCCTGTAGGGACTCAACGTCCTGCTCCAAGTTGCCTGATATAGGGCACGGATGGTCATCGGCCGCCTGACTTAACATCTCAGGTGTAACTCTATGCAGAGCCCTCCGCGCCGTGCCATGCTGTCTCGGCCCACTACAAGGGGGTTTCTTCCTGGCTAATATCGAGAATCTGGCCAGCCTATGGTCAGTCCAAAGCACCGGAAGGAGCTCGATATCAAAGAGAGGGATTGAAGAGAAGACCTGGTCCAAGGTGTGTCCTTTATCATGAGTAGGACCTGTGAGAAAAGGGGCAAGGCCCAGAGAAGCCGTGATATCCTGCAGTTTATTGGCATCCGAATCACCGGCAACATCCATATGGACGTTAAAGTCTCCTGCCAGAAGAGAGTGCTGCGCACTCAAGACCAGCTCAGCAGTGGCGGCCTGGAGATCGTCGAAAAAGGATCCAACTGGGCCAGGGGATCTATACACCAACAGCCCTTTCAGGGCTTGCTGCAGGGACAATCTGATGGTAAAAGCAAGGGATTCAGATCCTGCGATGGCGTTAAGAGGAAGAATAGAGCAGGAAACTGCTTTGTTCACTACCACCGCTACCCCCCCACCCCTGCCTTTGGCTCTATCTTGCCGGAAGATGTTATAATCCGGGGGAATCGCTGCCATGATGTCCGGATTAGACAGCTCCCCCAACCAGGTTTCGGTCAGCAGCAGGCAGAGTGGCTTTTCTTTCACAAGGAGATCAAAGATCTCCAGAGCATGCTTGCCTATCGATCTAGTATTGAGCAATAGGAAAAGATGTCTCACTCGATCCTCACCTCTCCCTTGTGAGGAAGCGGGGGCATAATTAGGCACCCAACCACACCCCGGGCAAAGCCGCTTACCCCTATAGCGTCCCGGGAACACGGATCGGCATGTACAGGAACATTTCCGCAATGTGAAAAGTTCCCTGGCAGAATAACAAATCATCTTGCCTAAGAACAAAATACCACCAGAGCCTACCGCCGCTCCGCCGCCTCCGAGACGCTGACGGACGCAGACGGGCAGGACTCTGGCAAGACTCAGGCAAAGCGAAGGCCGACCCGCTACGCAATCCCGCTACGCTCTGGGGACTGGTTTAAATAGTGCCTCCAGGTGAGGGTCAAAGCGCACCACCAGGACACACAAGATGGCGCTCAAAGAGCGTCAATGCCCTTCCCAAAATGGCGGCCGTTCAACGAACTCGGGGGACCCCCGACCACCCCAGAACCGGGTCCTCTCGAGCAGCGGTGCTTCACAATTTAGTGTGCAGGTAAAGGGAGAGCCCAGTAAATACCTCTATTTTAAAAGCAGGGTCAAGCAAACAAAAGCGAACAGAAATGAAAAACGAGAATTTTAAAAGCAAACAGCCTCACCGCGCAGCGCAGTAAACTATAATGAGCTGCCAGCACCTGAGCGCTGAGACCTATCAAGGTCTGACACTAGAGGACCGCCTTAAATAGTGCCTCCAGGTGAGGGTCAAAGCGCACCACCAGGACACACAAGATGGCGCTCAAAGAGCGTCAATGCCCTTCCCAAAATGGCGGCCGTTCAACCAACTCGGGGGACCCCCGACCACCCCAGAACCGGGTCCGCTCGAGCAGCGGTGCTTCACAATTTAGTGTGCAGGTAAAGGGAGAGCACAGTAAATACCTCTATTTTAAAAGCAGGGTCAAGCAAACAAAAGCAAACAGAAATGAAAAACTGGAATTTTAAAAGTAAACAGCCTCACCGCGCAGCGCAGTAAACTATAATGAGCTGCCAGCACCTGAGCGCTGAGACCTATATATACCTCTATACAAACATAGGTGGGCTTTCTTGGTTGTGCTACCAAGGCACCTAAGAGCTGGGTGAGGGACAGCAAGGTTGATGACTGTGCAACTTGATTATGAAGGTGCACATGCTGGATATTTGTTTTCCAGAGCTACACCAACACCTAGTTGATAGCGAGCTGACTGACCCCAGGGTCAGCATCTGAGTGTCCAAGAAGGCATCTGGTGAGAACTACCAAAAGGGTTGTCACATTTCCCTCCAGAAGAAGGAGGGGAGAAGAAAAAGAAGGAGTTCTCTCAAGGACCCTATAGTGGTTTGCAGGGCAAAGGGTCTCAATCCAAATCTGGCCACCAAAAAAAGAGCTTTCCTAATAGGAGTCAGACAAAGATTTCCAAATGATATGAGTGCTTTGAGTATGGGCATTACAAGGGGGATCCCAAGTGCCCAAAAAGAGAACTGCCTCCCACTGGAGTTAAGACACCAGGGGTGGTAATTATAGTGCTTGGGAAGGAGTGTGTTCCAGTAAGTGGGGGGGGGGGGGGTTCAGTGAGGTTACCCTAGTGTCCCTGGGTGACAGTGAAATGGTTCCTAAAACCCATCTGCCCTCCAATACTGCTAAGTATAAGCAGTGGATTACCATAAATGGGCAAGGTGTTGGGCCTCTGAGGAACACAGGAGCCAGCATGACTATGGTAAGGATTCAGCTGGTGGTTTCAGAGCAAGTTATACTCGATGCACTCCACCAGGTTGCGGTGGCTGACAGCCTTGAGGGTAACTATCAAGTGGCCCTTGTTCCATTTGAGTGAATGAGAGGGGGGGTTGGGTCTCAGGTCTTTTGAAAGTTGCTGTGAGCCCTGCCATGCTTGTGGACTATTTGTTAGGTAATTATATTGAGCACACTACCTGGAACAAAGTGGAGCTCAAGTCACACCAGGAAATGTTAGGGTTGCCTGAGTAGATATGTGCTACCACCAGGTCCATGGCTGCCCAGGAAGGGAGTCAAGGAGGTCTGTAGCCTGAGAAGGGCATGGGAAACCAGCCCCTGAAGTTAATGGGGCACCAGAGAAGGCTGCCCTGGAACCCACTGAGGAAGGAGGAGATTGTGTCCCTTGGTGACCTGCTTGAACTTCCTGGATGTCAAGTTGCGGGGTTACCCACCAGGGAGGAAATTTGCAAGGCACAGAGAGACTGCCCAACCCTGGAGGGCATGAGGTAACAGGCTGTAGCCCAGGCAACAAGTGATGCCTCTTGGAATTACCACATATACTGGGAGGTAAACCTCCTGTATAGTGAGCCTAGGGCACCTGTGCATGGACAACAAGGGCACTGGTTGTTCCTCAATGTTTCCGGGCCTTCCTACTAGAGTTGGTTCATAAGATACCCCTGGCATGACATCTGGGGCAGGGCAAGACCTTTGCCAGGTTTATTGCTCACTTTTATTGACCCTGATGAAGATTTCCCGAGATACTTTCTGCAGGACATACTTGACCTGCCAAGGTCAAGTATGTCCTGCAGAAGACAGAGCCGAGACTGAAAGTCCCCCTTATTCCCTTGCCTGTCATTGGCAACTCCTTTGAAAGGGTGAGCATCAACATTGTAGGGCATGTGGATCCTTAAGCAGCCTCTGGCAACAGGTTTATCCTGGCACTGGTGTACCATGTAACAAGATATAGAGGCCATAGCTCTGAGGACTGCACCTGCAGTGAGTAAGGCCCTAATGTGGATTTTTACTAGAGTGAGTTTCCCCAAGGAAGTGGTGTCTGGCAGGGTCATCAACTTCATGTCTGCCTATATGCAGTCAATGTGGAAGGAGTATGGCATTTTTTTTATTTTAATTCTGTTTATTGAGGGTTGCATATAGTAACAAAAGAGTTACTTTTGATTGCCAGTAGCACAATACAGCAGATCAAAGCAATAGCATCACCAGCTTTAATACTTGAGTTTCACAAAAACTGGGGAACAGGAAAGAAAGGGAAAGAGGGGGAACCAATCAGAAAGAGAGCATGTGAGCATACAGCTATTAGAGTATCTCCACTCCAAACACCAAGCGGCATATTATCAAGCACGGCGTTAAAATTATCGCGATAATGGCTTGATAATATGCCCTCGAGAATTGACACCAGAACATGGGCTTCTATGGGAATTCTCGAGGGCATATTATCAAGCCCATTATCGCCTCTTTAGCGGCCGTTTTCTGCCGCTAAAGCGGCAATAATTTTAACGCCGGTTCTTGATAATATGCACCCAGGACTTTTGTTATCAGGGATAATCAAAGCAATTACACCTGGGGACTTATGTAGTCTGAGTCACAGAGAAAGGAGCCCCCGGCTGGGTTTGTATCCGTGTCTCTCTCTACCTCAGCAGCCTGCGTGCTCAAGTGGTATTCCAAGGGGGACCAAATATCTTGGGGCTGGATCTTACGGGCATCATCTCCCACTACGCAGTGAGTAGTTCTTGGCAATAGGTTGCATCACAAATCCATCTAGCCCTGCGTGGCATCAGACGCCATCACCAATGCATCGCCTCTACACCAGGAGGACCTTTTTCACCTGCAGAAAGTGCTTCAGGCCCAGCAACAGGCAGGCCTGACTATTACATACTATAACATGTTCATTTGTAAAGCGCATGTTCACCCTAGGGTATATTGGTGTTGAATAATAGATGTTTATTTTTACCCAACTCAATTGACTATCAAGGCCAGTAAGTTCCAGATAGGGCTTGGTTCAGTGGTGCACTTAGGACACATTGTAGGCAGGGGTGAGGGACAGACCCTCAATGCCAGGTTAGAGACTATCATGACCTGGGAGTCCCCCAAACTGAGGTGAGAGCCTTCTTATGCCTTCCAGGAGATTTGTCAAGGGATATGGCACCACTGTTGCCCCCTTGATAGAGCTGACTTCAAAGAAGCTGCCCAGAAATTTGATTCGGACAAAGGCATGCCAAAAAGATTTTGACTCCCTAAAGCAGGCCGTTTGCACGGCCCCTGTGCTCAAGGACCCTGACTTTTCCAGGGAATTCATTCTACAGACAGATGCCTCGGAACATGGCATAGGAGCAGTGCTATCTCAGCTAAATGATGAGTCTTAGACCAACCTGTAGCTTTAATCTCCAGGAGTTTACCTCCCAGGGAACAGAGGCAGACTGCTGTTGAAAGGAAAGCTTTAGCTTCGGTCTGGGCAGTGAAGAAGTTGAGGCCCTACCTGTTTGGGGCTCACTTCCTGATTCAGACAGACCACTGGCCCCTCCGGTGGCTAATGCAAATGAGGGGTGAGAATCCAAAATTGTTGAGGCTGTCTATCTCCATACAGGGAATGGACTTTGCGGAGGAACAAAGACCTGGGCTAGACTGCGCATATCTTTCCAGGTTCTTCTGCCTTAGTGATGAGAATTCCCCAAGAGGATGGGTAGCTCTCCCCTCTTTCAGCTGGAGGGGATGCATATAAACCTGACAACCTTTGAGTCGTCTTTCCCAAACTTTTTGCCTGCTTGCTTAATTTTTTTGTTGCTTTATTTTTGTTGGCCTTAGGACTACGAGCACTTTACCACTGCCAACCAGTGCTAAACTGCATGTGATTCTCCCCTAAAACACGGTTTGATTGACTCATCTTCAATTGCATATTTAGTTTGTTTATAATTTCCTAGTGAGTGCACTGCATGTGCCGTGGGCCTCTTCTAATGAAGGTATTCTGACAATTACCTATTTTTGTGACAATGTTGAAAACCTTTGATTTCTTTTGGCCATGGGGTAGCCCAGTAGAGATCTGTAGAAATGTTCTTAACATATTAAACTGAACAATATCCTTGACCAACTGGTCTGCCACATTCCTTACAACAGGTCGAAGAAATACTGCAGTCCGCCTCCCACCTGAGCTGTAATAATTCTTGCACCTTCAGGGGCGCTGAGTATCTGCAGGAGGTAGATTATTAGGATGTGTCACAGATAACCTTTGGTCTACCTCGTCTTCTCAATGGATGTCCCCTAGAAGTGGATGAGTGCAGAAGATGACATTTAGGAGGTCACTGCCATTCATGATTAGTTGTTCGTGGATGGAAGCCAAATTTTGGGATATGTCAAAAACTATTCCAGCCAGCCACTGCAGAGAGTCCACCATATGAAGATGGATGGATAGTATTAAAAGCTATAGCTAAATATGACTGAAATGGCTTCTTTGTGATAAAAAAGAGAATAAGCATTCAGTCTCCTCCTTTAAAAAGCAACAATCCGATCTTGCAAATCTGTCATCAAAGAGAGGGTAGAATTAGCAGCATAAGTCTGTGCTCAAATAGAAAAGTAGCCACAGCATGTTCTCTATTGAGCAAAGCTTCAATTTTTTTACTAACTGCACCCAGAAGGGTAGAAGATTATGGTTCAATAAATGAACTGCTAGTGAGACATGGCAAAAAAGAATCATCCCTAAAAGAACCCAGAAAGTTCTTATCAAAATCCTCCAATTATATTTTTTTGCCTAGTGTTAGAAATGGGGCTCTCTAGTTGGCAGCGGATGGTGCCGATGTCCAAATAGGGATCCTTCTTCCTAAGTTAAAGTAAGGGGCTACACTCTTTGATAACCCCTGCTGAACCCTGCGTTAACGTAGCACGAGCAGACAGGCCTATCTCAGAGGCAGTGTGTGAAGCATTTACGACCATACACAATGACGCAGTGAAGACACTACAAAGGGACACCACACAAGTAGCTATAAAAAATAAGTATCTTTATATAGGCTCAACACAAGGCTCAAAAGCGATCAAGAAACCACAATGCACATAATTACAGATTCACTTCAAAAGCAATAGAGACACTCGAAAAGCATGTGGAACGAACTTAGTTCGAGGCCGGGGTGCACGCGACCCAGTGATGCACAATGTACCTGAGATTTAAAGGGGCACAGCACGCAGCCTCACAAGGAAGCCGCGGTGATGACAGGCGGACTCGCACCGGCCACAGCTCCCCGCTGTAGCGGTCCGCGGCGTGCACTCATGATAATCCTGGGACGGGGCTTAAAGGCGGGCACCCAGCGGCACTCGCAGGTGGTAACAAGATCCTCTAAGTGGTGACTAGTGCAGGCCCTCAGCGGCACAGCTCCTCAGCTGCAGCGGCCCACAATAGCGATAGCGATGATTCTCGTAGGACGGCCAGGGAGGGCTCTCAGCGGCAACAGCTCCTCAGCTGTGGCAGCCCACACTAGCGATCACAATGACTTTGGTAACACAGGCAAATGCAGACTCTCAGCGGCAACAGCTCCTCAGCTGTGGCGGCCCACAATAGCGATCACGATGACTTTGGTAACACAGGCAAATGTGGGCTCTCAGCGGCAACAGCTCCCCAGCTGTGGCGGCTCACAATAGCGATCACGATGACTTTCGTAACACAGGCAAATGCGGGCTCTCAGCGGCAACAGCTCCTCAGCTGCGGCGGCCCACGATAGCGATGTATTGACTTTCAGCCTCACCAGCGAGTAGAATCCCTCTCAAATAGGAATCCGGACGGCTGATGGGTGAAGTCTAATGTCCCTGAGACTTCAGCAGGAGGCAAGCTCAAATCAGGCCCTTGGGTAGTTGCTTCAGCAAGATGGATAAATGTTTCATAGTCCTTTCCCTCTCGTTACACGGGCAGAGGTTCGTATTGATATCCAGAAGAGTCAAAGCAATGCAGAAGGGTCCCAAAAAGTCCTCAGAGATGAAGGGGCAATGCAGGGCCCAGAGAGGCAAGCCCTCATGGTAGCCCCCCTGGGCCCCAGCAGCAGCATGCCCTGGCAGGAATCAGGAACCAAGACTGACAACCTCATAGGTTCACTGCCCCTATACTTATACCCAGAATTCCTTTGTCTGTAGTGCAGGGCATGGGGGAACCAGATGCAACTGGTTCAGGGGGGATTTGTAGCACTTTGTTTTGCAAGTTCATTTTCCCCTTTGCCAGGTGGGGGCTAGGTGATCAGACACACCACAGGGGGCGGAGCCAACATTGTACAGGGTAGGCAGGGGATTACCCCTCCCACAACTCTCAGCCCCAGTGTCCCATTCAGCCTAGCGCTGACTATCCTGCCCCTCCTGGAGCCACACACACCTCCCAGCTCATGTCACTCACAAGCCAGACATGCAATTCACATCAGGCAGGCAGACACATAGCACACAGAAATGCAAACTTCTAAAAGTGGCATTTCTAAAATAACCACAATACATTTGTGCACACCATTGCACAGCATTTATTCACACAATTTCCTACATACCAGACTTGACCACACTGCTCCTCTCATAACAGGAATTACCACTGACACACACTGATCAGGGGAACCCCAATGCATTCCTATGGGAGGGCAGGCCAACCTTACAAATGTAACACAGAGAGCGCGGACACACTTTACACTGGACCACAGTGCTAAAGTGCCCAGAGTCCTAAAACCACCAACACCAGGTCACAAAAAAGGCAAAAAGTTTAGGGGTGAACCTGCCAAAAAGGGCCAAGTCCAACACCTAGTATCTAGTAACAATGGCTTTCACTTCGTCCTTCCACTGTAGTAACTTAGGGCCTGATTTAGATCTTGGTGGACGGGTTACTCCGTCACAACGGTGAAGGGTATCCCGTCCGTCAAAATATAAATCTTAAAGAATATAACGGGAAGCCAAGATATCCGTCATCATTGTGATGGAGTTACCCAGTCGCCAAAATCTAAACCAGGCCCTTAATCTTTGTGGTATATTGGTGAAGACAAAGACTGCTTGTTAATTGAGGCAGGTAATGGGAAAAGACATCAGAGTCTGATGTATTATCTCTATTTCAGCAGAGACTGAATCATCAGCATCACCATCCATCAGAGAATCCCCTGATATCTCGTGAGCAACAGGATGAGCAGGAGAAATAGCTTGCCAGGGATGGACGATGCTCCTTAAATCCTATATAATTATATTCTTCAATAATTTTCTGAAAAGTCAGGCTAACATCTGTGGATCATCCCCAATAGCAGGTCTCTCGGGGAAGGAGACGGATATCAGTTAGCCCTTATGGAAGTGAGAAGAATTCCGCTCATTCCCATGGTGGCATTTAGCAGACAGGTCTTGAGGGGGGCTAGATCGCTCATATCAGGAAAAAACAGCGGGCAATGTTGAAACAGCAGAACAATGCTTCCCTCGAGGTTCTGCTCATCTCTCAGAGAGATCTCCAGTGCACAGCACCGTGTTTTAGAAGGACCAACATTTACTTCCAGTATCGTGAGAAGCCAAATATGTCATCACCGCCTGCCTGATGGCCGCATAGCTAGCCACCCTCAAGTCACTTGACCCTTCTCTTTCCTGAGTGCTGTGTCTCAAACTAAAAAGTATGTATCAGACACAATCATAGAGAAATAAAGGAGAATTACCATACTTGCCCAGTGGTGAGGATAACAATCTTAAGTAATCAAACATTTTTACGAGAACAAGATATTTAAAATACTCCTACACAGCACTCATACTTACATGATGAACCTAAGTTTCTATTAGATTAGTGACTGCACAGCAATATCCTCAATAAATAGCACAAATGAACAAGCACTGCGAAAGCCAATATGTTTGGCACAACCTTTTGACTTGATCACTGATTGTTTTGTCATTAGTTTTTCAAACTTTATGTTCAAATCTTTCTTTATTGACACCTACATCAAGGTGCGGTATAAAAATATCTCTGATTATAATATAGTCAAAGAAATCTCAATTTGTTAATCATTTACCATCTTAGTCTCAATTGGAAATCTCTTCTAACATCACAACTGCTTATTAGGCACTCACCCTCTAAATCGATCTCCCAGATTACCCTGCGTCTCTGGCTGAGCCAATGAGGGAAGAGTAAACAGAATGACCAAAGATCAATGCTATAACTACTCTATCCCAGGTGGACCCCCCCCCCCACCCCAACCAGCCTTCCCAGAGAAGAATTCATGAAAAATACAATCAAGGCCGCTATCATTACCCAGTTACCTACTGGACAGCATTCTGCTACTATTGAACAGACTGGTATTAATTGCCTAAAAAAGCCTGATACTAGTCTGCTTGGTAGATAAGAGTAGTGCTTCCTCTGATACTCAGTTTGTAGTCGGACCAGATAGCCCACAGTGACTGGTATGTCTCTCTCTCTTTCACTCTCCTATTTACTGCTTCTTTAACTTTCGTTAACTCTCTTTCGTGATTGCATTTTTTGGGGTCAAGTCTAGGAATTGTAAGAGACAGCTTTCCTCCACTTCACTGTCTTTTTCTGAATGGCTGCCTTTAGAATCTGCTCTCTTGGCTCAGAAGACACAACCAGCAACAGGATGTTAGCCCCTGATCCTCCTACCACCGTGCTCCTGGAAAGCTGGAAGGCTTTCACAACCTTTAACAGAGTCTTATCCCGATGCAGTCCCAAAAGATTGGCTACCAGTGATTCACCTTGGACCTCTACAGGGATCCCTAAATCTCTGATGTGAGTGTATCTGCGTAAACTGTCCAAGCTCTTGATATTTTTTTCCAAACGCACCAGAGCCTCCCCTGCTTTTGTTTCTAGTTCCTTATTTCCGCCTAGTTTCTCATCCATTTCCATTTTATGGTACTCCAATTTTATCAGCCTCTCCTCTGCATTCTCTACTATCTGTTCCATTGCTACCACTCTCTGGGAAAGCATCTCCAGCTTATCTCTACATCTCTCATGAGGAGGGGCACAAGAGGTCGAAGTAGGTTTATTCATTGAAAGAGAGTGGAGCAATTGGCAACCGATTAAATCGACTGTCTTTCCATACACCACCACTACAAATAGCAACATTCCAGTGCACAATGTTATAAATGTCATGTGTTATCCACACTACGGCATATTGCTGCTTATGAAAGGGCAGAATGCCATCATTCATAGTGAAGTGAGTTAAAGGCTGAAGTGGGTTGACCTGTTGTCCCATGTTGTATGTTGTAGTATGTAGAAGAAAATGTGAATGACACAATTACAGACTAATGGATTAAGAGGACTGGCTGGAAGACCCTGTAAGTATAATAGACAACTAATTTTAGTAAAATGGAAATGTCTTGGTTAACACCAGACCTAAAAAGAGTGCTACAGGAGGACTCCCTATAAAACAGGGAAGGAAGGAAAGCCCTATCATAGAGCAGGCGCAGCAGCACACAGGAGCTTGCCTCTACATGGGTCAGGGAAAGTAAACATGGAGTGCATAGGGAGGATATGTCCTCTGAGAATGAGAGCAGTTCTTTTTTTTAACCAGGACTTACCATGGCCCGTCTCTGGGATAGGTCATCATCAATATTTATGAATGGGGAAGAGGGACACAGTAGTAACATCAAGTTGGGATGCATATTTGCTTTTCATCAAGGTGTTAGACTAACCCGTGCTATGTGGGGCCTGTGAGTCAGGTCTCCTCCTAATCAGATGGTTAGCTATACATGCTTTCCATGTTCTTGGTTTAGAGAAGTAGTCCGATAGGATCATCTGCTTTGCTTGCAATGTTCTCTGTCAACCCCTCTTTAATCCAAAAGCCAAGGGCCCAATCATCCTATTGAACCCATTTGTTTCAACATGACAATAAGTGCCTGAATGCAATGAAGGTGAGACCTACACCGACAGCCCATCGGTGGCAGTCCCACCGCCAACGCAATGAGGAGTCCCGCCCATCACATTAGGATGGTAGGTGGATGGGTGGCGGTTGGAGAGACCGACCGCCACGGATCATAGAGAGTTGTATTTCCTACAATGGTGGCGGGGCCTGAGAGGTACCACAGTAGGGATTACACTGTCCCTTTCCACCCGCCATTTCATGGCAGGTCAACCAGCCATGAAAGGGCAGGTGGAAAGGGACTTTAGGGGCCTGTAACGGGTCCCCCTTACCTCCTGGCCCTCAGCTGTGGGTTTTGGGGGTACCTATGGTGCCCCCATACATATCCCTGCACCATGTGGCGGTCACCGCATGCCTGCCACATAGTGCAGGGATATGTGTAGTGTCCCCTTTTTGTACAGCGGCATGTGCTGCAGCCAGCAGCAGGTGCCACAATACAAAATATATGCATCGCTCCCGCTGTGGTGGGGGTCGCATCCTAATGCCTATAGCGGGACCCCTGACAGCCTGTCGGGTGGTCCCATTTGGAAAAGGATGGCGGTCGGGCAAAAGTCTGACCGCCATCCTAATCAGCCCCAAAGTCCTTTTGATGCACCAGGACATTCCAGGAGAGTCATCTTCTGATAGTGAGTTGGATAGGTAATGTGTAGCGTGCTTTCTGATGATTTGTCTGCGCGAACTTCACGGAGATTCTCCCCTTTCCTTGGCTGATGCCGAAGCATAATATTGCTCTCATGAGGGTTAGATGTTACGAAAAATAGATGTGCCTTTGTCTAACATGTGTTGTGAGACCATTGCACCAACGTTATTGTTATGTAATAAACTCCAGGTACCAGGATGATAAAAAATAGTTTATTCCAATAAAGAATGACATCGACAGAGCTCTCCACCTTCAGTCCTTCTCCTGGCGCATCGCATACAGAATCCACAGGTTGCCAGGTAAAACGACTCAAGTATGGAACATATAATTAAATATAAACAACGAGTAATAACTGATAACATTCCTCGCTCTGAGACACGAGGTATACAACCTATTAGACATTCCTCGCGCTATGGCACGAGGAATACAAACTTACTTAAAGGGAACACAACACATCTTCGCCCTTAATAAATATATAACAACAATTCAATTGGATTGATCATCACAAACATAGTCATTTAACCATTTGGGTTTAGTGCGAGTGCAAACACAACGATCATTAACATCATCAACATTTTCAATAATTACATCAGTAGTGACCGGTGTCGCACCATCAACATTAGCATCAGTAGTATCTTTAGTAGTATCAGAATCAGCTGCATCTGGTGTAGTACTGTTACTTTTATCAGTAGCATCAGTATCAGCTGAAATATCAGTAACCTTAGTTATATCAGCAGTAATGCCAGTATCAACCACTGTGAGGATTCAATGGGTTCTATTATGTCAGCTTTAACCAATTTCTCAAGTTCTAGTTCAACTTCCTTTCTCAATAAAATAGGTATATGCCTAACCTTGTGAACTTTAGGACACGCATCTGGTTTCAAAAATATTTGGTGCTTAAAGTCATTAATTTTACCAATATCCTTACTGAACACTTTGGGAAACAAATTCAAAATATCCTTGCACAATTCTGTATTGTCATCCAATAACATGACTGGATCATCACCATTAGGATTAAGTATCATAACAAGGTTTCCTAGATCTTTCAAACCAAGTACTGAAAGGCCTTTTTTTATAAACATATAGCTTACCATACGATTCTCTCCCTTTGAATCTAAACAAAAGAGAGCGGTAACCAACCATATCAATTTTTTCTCCTGAAAATCCTTCGGGATGAATGTCAGGAGGAAGTAACTCAGGTCCTAATTTATTCACAAATGTACTTACCCAAACTTCTTCAATAACTATGGTGTAAGGGGATCCAGAATCCGCATAGACTTGAACATTAACACCACCTAAAGATATTAAACACAATGGTTTCTTTTTGTTATCCCCTCTCTTATCAACAATGTTTAGCAAAAATAATTCTCTAGACTCATAATCACAGCTACCAGAATTCTCAGTGTCTGTAATTTTCTGAGAAGAAAGTTTTTTAACTAATTGTTCTTCATCATCAACACACTTCACTTTCCCATACTTTTTTCTGTGACACACTGTAGCGAAATGGCCAATAATATTACAATTTGAACATCTTTGTTTAAAAGCAGGGCAAAATTTGCTAGAAGCTAAATGTGAACTACTATCACAACAATAACACTTAACATTTTCATTCTTTTTGAAAGAATCATATTTCAAAGTTTTAGAATTAAACTTTCTGTTCTTGTCACTAGACATGTCTTTAATTTTGCTGATGGTAGCTGCAGTTTTGTCTTCCACTTTAGTATCATTTTTAAGCACTTTTGCACTGCGACTGGATAATTCTGCTTTCCTTACAAGAGCCAAAATGTCTTTCAAATCTGCATCACCATTGATCCATAAACGATCCTGGATGGAAGGGTCTCTAGTGTGCATAACAACTTGGTCTCTTATAAATTGATCTTGAAGATGATCAAATTTGCAGTCATCAGCAATGAGTTGGAGAGCAGAAACATAATCATCAATAGTTTCATTATGTTCCTGCTTCCTATGAAAAAATGTGTATCTAGTTATTCCAATACAGTACAAATAAAATAAAGGTATTGCGTTAAAACAATAAATTGTACAGTGCCGATAAGAAATGGTGCAGTAGAAGCAATCCAGAGAAGAGAAATGACGAATTTAACAATACCTTCGAAAAAAATCAAGATGGCGTCACGTAATTGCCCTGGTACGTGACCTTTGACGACGCACAAGGAGAAACTGATGAAAGGACGTAACGATCCACAGAGAGCAGTTGAATTCCGACATTCGAAAAGGACTCGCGCTGGTCGCTGTTGCAAGTGGCAAATGGTTTGAAAAATGTTCCAATTTGAAAGAAAAGTGAGTATTCCCATAAATCCTTTCTCTAGTAGAAATTTCCAGTGTTACCAGAAAAATTATCCAGAATAAAATTTCGATGAGGAGAAATAAATTCTTAAAAGTTGAAATTCCGTCGAAAATTGCAAAAATATGGGTTCTTGGTGTCGATGTCTTCACAAATCGTCGCCAAATTTGTTATGTAATAAACTCCAGGTACCAGGATGTTTAAAAATAGTTTATTCCAATAAAGCATGACATCGACAGAGCTCCCCACCTTCAGTCCTTCTCCTGGCGCACCACATACAGAATCCGCAGGTTGCCAGGTAAAACGACTCAAGTATGGAACATATAATTAAATATAAACAACGAGTAATAACTGATAACATTCCTTGCTCTGAGACACGAGGTGTACAACCTATTAGACATTACTCGCGCTATGGCATAAGGAATACTAACTTACTTAAAGGGAACACAACAGTTATACATTCCCTCTTTTACTGCCCCACTCACAGCAGCACCAAAACCAGGAATGTGGAACGTTGCAACATTCTACAATTGAATAAAAACAGAGAGCATGTAGTTCTTTTGCTGCTAGTGCCCACACGCAATTGCGACATGAATGCAGTGACACTGGATGGGGGTACGATAAACTGGAGGGATCTGGGTAAGAGAATGGGCCATATTTGCCAATGAGCCCTTACCCCTGCCTCCCCAGCGTGTTCATCATCATCGATATTTTCAATAATTACATCAGTAGTGACCGGTGTCGCACCATCAACATTAGCATCAGTAGTATCTTTAGTAGTATCAGAATCAGCTGCATCTGGTGTAGTACTGTTACTTTTATCAGTAGCATCAGTATCAGCTGAAATATCAGTAACCTTAGTTGTATCAGCAGTAATGCCAGTATCAAACACTGTGAGGATTCAATGGGTTCTATTATGTCAGCTTTAACCAATTTCTCAAGTTCTAGTTCAACTTCCTTTCTCAATAAAATAGGTATATGCCTAACATTGTGAACTTTAGGACACGCATCTAGTTTCAAAGTTATTTGTTGCTTAAAGTCATTCATTTTACCAATATCCTTACTGGACACTTTGGGAAACAAATTCAAAATATCCTTGCCCAATTCTGTATTGTCATCCAATAACATGACTGGATCATCACCATTAGGATTAAGTATTATACCAAGGTTTCCTTGATCTTTCAAACCAAGTACTGAAGGGCCTTTTTTTTTTAAACATATAGCTTACCATATGATTCTCTCCCTTTGAATCTAAACAAAAGAGAGCAGTAACCAACCATATCAATTTTTTCTCCTGAAAATCCTTCGGGATGAATGTCAGGAGGAAGTAACTCAGGTCCTAATTTATTCACAAATTTACTTACCCAAACTTCTTCAGTGACTATGGTGTAAGGGGATCCAGAATCCGCATAGACTTGAACATTAACACCACCTAAAGATATTAAACACAATGGTTTCTTTTTGTTATCCCCTTTCTTATCAACAATGTTTAGCAAAAATAATTCTCTAGACTCATAATCAAAGCTACCAGAATTCTCAGTGTCTGTGATTTTATGAGAAGAAAGTTTTTTAACTAATTGTTCTTCATCATCAGAACTTGTTGCATCATCATCAACACACTTCACTTTCCCATACTTTTTTCTGTGACGCACTTTAGCGAAATGGCCAATAATATCACAATTTGAACATCTTTGTTTTAAAGCAGGGCAAAATTTGCTAGAAGCTAAATGTGAACTACTATCACAACGATAACACTTAACATTTTCATTCTTTTTGAAGGAATCATATTTCAAAGTTTTAGAATTAAACTTTCTGTTCTTGTCACTAGACTTGTCTTTAATTTTGCTGATGGTAGCTTCAGTTTTGTCTTCCACTTTAGTATCATTTTTAAGCACTTTTGCACTGCGACTGGATAATTCTGCTTTCCTTACAAGAGCCAAAATGTCTTTCAAATCTGCATCACCATTGATCCATAAACGATCCTGGATGGATGGGTCCCTAGTATGCATAACGACTTGGTCTCTTATAAATTGATCTTGAAGATGATCAAATTTGCATTCATCAGCAATGAGTTTGAGAGTAAAAACATAATCATCAATAGTTTCATTAGGTTCCTGCGTCCTATGAAAAAATTTGTATCTAGTTATTCCAATACAGTACAAATAAAATAAAGGTATTGCGTTAAAACAATAAATTGTACAGTGCCGGTAAGAAATGGTGCAGTAGAAGCAATCCAGAGAAGAGAAATGACGAATTTAACAATACCTTCGAAAAAAATCAAGATGGCGTCACGTAATGCCCTGGTACGTGACCTTTGATGACGCACAAGGAGAAACTGATGAAAGGACATAACGATCCACAGAGAGTAGTTGAATTCCGACGTTCGAAAAGGACTCGCGCTGGTCACTGTTGCAAGCGGCAAAGGGTTTGAAAAATGTTCTAATTTGAAAGAAAACTGAGTATTCCCATAAATCCTTTCTTTAGTAGAAATTTCCAGCGTTAACAGAAAAATGATCCAGAATAAAATTTTGATGAGGAGAAATAAATTCTTAAAAGTTGAAATTCCGTCGAAAATTGCAAAAATTTGGGTTCCTGGTGTCGATGTCTTCACAAATCGTCGCCAAATTTGTTATGCAATAAACTCCAGGTACCAGGATGTTTAAAAATAGTTTATTCCAATAAAGCATGATATCGACAGAGCTCTCCACCTTCAGTCCTTCTCCTGGCGCACCGCATACAGAATCCGCAGGTTGCCAGGTAAAAACGACTCAAGTATGGAACATATAATTAAATATAAACAACGAGTAATAACTGATAACATTCCTTGCTCTGAGACACGAGGTGTACAACCTATTTGACATTACTCGCGCTATGGCAAAAGGAATACTAACTTACTTAAAAGGAACACAACAGTTATACATTCCCTCTTTTATTGCCCCACTCACAGCAGCAGCAAAACCAGGAATGTGGAACGTTGCAACATTCTACAATTGATTAAAACAGAGAGCATGTAGTTCTTTTGCTGCTAGCGCCCACACGCAAGTGCGGCATGAATGCAGTGACGCTGGATGGGGGTACGATAAACTGGAGGGATCTGGGTAAGAGAATAGGCCATAATTGCCAATGAGCCCCTACCCCTGCCTCCCCAGCGTGTTTTTCCTTGCAGCATGTGGCTCACGTGTAAAAGACAGTGATTACTGGATTATGTCTGGCAGACCTTGTATTTTTACAATCTTCTCGGAACAATTTTGTCATTCAGATGTATTTGTGCAGCTGTCAGCCTTCATCTGCATTTTTTACGGTCCAAACATATTTATTGAGACATTTTTGGCATCACAAAGCATACATCCAACTGAATGATTAAATACATTAGGTCATCTTTAATAACATCCACTCTGGGAGGAAGAAGAAGGTTCAATGGGAAGTTGTGTCGAAAGATTAGGAGTCCCCATAGATATGAAAAAGCATCAGCTTCTATCCTACAGTCTGTAAATATTTTAAGTATCTTTGAACTAATAGATGAACGAATCAAATATAGTGGCAGTGAAAGCAATTTGTCACTTTAAGAACACCTCTAATGCAGTATACTGCCATTGAATTCATTGTTTGTCTTGTAGCTTTTCAGTCAGATAAAAGCACTTTAGTTATTTGTTATATTACCTATTTACTATCACACAAACCTAATTTCAAGGAGAAGCAAAGTGCATTTCAAAGAACATTCTTCTTGCAACAGAAGCAGCTCAACCACCAAGTTCGGTACATAAAACAGTGCGTGTCTTTATGTGTGGCTGACAGCTCATTTTTAAATTGTACATATTTACAACATTGTATTGAAAACACAAACACATGGAAGTGAAGTGTTTGACCAGAATCACATGATTTTCTGTGAAGTGCCAGAATCCAAGATTAGAAATTAATTCTTTAGATTGGTAGGCAAACAAGCTAAGGTGCTGAACAAAATATCCTCTATTATTTTATGTTATATTATATGTTGTTGCCCTAGACTGCTCTCTGTATTTTTTTTCTTTACACTGCTGCTTAGACATTTGCTCCTCCACTTTATCTGACTTACTCAGTATCTAACTTTCCAAAACACTGTGGTAAAAAACAATCTAAATTGGTTACATGATTCTGGTTTATGTAAAGAAAATGTAATATACTGCTTACAAAACCCAGCACGCTTTTAGTGCTTCAAAATAACATACATTAGTACCTCTAATTTAGTGTGGGTAATAGAAGCTTGAGTTTCACTTTTGAAGAAGATACTGTTTAACTGTTGAAGCTTGCTCACACATGTACTGTAGGATTAATTGTTTTCCACTTAATCTAATTATTCAGATAAATTAATAATAGTACAGGTTCTAGGGTAAATACGAACACAGAATTATACAAACCAACTTATATGAATTCATCATAGCTCACTAAAACAAATAACCATCTTCCGAACATTGCTAAAAATGTCTTGATGTAACAAGGATAGCCTTCTCAGATTAAGCGCCGCCATCCGTTAGATGTTATTTCTGCACATATCGGGGATGAAAACTTTATTCTGCTGTATATTATGGGGCCAGTAGTGGGCCAAAAATGTGTGGCCATGGTCTGTTCTCAATATTTTTGTGGGGTAGTGGCACTTTTTTTACCGGGCACTGTTTCCAGACGATGACCTGAAAAAGGGACCTGTTCCTGACAACGTGTTTTACAGGGCAATAGTTTACCCAATCAGTATCTCTAGGGTGCTTTTGTAAACACCAACAGGTTTCTTGATTATTATTATTTATCCCAGGATTTTTTTTTGTGAAGGTCATTACTTACGCTGTGGTCATTGTTTCAGATGGGCACAAGTTTACTGCAAAAAATATGTGTATAGGTCATTCAGGACACCAAATGAACACCATGTTTCTGTTGGTCACCAAGAGATTTTTGAGATGAACAGGTTGTTACCTCTACATACTTTCTAAAATTATGATATATATTGGTTCAATACATAAGTCACTTAGATGTGCCTTTGGAACAATAATATTTTGTGAGTCACAACAATGACCTAGCGGCCCACCATTTGCTTTTGTTGATGTAATTGCACCAGGAGGCTAGGATGATGAAGATCACACAGTTTAACCACATCTATGTCCTATTTAACCAAACACACAAAAGGCTCGTCAATCGGGTGCAGCTTGGTGTAACAGTGAGCAAGGGACCCAAGTCTGGAAATACCCGTGGCCACTTAGGACATTCTATCAAACACACAAAAGGAGATGAGAGGAGTGCTTCAAATAAGTCTAACTGCTGGTGGTTTCTCAGGGTAATATTCCAACACATTGTTTCTTGTCCACCATGCCACTTCAGATTAGATCAAGCCATATTCAAATCAGCCTTGGTCAGTAGTGCTACAGGTACAGTGGCACCATGACTCAGGGGTGTTAGGCGTCCAATTCACCCAAATTACGGCTCTATTTATCTGTCCAGCCAGTGAACAGAGGGGTCCAATTTTCCTTGCTTGCAACAGGTGCTATGGCACAATTGCTATGCCACTGTCCTTTCTCACTGGTTCAGCACTGCCAGACCCAGGAGAGTGGATGCCCACTTCTGACACTAGCAGCATTCCGCCATGCCGTAAGGCTCCAGGAAGTGGGCGCTTAGAAGTGTGGCTAGTTGTACAATAGTGTGGAGGCACCAGAATGCAGGGGTTTATGTGTCCAGTGCACTAAAAATATACCTCTATTTTACTGTCCACTCAGTGGACAGGCAGGGCAATTTATCTAGCTTGCATCAAGGCCTAGGGCATCATTACTACACCACTGATTGCTCTCTCATGAGCCTTGCAGCCATGATCCAGTTATGCAAGATCAAGGAAAGGCCCCTGAGACCTGGGCCTTGCAAATATGGCCAAATGTTGCGAGGCCCAGAGAAGTAAATTGACTGAGGGCAAGACTAATCTGCATTTAGATGTTTGTTCTTCATTCTGCAGTGAGCACAGGTAACTTAGACAGGCTAATTTAGCAAAAGTTAAAATGGATGATGGGCAACAGAGTTGAGGTGCCTAATGCAGTGCACAACTACTCTTTTTTAACCTATCAATGTAATTTTCATATTGGCAAGAACTCTAGTATTGGAAGTAAACAGATATTAGGTCTATAGGAAATCAAAGTTCACTCAATCAATATTATTTCTTGAGAAAAGATTATCTAGTAGAAAGGATAATCTGACATCTAAAACCTTTTGTAGATGTTTTTATTGGTAATTCCAGGTAAACATGCTTCAAATTCCATCAAAATTGATGAATTCATAAGTGGACTCAATCAGAAAAAGAGCTACATGTATTTAGCAGGAGAATTCACTTCATCCGGTGAGTAAATTGGCAGTTATCTATTTTTCAGGCACAGTAGAATATCAATGTGAAAATTCAAGGGGATTCTTCATCGGTGGCAACAGCATGCCTGCATTCTTAGACCATGGCTGTGCTCTAGGAACGCAGGTGTGTCGCTGCCAAGTACAAAGAATACTTTACATGGGACTGACCACAATGTTTGATCATGTAGGAACTAATGTTTAACCTCTTCAGTGCCCATGACGAGATAGTCTTGTTGTAAATTGCAACTACGATGTGATTAAGCATTTACTAAAGACATGAATTCTCCTGCCTTACACATGTCTCTTTCGTTATGGACTCCATTTTGTATTGTCATGTCTCCACGTGTGCAACACGAGGAGAGTCCTATCTTTGTGTTAGTTGCTCTTGCAATCTGCCTAGTAACAGTCTATAAATAGTTCCTTTGTCTGTCTGGCGCATGCCCAGACTTGACCACATCTGTTATCAGTTAGTCTTTGCTTGACCATGTTTTCGCGGGCTTAAGGAGTATGTCAGCTCCGCCCACATATTGATCTTGTATTGAAAATGTCCATAAAAGGTAACATTCTTCGCCTCATGTTGTATCCTCCCACTTATGAGCCCCTCTGTTGTGTATAAAAGGGGACCGTGTACGCAAGTTCTGTGTGCTACTCTATGCAATACTGAAGGGTATTGTATGGATTGTAGGACCACCCTTAAGGGTTAATAAACTCTGTCTTTGTACTTTGCAGTTTCCGTGCCAACTTCCTTATAGATTCCTTTACAGGAGAGCGAACCCTTGCGTCCTGCGGGCCTAGCTGGGGCCTGTATTCATCAATTGGCGCCCGTCACGTGGGGCTCATCGGGTGACTCGGATGCTCGAAGGATTGGTCGCGACGAAGGTGAGGAATTTGGCCGGGGATGTGATCACTGCCAGAGGCATTTTAGTCCTGGCATCCCGAGGTTTTTTCCTTCCCTTCCGACCTGACCATCTGGGTGGCACCGGTCCTCGACTGAGACCTCTTCTGTCGGTCCTGCCGTGACAGCCGTTTGGGCGAATTTTGGAGCTTGGCAGTTGGAATCTGGACTCTTGATTGGTAAGAACCGTCGTACGGTACTTGCTCCGAGTTTTTGAAGCCTGGGTTGGCTATTTGAGTTTGATTTGTGATGACCTGTCATATCTTGTATTGATTATTGTGAGAATATATGCGTTGCAACACATATAGGCAGGTAATGTGGAGATATTTCTCCGGAACTGTGTAACTTTGAACAGCACAACGTTTAAGTGCCATTTTTTTGATAATACTGCATATTCTGCATTATTTTTGAGCATGCCTGCTTTTAGCGCACTCCGTAAGTGGTGCTGCTGCTTTGGAAACCGGTTAAACCTCGAGGAATCTGCTCCAGCTCCCCCAGAGGGGACTCCTAATAGGGATATGTATGTGAAGCATGGTCTTTCCTCCATAATGTACAGCACAGTATGGAGGAAATATACCAAAAAGGATCCTGAGTTGCGGTGGCCGTTGTATGGGTCGTTTGATATACGTAAGATTGAGTATGTGGAACAGTGTATGTGTAAACGGCGTGCTCGTCAAGACATGTTTGAATGTGTACGATTATGGGTGAAGGAAGTGCGTGAGCGAGAGAAACGTGAGAAAGCGCTGTTTGATAAAGAGCAACGAAAGAATGATCATGTGAGAGCGCAGGAAGCAAAGCGTCGGGAGGAAAGAGAACAGACGGAGAAGCAAGAAAAAGAACGCAGGTTACAAGTCTCGGGTCAATATGCTGTTCGTCAGCCACTCTATCCTGTCCTTAATAATCATGACGATGATTTTTATTTATTAGATCGTTCTCCGCCTCCTTATGTTGGCGCGTCTGCCCCGAGGCCACAAGATTCTGGATCGGGTTCGAGTAAGGTAGACACGCGGTCCATGTTATCGGCTGAGCGAATGGGTGAGCTTCGACAGTTTTCCTATCGTGCATGTAAGGGCAAGTTATCCCTTGCTGAGTTGTTGGATTCTTGGGAGTCGTGGCAGGATAGAGAAAGGTTGTATTTCTTGGGACACTTTTCTGATGAAGTGATTGCTGCCTTTCGGAAATATTCCAGTGTCTTTGAACCTGACGATGTGGTATTAGATGCTAAAGCATTGCGTAATGGTGTTTTCTCTCCCTCTAAGGCGCCGGAGGCGGTTCGGCGACTGTTTGCATTGCGGGATGCGGCGAAAGATCTTAAAGAGAAAGCACGCCAACACCTTGAGGAGGAAAAGCGGTCGGATTCGCGTACTGGAGGCGGCCATTCATCCACCTCTCAATCAGATAAGAGCGATCTAGTGCATGCTAAACCAATGCGCGAGGCGGCGCCTTTGTATGTTCCTCCTAAAGGAACGGGGACTAGCTCGGATATTACCTCCGCCGATGCTAAGGGATATTTTGTGTATAATTGGGTTTATACTCCCTGGCACAGGGCTGACGTCATGGCCTTAAAGAATGCGTTGCCTGATCCCCGCAAGAATCCAGCGGCCTTTTACGAAGAAGTCGAGGGGGCCTTGAATTCTTGTATTATGACCTTAGCAGATATAGATTTGTTCTTTGGGCTTATTCTACCACCAGATATGTGGCGATCTGTGCGGAAGGTGGATGATGCTGCCACTTTTAAGGCTCGATGGTCTGAGCTTGAGGATGAGGATAGGGAGAGAAAGCCCGCGCAGAAACCACCTCAGATTATCTTAGATCTCCCTGCTGCTATTCTGACTAAGTTGAAGACAATCATTCCCCCTAAAAAGATTGACTGGAATATGCTAGCTTCGTGCAAGCAGAAAGCCGATGAATCAGTTGCAGATTTCTTTACGCGCTTTGAGGAGACGTTTCATGATTTTAGTGGTCAGTCCCTTACGGATGATACGGGTCGGCACCTTTTTGCTGATAAATATGTGGCGAATTTATTACCGGCGATTGCAGCTCGCCTAAAAGCGAGTGAAAGTTCTTGGTCCACTGTGACCCCGACAGCCCTCCTGACTATAGCTCAGTACTATGAGCGCCAGGAGCAAGAAGCGAAGGGGCAGGAGGAGAAGAAATCGAAGGATTTAAAAACAAAGGTGATGTTAGCACAAGTATATGGTCCGCCCCGACGGGGTGTAAATAGAGGTAGGGGAGGATTTTATGGGCCTCCCTCCGGCCGATCTGATCTAAATAGGAATCAATGTGCGTATTGTAGGCAATCGGGACACTGGGCCAGAGATTGCCCAGCGTTGCATTTTTCGCGTCAGGGACACAGTCAGGGACACAATCAGGGTGGCCCGAGAGGTAGAGGGGGCTTCTCGAATTTTAGAGGGAATTCTAATGATCACGCTCGGTTTGACCCTGCCGGGCAGCAACGAGACAGGTCTAATGTTTTCGATCGACAAAACCAGTATCAAGTGTCGGGGATTGACCGTTCTGGGTACCATGATTCTCAGCATGCATAGGAATGCGTTGGATGGGGGTTAGAATCAGTTGAGGTGCCGGTTGATCAGAAGGGTCCTTACGTATCAGCTGAGGTTTTGGGCTCTACTGATCAGTTCCTAGTGGATACAGGAGCGACTCGTAGTGCGCTGTCTAAACAATTGGTTCCGAGGGCTCCCCCATCTGGCTTAATGGTTACATCGGTAGGGTTTGATGGTACACTCTCCCGAAGCCGTCTTTCGCAGCCCCTCACATTTCAGGTCAATTCCTTTTCTGCACCCTGTCCGTTTTTGCTAGCCCCGAACACGCCGGATAATATTATGGGCCTTGATATGCTGAAGCACTTCAGAGCTACGATCCGCTGTTCTCCTGCTGGAGTGCGGGTGATATTGAATGACAATTACCCCCTGTCTGAACGGATGTGTGTGGTTACAGAAGATGCTGTGTTAGCTACCCTCCCTTGTGCTCTATGGGCCACCTCGGATACTGATGTGGGACAGATGGTGATTCCGCCTGTTCACATTAATGTCCAGGAGGGGGCGGTGTTACCACGCCTTCCACAGTATCGTATTTCGCAGGAGGGGGAAGAGGCTCTTATACAGATTGTGCAGGATTTGATTAAGGTGGGAGTAGTGGAAGAAGTTCCCTATAATGTTTGTAATAGCCCGATTCTACCCATTCTGAAAAAGGATACGGATGCCAAAGTCTATCGGTTTATCATTGATTTGAGAGAAGTAAACAAGATCGTGATACCCCAGTACCCAGTGGTTTCAGATATCACGACGTTGCTTACTTTGGTCCCGCCTACGGCGACCACGTTTTCAGTTATTGATTTGAAAAATGCCTTCTTTTCAATTCCCATTCATCCCGATAGTCGATACCTTTTTGGTTTCACTCTAGATAATAGGTCTTACCGATTTTGTAGAATCCCTCAGGGCTACACGGAAAGCCCTAGCATTTACAGTCAAGCTTTGAAAAGACAATTGGACTCCTTTGTTCTGCCCGAGGGTGTCGCCCTCATTCAATATGTCGATGACATCTTGCTGGCGGCCGACACCCCGGAGTTGTGTGAAACGAGTACGTTGTCTTTGCTTTCCTGTCTGGCATCCCACAATCACAAAGTCTCTCGGAAAAAGTTGCAATTCTGTAGACCAAAGGTGACTTATCTGGGTCACCTTTTGTCTAAGGAGGGACGTGCACTCACACCAGATCGTGTCCAAGTGATTCTGGATACGCCGACGCCGTCCACACAGAAGGACGTGCGCGCATTTTTGGGTCTTGTTTCTTTTTGTAGGCAGTGGATATTAGGGTTTTCGCACATAGCCAAGCCATTGTTAGCCCTTTTGACAAAAGACACACCTATCCCGCTTCCTTGGACGAATGAGTGTGACACTGCCTTTCAGAAACTGCGGCAGGCCCTCTGTTCGGCACCAGTGTTAGGGACTCCTGATTATACCAAGCCTTTTTCGCTGTATGTGCATGAGAAAGATGGATGTGCATTATCGGTTTTAGTGCAGATGCACGGCGACAAGCAGCGCCCTTGTGCATATTTTTCGGCTGTACTTGATCCTGTTGCCCGAGCATTGCCTGGTTGTTTTCGCTCGGTTGCGGCAACAGCTGTGTCAATACGCCAGAGCGAGGGAATTGTGTTATCTCATAAGCTGTTGGTATTAGTCCCCCATGCTGTTGATGCCCTGCTTAATCAGACAAAGACGCAGCATTTGACCAGTGCCCGTTTAACGGGATATGAGCTGACGCTTTTGGCTCCTCATATTACGTTAAGGAGGTGCGTGACGTTAAATCCTGCAACATTGTTGCCATACCCCGAGACTCGGTCTGAGGCACGAGAAGCACATGATTGTATCCTTGTGACCGAGGAACAAACAAAGGGTCGTATTGATCTCCAGGATACGCCCTTTTCAGATGTAGATGGAGAACTGTGGGTGGATGGGTCATGCCTGAAGCTACCAGATGGTACGACTTCAGCAGCGTATGCGATTACCACATTGCAAACAATAGTGGAGACAGCGCGCATACCACAGAAATCAGCTCAAGCAGCGGAACTGATAGCATTAACACGAGCATGTGAGCTCAGTACAGGATTGTGTGTGAATGTTTATACAGATAGCCGCTATGCCTTCGGAGTAGCGCATGATTTCGGCCTGCTCTGGAAGGAAAGAGGGTTCTTAACATCACATGGAGTACAAATAATGCATGGGGAGTTAGTTCATAATCTTTTAACTGCATTGACATATCCGAAGAAAATTGCCATTGTTAAATGTAGCGCCCATAGGAAGGTAGTCGATAAAATTGGAGAAGGGAATGCGTTAGCAGACCGGGTGGCACGGGAGACTGCGATGCAGCCCGGTGCTACTGCCATGTATGTAGTGAAGTCACAAGTAGAAAGATGGCATGATGCGAAGGAAGAAGTACGAGAAATACAGAGGACCGCTTCTGACAAAGAACGGGAGCAATGGTCCAGTGAGGGAGAACTGGATGATGAAGGTTGCTGGAGAAATAAGCAGATGGATAGATGGAAATTACCCACGGCTTTTGTACAACCTATGGTTCAGATGGCACATGGGCTAGCACATGTTGGAGCTTCCGCAATTGTAAAATTGCTTACCCAAGTCTGGGAGCATCCAGAGATTGCTAGCACGGCAAAGAGGGTGGTGCAGACCTGTATGATTTGCCTGCGGTACAACCCAGGAAAGGGTACTCGGACCCCAGCAGGAGGGTTCGTAACACCTACTGCACCCTTTGAGGTTTTGCAGATGGATTACATCCAGCTCGAGCGTTGTAACAATTTGAAGTATGTTCTAGTAGTGGTGTGTGCCTTTAGCAAATGGGTTGAGGCATACCCTACGAAGGACAATACTGCAATGACTACCACTAAGATGCTGTTGAAGGAGTTCTTCCCTCGATATGGTGTTTGTAGACTTCTGTGGAGTGATAACGGACCCCACTTTATAGCGGATGTTATAAAGTATGTTTTGAAGGGTCTAGGCATCACCCAGAAGTTCCACGCGGTATTCCACCCTCAATCTGCAGGACTAGTCGAGAAGTATAATGGTACACTGAAGCTCAAGATCGCTAAAATTCAAACTTCGACGTCTTTGACTTGGCCAGATGCTTTACCGCTGGCGTTGTTGTCAATTAGGTCGGTACCGCACTCTCGAATCGGTCTTACACCGTACGAGATTGTCTTTGGACGTCCAATGAATATTTGGGGTCCACCAAAACCTAAGACTGTGTATGATGTACCTTGTGTAATGATGAATGATTATCTGGCACAGCTAACGGATAACTTGGTTTCCATTCATCAACAGGTCCGGGAGGCGCTCCCCGATCGGTCCACCGGCGAAGGACATAGTCTCCGGCCTGGAGACTATGTCATGCTGAAAATCTTTGACAGGACGAACAGCCTGGAGCCGAGATGGGTTGGCCCTGAGCAAGTCTTACTGGCAACAAGGACGGCTGTGCGAGTTTCCAACAGGAAGAATTGGATCCATTCCCTGCACTGCCGCAAAGTACCGCCCGGATTGGTGGAGCCTGCTGTATTGACCGATCAACGAGAGATTCTGACCACAGAGAAAGGCCGTGCTGTGGAATCGAACGACGCTGAGGAGCTCTTTCCGGACCACGCGGCTCCTGGAGGAAGGCGATATCATCTGAGGCCAAGAAAGTGAATCCTTCAGTATCGGGACATGTTGTCAGAACGGCCCTTGGGTTAGTGAAACGGAGAGCCAATGAGGCAAGGGGGCGGGATCAGCCCTGCATTAGTGTAGCGACACCCGTCTTGGCCCGTTGGTGAAGAAATCGACCGCTGCCCAAGGGGAAGAGTTCTGACCAACCTTTTAGTTTCAGGAAGATATTGATTCTCTATTTTGACATGGAGAAAAAGAAGATCCTTTGTGCAACAGGTTTTATGCTCACAGTAGCTATTGTTGGGATAACCACATGGTTTGTGGAGGATGTGACTCCTGCTTGAGAGTTGTTTGTGTTGACCACTCCAGTGCCTGCGGAGCACTACTTCTATACCCTTCCGTATCAAGAATTGAAGCATCGTCAGTCTTATTTGAATAACACTTTCATCCAGATGTTGCATCATACCCACGTTGCCACAAATACTACGAACTGTTGGATATGTGGTATGATGCCAGCTCATCAGAAGAAAGGAGGAACGCCATTTATACCTCTTCCTTTCTCTCATAATGGCTCTTGCAGAGCATGGTACACTTTGCTTTTTGCCACTCGGAAACCCACAGTGGGACGATTACTCTTCAGACTCAATAAAGAATGTCATCAGGATAAAGACGGATATCCGCAAGCGAATGGGACAATCTGGGAATGGGAAGAGTATCGACCAGACAATGAATCAATTCCATATGTTTTCACGAACACCAGAGACACTGTGGGAAAAGACAAATTTGTGATTCAAGTGGCACAAGCTCAAGCGGACCTGTGTGTCCAAAGTGTGGGTTATATTCCTGTTGGTGTTAGCGATTGTATTACCATATTAAACATCGATGGATTGAATAACAGTACCTTCTTAGCATCCCATAATACGTACTTTGTATGCGGAAATAAAGGTTATTACCGTTTGCCAGCCGGTTGGTCCGGAGTATGTTATGTATCATTTTTGTTGCCTCCTGTATTTCTGGCACCTGCATCCTATCATAAGGATTTAAAGTTGTTAAATAATGTGACTGTAAATAGGTATAAACGTACTCTATCAATTGATGACGTGGACCAGACTGACACCAGTTTGCAGCAGTATATTGACTTCAATTTAGGATTGTTTTTCTTCGTTGGAGCTGCCCTAAATAGTAGGAAAGTTCGAAGATTAACAAGAGTGGTAGAGGCTGTGACAAACCAAACCGCTGCTGCTCTTGGGAATCTTACGGAAGAATTACAGATTACCAGAATTGTTGCATTACAGAATCGTATGGTGTTAGATGTTATGTTAGCTGATCGAGGTGGAGCTTGTAAAATTATCGGAAGTAGTTGCTGTGTGTTTATTCCTGACCACACACCGTCAGTCTATAATGCAATTAACAGGTTGCATAAAATTGCAGCTGAAATCCATACAGAAAACGGCACTTGGTCCTTTTCTGGATGGTTCTGGGCATTGATCACTGCTTGGGGTTGGAAGGTTTTAACTGGTCTCTGTATAATTATATCAGTTCTGTTTTCTTGTTGCATCTGTGTTCAATGTGGTCCTTTGCTCTGTTCCTTATGTGTATCATTCTGTATCCCAGATAAGAAAGCTATTGCCAATGTCACTTATCAGAAACGTTTAGCTAAGGAAGTAGAAGAGATGATGATAATTGATATATACGATGATTATCCTAACAAACCGGATGTCTTCAGTAAATGCTGAAAGGGTCGTCTGTTGTAAATTGCAACTACGATGTGATTAAGCATTTACTAAAGACATGAATTCTCCTGCCTTACACATGTCTCTTTCGTTATGTTGACTAAAGTTTGGACTCCATTTTGTATTGTCATGTCTCCACGTGTGCAACACGAGGAGAGTCCTATCTTTGTGTTAGTTGCTCTTGCAATCTGCCTAGTAACAGTCTATAAATAGTTCCTTTGTCTGTCTGGCGCATGCCCAGACTTGACCACATCTGTTATCAGTTAGTCTTTGCTTGACCATGTTTTCGCGGGCTTAAGGAGTATGTCAGCTCCGCCCACATATTGATCTTGTATTGAAAATGTCCATAAAAGGTAACATTCTTCACCTCATGTTGTATCCTCCCACTTATGAGCCCCTCTGTTGTGTATAAAAGGGGACCGTGTACGCAAGTTCTGTGTGCTACTCTATGCAATACTGAAAGGTATTGTATGGATTGTAGGACCACCCTTAAGGGTTAATAAACTCTGTCTTTGTACTTTGCAGTTTCCGTGCCAACTTCCTTATAGATTCCTTTACAGGAGAGCGAACCCTTGCGTCCTGCGGGCCTAGCTGGGGCCTGTATTCATCAGTCTCGTCATGGAGCACGGTTGCGCTGTGCCCATGACGAGACTATCTCGTCATGAACCCCACCCACTAGTGCAACGCCCGGCACAGGAGGGGGAAAGGGCGTGGCACTGAAGGGGTTAAGGATTGGGATTTTACCAATCAAACCAAGATCAAAATTATCGCACTCAATAATTACCAATAGGATCTGTTTGGGTAAAAATTAAACGTGGAACTGTAATTTCGAGTTGATTTACTATTGCTTGCATTTAAAACACTGCTGCTTGTGTTTGGATTTGTAGTTTTGTGCCGAAAGTTACCTGAACTGTCCCTTTGGGTATAAATTCGACCTGAAATACTGCTCGCAATCAAAAATTACCCAAAAGGTACATCTTGGGGTCGATTCCGATCCTGTATTTTTTTTTCCCGTGCGACTCGTATCCGTATATTTTTCCGTACGAATCGCACAAGTCACGTCCGACCCGTGAAGTACGATCCGTACGCGAAAAAGTACATACGGATTGGCCCGATCCGTACAAATCGTACCAGGAAAATGAGTACGAGACGGACCCGGACACTTCTCCGTACAAATCGTAAAAATGAAGTCCGACCAGACTAGTACGATCCGGACCGGCGTTACAATTTACGATTCGTACGGAAAACGTCCCGTACATGGGGAATGACTTTGGCCGCTATGAAGCGAAGCTTGTATGCACCATACCCCCAGCGCGCATGTACGGTGCGTACCCCCGCGTGTAGGTATGCACCGTACCCCCAGTGCGAATGTACGGATGTATGACGTTACAACGCACACTTTTACAACGCATGCACTTACAACGCATTTTTTACAACGCATAATCCATTACAACGCATGACATTACAACGCATGACACTACAACGCATTTTTAAAAAATACCTTTACAACGCATTGCCATTACAACGCATACTACCTTTACAACGCATACCATTACAACGCATTATATTAAATTACATTTAAGGTAAGTATTAGATAGTATAGGGGTAAAAATTACTATTCTAACTCCAGGGGGTGCAACAGTAGGGTAAGTGTTGGATAGTATAGGGGTAAAAATTACTATTCTAACTCCAGGGGGTGCATCAGTAGGGTAAGTGTTGGATAGTATAGGGGTAAAAATTACTATTCTAACTCCAGCGGGTGCAACAGTAGGGTAAGTGTTGGATAGTGTAGGGGTAAAAATTACTATTCTAACTCCAGGGGGTGCATCAGTAGGGTAAGTGTTGGATAGTATAGGGGTAAAAATTACTATTCTAACTCCAGGGGGTGCATCAGTAGGGTAAGTGTTGGATAGTATAGGGGTAAAAATTACTATTCTAACTCCAGGGGGTGCATCAGTAGGGTAAGTGTTGGATAGTATAGGGGTAAAAATTACTATTCTAACTCCAGGGGGTGCATCAGTAGGGTAAGTGTTGGATAGTATAGGGGTAAAAATTACTATTCTAACTCCAGGGGGTGCATCAGTAGGGTAAGTGTTGGATAGTATAGGGGTAAAAATTACTATTCTAACTCCAGGGGGTGCATCAGTAGGGTAAGTGTTGGATAGTATAGGTGTAAAAATTACTATTCTAACTCCAGGGGGTGCATCAGTAGGGTAAGTGTTGGATAGTATAGGGGTAAAAATTACTATTCTAACTCCAGGGGGTGCATCAGTAGGGTAAGTGTTGGATAGTATAGGGGTAAAAATTACTATTCTAACTCCAGGGGGTGCATCAGTAGGGTAAGTGTTGGATAGTATAGGGGTAAAAATTACTATTCTAACTCCAGGGGGTGCATCAGTAGGGTAAGTGTTGGATAGTATAGGGGTAAAAATTACTATTCTAACTCCAGGGGGTGCAACAGTAGGGTAAGTGTTGGATAGTGTAGTGTAATATTATGCGTTGTAATGGTATGCGTTGTAATGGTAGTATGCGTTGTAATGGAATGCGTTGTAAAGGTAGTTTTTAAAAATGCGTTGTAATGGTATGCGTTGTAATGTCATGCGTTGTAATGGATTATGCGTTGTAAAAAATGCGTTGTAAAGGTAGTGCGTTGTAAAAGTTGCGTTGTAAAGGTTGTTCCCCGAATGTACGGTGCGTACCCCCCACGCGTAGGTACGCACCGAACCCCCAGTGTGAATGTATGGTGCGTACCCCCCCGCGTAGGTAAACACCGTACCCCCAGTGCGAATGTATGGTGCGTACCCCCCGTAGGTATGCACCGTACCCCCATTGCGAATGTACGGTGCGTACCCCCAACATCGCGTATGTACGGTGGATGTTGTGGGTACGGGATGTTGCGGGTACACACAGTACATACGCGATGGCGGTCTACGAACCCGCACCGTACAGAAGCAATGGGGTGTACGCACCGTACGTGGCAATGTGTTTGTACACGCCGTACATACACAATGCATGGGGGTGTGTGGCCGTACGACTCGTACCCCTGTAGCGTACTGAAACACGGACACTGTAAAACAGCACAAGGAGGGCCTATTCGACTCGCACAACACCACAAAACATGGCTACACTGCAGAAAAAATGAAAAGGACTGACCTGGATACATCTAAACAGGCAAACAGAGGGGCAACCTCACAACCACCCCTTATAACGCACCCACCAAAAATTCAAAATGAGCCCCACCCACAAATGGACCAATAAAAAGGGACCACACACACAAACCATGAGCCTTTGCAACAGACTCACCACTGCTACAGAGCACACTCAAACCACTACACCCATCCACCTAAACATATACACCTACACACACACCCCTTCACACATACCCCCTCTCCACATTCACACCCACACCGTAACATTCAGACCCACAACCATCCACACCCTCACCCCACACCATGCCCACCGACAAGAATCCAAAGTTCACAAGGGAGGAGCTGGACATCCTTGTCAACTAAGTCATCAGAGTCGAGCCACAGCTGTTTGGAACATTGGTCAGACAGACCAGCATAGCCGAAAAAACATGCCTGTGGCAGAGGATCGTCGAGAGGGTGAATGCTGTCGCACCCATCAGAAGGACCAGGAATGATTGCCAAGCCAGGTGGTACGATCTGCGGAGGGCGATCAAGAGAAAAATGAATGAAGAGCACGCCCAGACCAACATCACTGGAGGTGGCGCGCCCCGCAGACCAGTACATTACCATCCCTGGGAGGAGAAGGTGATGGCCATGCTTCCGCCGGTAGAGTACATGGACTCCAAGGACCTCCAGAGCCTGGTGAGTACACAAACCACTTACGTAACATGAGGGTAATGGCATCCACACCCCAACTACACCTAATGCACGCAACTACCCCAAAGCCCTCACCCGCCAGCACCACAGTCACAAACAACGTGAATGCCAATAACATGTGTATGCCCCATGTAGAAAGCAAGGCCATGCCATGTCCCATGCTACACAAAGCACCAACGCAAGAATGGATGTCCCGTATGCTGGGATGGTGGGTGCACCAAAACGCATGTTTGAATTCCAAATCAGACACTCATCCCATATGGCCCAGCTACATACCCATGCACCATGTGCAATGCAGAGGGATTGGGAAAGTACTGACACGATAGCTCACACTTGGCCCTGGTGTAGGCAGCACAAGGGCCTCCTGTGACCAGTGCAAACACAAACACCAACACAACAAGGTCAGATATCTAAGACAGGAACTCACACTCATTGTCATGGCAGCATGCTCCATGGGGGGACAGATACATCACCTGGGAGCCCCAGGGCCAAATCACACTACACCCACCAGCAGGCCCTGTCACACACACCCCTTACACAAGCACACACCACCAGGACAGGCAATGGATTTACCCACTGCCACAATGGACATGTAACACAACAACACCAATACATAGTCGAAGAAGCATCCAAGCCACAAATGGACATGTCAAAGACTCAGGAGAACATATCAATCTGTCCCCCGCAACATACCCATACACAAGTGAACATTGAGGAGAATGCTAGGCACATACAACTACCTGGAGGAACTGTGCCAACTTGAATGTGTATGACACATGCATGTTGCATTAAACAGCTTTAACATTGTCTCTCTCTCACACACAGGGCAACGCGATGAACATCCCCCCAACAATGGGGGGGAAGAATCACAGTCACAGGCTCGGGAGGAACCGGATCCCACCAGCGTTGACGCCTCTCAACACTCCGCGGATGACCCCGACTGACCTGACCTGGACCCTCTGGTGTACAAGCCCCTGCAGCACCTGCTTCAGGAACATCTGTGCCAACCACCACCCCCATTCCTGCCATATCACAGGAGACACCCAGGAGCCCTGCCCGCAGTGAACAGAGCCAGTCTGACCAGGAGGGACAAGGTACGGCGGGCACCCAGGAGGAGGCAGACAACTCTGCCACTGCCATCCCTCAGGGGTCCCGTCGACCCAATGTGCCCACAACAGCAGGCCCGGCTCGTGTGGGCATGGGTGGCGGGAGTGGAGGCAGGTGGAGGCGAGAACCTGACCAGCCAGCTGAAGGGACCGGTATGTCGCACATCCGCAACATCATGGAGGCATACCGGCGTGACACCAGGGAGATCAGCCAGGTAGTAGGGACCCTCCCAGAGATCAAAAACCAGCAGGCCGAGCAACACGCCAGTCAACAACAACACCAAGGACGGATGGAGGCAAGACTGGATGAGCTCCTGGCGGTGCAAAGGGACATAAGCCATTCACTCCGTCGGATCGCCGACTACATGGGCAACCCTCCCTGTGACACCAGGCGCAGACCAGCACCAGCCACAGGGAGGGAGGAGGAGGAGGAGGATTCATCCAACAGAGTGTCCCAAACATCGTCAAGGCCTGTATCTGAGGGTCCCCGGAGGTAGGTTGGTCGTCCACGGAAAAGACCGTGAGAGGCAGCGGGCCATCCACATCTCCCAGGTCACCTGGCCAGGCACCTGGCCTTCATGTGCGACAGCATCACCCCATTGACTGACATCATCTACCACATGGACTTGCTGGTCACAGTCTGACCAATGATGCCTAACACTGTTGGCTTGACTCTGATGACTTCAAATGCCCAGGATCCCATCTCCCCCTGTGAACTTTGGATTCTATGGTCCCTGCATTTCCCCAATTTTCTGTGCACAAATCCCACCCCAGAGCTCGAAATTAAATATTTAATACTTAAATTTTCATGTTGCAGTCATTTAGCATGAGTCCACAACCTACGTGTGGGGATGTGTTAAAGTATGCCTGAGTGTGGAACTAACTCCAGCCATCCATATACTTGGATCTGAGTCCGGTCGAGGACACACATGGCACACAATGTATCACAAAATACAGACATGGAGCCTAACACTCACCCGTGATGGCCTCAAGCTGCTGAGGGGGGGCTTGCTATATTGCTCTGACAGACCAATTTGGTAGAGTTACATGAAGGTGTAAAGGTCATGGGTCATGTTGATATGCCCGGGGAGGGAGTACCAGGTCTGTTTTGCGTGGTGAGAGAACTATCTCCTGCATGCAGAGGTTATGTGGATGTGATGAATGGTGGCCAGGGCAAGGTGGGCTGCATGGACTAGGGCCAACGGGGTGTTGGATGACACACGTCCAAGGAGGGTTCGGGTCTGGAGTTGTGGAGTGCCTCCTGAGTGTGGTTGAGGAGTCTGAAGGTGATCCTGCAGCACACAGTGAGCCATTGTACCTCTTTCAGGTGGACGGTGATGTGGCTGGGGCGGGGGATGTTGCAGATGAGTTGTGCAGATGCACCCTGGATGTGGATAAGTTCTCCTGCATGTTTGCTGTTGTCCTCTGAAGAGCCGGCTGGTGTCCTGGACCAGGGGGACGGTCTGTCTTGCCTTGGAGTTGATTTATCTGGGGGCCATCAGCAGCATGTGGAGGGTGTTGCAGCATGAGGTACAGATGTTGGTGAGTTGCATGTTAATTGTGAGCGATGGGTCCATGATGAACACCTGCTTGCCTGCGTGGCCACTGGGTGCTGGTGCGGTGCACAGACCAGTAGGATGCAAGGAGTTGACCCAGACGTAAGGGGACAATCCTCAGATGATGACCTCTGTCCCATCAAAGTCCAGCCTCAGATGGCTGATGTTCAGCCATTCATCAATGGATCTCATGCCTTCTTGAAGTTTGGATCTGGCAATGGCTGACTCTGGTGAGTTTGAGGAGCAGCTGGGTGTCAATGGCATACCAGATGATGATGAGGCTGTGTGTGCATGTGATGGTGGAGAGGGGGGGTCATGGAGACATTGAAGATCATCACGCTGAGAGAAGAGCCCGGTGGCATGGGCCAGATGACCCCAGTGTACTACATGTTGCAGGGTGGAGGCAGACTCCCTGGGCCTTGCTGGTGAGCTACTTCCTGAGTGAATCCTGGGCCCTTCTCTGGATACCAGTGTTGGACATGTGTGAGCTGACAGTGTGGTAGCACATGGTGTAGAATGCCGTTGAGAGGTCAAGGGTGGTGGCCTCACCATTGTTGAGCAGGGCAAAGTAGTCGTTGGTGTTGGCAATGATGACGGTTGCAGTGGTGGGATTACTGTGTAAAACTCTCTGGTGCCAGTTGGCTGGAGCTGGTTGCATGTAGGAAATTGGTCAGTTGCTAGTTGAGTGTCTTCTTGGTGACATTTGCTGGGTAGGGAAGTAGGCTGATGTACCAGGAGATCCTGCGGTACTGCAGTCCGTTGTTTAAGAAGGGCCTGGGGCTCTGCATGCCTCCTGCACACATGGAATGTGGCTAACTCAAAGGAGACATTCATGACGCGCATGTCGTGGGCTTCAAGGATGGCGAATGATGTTGTTGAGATGTTGTGTGGGAAGCCAGAGTGGATGGTGCACATGATCCTGGTTGTGTACTTGCTGCTGACGGGAGTCCATGACCTGAGGGGGGTTTGTCCAGCGGAAAATAGTGCGGTCTACCTCTGTGTGCCAAGGCAGTTGTCCATGGCCATGAGCTTGTAGTGGTACAAAGTAGCAAGGGATGTGATCTGCCTTGCAAGGGTGGGGTGTCCTGGATGGAGATCTGCTGTCAGTTCACTCACAATGCTGATGAGCTCCTTGATGTCATGTACTTGGGTGTCTCGGCACTATCTGAAGGATCTCCACTTGTCCTTGCTGATGATATGGTGATGGCTGTGTGTGGTGTTTTACAGGGCTGTAAGGAAAATGATGTCTCTTTGTGTTGCAAGGTTTGCACAAGAGTCCGGCTTGGTCTGTAGGAGTCCAGTAGGTCTGCCTTGTCCCAGGTGCCTTAACTGTTGTTGTGCTTCACAGGAAAGTCCGTCAATGTGGCAAGATTGATGGATCTGTTGCTGATCCAGTGTGGGAGTTTGCAGGGTGTGGCGGTGGTGTTTTTTTGAGTGTCCCACACAGCTTGTCTGTGGTCACTTACATCCGGCATCTTTGAGGGTTTGGTAGCGGGGTGAGTGGCACTGTGTTGCTTGTTGGAGACGTGGATTCAAATGTTGATGGACCAATGATGGATGGTGGTGTGTGTCCCCTCCAGCAAGAAGTTACTGGCACCCAGCCACATGTAGCCTGTGGAGGTGAGGGCCTGCGTGCAGATGTATGTGGTGAGGGCTTAGCGGATTTGTGGAAGTAGGCCTGCAGATCTGTAGATGAGTGATACTCCGAGGGTTGCTAGGGAGTTGCTGCGAACCCGGACTTGTGACTCTGAGAGTGTACTTGTCAATAATTACCAATTCAGCCCCTGGGAGTGGTGTTGGCGTCCCTCCGGGTGATCTTGGATCCGTCTGAGATGGCAATGAAGACGTCATGTGCTGAGGATGCTTTTGTCCAGGTTACTGTCATGAAGGTGATGTGTGGGGCTGTAGTGTTGAGAAGGTAACAGAGTCCAATGTCGTGCTGGTGGATGGAGCGGGTGTGGAGTATGAGGCACATAACCTCTTTGGAATGACAGGGTCTGGTAGGCTGGGCAGCGCTGTGTAGGCAGTTGGAGTAGCACACTCAGCATGCAAAGGTGTTGTGTCTGTGCCTAGGGGTTGCCTAATGGCAGGAGGAGGATTGTCACAAGGAAATTGCCTGGAGAGTGGCTGCAGCATGAGCCTGTTGTGTGATGTGGGTCATGCAAAGACTAGAAGGTCGTGCACTGTGCATGTAGCAGGCGCAGACGGTCCGGCCTTTGGCACGGCGCTGGGGCTACAGTGGCACAGACAAGCTGCTGGCTGCATTACAAATGGGTGGAGGTGGAAGGGCTGAGCATTTCTGAGGCATGAGGGTTGCAGAATCAGGGCACTCGGAGTGGCGGGCCGCAGGTGAGGCAGCAGCAGGCGGAAGGGGTTAGAAATCATGCAAAAATCAACACACAAAGACAAGGAGGTCTGCAAGGCACAGTGCAACAGGTGTATGTCAAGGAAGGAGTGTCAGCTCACTCATGGGTCACTCCCAGAAAGTGTATGATCAATCACCATGAATGACAGCCACTGTGTCAGGCAACAAAATGCGGAGATGCGCAAAGGAGACACACCATCAGCAGGCATTTGTGTCCTGTTGTGGGCAGCAACCTGCACAAATACATACACAACCAGGCACGTCATGCACAATAGAGATCATTAGCCATGAAGCACTGCATGCATATTGCCAAAGTACACATACACTCATATGCTCAATCTTTGTCAATTCACCCATAGATGACGCATGCAAACTGGTAAGAGATCTGCAGTGACCGAGATGAGGCACTTTAGATTGTGCTGAACACCTTTATTCCACATACACACACAAAGGGATATGCCTCCATATTAACAGACTCACAGGTCAGTTGACAGAACATGTGGGAAATACGCTGGACACCCCCTTCACAACACGGATGATGTCAATCCCAATGAACTGGCACACAAGGTAAGGGGATGAGCCAAACACATCCTGCTGCACACTGAGAGGCTGCAATTCCCCATAGAGCATGTTGATGTGACGTCCCCCACTATGTCCACCTGTAGCAACTGCAATGTTTCAGAGCCAAGGTACACACACATTGAAACCTTCATCAGATGCCATTTTCCACAACAGATGACTGTCAAGAAGGCTGACTATCATGTCATGGGAGTGATGCTACATGTCATATGCTCCATGGTGAGAAGACATGTATGCATGGTACCACAACATGCACAGAAGCAGTCACCACACATTCCCAACCTGTATCACCACAAAAAACCTTGCTGCAATACTTACCCAAACTGACATTTCCACATGTCCGTGCATGGAACGCTGATTCAGCCCATGTTGCAATCCACACGAGGAATAGCAGGAGGACAACGATGACACGACCAGACAACAAGTGCCAAATACCTGGGAATGACAGACACATGAGAAGTCACCAAAAATAGATTCTCAATGCACACATGGAAGTGTACAAAACAGCAACAATGTTGGACACATATAAATTGCCAATCAAGTCTCTCTGCAAAACTGTGTTGCATGACATCATCACTCGAGTGACACATCAGAACACACATCCAAGTCACTGTGCATTCAGTCAGCTGGACACACACATTGCAACACATGCCACTCAACGCTACAAGCTTGCACACCCATAGCCAGTGACTCACCATTATGAGAAGAAGTTGCGTATGAGCTGACTCCGGATATCATCCCCCTCCTCCTCATCATCACTAGCCTTGTGACCAAGCCCTTGATCCTCCACGGGTGGATGTCCCTGCTCATCCGGATCCAGGATGAGTGGACCTGCCTTCTCAACTGCCATGTTGTGCAGCATGCAGCACACAATGAAGATTTTGCAGATCTTCTCCGGGGCATAAGGGTGGGACCCGCCTGTCTTGTCCAGGCACCAGAATCGGCTCTTCTGGAGTCCAAACGTCCTCTCAATCACTCGCCTGGTCTGGCCGTGTGCATCGTTGTACCGGTGATCTGCAGCTGTTCTTGGGTTGCGGAGAGGTGTCATCAGCCATGGCATGTTGGGATAGCCAGAGTCCCCTACATGGAAACATCATGTAAATAAGTGGGTCACGAGATGCCGTAAGACACAAAGATACCGCAACACATAGGACAAAAAGACTATATCCACCAACAAGACATGCTCGTTCATTGTGAAGCCGCAGCATCATTTGTGGTACCCTGCTACGCCTCATGATGTAGGCATCGTGTTCTGATCCTGGAAAACGTGCACAAACATGGAAAATCAGCATGTTAGCAAGACACACCACAAGGGCATTTATCGAGTGGTAATGTTTGAGGTTGCGATAGGCTTGTTCCTGTGCCTGTGGTGGTACAAAAGCCACATGTGTACCATCAATGGACCCAATTACATGGGGCATCCCACCCAGGGCATAGAAATCCCCCTTGACATCCCTCAACCCCTATGGAGTCGGAAATTTGATGAATTCATCAAGGCGCTCCAACATGGCTGCTAGAACATTATGCAGGGCATGGCTGACCATAGTCTGGGACATCCCACCCACATCAGCTATGGTCAATTGAAACGTACCTGTTGCAAAAAAATGTAAGGCTGCCATCACCTTCATCTTGAGGGTAAGCGCATTAGGATACCTGTGTTGCGGTTGGAGGTGTGGTGCCAGCCTGTTTTTCAGGTCCTGAATCAACTGTTGAGTGAATCTGTAACGGCGGATGCAGGCACGTTCCATCATGGCACCCAAGTCTGGCATTATTCTTGGGACAGGTGGTGCCCTGCAAAACATAGTTTTGAGGAACAAAGATTGAGAGTCGGCAAACATCAATGTTAATGAACATAGCACATGCTACACTGCTAATACACATCAGCTAACTATGGAGTCGGGTGGGTGCAATACATCCAGAACACAGATGGCAGCTTGCTGGCACTCCTACAAAAGGCATGATACACCTGTGGATTGTCAAGTCTACATGACATGCCCTGAAAAGATTTGGGGGCCAGTCTCAGTGAAGAGCCACAGATATCACCGGAGTGACACACAACCACATAGCTGCATTTGAAGGATTTCATCTCATCCAGACAGCTGACTGCAAGGCACACGCACAGGTCACATGGAATGTCAAATGTACATGTCAAACACAGTGCGATGAAGGGGTACACGTGACAACACAGACAGAGCCATTGAGACAACAAACACATGTATGACAGCAAAAATATGATGTCCCATGCAGGAAAAGTAGGTCGCACACCGCTCGTCACACCAGCAAGTTGCCCCAAAGGACTGTGGGAAATGTAGTGGCGATGGCGGGTACGCCTATGCCACAAAATGTAAATAGAACAGTATGTGTATGCGTTAGCCATCCCTGGACACGTGTTTCGAGGTAGTTGCCTCTCGTCAGCAGGGAGTAGGTCAATGTAAAGGGGTGCCGCGTGGACTGCCAAATGTAATTAAAAGCAGGTCAAGTACCTCTCCTGGCGCGCAGGTGCAGACTCAAGGCTCGTCAGCCCGTTAACTTAAGGAAGCCGTTTAAATTGAGGAAAAGTAGGTCGCACACCGCTCGTCACACCAGCAAGTTGCCCCAAAGGACTGTGGGAAATGTAGTGGCGACGGCGGGTACGCCTATGCCACAAAATTTAAATAGAACAGTATGTGTATGCGTTAGCCATCCCTGGACACGTGTTTCGAGGTAGTTGCCTCTCGTCAGTAGGGAGTAGGTCAATGTAAAGGGGTGCCGCGTGGACTGCCAAATGTAATTAAAAGCAGGTCAAGTACCTCTCCTGGCGCGCAGGTGCAGACTCAAGGCTCGTCAGCCCGTTAGCTTAAGGAAGCTGTTTAAATTGAGGAAAAGTAGGTCGCACACCGCTCGTCACACCAGCAAGTTGCCCCAAAGGACTGTGGGAAATGTAGTGGCGACGGCGGGTACGCCTATGCCACAAAATGTAAATAGAACAGTATGTGTATGCGTTAGCCATCCCTGGACACGTGTTTCGAGGTAGTTGCCTCTCGTCAGCAGGGAGTAGGTCAATGTAAAGGGGTGCCGCGTGGACTGCCAAATGTAATTAAAAGCAGGTCAAGTACCTCTCCTGGCGCGCAGGTGCAGACTCAAGGCTCGTCAGCCCGTTAGCTTAAGGAAGCCGTTTAAATTGAGGAAAAGTAGGTCGCACACCGCTCGTCACACCAGCAAGTTGCCCCAAAGGACTGTGGGAAATGTAGTGGCGACGGCGGGTACGCCTATGCCACAAAATGTAAATAGAACAGTATGTGTATGCGTTAGCCATCCCTGGACACGTGTTTCGAGGTAGTTGCCTCTCGTCAGCAGGGAGTAGGTCAATGTAAAGGGGTGCCGCGTGGACTGCCAAATGTAATTAAAAGCAGGTCAAGTACCTCTCCTGGCGCGCAGGTGCAGACTCAAGGCTCGTCAGCCCGTTAGCTTAAGGAAGCCGTTTAAATTGAGGAAAAGTAGGTCGCACACCGCTCTTCACACCAGCAAGTTGCCCCAAAGGACTGTGGGAAACGTAGTGGCGACGGCGGGTAGGCCTATGCCACAAAATGTAAATAGAACAGTATGTGTATGCATTAGCCATCCCTGGACACGTGTTTCGAGGTAGTTGCCTCTCGTCAGCAGGGAGTAGGTCAATGTAAAGGGGTGCCGCGTGGACTGCCAAATGTAATTAAAAGCAGGTCAAGTACCTCTCCTGGCGCGCAGGTGCAGACTCAAGGCTCGTCAGCCCGTTAGCTTAAGGAAGCCGTTTAAATTGAGGAAAAGTAGGTCGCACACCGCTCGTCACACCAGCAAGTTGCCCCAAAGGACTGTGGGAAATGTAGTGGCGACGGCGGGTACGCCTATGCCACAAAATGTAAATAGAACAGTATGTGTATGCGTTAGCCATCCCTGGACACGTGTTTCGAGGTAGTTGCCTCTCGTCAGCAGGGAGTAGGTCAATGTAAAGGGGTGCCGCGTGGACTGCCAAATGTAATTAAAAGCAGGTCAAGTACCTCTCCTGGTGCGCAGGTGCAGACTCAAGGCTCGTCAGCCCGTTAGCTTAAGGAAGCCGTTTAAATTGAGGTAAAGTAGGTCGCACACCGCTCGTCACACCAGCAAGTTGCCCCAAAGGACTGTGGGAAATGTAGTGGCGACGGCGGGTACGCCTATGCCACAAAATGTAAATAGAACAGTATGTGTATGCGTTAGCCATCCCTGGACACGTGTTTCGAGGTAGTTGCCTCTCGTCAGCAGGGAGTAGGTCAATGTAAAGGGGTGCTGCGTGGACTGCCAAATGTAATTAAAAGCAGGTCAAGTACCTCTCCTGGCGCGCAGGTGCAGACTCAAGGCTCGTCAGCCCGTTAGCTTAAGGAAGCCGTTTAAATTGAGGAAAAGTAGGTCGCACACCGCTCGTCACACCAGCAAGTTGCCCCAAAGGACTGTGGGAAATGTAGTGGCGACGGCGGGTACGCCTTTGCCACAAAATGTAAATAGAACAGTATGTGTATGCGTTAGCCATCCCTGGACACGTGTTTCGAGGTAGTTGCCTCTCGTCAGCAGGGAGTAGGTCAATGTAAAGGGGTGCCGCGTGGACTGCCAAATGTAATTAAAAGCAGGTCAAGTACCTCTCCTGGCGCGCAGGTGCAGACTCAAGGCTCGTCAGCCCGTTAGCTTAAGGAAGCCGTTTAAATTGAGGAAAAGTAGGTCGCACACCGCTCGTCACACCAGCAAGTTGCCCCAAAGAACTGTGGGAAATGTAGTGGCGACGGCGGGTACGCCTATGCCACAAAATGTAAATAGAACAGTATGTGTATGCGTTAGCCATCCCTGGACACGTGTTTCGAGGTAGTTGCCTCTCATCAGCAGGGAGTAGGTCAATGTAAAGGGGTGCCGCGTGGACTGCCAAATGTAATTAAAAGCAGGTCAAGTACCTCTCCTGGCGCGCAGGTGCAGACTCAAGGCTCGTCAGCCCGTTAGCTTAAGGAAGCCGTTTAAATTGAGGAAAAGTAGGTCGCACACCGCTTGTCACACCAGCAAGTTGCCCCAAAGGACTGTGGGAAATGTAGTGGAGACGGCGGGTACGCCTATGCCACAAAATGTAAATAGAACAGTATGTGTATGCGTTAGCCATCCCTGGACACGTGTTTCGAGGTAGTTGCCTCTCGTTAGCAGGGAGTAGGTCAATGTAAAGGGGTGCCGCGTGGACTGCCAAATGTAATTAAAAGCAGGTCAAGTACCTCTCCTGGCGCGCAGGTGCAGACTCAAGGCTCGTCAGCCCGTTAGCTTAAGGAAGCCATTTAAATTGAGGAAAAGTAGGTCGCACACCGCTCGTCACACCAGCAAGTTGCCCCAAAGGACTGTGGGAAATGAAGTGGCGACGGCGGGTACGCCTATGCCACAAAATGTAAATAGAACAGTATGTGTATGCGTTAGCCATCCCTGGACACGTGTTTCGAGGTAGTTGCCTCTCGTCAGCAGGGAGTAGGTCAATGTAAAGGGGTGCCGCGTGGACTGCCAAATGTAATTAAAAGCAGGTCAAGTACCTCTCCTGGCGCGCAGGTGCAGACTCAAGGCTCGTCAGCCCGTTAGCTTAAGGAATCCGTTTAAATTGAGGAAAAGTAGGTCGCACACCGCTCGTCACACCAGCAAGTTGCCCCAAAGGACTGTGGGAAATGTAGTGGCGACGGCGGGTACGCCTATGCCACAAAATGTAAATAGAACAGTATGTGTATGCGTTAGCCATCCCTGGACACGTGTTTCGAGGTAGTTGCCTCTCGTCAGCAGGGAGTAGGTCAATGTAAAGGGGTGCCGCGTGGACTGCCAAATGTAATTAAAAGCAGGTCAAGTACCTCTCCTGGCGCGCAGGTGCAGACTCAAGGCTCGTCAGCCCGTTAGCTTAAGGAAGCCGTTTAAATTGAGGAAAAGTAGGTCGCACACCGCTCGTCACACCAGCAAGTTGCCCCAAAGGACTGTGGGAAATGTAGTGGCGACGGCGGGTACGCCTATGCCACAAAATGTAAATAGAACAGTATGTGTATGCGTTAGCCATCCCTGGACACGTGTTTCGAGGTAGTTGCCTCTCGTCAGCAGGGAGTAGGTCAATGTAAAGGGGTGCCGCGTGGACTGCCAAATGTAATTAAAAGCAGGTCAAGTACCTCTCCTGGCGCGCAGGTGCAGACTCAAGGCTCGTCAGCCCGTTAGCTTAAGGAAGCCGTTTAAATTGAGGAAAAGTAGGTCGCACACCGCTCGTCACACCAGCAAGTTGCCCCAAAGGACTGTGGGAAATGTAGTGGCGACGGCGGGTACGCCTATGCCACAAAATGTAAATAGAACAGTATGTGTATGCGTTAGCCATCCCTGGACACGTGTTTCGAGGTAGTTGCCTCTCGTCAGCAGGGAGTAGGTCAATGTAAAGGGGTGCCGCGTGGACTGCCAAATGTAATTAAAAGCAGGTCAAGTACCTCTCCTGGCGCGCAGGTGCAGACTCAAGGCTCGTCAGCCCGTTAGCTTAAGGAAGCCGTTTAAATTGAGGAAAAGTAGGTCGCACACCGCTCGTCACACCAGCAAGTTGCCCCAAAGGACTGTGGGAAATGTAGTGGCGACGGCGGGTACGCCTATGCCACAAAATGTAAATAGAACAGTATGTGTATGCGTTAGCCATCCCTGGACACGTGTTTCGAGGTAGTTGCCTCTCGTCAGCAGGGAGTAGGTCAATGTAAAGGGGTGCCGCGTGGACTGCCAAATGTAATTAAAAGCAGGTCAAGTACCTCTCCTGGCGCGCAGGTGCAGACTCAAGGCTCGTCAGCCCGTTAGCTTAAGGAAGCCGTTTAAATTGAGGAAAAGTAGGTCGCACACCGCTCGTCACACCAGCAAGTTGCCCCAAAGGACTGTGGGAAATGTAGTGGCGACGGCGGGTACGCCTATGCCACAAAATGTAAATAGAACAGTATGTGTATGCGTTAGCCATCCCTGGACACGTGTTTCGAGGTAGTTGCCTCTCGTCAGCAGGGAGTAGGTCAATGTAAAGGGGTGCCGCGTGGACTGCCAAATGTAATTAAAAGCAGGTCAAGTACCTCTCCTGGCGCGCAGGTGCAGACTCAAGGCTCGTCAGCCCGTTAGCTTAAGGAAGCCGTTTAAATTGAGGAAAAGTAGGTCGCACACCGCTCGTCACACCAGCAAGTTGCCCCAAAGGACTGTGGGAAATGTAGTGGCGACGGCGGGTACGCCTATGCCACAAAATGTAAATAGAACAGTATGTGTATGCGTTAGCCATCCCTGGACACGTGTTTCGAGGTAGTTGCCTCTCGTCAGCAGGGAGTAGGTCAATGTAAAGGGGTGCCGCGTGGACTGCCAAATGTAATTAAAAGCAGGTCAAGTACCTCTCCTGGCGCGCAGGTGCAGACTCAAGGCTCGTCAGCCCGTTAGCTTAAGGAAGCCGTTTAAATTGAGGAAAAGTAGGTCGCACACCGCTCGTCACACCAGCAAGTTGCCCCAAAGGACTGTGGGAAATGTAGTGGCGACGGCGGGTACGCCTATGCCACAAAATGTAAATAGAACAGTATGTGTATGCGTTAGCCATCCCTGGACACGTGTTTCGAGGTAGTTGCCTCTCGTCAGCAGGGAGTAGGTCAATGTAAAGGGGTGCCGCGTGGACTGCCAAATGTAATTAAAAGCAGGTCAAGTACCTCTCCTGGCGCGCAGGTGCAGACTCAAGGCTTGTCAGCCCGTTAGCTTAAGGAAGCCGTTTAAATTGAGGAAAAGTAGGTCGCACACCGCTCGTCACACCAGCAAGTTGCCCCAAAGGACTGTGGGAAATGTAGTGGCGACGGCGGGTACGCCTATGCCACAAAATGTAAATAGAACAGTATGTGTATGCGTTAGCCATCCCTGGACACGTGTTTCGAGGTAGTTGCCTCTCGTCAGCAGGGAGTAGGTCAATGTAAAGGGGTGCCGCGTGGACTGCCAAATGTAATTAAAAGCAGGTCAAGTACCTCTCCTGGCGCGCAGGTGCAGACTCAAGGCTCGTCAGCCCGTTAGCTTAAGGAAGCCGTTTAAATTGAGGAAAAGTAGGTCGCACACCGCTCGTCACACCAGCAAGTTGCCCCAAAGGACTGTGGGAAATGTAGTGGCGACGGCGGGTACGCCTATGCCACAAAATGTAAATAGAACAGTATGTGTATGCGTTAGCCATCCCTGGACACGTGTTTCGAGGTAGTTGCCTCTCGTCAGCAGGGAGTAGGTCAATGTAAAGGGGTGCCGCGTGGACTGCCAAATGTAATTAAAAGCAGGTCAAGTACCTCTCCTGGCGCGCAGGTGCAGACTCAAGGCTCGTCAGCCCGTTAGCTTAAGGAAGCCATTTAAATTGAGGAAAAGTAGGTCGCACACCGCTCGTCACACCAGCAAGTTGCCCCAAAGGACTGTGGGAAATGTAGTGGCGACGGCGGGTACGCCTATGCCACAAAATGTAAATAGAACAGTATGTGTATGCGTTAGCCATCCCTGGACACGTGTTTCGAGGTAGTTGCCTCTCGTCAGCAGGGAGTAGGTCAATGTAAAGGGGTGCCGCGTGGACTGCCAAATGTAATTAAAAGCAGGTCAAGTACCTCTCCTGGCGCGCAGGTGCAGACTCAAGGCTCGTCAGCCCGTTAGCTTAAGGAAGCCGTTTAAATTGAGGAAAAGTAGGTCGCACACCGCTCGTCACACCAGCAAGTTGCCCCAAAGGACTGTGTGAAATGTAGTGGCGACGGCGGGTACGCCTATGCCACAAAATGTAAATAGAACAGTATGTGTATGCGTTAGCCATCCCTGGACACGTGTTTCGAGGTAGTTGCCTCTCGTCAGCAGGGAGTAGGTCAATGTAAAGGGGTGCTGCGTGGACTGCCAAATGTAATTAAAAGCAGGTCAAGTACCTCTCCTGGCGCGCAGGTGCAGACTCAAGGCTCGTCAGCCCGTTAGCTTAAGGAAGCCGTTTAAATTGGGGAAAAGTAGGTCGCACACCGCTCGTCACACCAGCAAGTTGCCCCAAAGGACTGTGGGAAATGTAGTGGCGACGGCGGGTACGCCTATGCCACAAAATGTAAATAGAACAGTATGTGTATGCGTTAGCCATCCCTGGACACGTGTTTCGAGGTAGTTGCCTCTCGTCAGCAGGGAGTAGGTCAATGTAAAGGGGTGCCGCGTGGACTGCCAAATGTAATTAAAAGCAGGTCAAGTACCTCTCCTGGCGCGCAGGTGCAGACTCAAGGCTCGTCAGCCCGTTAGCTTAAGGAAGCCGTTTAAATTGAGGAAAAGTAGGTCGCACACCGCTCGTCACACCAGCAAGTTGCCCCAAAGGACTGTGGGAAATGTAGTGGCGACGGCGGGTATGCCTATGCCACAAAATGTAAATAGAACAGTATGTGTATGTGTTAGCCATCCCTGGACACGTGTTTCGAGGTAGTTGCCTCTCGTCAGCAGGGAGTAGGTCAATGTAAAGGGGTGCCGCGTGGACTGCCAAATGTAATTAAAAGCAGGTCAAGTACCTCTCCTGGCGCGCAGGTGCAGCCTCAAGGCTCGTCAGCCCGTTAGCTTAAGGAAGTCGTTTAAATTGAGGAAAAGTAGGTCGCACACCGCTCGTCACACCAGCAAGTTGCCCCAAAGGACTGTGGGAAATGTAGTGGCGACGGCGGGTACGCCTATGCCACAAAATGTAAATAGAACAGTATGTGTATGCGTTAGCCATCCCTGGACACGTGTTTCGAGGTAGTTGCCTCTCGTCAGCAGGGAGTAGGTCAATGTAAAGGGGTGCCGCGTGGACTGCCAAATGTAATTAAAGGCAGGTCAAGTACCTCTCCTGGCGCGCAGGTGCAGACTCAAGGCTCGTCAGCCCGTTAGCTTAAGGAAGCTGTTTAAATTGAGGAAAAGTAGGTCGCACACCTCTCGTCACACCAGCAAGATGCCCCAAAGGACTGTGGGAAATGTAGTGGCGACGGCGGGTACGCCTATGCCACAAAATGTAAATAGAACAGTATGTGTATGCGTTAGCCATCCCTGGACACGTGTTTCGAGGTAGTTGCCTCTCGTCAGCAGGGAGTAGGTCAATGTAAAGGGGTGCCACGTGGACTGCCAAATGTAATTAAAAGCAGGTCAAGTACCTCTCCTGGCGCGCAGGTGCAGACTCAAGGCTCGTCAGCCCGTTAGCTTAAGGAAGCCGTTTAAATTGAGGAAAAGTAGGTCGCACACCGCTCGTCACACCAGCAAGTTGCCCCAAAGGAATGTGGGAAATGTAGTGGCGACGGCGGGTACGCCTATGCCACAAAATGTAAATAGAACAGTATGTGTATGCGTTAGCCATCCCTGGACACGTGTTTCGAGGTAGTTGCCTCTCGTCATCAGGGAGTAGGTCAATGTAAAGGGGTGCCACGTGGACTGCCAAATGTAATTAAAAGCAGGTCAAGTACCTCTCCTGGCGCGCAGGTGCAGACTCAAGGCTCGTCAGCCCGTTAGCTTAAGGAAGCCGTTTAAATTGAGGAAAAGTAGGTCGCACACCGCTCGTCACACCAGCAAGTTGCCCCAAAGGACTGTGGGAAATGTAGTGGCGACGGCGGGTACGCCTATGCCACAAAATGGAAATAGAACAGTATGTGTATGCGTTAGCCATCCCTGGACACGTGTTTCGAGGTAGTTGCCTCTCGTCAGCAGAGAGTAGGTCAATGTAAAGGGGTGCCGCGTGGACTGCCAAATGTAATTAAAAGCAGGTCAAGTACCTCTCCTGGCGCGCAGGTGCAGACTCAAGGCTCGTCAGCCCGTTATCTCAAGGAAGCCGTTTAAACTGAGGAAAAGTAGGTCGCACACCGCTCGTCACACCAGCAAGTTGCCCCAAAGGACTGTGGGAAATGTAGTGGCGACGGCGGGTACGCCTATGCCACAAAATGAAAATAGAACAGTATGTGTATGCGTTAGCCATCCCTGGACACGTGTTTCGAGGTAGTTGCCTCTCGTCAGCAGGGAGTAGGTCAATGTAAAGGGGTGCCGCGTGGACTGCCAAATGTAATTAAAAGCAGGTCAAGTACCTCTCCTGGCGCGCAGGTGCAGACTCAAGGCTCGTCAGCCCGTTAGCTTAAGGAAGCCGTTTAAATTGAGGAAAAGTAGGTCGCACACCGCTCGTCACACCAGCAAGTTGCCCCAAAGGACTGTGGGAAATGTAGTGGCGACGGCGGGTACGCCTATGCCACAAAATGTAAATAGAACAGTATGTGTATGCGTTAGCCATCCCTGGACACGTGTTTCGAGGTAGTTGCCTCTCGTCAGCAGGGAGTAGGTCAATGTAAAGGGGTGCTGCGTGGACTGCCAAATGTAATTAAAAGCAGGTCAAGTACCTCTCCTGGCGCGCAGGTGCAGACTCAAGGCTCGTCAGCCCGTTAGCTTAAGGAAGCCGTTTAAATTGAGGAAAAGTAGGTCGCACACCGCTCGTCACACCAGCAAGTTGCCCCAAAGGACTGTGGGAAATGTAGTGGCGACGGCGGGTACGCCTTTGCCACAAAATGTAAATAGAACAGTATGTGTATGCGTTAGCCATCCCTGGACACGTGTTTCGAGGTAGTTGCCTCTCGTCAGCAGGGAGTAGGTCAATGTAAAGGGGTGCCGCGTGGACTGCCAAATGTAATTAAAAGCAGGTCAAGTACCTCTCCTGGCGCGCAGGTGCAGACTCAAGGCTCGTCAGCCCGTTAGCTTAAGGAAGCCGTTTAAATTGAGGAAAAGTAGGTCGCACACCGCTCGTCACACCAGCAAGTTGCCCCAAAGGACTGTGGGAAATGTAGTGGCGACGGCGGGTACGCCTATGCCACAAAATGTAAATAGAACAGTATGTGTATGCGTTAGCCATCCCTGGACACGTGTTTCGAGGTAGTTGCCTCTCATCAGCAGGGAGTAGGTCAATGTAAAGGGGTGCCGCGTGGACTGCCAAATGTAATTAAAAGCAGGTCAAGTACCTCTCCTGGCGCGCAGGTGCAGACTCAAGGCTCGTCAGCCCGTTAGCTTAAGGAAGCCGTTTAAATTGAGGAAAAGTAGGTCGCACACCGCTCGTCACACCAGCAAGTTGCCCCAAAGGACTGTGGGAAATGTAGTGGCGACGGCGGGTACGCCTATGCCACAAAATGTAAATAGAACAGTATGTGTATGCGTTAGCCATCCCTGGACACGTGTTTCGAGGTAGTTGCCTCTCGTTAGCAGGGAGTAGGTCAATGTAAAGGGGTGCCGCGTGGACTGCCAAATGTAATTAAAAGCAGGTCAAGTACCTCTCCTGGCGCGCAGGTGCAGACTCAAGGCTCGTCAGCCCGTTAGCTTAAGGAAGCCATTTAAATTGAGGAAAAGTAGGTCGCACACCGCTCGTCACACCAGCAAGTTGCCCCAAAGGACTGTGGGAAATGAAGTGGCGACGGCGGGTACGCCTATGCCACAAAATGTAAATAGAACAGTATGTGTATGCGTTAGCCATCCCTGGACACGTGTTTCGAGGTAGTTGCCTCTCGTCAGCAGGGAGTAGGTCAATGTAAAGGGGTGCCGCGTGGACTGCCAAATGTAATTAAAAGCAGGTCAAGTACCTTTCCTGGCGCGCAGGTGCAGACTCAAGGCTCGTCAGCCCGTTAGCTTAAGGAATCCGTTTAAATTGAGGAAAAGTAGGTCGCACACCGCTCGTCACACCAGCAAGTTGCCCCAAAGGACTGTGGGAAATGTAGTGGCGACGGCGGGTACGCCTATGCCACAAAATGTAAATAGAACAGTATGTGTAAGCGTTAGCCATCCCTGGACACGTGTTTCGAGGTAGTTGCCTCTCGTCAGCAGGGAGTAGGTCAATGTAAAGGGGTGCCGCGTGGACTGCCAAATGTAATTAAAAGCAGGTCAAGTACCTCTCCTGGCGCGCAGGTGCAGACTCAAGGCTCGTCAGCCCGTTAGCTTAAGGAAGCCGTTTAAATTGAGGAAAAGTAGGTCGCACACCGCTCGTCACACCAGCAAGTTGCCCCAAAGGACTGTGGGAAATGTAGTGGCGACGGCGGGTACGCCTATGCCACAAAATGTAAATAGAACAGTATGTGTATGCGTTAGCCATCCCTGGACACGTGTTTCGAGGTAGTTGCCTCTCGTCAGCAGGGAGTAGGTCAATGTAAAGGGGTGCCGCGTGGACTGCCAAATGTAATTAAAAGCAGGTCAAGTACCTCTCCTGGCGCGCAGGTGCAGACTCAAGGCTCGTCAGCCCGTTAGCTTAAGGAAGCCGTTTAAATTGAGGAAAAGTAGGTCGCACACCGCTCGTCACACCAGCAAGTTGCCCCAAAGGACTGTGGGAAATGTAGTGGCGACGGCGGGTACGCCTATGCCACAAAATGTAAATAGAACAGTATGTGTATGCGTTAGCCATCCCTGGACACGTGTTTCGAGGTAGTTGCCTCTCGTCAGCAGGGAGTAGGTCAATGTAAAGGGGTGCCGCGTGGACTGCCAAATGTAATTAAAAGCAGGTCAAGTACCTCTCCTGGCGCGCAGGTGCAGACTCAAGGCTTGTCAGCCCGTTAGCTTAAGGAAGCCGTTTAAATTGAGGAAAAGTAGGTCGCACACCGCTCGTCACACCAGCAAGTTGCCCCAAAGGACTGTGGGAAATGTAGTGGCGACGGCGGGTACGCCTATGCCACAAAATGTAAATAGAACAGTATGTGTATGCGTTAGCCATCCCTGGACACGTGTTTCGAGGTAGTTGCCTCTCGTCAGCAGGGAGTAGGTCAATGTAAAGGGGTGCCGCGTGGACTGCCAAATGTAATTAAAAGCAGGTCAAGTACCTCTCCTGGCGCGCAGGTGCAGACTCAAGGCTCGTCAGCCCGTTAGCTTAAGGAAGCCGTTTAAATTGAGGAAAAGTAGGTCGCACACCGCTCGTCACACCAGCAAGTTGCCCCAAAGGACTGTGGGAAATGTAGTGGCGACGGCGGGTACGCCTATGCCACAAAATGTAAATAGAACAGTATGTGTATGCGTTAGCCATCCCTGGACACGTGTTTCGAGGTAGTTGCCTCTCGTCAGCAGGGAGTAGGTCAATGTAAAGGGGTGCCGCGTGGACTGCCAAATGTAATTAAAAGCAGGTCAAGTACCTCTCCTGGCGCGCAGGTGCAGACTCAAGGCTCGTCAGCCCGTTAGCTTAAGGAAGCCATTTAAATTGAGGAAAAGTAGGTCGCACACCGCTCGTCACACCAGCAAGTTGCCCCAAAGGACTGTGGGAAATGTAGTGGCGACGGCGGGTACGCCTATGCCACAAAATGTAAATAGAACAGTATGTGTATGCGTTAGCCATCGCTGGACACGTGTTTCGAGGTAGTTGCCTCTCGTCAGCAGGGAGTAGGTCAATGTAAAGGGGTGCCGCGTGGACTGCCAAATGTAATTAAAAGCAGGTCAAGTACCTCTCCTGGCGCGCAGGTGCAGACTCAAGGCTCGTCAGCCCGTTAGCTTAAGGAAGCCGTTTAAATTGAGGAAAAGTAGGTCGCACACCGCTCGTCACACCAGCAAGTTGCCCCAAAGGACTGTGGGAAATGTAGTGGCGACGGCGGGTACGCCTATGCCACAAAATGTAAATAGAACAGTATGTGTATGCGTTAGCCATCCCTGGACACGTGTTTCGAGGTAGTTGCCTCTCGTCAGCAGGGAGTAGGTCAATGTAAAGGGGTGCTGCGTGGACTGCCAAATGTAATTAAAAGCAGGTCAAGTACCTCTCCTGGCGCGCAGGTGCAGACTCAAGGCTCGTCAGCCCGTTAGCTTAAGGAAGCCGTTTAAATTGGGGAAAAGTAGGTCGCACACCGCTCGTCACACCAGCAAGTTGCCCCAAAGGACTGTGGGAAATGTAGTGGCGACGGCGGGTACGCCTATGCCACAAAATGTAAATAGAACAGTATGTGTATGCGTTAGCCATCCCTGGACACGTGTTTCGAGGTAGTTGCCTCTCGTCAGCAGGGAGTAGGTCAATGTAAAGGGGTGCCGCGTGGACTGCCAAATGTAATTAAAAGCAGGTCAAGTACCTCTCCTGGCGCGCAGGTGCAGACTCAAGGCTCGTCAGCCCGTTAGCTTAAGGAAGCCGTTTAAATTGAGGAAAAGTAGGTCGCACACCGCTCGTCACACCAGCAAGTTGCCCCAAAGGACTGTGGGAAATGTAGTGGCGACGGCGGGTATGCCTATGCCACAAAATGTAAATAGAACAGTATGTGTATGTGTTAGCCATCCCTGGACACGTGTTTCGAGGTAGTTGCCTCTCGTCAGCAGGGAGTAGGTCAATGTAAAGGGGTGCCGCGTGGACTGCCAAATGTAATTAAAAGCAGGTCAAGTACCTCTCCTGGCGCGCAGGTGCAGACTCAAGGCTCGTCAGCCCGTTAGCTTAAGGAAGTCGTTTAAATTGAGGAAAAGTAGGTCGCACACCGCTCGTCACACCAGCAAGTTGCCCCAAAGGACTGTGGGAAATGTAGTGGCGACGGCGGGTACGCCTATGCCACAAAATGTAAATAGAACAGTATGTGTATGCGTTAGCCATCCTTGGACACGTGTTTCGAGGTAGTTGCCTCTCGTCAGCAGGGAGTAGGTCAATGTAAAGGGGTGCCGCGTGGACTGCCAAATGTAATTAAAAGCAGGTCAAGTACCTCTCCTGGCGCGCAGGTGCAGACTCAAGGCTCGTCAGCCCGTTAGCTTAAGGAAGCCGTTTAAATTGAGGAAAAGTAGGTCGCACACCTCTCGTCACACCAGCAAGTTGCCCCAAAGGACTGTGGGAAATGTAGTGGCGACGGCGGGTACGCCTATGCCACAAAATGTAAATAGAACAGTATGTGTATGCGTTAGCCATCCCTGGACACGTGTTTCGAGGTAGTTGCCTCTCGTCAGCAGGGAGTAGGTCAATGTAAAGGGGTGCCGCGTGGACTGCCAAATGTAATTAAAAGCAGGTCAAGTACCTCTCCTGGCGCGCAGGTGCAGACTCAAGGCTCGTCAGCCCGTTAGCTTAAGGAAGCCGTTTAAATTGAGGAAAAGTAGGTCGCACACCGCTCGTCACACCAGCAAGTTGCCCCAAAGGAATGTGGGAAATGTAGTGGCGACGGCGGGTACGCCTATGCCACAAAATGTAAATAGAACAGTATGTGTATGCGTTAGCCATCCCTGGACACGTGTTTCGAGGTAGTTGCCTCTCGTCATCAGGGAGTAGGTCAATGTAAAGGGGTGCCACGTGGACTGCCAAATGTAATTAAAAGCAGGTCAAGTACCTCTCCTGGCGCGCAGGTGCAGACTCAAGGCTCGTCAGCCCGTTAGCTTAAGGAAGCCGTTTAAATTGAGGAAAAGTAGGTCGCACACCGCTCGTCACACCAGCAAGTTGCCCCAAAGGACTGTGGGAAATGTAGTGGCGACGGCGGGTACGCCTATGCCACAAAATGGAAATAGAACAGTATGTGTATGCGTTAGCCATCCCTGGATACGTGTTTCGAGGTAGTTGCCTCTCGTCAGCAGAGAGTAGGTCAATGTAAAGGGGTGCCGCGTGGACTGCCAAATGTAATTAAAAGCAGGTCAAGTACCTCTCCTGGCGCGCAGGTGCAGACTCAAGGCTCGTCAGCCCGTTAGCTTAAGGAAGCCGTTTAAACTGAGGAAAAGTAGGTCGCACACCGCTCGTCACACCAGCAAGTTGCCCCAAAGGACTGTGGGAAATGTAGTGGCGACGGCGGGTACGCCTATGCCACAAAATGTAAATAGAACAGTATGTGTATTCGTTAGCCATCCCTGGACACGTGTTTCGAGGTAGTTGCCTCTCGTCAGCAGGGAGTAGGTCAATGTAAAGGGGTGCCGCGTGGACTGCCAAATGTAATTAAAAGCAGGTCAAGTACCTCTCCTGGCGCGCAGGTGCAGACTCAAGGCTCGTCAGCCCGTTAGCTTAAGGAAGCCGTTTAAATTGAGGAAAAGTAGGTCGCACACCGCTCGTCACACCAGCAAGTTGCCCCAAAGGACTGTGGGAAATGTAGTGGCGACGGCGGGTACGCCTATGCCACAAAATGTAAATAGAACAGTATGTGTATGCGTTAGCCATCCCTGGACACGTGTTTCGAGGTAGTTGCCTCTCGTCAGCAGGGAGTAGGTCAATGTAAAGGGGTGCCGCGTGGACTGCCAAATGTAATTAAAAGCAGGTCAAGTACCTCTCCTGTCGCGCAGGTGCAGACTCAAGGCTCGTCAGCCCGTTAGCTTAAGGAAGCCATTTAAATTGAGGAAAAGTAGGTCGCACACCGCTCATCACACCAGCAAGTTGCCCCAAAGGACTGTGGGAAATGTAGTGGCGACGGCGGGTATGCCTATGCCACAAAATGTAAATAGAACAGTATGTGTATGCGTTAGCCATCCCTGGACACGTGTTTCGAGGTAGTTGCCTCTCGTCAGCAGGGAGTAGGTCAATGTAAAGGGGTGCCGCGTGGACTGCCAAATGTAATTAAAAGCAGGTCAAGTACCTCTCCTGGCGCGCAGGTGCAGACTCAAGGCTTGTCAGCCCGTTAGCTTAAGGAAGCCGTTTAAATTGAGGAAAAGTAGGTCGCACACCGCTCGTCACACCAGCAAGTTGCCCCAAAGGACTGTGGGAAATGTAGTGGCGACGGCGGGTACGCCTATGCCACAAAATGTAAATAGAACAGTATGTGTATGCGTTAGCCATCCCTGGACACGTGTTTCGAGGTAGTTGCCTCTTGTCAGCAGGGAGTAGGTCAATGTAAAGGGGTGCCGCGTGGACTGCCAAATGTAATTAAAAGCAGGTCAAGTACCTCTCCTGGCGCGCAGGTGCAGACTCAAGGCTCGTCAGCCCGTTAGCTTAAGGAAGCCGTTTAAATTGAGGAAAAGTAGGTCGCACACCGCTCGTCACACCAGCAAGTTGCCCCAAAGGCAACTTTGGGGAAATGTAGTGGCGACGGCGGGTACGCCTATGCCACAAAATGTAAATAGAACAGTATGTGTATGCGTTAGCCATCCCTGGACACGTGTTTCGAAGTAGTTGCCTCTCGTCAGCAGGGAGTAGGTCAATGTAAAGGGGTGCCGCGTGGACTGCCAAATGTAATTAAAAGCAGGTCAAGTACCTCTCATGGCGCGCAGGTGCAGACTCAAGGCTCGTCAGCCCGTTAGCTTAAAGAAGCCATTTAAATTGAGGAAAAGTAGGTCGCACACCGCTCGTCACACCAGCAAGTTGCCCCAAAGGACTGTGGGAAATGTAGTGGCGACGGCGGGTACGCCTATGCCACAAAATGTAAATAGAACAGTATGTGTATGCGTTAGCCATCCCTGGACACGTGTTTCGAGGTAGTTGCCTCTCGTCAGCAGGGAGTAGGTCAATGTAAAGGGGTGCCGCGTGGACTGCCAAATGTAATTAAAAGCAGGTCAAGTACCTCTCCTGGCGCGCAGGTGCAGACTCAAGGCTCGTCAGCCCGTTAGCTTAAGGAAGCCGTTTAAATTGAGGAAAAGTAGGTCGCACACCGCTCGTCACACCAGCAAGTTGCCCCAAAGGACTGTGGGAAATGTAGTGGCGACGGCGGGTACGCCTATGCCACAAAATGTAAATAGAACAGTATGTGTATGCGTTAGCCATCCCTGGACACGTGTTTCGAGGTAGTTGCCTCTCGTCAGCAGGGAGTAGGTCAATGTAAAGGGGTGCCGCGTGGACTGCCAAATGTAATTAAAAGCAGGTCAAGTACCTCTCCTGGCGCGCAGGTGCAGACTCAAGGCTCGTCAGCCCGTTAGCTTAAGGAAGCCGTTTAAATTGAGGAAAAGTAGGTCGCACACCGCTCGTCACACCAGCAAGTTGCGTACCCGCCGTCGCCACTACATCTACCACAGTCCCTTGGGGCAACTTGCTGGTGTGACGAGCAGTGTGCGACCAACCTTTGCATAATTTATTACGGCTCCCTTGAGCCAACGGGCTGACGAGCCTTGGATCTGCACCTGCGCGCCATGAGAGGTACTTGACCTGTTTTAATTACATTTTTGGCAGTCCACGTGGCACTCCTTTACACTGACCTGTTCCCTGCTGACGAGAGGCAACTACCTCGAAACACGTGTCCAGGGATGGCTAACGCAACACATACTGTTCTTTATACATTGTGGCATAGGCGTACCCGCCGTCGCCACTACATCTACCACAGTCCCTTGGGGCAACTTGCTGGTGTGACGAGCAGTGTGCGACCAACCTTTGCATAATATGATGTCCCATGCACACAGACCCTACAGCCTTGGGAATCCACATGTGGCATTGTGTGCGTAGATGTGTTACATGCCCATCTCCACACAGACCCCTGTTGGATGCACAAACAGCACTCGTACGTGTAGGCACTGGTAGTACACATACGTGTAGGCACTGGTAGTACACGTATGTGTACAACTGTTGCATACACGTACGTGTACTACCAGTGCCTACACATACGTGTACTACCAGTGCCTACACGTACGAGTACAACTAGTGCGTACACGTACTTGTACACGTACGTGTATGCCATGGTAGTACACGTACGTGTAGGCACTGGTAGTACACGTACATGTACTACTGTTGTGTACACGTATGTATACTACCAGTGCCTACAGGTACGTGTAGTACCAGTGCCTACACGTACGAGTACAACTAGTGCATACACGTACATGTACAGGTACGTGTACGCCATGGTAGTACACGTCCGTGTAGACACTGGTAGTATACGTACATGTAGGCACTGGTAGTATACGTACGTGTACGCAACAGTTGTACACGTACGTGTACTACCAGTGCCTACACGTACGAGTACAACTAGTGCGTACACATACTTGTACACGTACGTGTACGCCATGGTAGTACACGTACGTGTAGGCACTGGTAGTACACGTACGTGTAGGCACTGGTAGTATACGTACATGTACGCAACAGTTGTACACGTACGTGTTCTACCAGTGCCTACACGTACGTGTACTACCATGGTGTACACGTACCTGTACAAGTACGTGTACGTACCAGTTGTACTCGAAAGTGTAGGCACTGGTAGTACACGTACATGTAGGCACTGGTAGTAAACATACGTGTACAACTGTTGCGTACACGTACGTGTACTACCAGTGCCCACACTTACGTGTCAAACGCACTGTGCAACTGGTGCCGTAGGGATACGCATGAAACGCACCGTACCTCTGTGTGGGTTTCAATTTTACATAGGGGACACATAAGGGACAGGTATTAGGCCCTAAATGCATGCAGGTTGCCATGAATACCGAGTTTTCTCTTCAAATTTTTCCAGCAGGTGTCCTGGAAAAGTCAGTTGACCACTAAATACATTGTTGCAAAGTGGTTGTTGACTTGACATGATGCTCTAAATTTGAACGATGCTAATGCTGTCACTGGTGTATGTTTAAAGGGATTGGAGTAAATGTAAGATGCAAATTATTCAGACCAATCACTATGTACTCCTCAAAATGAATGCCCCTCAGCAAGACAGATATAAGGCAGCCAGAAGCCATGAGAGGGCACTTGCCTGCACAACTTTCCTGTCGACAATATTGCTGATGTCTGTGCTTCCCTGGACCATGTCTCGTGCTGTGCAGAGGGCCCAGCCATTCACTCTGGAGGAGAATGAGGCCCTGCTGGACGTCCTTCTCCCACAGTACACCAGCCTGTATGGGAGACCAGGGGAGCAGGTGAGTTCTGAGTCCACTACCTTTGCCTATGCACCTGTTGTGTGAGTCAATATTGTGTCCAGGTGGGACTGACATATAATGTTGTTCAGAGTGTGTCCCGGGGGGGCATGCTTATGTCACTCATGCAGTGCATCATGTAGTTCCTGTGTGCACTCCTCACTTGCATGGTGCTTACAGTGACTTTCACTGCATTGTGCATGAGACATTCAGCCTGGCTAATCCTTGGGGGCTTTTATTCATGTTGTCCTGAGGTGATTCAGTGGTCCCCCAGGTGTGACAGGTGACTGTACCCACACATGTGTATGAGTTGGGTGCACCTGTGGTGAGAGTGTCCAAATGATGTGTACGACCTCATGGACATTGACGTGTGTGAATGTTCCTTGTCATGTGGGTGAGTGTCCATGTGAAGTGTTGCACCACAGCTGCATGTTGAAGGCTATTGATCTAACCATCTGATGTGACAAGTGAGCCGTGCTTTGTGTCTGACTTGCAGAGCTGGCACGACACCTGTGACTCCCCCCTGTCAAATGGCACATGTGCAGAGTGAGGGTTGTATCCGCTGTAGTCAATGACAGGCCAGTGATCAGTGGCTGTGTGTGTCTGTCTAGTCTGCTGAGGGTGCGTCAGTTGAGTGGGACATGTGACTGCATGGCACGTGCTGCCCATCAGTCTGCTGTTGCATGTGCTGCACAGTGTGTGGCATGTTCATTGAGTGTTTTGCACCCCTCATGCCACCTGTAGACTTTCAATGCCATGTACTGCATTGGCGCTTGCACACAGGCCACTTGCATGTTGTGAATGAGGCTATTCCTGTCTGCATCCTATGCCCTGTTCAACATTTCAAAGATGTTCTGATGTGTGTTTCTGGGACATGGAGCAGGTGTATTGATGTTGTGTCACTTTGTCATCCTGATAGGTATCTTCCTACGAGAAGGGGGTCATCTGGACCAACGTCGTCAGGGCCGTGAGGACTGCGGGGGGGGCGTGATCGGCAGCTGGCCCAGGTCCGCAAGAGGTGGCAGGAGATCCGGTGCTGGACCCGGCGGATCGTCCGGGTCTAGCTCAAGCTCTCTCCACCTCGCCGCCACAGCGGGCGCCGACACCTGACCCACCACATGAAACGTGTCCTGGCGGTGGTCTTCCCTGACCTCGATAGGCAGTTACAGGAGGAACTGCAGCAAGGAGGGGGTAGGTACATGACTTTTTGTTGTGTTATGTTTTGCCAGCTTTAGGAAGTGCTATTTTGCATGAATACACTCCCAGAGTTCATATGTGCAGTGCATTTTATCTTTCAAAATGTCACCTGGGGATATTTTTCATCCCTTCCTCTCCTTTACATGTGTCCCCTGGTGTGTGTGCAATCACATTTGCACATGGTCATCTAGGGTGCCAGTACATCTAAGTGCACATTGCTTTCTGCATCATGTGGGAGGGTGGTCTGTGACTTGTGTCGGTGCCTTGCCTGTGTCATGACCGGTTCACTATGTAGGGGGTCCATAGTTGTTGTCACTGATGCAGATTATCAACATAGGAGTGTGAGCTTTCAACTGGACACCCTTGCAGCATGCATGTGCAATGTTGTGGCCTCAGACATGATGTGCATCAATGTGAGATATGTATAGTGCCATGACGGTTGTACATGGTAGAGTCATCTCAGTCCAGGACCATGGGGCAGTGTGCCCACTAGAGTCCCCTGAGACACCCTGGCCTCCTAATCATGTGTGTCATCCAACACTGTGCACATTCTCTGTGTGTGCTGCATAGGTCTGCCTCTGTGGCATTGTTCCCTGCCCTACTTTTATTTGGTTAATGTGTGCTACATGTGTCCGCTGATACAACATTTTGCTTGTGCATACTCACACTGGGCAGTGCCTGTGTGGCTATTCACAACAATCTGTTGATGGTTGTTAGTCACAAATATGTGTTGTCAGCCCCACGAGGTGATGTGGTGTCAAAGAAGCAATTTTGCAAGCACAGTTGTTGTAACCCTGAATAAGAGGTGTCACTTCTTGATCTGTATAAATCACATAGACTCAGGTATTGGGGGAGGGGGTGCGGGAGAGGCATACATGTGCAATTCTGATTTTTCAGAGGCAGGTCTGACTTGTGTGGGAGAATTGCCTGTACTAAAATACACTGGGCATTGCCCCTGTGATGCTGGCCAGTGCTCAATGTACCTGCTTTGCAGCCTGTGTCATTTTTTTACCAACAAGAATCCTGCTCATACATTTTTGGCACTTGTGTGGTTCTGATGCAACGCAGTTTGGACTGTGTGTGCTGACATCTGTGTGGTCATTCAGGCTTGCCATGAGGGTGTCCCCACAGTACATCTGGCCCTTTTTACCACCCAATTGCAGGCCCATTAGCTTATGCATTGTCCTGGGTGTGGACATGAGTGCCACTCCAGATGACAGGCAGTAGGTCATATGTGTAGCCAACTGTGTAATCAGGTGACGGATGGCCTGGTGACAACTGACATGATTCAAGTTGTTACTCTTCATGATTTTTACCTTGGCACTCACAGCATTTGTCAACAGTTGTTCATGTTTCACATGTGGAAATTAGTTGATTTGTGTTAAGAACACTAATGTGCCTGCATGCAATATGTCGCACATGGCAGTGCACACAACACTACATTGACACTGTCATGGAATGAGCTGGCACATTTTCTATGAAGCCACTGTTATAAATAAATGTTGTCACAGATTCTCCATATACATGTGCCCACGGTGGTCTAGATTTTGTGAGACTCATTAGTTGTCGGTGATACAAACTAACGAGTGTCAAGACGTCCAGACCTCCGTGGGCCCATGTATATGTACTTTCTGCAACACAATCTATTTCTAACAGTGGCTCCTCCGAAAAGGTGCCAGCTTCTTCAATGACAGTGTCAATGTACTTTTGTGTGCACTGCCTTGTGCAACATCTTGCATGCAGGCACATCAGTGTTCTTTTTGCAAAATGGCCAATTGGCACATCCCAAACATGTAGATTGGTTGCAGTTGTGTGAGTCCCAAGGTACCAACATTTGTTGATTTTGTGTTCCAAGGGACTTACAGGTCTCTGAGTGTGGTGACACCTTGAGTATTGAGGTGTTAGTTAACCTTGAGTGCACCACTCATGTTTCTTTCAGGGTAAACAAGAGGTGGCATGACTTCATTGTATTGCTGTGCTCACCGGTTCGCAGACACTAGCTTCTCAGTGTATTTCTCAATCAAGTTGTGGCCTTTTGTGTATTGAGTTTCCTGGTGTCAAAGTGGCATGGTGGGTCTACCAACTGGGCAGTACAGGGCTTACATATGTGCGGAGTAATCCAGCTGTTACTCATGATGCATTGCCTGATATGCACTGTGACCTATTGTTCTTGTGCTTATGTGTCAGATGTATACAGGTGACTGATGCTTTCTTGTTTCTTCTCCTTGCCCACAGCATCATCATCCACACATGAGGGAGACACCGGCATGGACCTTGAGGAGGGACCCAGCGACAGTGGCACCAGTGCTGTGGAGTCAGGAGGAGACAGTGGCACGGAGGGCGATGGGAGTCAATTGGAGGACCTGTCCAGAGGCGAGAGCATGTACGACACCGATGGGTTCCAGGCTGACATCCTTGAGGAGGCGGAGGATGCTACAACATCTGGCAGCATCCCACCATCTGTACCCGCCTCCTCCATTGCCATCTCCGCCCTCCCAGTTGCTCCGGTCCCTTCTGTCCGTGCAGGGTCCCACCGTGTCTCCTTTGGACCAGGCACCGCAGCCCCTGCCCCTGTCGCAACTGCTGCCCTCAGTGAAGAGTCTGTGGACACACTGCACCAGTTGCAGGTCAGTCAGGCATCGATGCTGCATGTCCTCCATGAACACACTAGACTGCTCACACAGTTGGTGTCGTTCGTGGAGGGCATGTCATCAACGATGAATGAGCAATGCAGGTTTCTGCAGTCCATGGCCTCTTCACTGACGGAAGCAGTGTCTCTCCTGCGGCGCTCTGTTCCGCCCCCTACCCTGGACCCATCCACACTGCCCTCTCCCATGCCTGTCCAAAGCACACACAGACAGTCACAGGCACACACCACAACAGACAAATCCAGCACACCACCACCTAAGGCACAGCACACACCTCCAGGCATGCACACTCAGGGGGATGTAGTCACACCCACAGGGTCTGGGGGCAAACGGCAGACACGCAGCCACAGTCAGAGTCCGCAGTCCTCATGATCCACTTCCTCCAAATCCACTCCCCTTAGCTTCCCTGGCAAAAGATCACCCAAAGTGACCTTCATGGCAGGTCAGTCCCTCAGCCCCACTGTGACACCACCCCGCAAGCATTTGAGGAAGTCTCCGGCCAGGGGAGTTGAGTCCCCCCCATGTCCACCACCTCCCCTGAGAGCGCTGCACCCCATCCCTCGGACCCCCCCCCTCCATTGGCCCTGGTGTTCGTTCCAGTGCAGGGGTTCCTCTGGACGCCCTGTCTGCAGTGTGCAGCGAGCTGCTCACCACCAACTTTGGTGCTGCACCACCCCCTGTGGTGGATACGTCCAGCCCTGCACCCACCACACCTACCCAACCCACTCCTGTCCCTGCGGTGCCTGGTACTCCCAGTGATGATGCCCCCCCCCGGTCGACAACCCTTGAGGTGACTTTGTGCAGGCAAGGTAGGGGTGGACAGACTGGCCTACGTCCACCTTTGGACTCGAACTATGGACTGGCCAATAAATAGTGTTTTATTACAAGTTCTTTTTTTTGTGTGCTGAATAAAGCCCTTTCTTTTAGTTTCCACACTATTGCATTTCAGGTACTTGATGTTGGTGATGAGGCCCATGAAGATGGTGTTCTGGTAATGTGTTAGGGTTCTGAGAAATGTTTTAGTATGATGGTCATGAGGTGGACCATGGTATCTGTGTGCCATCTCAATGTCTGTGAAAATATTAATTGGTAGTGTGTGTTCCTTTGGATTGTGAGACATTGTTCCAGGAAGTGATCCTTCCTCTGTGGCACCTGACATGTTCCCTGCAAACAGTTGCACAATTGTTGTGCTGACCTATGTCAACATATCCTTTGTTGGTGACGGATCCCTTCAACAATGGCCATGCATGCTCACCGATGTCTCCTGCTAACTTGTCTGTGCCATCCTTGCCAGTCACTGTACTTGTGTTTTGTGTATGTAGGAATGGCATTAGGGACCAATTGGCCCTTTTCAGCACTATGAATGTGTGTAATCACGGCCTAACACACAAATGGCACGTGTGATTCAGGGTATTTGGGCACTTGACTCACAATTGTGGGCATTGTATCTCGTCACAGTTAACCCTATTCCTTACATGAGAGACATCATCTGGGTGGCTGGACCAGCACCTGGACATTCCTATCACTCCTGTGATGTGCGTGACAGTGTGTGTTCCCCTTGGCTAACTTATTTTAGTATGCATTTTCATGACTATACATTCTGTTGGCATTAAATCCAGGTGTGTATTGTGGGGCATCCGCCATGGGTGGGTATACATGTGTTGTATGTCCTCACACCCACATGTGGTGTGTCATGCAGTGTGTGAATGACATCCATCCTCCTGGGAGTGGGGCACTGCACCCACCCCTCATATGTCTGGGCACTGATGGTAGTGATATGCACCCACCCCTCATATGTCTGGGCACTGCTGGGAGTCCTCTGCACCCACCCCTCATGTGTCTGGGCACTGCTGGGAGTCCTCTGCACCCACCCCTTATTTGTCTGGGCACTGCTGGGAGTCCTCTGCACCCACCCCTCATGTGTCTGGGCACTGTTGGGAGTCCTCTGCACCCACCCCTCATATGTCTGGGCACTGCTGGGAGGCCACTGCACCCACCCATCATATGTCTGGGCACTGATGGTAGTGATATGCACCCACCCCTCATATGTCTGTGCACTGCTGGGAGTCCTCTGCACCCACCCCTCATATGTCTGGGCACTGCTGGTAGTGATATGCACCCACCCCTCATATGTCTGGGCACTGCTAGGAGTCCTCTGCACCCAACCCTCACGTGTCTGGGCACTGCTGGGAGTCCTCTGCACCCACCCCTCATGTGTCTGGGCACTGCTGGGAGTCCTCTGCACCCACCCCTCATATGTCTAGGCACTGCTGGGAGTCCTCTGCACCCAACCCTTATGTGTCTGGGCACTGCTGGGAGTCCTCTGCACCCACCCATCATATGTCTGGGCACTGATGGTAGTCCTCTGCACGCACCCCTCATATGTCTGGGCACTGCTGGGAGTCCTCTGCACCCACCCCTCATGTGTCTGGGCACTGATGGTAGTCCTCTGCACCCATCCCTCATATGTCTGGGCACTGCTGGGAGGCCACTGCACCCACCCCTCATGTGTCTGTCCACTGCTGGGATTCCTCTGCACCCACCCTGAGGTTCCGTGGGAATCGTAATGACACTTTTTGGGTGTGTTCGAATATGGACGAGTTTGGTATCTACAAACCGCAAATGACGAGTTTAGTGGGTGTACGCGTTTTCGCTACGCTACTATGTACGGTTCGTCTTATTCCTGGGTATGTCCATCTGAGCCCTCGGGTTCCATTTTAAATGCGGCATCCATTTTGTTTCTTGCCCTCAAGTAGCCAGCGAACGGACCTTGTCCGCTTTGTGACCCTGGGATTCCCAAGCTTTCGCGAAGGACACGTGCTTCTTTGAAGGTGTCTTTATGATGAGGGAAATAACACGGCAAAGGCAGATGGCCCTGCTCAAGGCTCATCTTGCCGTGCCAGTCTATTGTTTCAATCGTGCATGCATTAGGCACGGGTCCTTTGATCCTGCAATCAAGTTTCCGATATTGCTCTTCACACTCTTTTTCAATCTGTTGTGCATCCTTGTTTTTCCTTTGCATCTGTTTGTGTCCCTTCTTCTAATTTGTTTACAGTCAGAATGGAATGTGCGTAATGTGGGGATAATGTGCTTTTACAGTTGGGAACCGGCAATGTTGCTGTAATTATGTTCCGGGCTTCTGAAACATGAATGCGACCCTTTTGAAGTTTACTGTGGGAACTGAGTTGTAAACCTTTGTTTGTTATGTTGTGCAATGACAAAAATGTGTATAAAAGGAGCGATCCACTTTTGCAATTCGAAGCAGTCTCTCAGAACCTACACGTTGTGTACTTCTTGTGATATCTGCATCCCTGCAGTAAATAAACGCTGATCTTTGATGCCGCAGGAAGTGTCCCGTGTCTCTGTGTTTTGTACGCCGGAACAGGTAACTCACGAAGGTTTCAGGTGTTGTCCCCTGGCACCGCTGGGCCTTAGAATAGCCCAGTCCTTCAGTTGGCGCCCAACGTGGGGCGACATCAGTGGTACCGGTCCGAAGCCCGACGATCGTGAGGAACTTCGTGTGAAATCTCCGAGGGAAGGTGCACCCCGCTTCATCGATCCAGTTGTCGAAATAAGTGGCCCGAAGACTTTTCCCGCGAAGATTCCCGCCTCCTGACGGCTGCGACGGACTGATGCCTTGACTGTCAACCTGTTTTGGTGCCTGGCGTAGTCCTTTGTACGGCGAGACGATAGACAGGCCTTCCTGGTGACGCCATTGCTCTTTCAGTTAAGTATTTGTGGGTCGCTAACCCTGGTTGTTTGCATGGTTCCATTGCATTTGTGGTTCTTAGTTGTTGGTTCTTAGTTGTTGGGTTTTATTTGACGATTGCAATTGCCAAAAACCGAGGGTCTTGCATTTTTTTGCGAGGACATCGTAATTCGATAGCCCTTGAAGTTTGTAAACTCGGTTAGTGTGCACGATGCCTGGCCGTAGTACTTTGTTTGGTTTCCTTCAATGTTGCAGCACGGATTCCCGACTGGAGGATTCATGTCCGATACCTCCAGTTGGAACTCCAATTTATGAGCTCTATAGTCGCCACGGCGTAGGTCCTATTGTATATAATGAATATTGGATTCGTTACACTAAAAATTATGGTGTTCTTAGTTGGCCATCACATGGTAGTTTCGAAACTGCAATATTAGATAATCTTGAAGCTAAATTGTTTAAAAAGAAGGCTAGGCCGGCCATGTTTGATTCCTTTCGGTTATGGCGCAAAGAGGCCAAGCAGAAAGAAATCAAACAGATTAAGAAAAATAAGAGAGAAGGTGTTATTACGGTGATGCGAAATGCAGAACAGTATCAGCGAGACAAAGACGAGAAGGAGCAGGAAGTTTGTGCTAGACTTCATCATATGGCGGTGGATAAATGTTATCCGGTTTTACCGTCTAGTCCTGATAAGACGGGAGAAGAAGTGATAGAAGATCCCATATTGTCTTATCTATTGAAATCACCACCTCCCTATGCTCCAGATACTGTGGGTCCTGTGATTCCTCTTGTTCCTCAACCTGCTGTTCTGGCGGCTGCTGGTCAGCCTGTCGTTCCTCCTGTTCTTCCGAATCCCCTTGTGCCGCAAATTGTTCATCCTCCTTTACCCGCTCTTTTTCCTACTGCTCCTTTGCCAGTATCTCATCAGCCCAATCTTACTACTACTCCTGTTATCCCGACTACTGCTACTGTTTCTACGTTTACTCCTAATGTCGTTGCTCCTGTGCTTCCTTCTTCTTCCCCCTCTGTTCGTAGTCGTATATTTAATGCTGTCGCTTCTCTCTATTCTCCGCTTTTTGGACCGATACTCGGGTCAGATCTTTCTGATGTTGCTCAGAGGCGCAGTCAAATTCCTGATGGTAGGGAACGTGAGTCGTTGGTGAAAATGGCGCGTAAATGGATTAGGCATCCTGTGAAGTACGCTTTGCGTATAGTTTTTGAGACATTTTCTCAGTTTAATGAGCCCACACAAAGATTCGTGTTCGAGGAAATGTGTAAATTCTTGAGAGAAGAGTGGGATAATGAGGAGGTGGATAATGTACCGCCCGAGGTCACTGAGCTTCAGAATCAATTTTCGACTGGTATGATTGTGGGTGGTAATGTCCGACGTGCTTTAGAGCGTCTGTTATCTTTTCGATCTACAGTACAACCTCGAGCATTGTTTAAGGACGAAACTGAGGAGCGGATGGCACAACCTGGTCAGTATCCTATGCGGGAAGTTCCCCCAGTATGGATGCCAGGTGATCCTGCTGCTAATCCTGCTATTCTACCACACTTTCAGAGAGTTTGGATACACCTCCCGTGGAAGCGATCGGAAGTTTTGCAGGTAAAGCAAACCTTGCCTGACCCCCGCAAAAATCCTGCAGGTTATTATAAGGAGTTGTCCCAATTAGTGGATGCTACTGTCATGAACCTTGCCGATATCGATATGTTGTTTGGTAATCTAGTACCTCAACCGATTTGGGCGAAAATCCGTCAAGAGAATCACGCAGCTGAGTTAGGCGGTGATTGGGCTGCTCTTGCGGCGGCTGACGGACGGCAAGTTGGTGGGGCTAAACCTGAACAGCTCATTGAGAATCTGCCCCAGAGGATAATTACACTTATGAAGACACTTATGCCAGCAATACGCGTTAATTGGGACAAATTGTCTGCGTGCAAACAAAAGAAGGGCGAGAGTGTCTCCGAATTCTTTACGAGATTTGAGGAGGCATTTATCGATCATAGTGGTCAGGACATGAGCTCTGAGGGAGGTCAGCGGTTGTTCGTTGATAAATTTGTATTGAATTTGTTGCCTGAACTAAGCAACAAGTTGAAGAATTCTGAAAGTTCGTGGGCCGTTTCTACCACTGCTCAGATATTAGCCACAGCCCAATACTACGAAAATAGGGAGAAAGAAGAAAGCGAACGCGCAGATAAGAAAACGAAGGATCTTAAAACAAAGGTCTTATTGCAGCAAGCGTATCCTCCGTGCTCGAATCAAAATGACTCGCAACAGCCAAATCGATTACAATCGCAGTTTTCTAGATCGCAGTCGCGTACTGACTCCTCTACACCTCGCTCTGTGTTGGGGTATAATCAATGCGCATATTGTAGGGGTGAGGGCCATTTGAAGTTTAATTGTCCAGTTTTGCGTGACCGGAACAATGGTGTTTCGGCTCGAGGAGGTCGTAGTGGCCCTCAGCAAGCGTCACGTGGTAGAGGTCGCGGTGTTACTCAGAATCAGAATGAGCGTCTTGCCACTTCATCAGATTCGCAAAATTGCTTTGATCGGCGTGATCCATCGTCTGGTAGATCTGCACAGTATCATGTGGACGACTATTATGTCGAGCATGATGTTGATGCGGACGGTAATTACTAGGACAGCCATAGACAAAGAAAGGGAGTAGTATCAGTTCCGGTTGATCAGAGAGGGCCTTATGTCGCAGTTGCCACATTGGGCGTAGTTGAGCCTTTTCTGTTGGACACTGGTGCAGCGAAAAGTTCCATCATGCATTCAAAACTCCCTGGCGCGCCTTTGTCTGGCTTAACGAATGTTTCCGTTGGATTCTCTGGCGCCCCCGTTAGCAATACAGTTTCTAGCCCTTTGCCCCTTACAATTGGGTCTCGTGAGTTAGAAGCTCCTTTGATTTTGACTACTGGTTGTGGTGAGAATCTTTTGGGCCTGGATTTGTTGAAGCGGTTATATGCGACTTTGTACTGTTCTCCTGCGGGAGTGGAGCTTACGTTGGGTCAGAGAGTGATCTCTCCTATGTATTTGTCGACTGATAAGCTCCCACCGGAATTGAGTTCTCTTCCTGAGTCTTTGTGGGCGACAGGTCCCAATGATGTGGGCCTGTTGGATATACCACCTTATGTTGTTCAATTGAAATCCAACGTGCGACTGCCACGCATTCCCCAGTATCGTATCTCTCTTGATGGAGAACGAGCACTTTTAGCGATCATTTATGATTTGATCGATAAAGATGTCATCGAGGAAACACGGGGTAACGTGTGTAATAGTCCTGTGTTACCTATTTTGAAACGAACTGATCCATCCAAGCCTCCTGACGTATCGTTTTGTTATTGATTTAAGGGAGGTGAATAAAATTGTTGTTCCACAGTTTCCTGTGGTGCCTGACATTACAGCTTTGCTGACTCTGATTCCAGCTTCTGCATCATGGTTCTCGGCAATCGATCTGAAGAATGCGTTCTTTAGTATTCCGATTGCTGAGGAAAGCAGAGATCTATTCGGTTTCTCATTAGGTGGTCGTAGCTTCAGGTTCAAACGCGCACCTCAGGGCTACTGTGAGAGTCCATCGATCTACAGCCAAGCTCTTAAGAGTCAACTTGATGCGTTTGTGTTGCCGGCTGGTGCGGCTTTGATTCAGTACGTTGATGATCTGTTGGTAGCTGCTGACACTGAACAGATTTGTAGAACTGCTACAGTATCACTGTTACAGCATCTATGTGACTTACATCACAAGGTGTCACCATCTAAACTACAATATTGTTGTCAAGAAGTAACCTATCTAGGTCACTTATTGTCAAAGGCGGGAAGAAGGTTGACCCCTGAAAGAATTGCAGCAATTGCTCGAATGACTGTGCCAACAACTCAGAGAGATGTGCGTGCCTTTCTAGGTATCACGTCATACTGCAGGCAGTGGATTCCGAACTTTTCACTGTTAGCGAAGCCATTGATAGCTCTCACGTGCAAGGATGTTTCGACTCCTTTGCCATGGACGGAAGAATGTCAGAAAAGTTTTTCTGAACTACGTGATGCGTTGTGTTCGGCTCCTGTGTTAGGTACTCCTGATTACAGTAAACCGTTTACACTATACGTTCACGAGAGAGAAGGTTGTGCGTTGAGTGTTTTGACGCAACAATTTGGTGGTAAGCAGCGTCCGTGTGCGTATTTTTCCTCGACTTTAGACCCGGTAGCTAGAGCGTTGCCAAGTTGCTTGAGGGCGACAGCGGCAGCTGCGGTGTCTATTCGACAATCCGCAGGTCTGGTCATGGATAATATGCTCATAGTGATGGTTCCGCATGCAGTTGACACTCTCTTGAATCGGACAAAAACTCAACATCTGACGAGTGCAAGGTTGTCCGGGTATGAGTTGACCCTTTTGGCAAGTCATATACAGATTAAGCGTTGTAATGTACTGAATCCGGCGACATTGTTGCCGGCTAATATGGAAACAAATGATGTACCACCGCATGATTGTTATTTACGAACTGAGGAAGAAACGAAGGGTCGTGTGGACCTGAAAAACACTCCATTGACAGACCCCGATGGCACGTTGTATGTTGATGGTTCATGTTTTAAGTTGCCGAATGGTGATGTGACGACTGCGTATGCTGTAGTGACGTTGAGCACGGTTGTGGAAACTGCGAGATTGAGTCAGAATTCAGCGCAAGCGGCAGAATTGATTGCATTAACAAGAGCGTGTGTTTTGTCTAAGGGAAAGCGAGTGAATGTGTTTACCGATAGTCAGTATGCATTCGGTGTTGCACATAGTTTTGGTCGATTGTGGAGAGAAAGAGGATTTATGACATCGCATGGTACGAAGATCCAACACGGACAGCTCGTGAATGATCTTTTGGATGCACTTACATTGCCTAAACAGGTAGCGATCGTTAAATGTAGTGCGCATCGAAAGGTTACGGATGATGTTGGTCGTGGTAATGCATTTGCGGACGAGATTGCTAAGGAAACGGCTAAGAATCTTGCAACCCGAATGTATGTTACGAGTTCAGTGAGGTGGTTGACGGAGACTGGTATGTGTGAAGATACTGTTGAGAGCGTGAAAGCAATTCAGAATGAGGCCACTGAAACTGAACGGACCAAGTGGAAAGAAAACACGGGAAAGTTGGACATGCATGGATGTTGGGTTGACTTGTCGGAACGTCAGAGGTGGATGTTACCGGATGCGTATGTATTAGCCGTCGTGACTATGGCTCATGGTTTGTCACACATTAGCGCGAAAGGTATATGTAAGTTGTTGTTTCCTGTATGGAAGAATGATGGTATTGCTAAATGTGCTGAGAGGGTGGTTAAGAACTGTATGGTGTGTTTGATGCATAATCCTGGCATGGGCACCCCCACTCCACCCGGTCATTTTGCTCCTCCTGCCTGTCCCTTTGAGGTTATCCAGCTGGACTTCATTCATATGGAGAGATGCAATAATCTGAAGTACGTTTTTGTTGTGGTTTGTGCGTTCTCCAGATGGATCGAGGCCTATCCTCTTAAGGATAATACTGCCCTGTCCACAGCGAAAGTCCTACTGAAGGAATACTTTCCTCGGTATGGAATGCCACGGATTGTGTGGTCAGATAACGGAAGCGAGTTTGTGGGAAGTGTGATGCAGAGTGTGTGTAAGGGCCTTGGAATTCGACAAAAATTCCATAGTGCCAATCATCCCCAGGCAGCGGGTTTGGTTGAAGGGTACAATGGTACTCTGAAGCTGAAACTTGCGAAGATACAAGCTACGACTGGTTTGTCATGGCCTGATGCCTTGCCTCTGGCTCTCTTATCAACCAGAGCGACTGTACACTCTCGAGTAGGGCTCAGCCCATATGAGATTGTGTTCGGCCACCCTGCGAACATTTGGGGAGTCCTGAGACCTAAGGCCTTTGATAGTCTTGAGTATCCAATGCTAATTGATTATCTTCATGATCTGACTGCTAAACTGAGGTTAATTCATCAACAGGTCTTTGAAGCTTTGCCGGCACAGACAGAGGGTCCTGGACATCGGCTCCAACCGGGTGACTGGGTTGTTACCCGCAATTTTGGCAGAAAACACAACTTGGAGCCGAGATTTGTGGGACCCTTCCAAGTATTGTTGGCTACAAGGACTGCAGTCCGGTTGGAAGGTAGAAAGAACTGGGTGCATGCCACCCATACCAAGAAGGTTCCGATCCCTTCACCAGCAGACAATTGGGTGAGAACTGGTATTGCGGCAACGGAAACCGAGACCCCTCTATGCTTTGTGCCGTTTAGTGATGCTCAACCTGTAGGAGACAATTTATTGCAGCCAGATACACCTGTTGGGTCGTCAGTTGTGGAGAACTCAAGGTCTGAGTTGTCATCTAATCGACTGAACACTGTTTCACCAGCTGAACAATTATTTGAAGAGCAGACTCGACCTGGAAGAAATCGATACTTTCTTCGTTCACGTAACAAAGACTAATACATTTTTCTTATATTCTCCTTTACTGTTGCCACGAACATTAAGAACAATTACATCCTTTTCTGATTTTTTGAGTTCCTTTTTATGTGTGCTTTTTACAGCTAAGAGATTTTTTATTAAGCTGAGTGTTTACGAAAACCTATCATCCGGGTTAACCGTAGGGCCGTGCGGTTACTCCCTTCTGTTTAGCAGGTTCCTGACATTAGGTCGGTTACTTTTTGTCGACTCCTGGGAACTCCTGGGAATTGATAATCGCTACTCAGAACGAAGTGCGTCAAGTACGTCACGGACGGTTTTTAGAGGATGGCATTTTCTAAGCTGTTGGAAGTAGAAAGGATGTCGGCGCAAAGATCAAAATTGCATAAGATTGTACGAACAAAATGTTTTTTGTTTCAGGTATTCCTACTGTTTCTGGCCGTGTCTATGCTATTGGTGGGTGGAGTGTATTTTGGAATACAATCGTTATTGCCTTCCATTTCACCTACTCTTTCTCCTAAACTAAGCTCTATTACCACTGCTTCTCCACATTCCTTTCATCTTCTGCCCCAACATGAACAGGTTAGACGTGCGGAATTAATGAATAACTCCTTTGTTCAACTCCTACATCAGCATCAGTTGGTGATGAATACTACCAATTGTTGGGTGTGCGGGTTAATGCCACATACCATGGATAGGGGTATTCCGTATCTGGTTCTTCCTTATAGCTCCCAAGGGTCAGCTCGAGCATTCCAAACTATGTTCCGTAGTGCACTAGATTCCTACCCCAGTCGAGAGCCACGCTCTGCAAACTTTGGTCCTGGTCCGTACCACAAGCCTTTGGCGATAGCGATTGCTGATCTAGATGGAGATATTTTTGATGCATCGCTTATTCCAGATGAAGAGGTGCAAGCCTACAAAGATCTGAGTGAGGCTGAATATAGTATGTCAGTGGGTGATAGACAGCTTAAGAGCTCGTCTCCAATATGGATCGTACCCCACCTCGGTAATTTCTGCTTGAAAGGTCTGGGTCGAAATCCGAGAGCACAACTTGGGAAGAGTGCTTGTACTGATACGTATGTTCTACCGATGCTCTCTTCCCCTGTTTTTCTGACTGCCAATGGTACCTATTTTGTATGTTATGAACGTGCATATACATGGTTGCCCCGTGACTTCTCGGGTACCTGTTATATTGCGAATCTTTTGCCATCGACTTTTACAGTTGCCTCAGACTATCACAAAACTAGAGTTGTGAGAGGCGTTATTAGCGAAGAGGACACTGCCGGTCAAGAAGCAGGAGACTTCTTTAAGGGTTTCTTGCCGTTTTGGGGACCTATGGTTAATAGTAGGAACCTAAGACAGTTGACCCGTGTGGTCGACTGCTAACATAACTGCGAGTGCTCTTGGTAATTTAACAGCAGAACTTCAGGCGGATAGACTTATGACGTTGCAGAACCGTATGGTTCTAGACGTCGTTCTTGCAGATAGAGGTGGTGTGTGCAAAGTGATCCATTCGAGCTGTTGCATTTTCATCCCTGACAACGCTCCAACTGTTTACCAAGCCATCTCGAAGTTGCATAAGATCTCCGAGTCCATACACGTGGACGAAGGTGGTTGGACCCTTCTAGGATGGTTTTGGGGTTTGATATCAACTTGGGGTTGGAAGATTCTGATGATCGTAGGGGTTGTTGTAACGTTTCTGTTCACGTGTTGTCTTTGTGTGCAGTGTGGTCCTGCCTTATGTGGCCTCTGTGCTACAACGTGTATAAGACGGCCATCTGTTACCAAGGAGACATTGATGGATAGAATGATGTTCCAGCAACAGCTGAACGATTTGATGAATATCGAAATCGATTCTGATCTCGACTAGTGCTTGCCTACATGAGGGCAAAAGGAGCGTCTTAGGTTCCGTGGGAATCGTAATGACACTTTTTGGGTGTGTTCGAATATGGACGAGTTTGGTATCTACGAACCGCAAATGACGAGTTTAGTTGGTGTACGCGTTTTCGCTACGCTACTATGTACGGTTCGTCTTATTCCTGGGTATGTCCATCTGAGCCCTCGGGTTCCATTTTAAATGCGGCATCCATTTTGTTTCTTGCCCTCAAGTAGCCAGCGAACGGACCTTGTCTGCTTTGTGACCCTGGGATTCCCAAGCTTTCGCGAAGGACACGTGCTTCTTTGAAGGTGTCTTTATGATGAGGGAAATGACACGGCAAAGGCAGATGGCCCCGCTCAAGGCTCATCTTGCCGTGCCAGTCTATTGTTTCAATCGTGCATGCATTAGGCACGGGTCCTTTGATCCTGCAATCAAGTTTCCGATAATGCTCTTCACACTCTTTTTCAATCTGTTGTGCATCCTTGTTTTTCCTTTGCATCTGTTTGTGTCCCTTCTTCTAATTTGTTTACAGTCAGAATGGAATGTGCGTAATGTGGGGATAATGTGCTTTTACAGTTGGGAACCGGCAATGTTGCTGTAATTATGTTCCGGGCTTCTGAAACATGAATGCGACCCTTTTGAAGTTTACTGTGGGAACTGAGTTGTAAACCTTTGTTTGTTATGTTGTGCAATGACAAAAATGTGTATAAAAGGAGCGATCCACTTTTGCAATTCGAAGCAGTCTCTCAGAACCTACACGTTGTGTACTTCTTGTGATTTCTGCATCCCTGCAGTAAATAAACGCTGATCTTTGACGCCGCATGAAGTGTCCCGTGTCTCTGTGTTTTGTACGCCAGAACAGGTAACTCACGAAGGTTTCAGGTGTTGTCCCCTGGCACCGCTGGGCCTTAGAATAGCCCAGTCCTTCAACCCCTCATGTGTCTGGGCACTGCTGGGAGTCCTCTGCACCCACCCCTCATATGTCTGGGCACTGCTGGGAGGCCACTGCACCCACCCCTCATTTGTCTGGGCACTGCTGGGAGTGATATGCACCCACCCCTCATATGTCTGGGCACTGCTGGGAGGCCACTGCACCCACCCTTCATATGTCTGGGCACTGATGGTAGTGATATACACCCTCCCCTCATATGTCTGGGCACTGCTGGGAGTCCTCTGCACCCACCACTCATTTGTCTGGGCACTGCTGGGAGTGATATGCACCCACCCCTCATATGTCTGGGCACTGCTGGGAGGCCACTGCACCCACCCCTCATTTGTCTGGGCACTGCTGGGAGTGATATGCACCCACCCCTCATATGTCTGGGCACTGCTGGGAGGCCACTGCACCCACCCCTCATTTGTCTGGGCACTGATGGTAGTGATATGCACCCACCCCTCATATGTCTGGGCACTGCTGGAAGTCCGCTGCACCCACCGCTCATTTGTCTGGGCACTGCTGGGAGTGATATGCACCCACCCCTCATATGTCTGGGCACTGCTGGGATGCCACTGCACCCACCCCTCATGTGTCTGGGCACTGCTGGGAGGCCTCTGCACACACCCACGCACACCCTTGGAGCTGTACACTGCTGGCCAGGACCTACACACACAACAATTTGTAGGTGACATGCTGGCCCAGTCCTCTATGGCCACATTCTTGCGTGTGCATGCCTTGTATCCAACATTTCCTGCTGCCGTAACGGGGTACGTGTGGTACGGACCGTACCCACGCATGTATGTGTGGGTACGGTCCGTACCTGATTAATCATGTGGCCGTAGGGGTATGCACCGTACCTGAGGACTCATGGGGCCGTAGGGGTACGCACCGTACCCACGCATTCATGCATGGGTACGGTCCGTACCTGAGTACTCATGGGGCCGTAGGGGTATGCACCGTACCCACGCATTCATGCGCAGGTACGGTCCGTACCTGAGTACTCATGGGGCCATAGGGGTACGCACCGTACCCACGCATTCATGCGTGGGTACGGTCCGTACCTGAGGACTCATGGGGCCGTAGGGGTATGCACCGTACCCACGCATTCATGCGCGGGTACGGTCCGTACCTGAGTACTCATGGGGCCGTAGGGGTACGCACCGTACCCACGTATTCATGCGTGGGTACGGTCCATACCACTGTTGGCATGGTGCCGTAGGGGTACGTATGGTACGCACTGTACCCATGCATTCATGCGTGGGTAAGGTCCGTACCTGAGGACTCATGGGGCCGTAGGGGTGCGCACCGTACCCACGTATTCATGCGTGGGTACGGTCCCTACCACTGTTGTCATGGCGCCATAGGGGTACGTGTGGTACGCACCGTACCCACGCATGTTGTTCTCACCTTCTGAGGCGTGTGCGTCGGGTGCGGTGCACCAGGTCTTAGGCCAAGAGGAACGGGATGAAACGTACGATGGGGTTCATGGCTGTACGTCGCTTACCGGAGCTCCGTGGCATTGGGTTCTGCTTTCCCGGCAGTTTTTCACTCCCGTAGTCACAGCGAGGTACGTAGTGACGTCGGTACGAATCGTACTTGATGGGCCGGAAAACGCTGCTGAAATACATGCTGACGTCGCGTACAAGCATTTCCGGATCGGAATCGTGGGGATTTTTTTGCTGTATGGTCTTTTGTACGATTCGTACAGACAAAGGCTTTCTGTACGAATCGTACTTCCTAGGTTGTAGAATGAGTTTACCTGGTATGAGTCGTACGGAGAAAACGTTCCGTACGACTATTCGTACAGCCTTTTTCCATGATTGGAATCGGCCCCCTTGTGTTAAAATGTCTCAACAAAATTGCAATGTGCCGTGATTTTGCATACATTTCATTACTCAAAATGATGCCAATTACTGTGGCGTAATTACATTTTTACCTAAGATTAGTTTCCCCCCAGTCTTCAACAGAACATGCCTCCCTCTTCCCTAGAGAGGTTAATTAATTACCGGCCAAAGTCATAATCAAGAGGGTGCTCAAGTATGAGTGAGAGGCACAGAGTGCTATTACCAATGTTTCAGGTGCCCAAAAGAATAATGGGCTCAGGGTGATTTTGGATCTTTCATTTGTTTGGAAGAACAAAATTCAAGATGCTAACCTTGACTCAGGTCCTCTCTGCTGTCGACCCTGGGGACTGGAAAATGTCCCATTGACTTGCAATACTCATTCTTTCATGTGCCCGTCCTGCAATCCCACAGGCATTTCTGTTTGCAGTTCTGCTCCTTGGGCTCACTTCATCCGTCCATGTATTCACAAAGGTCATAGTGGTGGCTGTGGTCCATCTTTGCAGTTTTGGGGTGCACATCTTCTAATACTACAATGACTGGCTGTTGAAGGCAGGCTTGTCTTACCACCTGTGTATGACTGTTTTGCTGCTTTCATCCCTGGCATTCTTTCTCACCATGCCAAAGTTCTACCTCCTGTTGATGCAGGGCAGATCTGAACTCAGTAGCGTTCAAATCCCCAGCAGCGAGTTAGGGACATACAGAAAAATATTTGTTTTAATTTTTTTTTATACATTTTGCTATTGTTAATCTCAGTTTACAAATCAAAAGTGTTTGGAGAAAATATCGGAAAATAATATTGTGATTAAAAAATATTGTGTCAAGTGTAGCGGGATGTTGGGGCGTGGCCACGAGGCGGATGAGGGAAGAAGCGTGAGCACTGAGCTCTGCGCCGACCCCAACTGTAATCCTGAACCGGGACACTGTCGGAAGCCCCCGAACCCCCGGGGGGGGGGTTGGTGGCGGAGACCTGGAAGCCCCTGCAGTGTACAGGGGGAGCTTTGGAGCAGTACGGCCAGAAGAATCGCCATACAAAATCGGAGACAGGTTGGAAGCCTAAGATGGCGGCACACAGATGTCGCGACTCGAACAGCGACGCTAACAAACTCTCCTGATAAGGTTAGCGAGAAACCGCCCGCTGGAGACTTGATCTGGTGCTAATGCTGAGCAGAGCTCTGGGGAGCTTTGAGGACCCGGGGCCGACTCGCACTGCGGGTCTGAAAAGGAGATCGGGCAGCTGCGGGGATTTTAAGATGGCGGTGAGGGCGCTCCCGCATACAGAATAGTGGCGCAGTGGGATGGCCTGGAGATCGTCAGGTGGAGTTGCGGGGGGTGCCAGAGCCCGATTGCAAGTACCGAAGCGGTCGGTGGCACGGCAGTGATGGTGGGCGAGGTCTGGAGCCTCTGAATTGCCCGCTACCACCGAGGAGATAGGTGATCGCCATAAGAGAATTCTGGGTCTGTGGTGGCAGCTGCAGCCGGGTGCCGGCGATACGGAGACCGCTGAAAGGCAGTGATCACCAGGTAGGAGAGTCGCTGGCTCTCTGGGACTGCCTGCAGGGCGGAGGGTCTCCTGTAGTAGGATCCGCCATATTGGGGTGAAGCTGAACTGTTGGAGGCGATCGGCGGACGCATAGAGCCGATCGCGAGTGCCAGTGACCCCCCTGGGAGCCAACAATCAGAGTGACCTCGGTTGGAGGATCGGTGGTGGGAGAGATTCCCGGTGGCTGCGGAGACCCAGGCTGAGGGTGAAGAGAGTGCGAGCTGGCGGTGGCCGAGAGGTGAG